>NC_040077.1:8125000-8750000 GCF_003369695.1 Bos indicus x Bos taurus | reverse complement strand
TGGGTAGGTACTTAGTGTGTACTATACAATTAAGGTATCATTTTATATACAGTGAAAAGAATATGTCCTTCATACACTATTTAGATGCAAAGGCAAAAGAATCATTAAACGTTGAAACAATATAAATGAAATATTTCAAATTAAAACGACCCACTACCTTTTGTCTTCCAATGAATGTACGTACCACATACACGTGACATATATATATATTTAAACATTTGAAATGATCTAAAGCTAGACAGCTCTGAACCTATGGCTAGGTTAAAGTGGATTAACTCCTATCTGATCAGGAATACAAATCACATTTTCAAAATCTCAAAACAGAGTAACAAGTGTCACATTTGATAAACAAGGACCTCACTATATTTAAGCATAAAAAATCTTTGTTTTACCACTATGTGTTAGGAAAAAAACATCAGCAATTAATTGATTATAAACCTACTCTGGCTTAATTCAGCTGACATTTGAGACACAGTGTTTGGGAGCATATTAATTACCCCTGAGATATATCTCTCTAAACAGTTATGTCATCAGAAAGCAAAGTTTCCGAAGTAGAGCCATCCATTTGGATGCTAATTGATTTTCATATTAACTGATCATCTGCTATGTGCCCAGCATTTGGATAGATACTGGGAGTACAAAGCTTGATAATAGGGACATGGTCTCTGCTCTCAAGAATTTACTTTGTATCTTCAGGTAGACAGTTATTAATAGAAAAACACTTATTTTTATTCATATTGCTCAGCTACTCAGATTGGTAAAAGGCAGTATGTTCAATGACTGAAAGAGACCCAGGGCTGAGTAGATAGGAAGGGAGGGATAGACGGTGGACATATTTTTTGTAGAAGAGCGTTTTCTGAAGGTAATAATTACTCTGGAACCTAAAATTCAAGAAATAGGAGCTATTCCACAAATTAGAAAGGAGTCTGTTCTCCATAGGGTCCAAGAACAGATCTTGAGGGAGGGATTTGAGCTTCCATAACTTACTGAAATGGAGAAGGAAATGGCAACCCACTCCAGTACTCTTGCCTGGAAAATCCCATGGACTGAGAAGCCTAGTATGCTACAGTCCATGGGGTCGCAAACTTACTGAAAAGCATTAAAGAAGGGAATGAAGCAGGATTGGAAGAAGAAGGAGGTGAGCAAGCATGCGGTCTCAGGTAAAATCTGGATTTGGCCTAATGCATAGGACAAGGGCTTTGGAGTGTAAATTGCATGTAAGATTTGTCCTCTCTTGATGCACAGGAGTTTGTCTTTCATAGCTTCTTTTCAGTCCTTGTATGAGCCACTCTCAGAGAAGGCAATGGCACCCTACTCCAGTACTCTTGCCTGGAAAATCCCATGGACGGAGGAGCCTGGAAGGTTGTAGTCCATGGGGTTGCTAAGAGTCGGGCACGACTGAGCGACTTCACTTTCACTTTTCACTTTCATGCATTGGAGAAGGAAATGGCAACCCACTCCAGTGTTCCTGCCTGGAGAATCCCAGGGACGGGGGAGCCTGGTGGGCTGCCGTCTAGGGGGTCGCACAGAGTCGGACACGACTGAAGTGACTTAGCAGCAGCAGCAGCATGAGCCACTCTGGGGAGCATAATATCTAGGGGAAGTAACTACTGTCAGCTGGGGACAATGATGCCCGTGAGAGCTATTAGCAGCCAGTTCTCCCAGCAACAGGGAGATGAATGCACCAGCTCATTGTGGGTTGGGGGAAGGGCACCAAAGCAGAGTTTACTAGGAATACTAGCACAAGTAAGCAAAACCTGTTCAGGTGCAGGACCTTAATAGTTCCTAGAGTCCAGAGACCTGTGAACAAGAAGAGAATTCCACCCAAGTATATCAGGACATTGTAAGTAGGATCACATAGACTGTGATAAGGAATTTGTATTTTAATCTTTTGGCAATGGGTCATGCACTCAAATCAAGTTTTATGCTTTATTCTGTGTGTCTGGGTGAGGCTGCGGTGGTGGGATGGCGTAAGGAAGCAAGTATGAAAATCTTTCCCTGGGAAATGTTTCTATGCCTTTTCTGCAAAGTTAATGTTCACAGTGTTAACTATGTTTCCTTATATATGGTGTCCTTGATTTGCATTCTCATGGTTATATGTCACTATTCAGAAAATTAAAAATACTATGGTTGGAGGACCCTCTTTTGGGGGGTTAATTGTAAAGAAGCATAAAAACAAATTCAACTTTGCATGGTTACTAATTAGTGTATCTGTAAGTACTTAGTAGTGCTTCTGGAAACTTCCTTCTGTTTCAGGATAAATTGAGGAAGTGTAATATTGTTGATGACTGGCATTTTCCCAGAAATATGCTATGTGCTTTAGATATTTTCTTTAACTCTGAATAAGATTTTATTTTTAATTTCAGATGAGAGAATAGAATCTTAGCAAGTTGTCACAACTGGAAATTGGGAGAACTGGAACTTGGAAATTAAGGTGTTTAGTTTTGGAATCAGTCCTCCTTCATCACAACATTATGAGCAAAATATTTAATCTGGCAAACTACTTCAGGTATTTCTTGAATAAAATTATATGGACTATAAGTCAAATGATACTGGTTACTAGAGTTTCAGTTAGGTGTGGCAAAGTGAGAAATATTAAATAATGAGTATTAGCAATATAGAAAAACAGCACAGCATTCAGAAAGGAAAGTTGATTATTTTTCCATTCAGATCAATTCATAATCTGGTTTCCATTCAGAGCACACATTTCCCATATTATTCACATGTGAATAATATAGTATAAGTTTCTGAATATTTGGAAGGATAACACAAGGAATAATGATCGTCATTTTTTAAACAACATTTCTTAGCAACATAAGATATATTTGAGTATTTTAGGATGAGTTTTACAAAAGTTCATTAGAAAAATTAAAAGAACATTCACTAGTTTGTACCCCTTTTATCCATGTTCCATATTAAAAATATTATTAGCACCTCTTAGGCAGTTATCTCAAAAACAATTAAACTTTAAAAAAATTTTTTAAATATACAATTTTCTGCTACTAATATTGTTAACAGTAAAATTACTTATAGTAATCCCATTTTATAAAGTTGTTGCTTTGGTAAAAAAAAAAAATTACCTAAAATTTCCTACTCTTTTAATTGTCTAAGTTATTTGAATAATTGTTGCAGCTTAAAGTACTTTGGCCACCTCATGCAAAGAGTTGACTCACTGGAAAAGACTCTGATGGTGGGAGGGATTGGGGGCAGGAGGAGAAGGGGACGACAGAGGAAACTGAAACTGAAACTATATTCTAAAACTCTTGGAAATAATAACCATCTTACAAGTTGTAATATCAAACCTTACAATGTAGCAAGCACTATACGATGCATGTGTGCTCCCATTGACCCTGGTAATCGTTTCACAGACAAAGAAGGCTCAGGCTCAGTTCAGTTCAGTTCAGTCGCTCAGTCGTGTCCGACTCTTTGCAACCCCATGAATCGCAGCACGCCAGGCCTCCCTGTCCATCACCAACTCCCACAGTTCACTCAGACTCACATCCATGGAGTCAGTGATGCCATCCAGCCATTTCATCTTCTGTCGTCCCCTTCTCCTCCTGCCCCCAATCCCTCCCAGCATCAGAGTCTTTTCCAGTGAGTCAACTCTTTGCATGAGGTGGCCAAAGTACTGGAGTTTCAGCTTTAGCATCATTCCTTCCAAAGAAATCCCAGGGCTGATCTCCTTCAGAATGGACTGGTTGGATCTCCTTGCAGTCCAAGGGCCTCTCAAGAGTCTTCTTCAACACCACAGTTCAAAAGCATCAATTCTTTGGCACTCAGCTTTCTTCACAGTCCAACTCTCACATCCATACATGACCACTGGAAAAACCACAGCCTTGACTTTTGTTGGCAAAGTGAGGTCAGGCTGCTGCTGCTGCTGCTGCTAAGTCGCTTCAGTCGTGTCCGACTCTGTGCGACCCCCTAGACGGCAGCCCACCAGGCTCCCCCGTCCCTGGGATTCTCCAGGCAAGAACACTGGAGTGGGTTGCCATTTCCTTCTCCAATGCAGGAAAGTGAAAAGTGAAAGTGAAGTCGCTGAGTCTTGTCCGACTCTTAGCGATCCCATGGACTGCAGCCCACCAGGCTTCTCCGTCCATGGGATTTTCCAGGCAAGAGTACTGGAGTGGGGTGCCATTGCCCTCTCCGGAGGTAAGGCTAATTGAGTGCAAATCCAAATTGATTCGAATCCAAATCCTATACTCATTATTATTGCATATGATTGGTATTTCATGTTTTTCTTGCATAATATTTACATTTTCTCATTTATGTCTGACAGTTTATTGGCAGCCAGTATAGATAAGAGATGGGCTTCCCAGGTGGCGCTAGTCGTAAATAAGTGAAGTGAAGTGAAGTCACTCAGTTGTGTCCGACCCTTTGCGATCCCTTGGACTGTATCCCACCAGACTCCTCCGTCCATGGGATTCTCCAGGCAAGAATACTGGAGTGGGTTGCCTATGCCCTTCTCCAGGGGAAATTCCCGACCCAGGGATCGAACCCAGGTCTCCCACATTGCAGGCAGATGCTTTAACCTCTGAGCCACCAGTCGTAAAGAGCCCATCTGCTAATGTAGGAGATATAAGAGACATGGGTTCAACCCCTGAGTCAAGAAGATCCCCTGGAGGAGGGCATAGGCAACCCACTCCAGTATTCTTGCCTGGAGGATCCCATGGACAGAGAAGCCTGGCAGCTACAGCACATGGGGTTGCACAGAGTTGGACACAACTGAAGCAACTTTGCACATAGAATACATAGATAAGGGAAGCTGTGGGATTTAATGGATTGTAAAGATTTTTCTTCCTGATTAAGTGATTATGTATGTGTATCGCTTGTGGAGGAGAAAAAGCAAAATATTAAATAAAAATTGTCCTAACATATACATCGCTTTATAACTCTACAAACTTTCTCATTGAACAGTGGCAGATAGTTTAAGTAAAAACTGGTAACGGTTTATTACTTCATCTCTGGAGTAGAAACTTCTTGGCAAAATGGGTCATTTAGGTAGCTCACAGCTGTTCACATTTTGAAACTCTCTGGAAATCTCCCTAGAGTGATTTATAAATTTTGTAGAACATTCTGTTGAGAATGGGGAATATGTTAAATTCATTTTTGAAAGTCAAAATTCTTGCTTTCTGATTCCAATAATTGACTAAGAAGGAAGTAGCAGTTTCCTCTGGCTTGTAATTTGAGAGCACCTGCAGCTTAAGAGAGAGGTCAGCAAGTTGAAATTAAACTCTTTATGAAAATACAGATCAAATATGGGTTAAAATCCCAAAGACACCCAGGTTCATAACTGACTTAGCTGATGTTACTTCATTGTAAGAAGAGCAAATGAAAAAGTTATGTTGACAAGAATGGGTTAACTTTGGTCCAATGGGATTTTCTTAAAGCTTATTAGAATAAACTGTAGATTGAAATAAAATATTTGGTACTAGAAATAATTTACTCTTCATTAAATTTGGTAGCTCTTTTAAGAATGATTATTAAAAGAGACAAGTGTTTCCAAAATTGTTTCAAAATGTTTTATGAACTTAAAATGCCTCAAACACTATCAATCAGAAGGATATACATTATTTTCTCTAGATTGTATACAATCTTAAGAGGGGAAAAATTGATGGTTCAGAAATTTTTTTAGCAGAAGTGAAAGTCACATATTAAGGCGTTTAGAATCTTCCAAAGTAGGGCCCCTACTTTGTTGGGGAAACACTTTACTTTGTAAAATAGTACTTTTGGAAGCTTCTCATAAAACAAAATAAAGACCTTTTGTTGTTTAGGGACTAATCAGGCATTGAATGGGCTTCCCAGGTGGCTCAGTGGTAAAGAACAGGAGACGCGGGCTTAATCCCTGGGCCTGGAAGATCCCTTGGAGGAAGAAATGGCAGCTTGTTCCCAGATTCTTGGGACTTTCTTGTGGTTCAGACAGTAAAGAATCTGCCTGCAATGCGGGAGACCTAGGTTTGATCCCTGGCTTGGGAAAATCCCCTGGAGAAGGGAATGGCTACCCACTTCAGTACTCTTGCCTAGTAAATTCCATGGACAGAGGAACTTGGCAGGGTACAGCCCTTGGGGTCGCAAAGAGTTGGACATGACTTAGCACTGAGAAGGCACTGAAAAAGAAATCTGCAACAGGTGGAGTCAGTTTGAATAAGGCAAGCTTTGCAGAAGTATAGCAGATGACTGGATGTAAATAATCTCTTTACCTTACAAGGGATGTGGTTACTACTAAGAGAAGAGCCTAGACGATCTTGACTTTTGTTTTCTAAGCACAGAATATCTTTACATTTGTTTAGCTTTTAAATAGAGAGCATTTTCATAAAATACTAAAGTGCCAAACTAGAAGAATCCTTATAAGCAGTCAAATCCAAAACACTGTTTCTAAAGATGGGTCAATGTGTGGTAAACAAATCAGATGACAAATTCATCCACGAGGTAGTGTCAGTCTTAATACAAGAAACAATATCTCCTAGTTCACAATTCAGAAAATTTCCCCACAGCCCCTGATGGAAAGTGAAAACCTTGAACAACTTTATGTTCATTTTAATTAACTTCTATTTTTCAGCAAAGCACTCTAGGCATGTAACTGAAAGATCAGTTAGCACTAAATGTATGTAATAAAGTAAACAGTGATTCCTCATCCCTCAGACTTCCACATCCAACTTTATTCTGGCTTCCTTCCATTCTTGTCATTGAGATGCACAATACCTTTTTTATTCCTCCTTATCTATATGTGACCTATTCCTTCACATTTTCCCCTGTCCTTTAGAATTTTCTTTTCATCTCCGAAAGTGAAAGTGTTAGTCACTCAGTCGTGTCTGCGTCTTTGTGACCCCATGGACAGCAGCACACCAGGCTTCCCTGTCCATCACCAACTCCCGGAGCTTACTCAAACTCATTTCCTTTCAGTTGGTGATGCCATCCAACCACCTCATCCTCTGTCGTCCCTTTCTCTTCATGCCTTCAATCTTTCCCAGAATCAGGGTCTTTTCAAGTGAGTCAGTTCTTCACATCAGGTGGCCAAAGTATTAGAGCTTCTGCATCAGCATCAGTCCTTCCAATGAATATCCAGGACTGATTTCCTTTAGGATCGACTGGTTGGATCTCCTTGCAATCTAAGGGACTCTCAAGAGTCTTCTCCAACACCACAGTTCAAAAGCATCAATTCTTTGGCGCTCAGCTTTCTTTATAGTCCAACTCTCACATGCATACATGACTACTAGAAAAACCATAGCTTTGACTAGATGGACGTTTGACTAGATGGACTTGGCAAAGTGATGTCTCTGCTTTTTAAAATGCTGCCTAGGTTGCTTCCAAGGAGCAAGCACCTTTAATTTCATGGCTGCAGTCACCATCTGCAGTGATTTTGGAGCCCAAGAAAATAAAGTCTCTCACTATTTCCATTGTCTCTCCATCTATCTGCCATGAAGTGATGGGACCAGATGTCATGATCTTAGTTTTTTGAATGTTGAGTTTTAAGCCAACTTTTTCGCTCTCCTCTTTCACTTTCATCAAGAGGCTCTCCAGTCCTCTTCCTCTTATGGCTTTCTACCATAAGTGCGGTGTCATCTGCATATCTGCGGTTATTAATGTTTCTCCCAGTAATCTTGATTACAGCTTGTGCTTCATCCAGCCTGGTTTTGCATAATGTGCTCTGCATGTCAGTTAAATAAGCAGGGTGGCAATATACAGCCCTCATGTACTCCTTTCCCAATTTGGAACCAGTTCATTGTTTCATGTCTAGTTCTAACTGTTGCTTCTTGAACTGCATACAGATGCCTCAGGAGGCAGGTAATGTAGTCTGATATTCCCATCTCTTGAAAATTTTTCACAGTTTGTTATGATCAACACAGTCAAAGATTTTGGCATAGTCAATAAAGCAGAAGTAGAGGTTTTTCTGTAACTCTTGCTTTTTCTATGATCCAACAGATGTTGGCAATTTGATCTGGAGAAGGGAATGGCAAACCACGTTAGTATTTTTGCCTTGAGAACCCCATGAGCAGTATAAAAAGAAGTTGTCAAACTGCCTTCCAAAGTAGCTGTACTGTCTTACATTCCTAGCAGCAAAGAATGAGTTGCTCTTGCTTTACCACATCTTTTCCAGATTTTGGTGGTATCATGCATCTTATTTTAACCATCCTAATGAGTGTGTACAGTAACTCATTGTTGTCTTAATTTACATTTCCATGATGACATATGACATGGAACATCTTTTCATAAACTTGTTTGCCATCTCCATAGGTTTTTTTAGATGTCCGTTAAGGTCTTTGATCTATTTTTAATAGGATTGTTTTCTTATTCTTGAGATTTAAGAGTTTTTTGTATATTTTCAATAGCAGTCCTTTATCCAACGTGTTTCTGCATTTTCTCCTAGGCTGTAGCTTGTCTTCTAAGCTCTTGATACTGTCTTTTGTAGAGCAGAATCTTTTAATTTTAATGAAGTCTAGCTTATCAATTATTTCTTTCATTGGTCATGCCTGAGGCCAGAATTTTAATTCAATTTTTTGAGGTAAGAGAGTTCAAACTTTTCTAGAAAACTTTACTCTGAGCTTAAAGGGACTTAAATTCTGGAAGTCATCTTGAAATCTTTGAGGCTAGAAAATAAAAGCAAAAAAAAAAAATGTTTGGCAGCAGAATTAGAAGTGAAGAGAGACTGAGTTTTGATAACATGAGGTTCTGAATCCATCAATACTGAAGTCAAATACCTTTGACTTTTTCAATTTTGACAAAAAATATCCATAATTTTTTCTGACTATGTGAGTCAGAATTTTTCTCATTTTTAAGAAAAGTGATGAGGAGACCATATTCATTGTCCTAACTTATTGTTACATTATACAATTAAATGTCTGTACATTTGTCTTTCTTTGGTAAGATGAATCATTGTGTATTTTTAAAGTGGTATAAATACTACTTTTTAATTTAAAAGTGGTGTTCTAGCCAATACTTCAGCTATGTGATTAGAATAGTTCAGAGGTTGGGCCTGAAGGGCTGATAAGAATCAAGGTTTCCTAAGCACAGGAAACTGCAGGGAAGTCAACTAAGACATGTTTTTGCTCAAGTTCTTGAGAAAGAAGGTGAAAAAATCAGAAAGTTCCTTAAATGGTTGGTTATTTTAATGTCATTTTCTTTCCTCTGGTATGAAAACTGGACAGGCTAGTCAAGATTGGAAGTCATTTATATAATGTGTTGTCATATAATATATATTTGAATATATTATATTTATATAATTAGATGACTGGTAGAAATACATATGGAATAGAATAAATGTAGAATATATAGATGGAGACAAGTAGAGTGCAGCTTGTGGAATGATTTGTTTCTTTGTCTTAGAACTCTTTACCTTTGCAATAACTGAAGATCATTAATTTTTATTTTTTTAAGTCTAATGTAAGTATAACAGTCACACTTTATTATTTAGGATAATATATTTTATTGCTTATACAGTAAAAAATAAAAACATTTTATCAATTTTCAGTATAACCTGTTAATTTTAAACAAAATAAACAAAGTTGGTAAATAAGCATCAGATGCTATATAATGTAATTCTATATAAAATTCACAGTTAGATGCATTTGATTATGCAAAATATGGGAAGACAAAACCACCAGAGACAATCTTATTTAAAAACACAGTAAACATATTCACATGCATTAAACATTGCAAACCATCTCTCAGTGTATGTCTTTTGACTAAGTAATGAAGTTATGAATAGTTGTTGGGGAAAATCATCAAGTCACCAATATGCTATTTGTATGTCCTTGGTGGCAACTTGCCACTTGACCTAAGAAGAGTTTACATTTACTTAAAGGTGTTGCTATCCATGTATAAAAGACAATAGACATATTTCACAAGAGATTTTGATTTCAAAACCTTTCAAATTCCATAAAAGACTCAATTTAAGGCAGTTATTTATGTGCTTATGTACTGAATATTTGAAAACAAGATATAAAAATTTTCTCACGTGAAAAAATTGACATTATTTTGTACTGATACAATTTTTATGACATAGGATGTATATTAGGATTCTTCATATTATGCCTCAAAAGATAGTGATTTTATAGTTCACATCAGCTTGTCTGATTTCACATGAATGATCTGGAAGGGATCACATTTTAAAAATATGAAATCAGCATGAATAAACTAAGTAATGAGATATACTTTCAGTGATCTATGAGTACCATTTTAATTAAACTGAGATGGTCATGAACGAGTAGTGTAGGTAAGTACAAATACATACATATATCAAAATTAAATTGGGAGGATAGGGTGAAGTTAAGTACCAATTAATGAATCATTGAAGGATTCTGAGTAGTAGTGAAACACACAAGTTAATTCTTAAGAATTAAATCAGTAATGATGTGAAGAATGAAGTAGAGATAAAAAGACTGGGAGTTAGATGAACTTTATGACAAAACAATCAACAGTGTTTAGAGACTGATTATAAGCTGTATATGAGGGAAAAGAAGAAATCAAAATTGGGTTCAAACTTTCAAGACTGAGGAACAAGCAGAATTTATTTGCTATTACTAGAGAGAAGTCGTTAAGCTAAACTAAATGGACAAAGTGGTTAGTTGTTTCTAGATGACAAGTTCAAATTTAAATGTGAAATTTGCAGTGAACAAGGCTCTTGAGATCTCAAACTATACATGACTCAGCAGAGAAGGAAAGGTATGGATCTAGATAAACTGAATTAACTCCAGATAAATGTTAAAAGCTTGAGAGTGAATAATACGCATTTTTCTAGGAGACTTTTCCTTCCTGATAATTTTGTCTTCCTTTTTTACAGAAATAGTATGACATTTATTAAAGCATGAATTACTGGTTGCATTGTGTGCAAAGCCTAATTATAAATGAATAGGTTTCGGGAGGTTTATATATTCTTGCCATTTTGGGAAGAGAAAATTTTGTCAAACAATAAAATTAGAAAGTACATAAATAATTTCTTTCAGGTTGTCATTAAAAACTTCTCTTTTCCACCAGGACTTTTCTTATCATGATCTGTATTTAACACACAACTGTTCAACCCTCTTTACTGATAAGATGGGCCAGAAGCACACAAAAGTTACATCAATCAAAATCAGGCAGGCACATGACACAGAGTTGACTCTCTTTGTTCAGATATGATTTGGCTTAGGATTGTTTGAAGCGCTGGTTAGTGTAAAAGGAGCAAAGTATGTCTAGGGAGTGAATCATCTGGTAGAATTCTGTTGTTACTAGCTCTTTCTAATGTAATATTGAGTGATCTTAATCAGAAAAACATGCTTGCCACCATTTTAAATGTTAAACCCCAAACCACTTGATCTTTAATAGTTATATTTGTTAATCTGAACATAGGCTATAAAGAATATAATTGTATATGTGATAAAAACAAATAAGTGATGACATATTCTCAAACAGATAACCACCAGATGGTAAAACAGACTGACTCGATGGGGCCAACAGTATGATAAATTGTAGTTAAATGGCAGATAGTTAGAAAGGAATCAAGAGAATAATAAATTCATGGTAGACAGTTAATAAGTTATAGCCACAGAATAAGCAATTTGATTAGATTAGAAAAGGAACTCTGATGTAAATGTATTAATAGCAGGTAATATATGCATAGAAGATTCATGAGATTTTCATTAAAAAGATTTCAGGAGAGAAACAATAAGAATCACAATGAAAATGTTTGTCCAAAATGTTTATTAGGAATAATGTTGTAATGTAACAAATTTATATTCTAATTTCACTCGCTGCATCTTTCTTTTTCTTTTGGTTTTAATTAATCCTTCTTTTGATATTCTTTGGATGAAACCTAGAAAAGGAAGATAAATAAATTTATACATGATAAACTAACAACAAAACATAATCTAAAATTTCTTCAAATTATCTTTTAGTGTTTTAAATCAAAAAAGTGTAATTGGTTTAACAGTCATTTGTCTATTTCTTTGTGTAAACATCCTCTTTCTAAGGATGTCAGTTTGCATAAATGGGTAAACATTATTGATTTTTATTATTCATCTTCAGTTAGAAATTAATGCTTATTTTATTAAAGTGGACATGTGGCTGTAACATGACTGAGTGGAGTTATAGATGATTTTTATTTACATATTAACACTCTATAAATGGGCTTCCCAGGTGACGTTAGTAGTAAAGAGTCTACCTGCCAATGCAGGAGACTTAAGAAACTTGATTTGATCCCTGGGTTGTGAAGATCCCCTGGAGGAGGGCATAGCAACCCATTCCAGTATTCTTGTCTGGAAAATCCCATGGACAGAGGAGCCTGGTGGCTATGGTCCATGGGTCATGAAGAGTTGGACATGACTAAAGTGATTTAGCATGCACACATTCTATAAATATGGATCATTTTTATTTTCAGAAGAAAATAAATACATTAAATTTCTATGCATTAGAAAGCTTAGAGATATTTTGGTATAATCCTTTAAAATGAAAGCTTAGTATATAAACATTAAAAAAATAAAATCTTTTGTTTAAATTTTTCTGGGGGAGGAAGATACATTGAAAGGAACTGCAGTTAACGTATCTGGCAATATTATTAAAATGTAGTTGAGAAGACACAGTTAAATGAAAATATTATTTCTTATCATAAATAGAACTAATTTCATACTTTCCCAGATTAAAATTCATTCATGATTTCAATGCAATTATTATCTTAAACAGTAGTGAATTAATGGGAGAATGCCCTCTATACCTTTTTTACAAGCCCTAACACATGCTTTTCTAGAGGTAAAATTGTTCTCATTCCCTCCACATCCACTGTACTTAAATGGGAGGCAATTCCCAATGACTGAATTGTAGTAGAATCTGGTCACATTGGCTTGACACAATCCCCTATCTGCTGGGGTCAGACACCAGGAGGGGCCATTAAATTCTAAAAAGATAAAGAAAACATAGTAAGTCATATATAATAGTTAGTCTGAAACTTTCATATTTATTGTTTGTAGATTAGTCTTATTAGGCATGTTTATGTGAAACAGTAATCTGAATGAATAACATAAAATTCATATATTTCAATTCCAGGAAAATGCTTAGCCAGTCTCCAAGCGTTCACTATACTGAGACCTTTCTCCAGTAAATATGAAAGTAGGTGCATCTGTTAAAGAAAAGTGCCAGGATTACTCTTCATCTGACGAAACTAGTTTTACATAATATTGCTAAGTCACTTCAGTCGTGTCCGACTCTGTGTGACACCATAGACGGCAGCCCACCAGGCTCCCCTGTCCCTGGGATTCTCCAAGCAAGAACACTGTAAACAACCACTATTCAACAATTTAAGAAAATTTATTAACCATATCCATTTTAAAAAATTATCATTGCTTATATATCATTTGTTCATGAGTATTCAACTTCACAAATAAAGTCTTGATGAGCAAAAAATTTACTCACTGTATGAAACAAACAGAAGATAAGGAAGAGGTCATTCCCTGACCAAAGTTCTGAATGACATAACATATGACATTTTAAAGCACAGGGATTCAGGTATAGCAAATTCTAACCTTAAGCTTTGGAAAGTGAACCCAGATGATTTATTTGGCTTAGTAGTAAGTTTTTTTTCTGTGTGTGTGAATTAAACCAGCAGTTCTAGATGAGTTAGACATTTTTGCAAAGGAAGGACTATTGCTAAAGGCAGGTAAGATCACACATTTACAGGTTTAAACCAGACAGATGGGCTAGTCTGTCAATGGGACCAACCACTTTCAAAAATAGAAGGAAAAAAATACAACTAGGGTAATGAAAGGATCGCTCATTTCCTTATGACAAAGCATAAAAATGGTTTCAGCCTGATGATAGTTTTCAGCTCCTTCTGGAATTCCTGTCAGTGAGGGGAAGATGGTAGTCTTTTTCGTTGTAGAGCTAAACTGCTTGATATTATTAGTAAACCAAAACTGAAGATAATTTGGTGGAAGGCCAGGAATCAATATAGCAAGACATGGTACAGCAAATGCAGATGAAGAGGATATGCTGAATGTACAATATTGGCAGAAAATAGAACTTTGAAGAATTCAGTAGCAATGAAGGCAAAGAGTTTGTACAAAAAGCAAGAACTGGTTTGAAGGCAAGTGAACCCCAGGTAAACAGACTAAAAAATAAATAAAATAATCTGAGAAAAAAAGTGAAAAACATCTTAAATTGATAAACAAAATTTTATAACCTCCTACCTTCTAGATATGTAAATAAAGATTAGAGTATCTAGATATAATGTCTCATGTAAAAGAGAAATTCTTGAAAATATAAGAGAAGTATTGAAAATATTATGGGAAGAATTTATGATAAACACTTTAGAAAGGTGACATTTTGTGTCAAATTCCAAGAACTGAAATCACATTAAAATTGTATTACTTAATCTTTAAGTAGGTGTATAGACACTGATTTAAAAGAAACTCCTGGGATTTTGTAAAAAAACTTGACTAAAAATCATGTAGTCTAATTTATGTTTTGCCTCACCTCATTTAGGGATTATAGAGCATTATTACTGCCATCTTAAAACAAAATTAAAATGTACTTGGTGAGAATGTGTGCTTAATTTTCTGAAAATGTTGAGGTCTTTTTTCTCCAAAAATGGTTAATGTAAGAGGAATTTTATAACAACCTAGGAGAGATATGCTGTAATTGAGCCCAATATTGTGTGAAAGCTTTTCCAGTGGGTAAGTTGTGGATTCTCATCAGTCCATAGCCAAAAATATAACATAGTTATCAATTGCCATTGCTTCTAATTCCATGACCTTCTAAAATTATCACCCATGCTCAGAAACAAATGAAATACCCCACAAGCAATTAGCCTGATTTGAGAAACAGAGAAAACAGAAGAAATTATTCTTCTTTTAAATATTATTCTCAAAAAGCAGCCACAGATGCCTCATAGTAGATGTGTAAGTGTCATGGTATGATTTATACATCTATTTCACTTTAGCATTTTTACACAAAATATATTAGCTCACAATAAGTTGAAAATAATAATATATACATATATTATAGATATCCTTGTAGTATACATCTTCACAAATGTTACTTATTATGTCTTAATAGCAGTGCTCTAAAACTTCTTATTCCAGGACAGACAGAAATTTCTGATTACAGGGAACAAATCATCTCTTTTTGCCAAACACACAACCTAAATTAAAACTGGCCCCATAACAAAATCAGTGTTATTTCAAAGTGAGGACAAATTGGCATAGTATATCTGGGGCTATAGTTCCTAGATTAAGGGTAACAAGGAATGTGCCTCTGCTATCATACCAGGAGCCTGGAACATCACTTGAAAGCTAGAACCAAAACAGTCTCTCCACTGGGATCCGAAACCATGGAGCGTCTATGGCCATACCACCCAGAACACGCCTGGTCTCATCTGAAACCATGGAGAATATTCCACAGTTTTGGTGGAGAGACGTACTTCTCTGTTTTCCTTTAGTCACCCAGTCTTCCAACAGTTTGCCACTGACCAAACTACTCAGAAACCAAGGGAAAGAGCAAGAATAATGCAGGGGATAAGTTTGAAAGCAAGCAGACAGTTGACAGTACAGGTTCATCAGAGTTTCACTACCTGCTGAACTGCCTCAAGCATCAGATTACCTCTGCCTGAAACTCTTTGTGACTTCTGGATCAGAGGATATGTGGAATGCTGCTTCTCACAGTCTGGGATCTGGTGTGCAGACTTAACTGTCTCTCTTAGCACATAGCAGCTCCCACTCAGAAAGTATTTCTCCATGACTGATCTGATGACTATTTCATTTGTTTGTCCTATTTTAATCACTACCTAAACAGATCATCAGACTCAACTCACATTTGACCCGTTAATATAGAGAGATAATAACATTTTGATAGGGAGTTATAGCTTGAAATTAAGCCTTGAAAAAGGCTGTATTGGGTAAGCCAAAGATTTCTTTTTCTTTTTCATTTGGGTTTTTGTATAACATCTTATGAAAAGCCTCAAATGAACTTTTTGGCCAACTCAATATTTCAAATTTTAAAAAATTATGTTCTAATAATGCAATAAATTACCATCAGTTGGGAAGATTTTAAAGGACATTACTCTTCAGAAACATGAATTATACCCACTACATAAATTATTTCTCCTAAAGTCATTTAGTCATTTCTCCTAAAGTCATTAACTGCTTGAAGCAGTTAAGACTATCATTGAATTAAGCTAGTATAAAAAACAGAATTAAAATAATGAAGCAGATGGTTTCTCAAGGATATTATAGCTCCAGATTTATTGAGTCCTTGAGTATCATCTCATTCAATCTCTAAAGGTGAAGAAATAGAAATTTTTTGCTCCCTTTCAGGAGATAAACTGGACTATTTTTAATTAACATATTTATTCTAGATAAATACAAGGCACTTACCTATTCAAAATCCAAACTTTGATATCTACAATGAAATAAAATATAAAGGTTTTGAAGTAGTTGCACAATGTGATATTTTAGTCTAGATTATAATTTGTGGAAATTTAAGATGAATAAAAGACACTAACCTGACTTCTGTTCATTTTCAAAGGGAATTTAATAACCAAATGCACTGTCTTGACTTCACCATTAATAACAAGTTGGCTAGCTTCCATTTAGAGGGTCTATGATAGATGTCAGAATTCAGAATCAGTTCATATTCTGCCAGGAATAGCAGTTGATATAGTATGACTGCTAAACTATAAGATGATGCTCCAAAAGCCAGTTTTATATGTAAACTGGCTTATGTAATAGCTTTAAAATTTATACAGTAAACCTTTAATTTTGTACTTACATTGAATCTTTATGTGGTGTCTCTGATTCTGTATTAAGTTCAGTTCAGTTGTTCAATCATGTCCCACTCTTTGTGACCCCATGAACTGCAGCACGCCAGGCGTCCGTGTCCATCACCAACTCCAGAGTCCACCCAAACCCATGTCCACTGAGTCAGTGATGCCATCCAACCATCTCATCCTCTGACATCCCCTTCTCCCCGTGCCCTCAATCTTTCCCAGCATCAGGGTTTTTCCCAATCAGTCAGCTCTTGGCAAAGTATTGGAGTTTCAGCTTCAACATTAATCCTTCCAATGTATACCCAGGACTGATCTCCTTTAGGATGGACTGGTTGGATCTCCTTGCAGTCCAAGGGACTCTCAAGAGTCTTCTCCAACACCACAGTTCAAAAGCATCAATTCTTCGGAGCTCAGCTTTCTTTATAGTCCATCTCTCACATCCATACATGATTACTGGAAAAACGATACCCTCGACTAGACGGAACTTTGTTGACAAAGTAATGTCTCTGCTTTTTAATATGCTGTCTAGGTTGGTCATAACTTTCCTTTCAAGGAGTAAGCGTCTTTTAACTTCATGGCTGCAATACCATCTGCAGTGATTTTGGAGCCCAGAAAAATAAAGTCTGACACTGTTTCCACTGTTTCCCCATCTATTTGTATTGAAGTGATGGGACCAGATGCCATGATCTTAGTTTTCTAAATGTTGAACTTTAAGCCAACTTTTTCACTCTCCTCTTTCACTTTCATCAAGAGGCTTTTTAGTTCCTCTTCACTTTCTGCCATAAGGGTGCTGTCATCTGCATATCTGAGGTTATTCATATTTCTCCCAGCAATCGTGATCCCAGCTTGTGCTTCCTCCAGCCCAGTGTTTCTCATGATGTACTCTGCATATAAGGTAAATAATCAGGGTGACAATACACAGCCTTGTTGGACTCCTTTTCCTATTTGGAACCAGTCTGTTGTTCCATGTCCAGTTCTAACTGTTGCTTCCTTACCTGCATACAGGTTTCTCAAGAGGCAGATCAGGTGGTCTGGTATTCCCATCTCTTTCAGAATTTTCCACAGTTTATTGTGATCCACACAGTCAAAGGCTTTGGCATAGTCAATAAAGCAGAAATAGATGCTTTTCTGGAACTCTCTTGCTTTTCCCATGATCCAGCGGATGTTGGCCATTTGATCTCTGGTTCCTCTGCCTTTTCTAAAACCAGCTTGAACATCAGGAAGTTCACAGTTCATTTACTGCTTAAGCCTGGCTTGGAGAATTTTGAGCATTACTTTACTAGCGCGTGAAATGAGTATACTGTGTGGTAGTTTGAGCATTCTTTGGCATTACCTTTCTTTGGGATTGGAATGAAAACTGACCTTTTCCAGTCCTGTGGCCACTGCTGAGTTTTCCAAATTTGCTGGCATATTGAGTGCAGCACTTTCACAGCATCATCTTTCAGGATTTGAAACAGCTCAACTGGAATTCCATCACCTCCACTATCTTTGTTTGTAGTGATGCTTTCTAAGGCCCACTTGACTTCACATTCCAGGATGTCTGGCTCTAGGTCAGTGATCACGCCATCGTGATTATCTGGGCCGTGAAGGTCTTTTTTGTACAGTTCTTCTGTGTATTCTTGCCACCTCTTCTTAATATCTTCTGCTTCTGTTAGGTCCATACCATTTCTGTCCTTTATTGAGCCCAACTTTGCATAAAATGTTCCCTTGCTATCTCTAATTTTCTTGAAGAGATCTCTGGTCTTTCCTATTCATTTGTTTTCTTCTATTTCTTTGCATTGATCACTGAGGAAGGCTTTCTTATCTCTCCTTGCTATTCTTTGGAACTCTGCATTCAGATGGGTATATCTTTCCTTTTCTCCTTTGTTTTTTGCTTCCCTTCTTTTCACAGCTATTTCAAGGTATCCTCAGACAGCCATTTTGCTTTTTTGCATTTCTTTTCCATGGGGATGGTTTTGATTCCTGTCTCCTGTACAATGTCACGCACCTCTGTCCATAATTCATCAGGTATTCTATCAGATATAGTCCCTTAGATCTATTTCTCACTTCCACTGTACAGTCATAAGGGATTCGATTTAGGTCATACCTGAATAGTCTAGTGGCTTTCCCCACTTTCTTCAATTTAAGTCTGAATTTGGCAATAAGAAGTTCATGATCTGAGCCAGAGTCAGCTCCTGGTCTTGTTTTTGCTGACTGTATAGAGCTTCTCCGTCTTTGTCTGCAAAGAATATCATCGATCTGATTTCGGTGTTCACCATCTGGTGATGTCCATGTATACTATTTTACATGCCTATATTGAGGCTTCTATTTTACCAACCAACTTAGGTTTTAGGAACCACCTCATCACTTGTTGAAGAAATTGCTTTTTGTCTTCTGAGATTGTTTCAGGGAGCTGAGTACCAAATCCTTCCTTTTATCAGCAAATTCAGACCAAATTAGAAGGTCCTTGCATACTAACATATTTGATTTTATGATGTAGACCTTAATAAATGACTGAACATATAAAAAGATAAAAGAGGCAATTATTATCTATCTTTATACATAAAACAAATTCAACCAGGTATGTGTCAGCTGAATCCAATAGGAGACATGAAAAGAGCAGAGTATAAGAGAACCCTAACTACTGCAGTTAGAGCAGCAATGGCTAAAATTAAGCACCAGAGTGAATGTGGGTTGGGAGACAGATAGAGAGAAGGCAAATTCTATTATTTCTAGATTAGTTGACTTAGAAGATGGAATGTTTTCTAATGTATTTTGAAATGTAATTATATTATAAAATATAGTCAATAGCTTCCAAATCTATAATTTTGTAATCATGGCTTTATTTCAATGTGGCTTTACTTTAGAAAATGGCTTCCCAGGTGGCATAGTGTTAAAAGAATCTGCCTGCTAATGCAGGAGACTCAGCAGACACAGATTCAACCCCTGGGTCGGGAAGATCCCCCGGAGGAAGAAATGGAAACCCACTCCAGTATTCTTGCCTGAAAATCCCATGGGCAGAGGAGGCGGCCAGTCTACAGTCCATGGAGTCACAAAGACTCTGACATGGCTGAGCAACTGAACATCATACTTCAGAAAATTTCTCTGAACGAAGATGGAATTGTGAGCTATGCCTGTGGATTAGCTAGCATCTAGGCAAACAAGTCCAAGATGTTAGAAGATAAAACCCAAGTTTTGAGAAGACAGAAAATTTTAATTTTGACATTCTTCAATGGAAGTACAACATCAAGACTTTGTCCTCCCTTAACACTTGTTCAGGTCTCTGTCTGAGCATATAGTAGACACTGAAAACATCTATATATGCCCCTATATCCCATGCATGCTGATAAAGGACAAAACCACCTTCTGTTTATAATTATTAGACTCCCAGCCTGCGTGACAAATCCTCATATAGGAGACACTCAGTATGTTGAACTGAACCAAAATTTAAGAGTATAACAAATCCGTACCTCAAGTCATAAGATTAAGTTGGAAACACAGGTTTGATATTCCTTTGATTAGAAATAAGACCCAAAGACATAAAACATATATTGGTGTTTTATAATTATGTTTGAATTTTACAAATGGTTTATGTTATTTCAGGTAATCATAGTATTAAGTATATTAAATGAAGAAACTTCAAATCAAGGTTACATACTTTAGTTGTAT
Organism: Bos indicus x Bos taurus; assembly: GCF_003369695.1. Classification (NCBI taxonomy): domain Eukaryota; kingdom Metazoa; phylum Chordata; class Mammalia; order Artiodactyla; family Bovidae; genus Bos; species Bos indicus x Bos taurus. The sequence goes on along the minus strand of NC_040077.1, from coordinate 8,729,623 downwards.
TATAAAATGTAATACAAATGTAGTATAATGTATACAAATGGTACCCCTGATTATTTTATTTTTTTCCTGCTATAAACCTCTGTTGATTATCCAGATAATCATAATACCATTATGGATAATCATGGATACCATTAACATAAAAAACTTAAATATTAATACCTTTGAGTTATTTGTGCTAAATACTGAGTTTAATCATCATAATCTTCATAAAAACTTTATGAGATATTACTCTTCACATATAACAAATGAGGAACTTGAGGCTGAGAGTGGTATAATTTTTTTCAAGGCCAGAGGCAGAGTCTGCAAATAGCAGAATTGGAATTTAAACCCACAGTTTTCTGCCCATAAAGCCAATGGGCTTAATGGTTATGGTATGTCATAGAAAAACTCTAAAAACTAACTAGAAAATAAAAATAATTAAGCAAAGATATTTTAATTATTTTCAGGTAAAATGAAAGTAGTCACAAGTTCCCCTTTATATTTGAGTCTCAAAGTCTGTCTTCTTTGAAGCTCAGATTCAGAGTATCTTAGATGCTTCTTACCCTCAGTTATATGAGTGGAATTGGAATTTAATAAGTCTGAACAGGAGAAAGATACCTAACAAAGCAGGTTTATCGAACAAGAAGGCTAAAAAGTTTTGGAAGTAACAGTCCGAGTCAAACAGCATACAGAGAGCTCAAATATTTGAAGGGCAAGAATTATTGGGTTCTGATGTTCAACCTGGGCAGATTCTAGAAATAGACCAAAGTTTTAGGATTTTATGCCCTCTCTGATCATATCTGCACTAGTCAGTCAGATTTATTTAGTAGAATTAATAAGTGATAAACTAGAAAGCTCATTCTTCTGAGTCCCTGCTGCTAAGCTGCTAAGTTGCTTCAGTCATGTCCAACTCTGTGCGACCCCATAGACGGCAGGCCACCAGGCTCCGCCATCCCTGGGATTCTCCAGGCAGGAACACTGGAGTGGGTTGCCATTTCCTTCTCCAATGCATGAAAGTGAAAAGTGAAAGTGAAGTCTCTCAGTCCTGTCTGACTCTTAGCGACACCATGGACTGCAGTCCACCGGGCTCCTCCATCCATGGGATTTTCCAGGCAAGAGTACTGGAGTGGGTTGCCATTGCCTTCTCCATAGGAAAGATAAATTTGAGATTCGCCTACACTACACATGTTATATCAATGCTTTTCAAGCTCATTCCTGTAAAGATTATCCAGCATTCAAATAGAAAAAGGGCAGTAAAAGAATTACACACAACATAGAATGGCACAAGCTTTTCTAACCTGTTCCTATCTCATTCCTAACCTATCCTATAGCAGTCCATACCAAAATCATGTTATAGAGACTTTTCCCTGTTAGCAAAAAACATGTGCCATTAAATAAATCAATTAGTATTATTAATTTGTGTTTTATTGTTTATTATCATTATCAATTTATTTGTAGTTTGTATTGTATTTATATGTGGATGAACTTCCAGATGTTCAAGCTGGTTTTAGAAAAGGCAGAGGAACCAGAGACCAAAGTGCCAACATCCACTGGATCATCAAAAAAGCAAGAGAGTTCCAGAAAAACATCTACCCTTGCTTTATTGACTATACCAGCGCCTTTGAATGTGTAGATCACAATGAACTGTGGAAAATTCTGAAAGAGATGGGAATATCAGACCACCTGACCTGCCTCTTTAGACATCTGTATGCAGGTCAAGAAGCGACAGTTAGATCTGGACATGGAACAATAAAATGGTTCCAAATCAGGAAAGAAGTACATCAAGGCTGTATACTGTCATCCTGTTTATTTAACTTATATGCAGAGTACATCATGAGAAATGCTGAGCTGGATGAAGCACAAGCTGGAATCAAGACTGCCAGGAGAAATATCGATAACCTCAGATACACAGATGACATCATCCTTATGGCAGAAAGTGAAGAACTAAAGAGCTTATTGATGAAAGTGAAAGAGGAAAGTGAAAAAGTTGGCTTAAAGCTCAACATTCAGAGAACTAAGATCAAGGCATCTGGTCCCATCACTTCATGGCAGATAGATGGGGAAATAATGGAAACAGTGACAGACTTTACCTTTTTTGGGCTCCAAAATCACTGCAGATGGTGACTGCAGCCATGTAATTAAAAGACACTTGCTCCTTGGAAGAAAAGCAATGGTCAACCTAGACAGTATATTAAAAAGCAGAGACATTACTTTGACAACAAAGGTCTTTCTAGTCAAAGCTATGGTTTTTCCAGTAGTCATGTATGGATGTGAGAGTTGGACTATAAAGAAAGCTGAGTGCTGAAAAATTGATGCTTTTGATCTGTGGTGTTGGAGAAGACTCTTGAGAGTCCCTTGGACTGCAAGGAGATCCAACCACTCAATCCTAAAGGAAATCAGCCCTGAATATTCATTGGAAGAACTGATGCTGAAGCTGAAACTCCAATACTTTGGCCACTTGATGCCAAGAAATGACTCACTTGAAAAGACCCTGATGCTGGGAAAGACTGAAGGCAGGGGAAGAATGGGACAACAGAGTGTGAGACGGTTGGATGACATCACCAACATGATGGACATGAGTGTGAGTAAGCAATGGGAGTTGGTGATGGACAACAAGTAAGCAATGGGAGTTGGTGAGCTGCAGTCCATGGGGTCACAAAGAGTCAGACACAACTGAGCAACTGAACTGAACTGAAGCTTGACTGAGAGTTGTATAATGGTCACATGCCTAAGAAGTTTATTCCTACCATTTTACTTGTTCATATAAAATTAATACTCACAAAATGGAGGTCTGTGAATTTTCTCTTTTAAAGGCATCTGTAACACTTCTCTGGAGGAATCTTAAACAGAATCTTATGGTAAAAAAAAAAAATTTATCCTTGTTAAAACCAGAGATGGGCCAGGAAGAAAAGGATTGGCAAAACGTAGTCAGTGGTCACCTAGGGTGACTGTGTTTGGATGGCCGCCATCTTGGCAGAGATGCAGTGCTACATTTTTATTTCTCACCTCACTCCTGCCAGGAAGCAGGAGATCTGATGGATACTTACCACAAGTTTTTATCTATTTTTGTAAAGCCAGCTCAATGGCACCAGATTCATCATATAGACATGTTTAGATTATGAGGGAAGTTTCTGTGTCTTTTGATCTGAGAACACCATATGAAAAATAAGATATTTTGGGGGACTATGGATATAAGTTGTTGATTGGGGTTTTCAAGAGTTGTTGACAGTGCTTAGTGATTAACTGTGGTATACAGCTACGTGCATAACTCTTTACTTGATGGGGATTATTTTCTTTCCAAAGTGTGGTTGTAATATTTTTCTTTATATAATCAAATTTTCAACAAGAGGCCAAATAGGTGACAAAATTATCTTTCAAATATTAAATCGACTATATCAGTAATGGTGTTTGGTGTCAGGTAGGTAATTTGTGAGTGTAATACCTCTTCCAGAAGGCTAATGAGAAGCAAAAAAAATTTAAAAGATCTGTGTGTTGTGTGTTTTTTTCTACCCATTTTTTCACAGATGTGTGTGTGTATATATATATATATATATATATATAATATGTATATATATACATATATATATGGAATCTGGCACTATGTCATACATTGAATACAGTCAGGAGAAAGACAGAGTTCCAGGTACCCAAATGGCCTTCAGAATACCACCCAGTCACTCTCCCTTGACTGGAGGCTGCCAGGAAGCAACACAGGACTAGGTCAGGTATAGAGATGTTCCTTTTCTCAGCCAGACAACAAGTATCAGACTGGGTTGGCAATAGTCTTTTAAATATATTCAAAGATTGTTTTTTTTTTTTTTTTCCAAAATATCATGTAACTGGAGTAGTCCCAAGACAGCTATTTGCAGTTGATATACAGAAGAATGTCAGTTATGAGAAGTGGAATAACTCACTTTTTTCATGAATGAGTCAGGTCTACGCTAAAAGTTCAGAACCAATATGAATACTTGAAAACATTAGTTTTTCTTTGCTATTTAGACATTTACCAAAGAGATATATGGAGAGGAATATATTAACTCTCTCTGTATAAATATTAAATGTTATTCAAATGTTATTAACGGTACAGAATGGAAGCCATCTGTACACATGCCATATAAATATTAAAGAAATATCAAAAGCACAATTATTAGCATATGCATAAAATTTGGTATATAATCCTAGAATGAGCATGGACCATGAATGCCAACGATGTTCAAAAACACATCAGCAAGTGTGATCAGCATTCTTCTAACCATCATTTGTTCTTTCTGTTATAACTGTGGATTACAAAATTAATAAATAAAAATATATAAGTCATTTCTCTGGTGCCTAACAGTGGGATAAACACTGGAGGAGGGGAGTCTACAAAATACAAAATCCATTGTTCCTTCCTTTAAAAAAACTTGCCATCTAGTCAGTAAGTCAGAGCTGACACAAAAATCAATTTAATTATTAAATGAATCAAAATAAAAAGCCAAGGGGGAGAGAGAGGAAGAAGTCTTTCTTATGGAAGGGGAAAAAACTGAAGGTGGGAGGAAAAGGGGACGACAGAGGGAGGATGAGATGGTTGGGTGTCATCACCGACTCAATGGGCATGAGTTTGAGCAAGCTCCGCGTGTTGGTGATGGACAGGGAAGCCTGGTGTGCTGCGGTTCATGGGGTCACAAAGAGTCAGAAACCACTGAGCGACTGAACTGAACTGAACTGAATGGTCTGTAACGTCTGGTTTGCCTGAGCTAGCACTGGTTCATACTTATTTTTTTGGTATATCATATTCCAACATATATATGATTTTTGAAAAATTGTAATACACTTTAAAATAAAACTGTTATTTATCTGCCAAAATCACAATCTTAATTTTCTATCTGTAAATATATACTGTAAATAAATAAATGATTTTTAGCATCCTACTTTCATTAGCATCCCAGTTTGGATGACATATGATTGTTGAGGTAATCTAAACATCAAGGAACAATAGACTGAACAAAACAGGTAAGATTGAAAATGGAAAAGATGAGAATGGACATTTCATCAGAGAAAGTAATAAAATTTAATGGCTGGAGAGAAGTGATCAAAAGTGATTACCAAATGCTCAGTCTTTAATAAGTGGGAAAACGGCGGCAGAACTCTGAAAATCTATAAAGTTGGAAATATTATAAAATGTAAAGAAAAATTACTCAAAATTCTTTTGTCCCAAGGCCCCACAATACTTCATACCAGTATTCTTTAATTTGTTTCTAGGAAACACATTTGAACTGTTTAAGTTTCCATATAAGTATTAATTTAGCTCTACTGTGAATTCTCTTTTAAAACCTGTGGTGGATTCATGCTGATGTATGGCAAAACCAATATAATATTGTAAAGTAATTAGCCTCCAATTAAAATAAATAAATTAAAAACATAATTAAAAAAATAAAAGTTGATTATCATTTATATATAGTATATGTGCTGAAGCACTTTATCTGAATAATTAGAGATTTTATAAGTGGCTGAAGTATCACCTTTTCCTGCAAATGGGAACTTACAAAGAGTTGTTTTAGAGGTGAGAAACTAAGGCCTGGGAACTAAGGCTTGTATTGCTCTGAATCATATGGGTTAAAAATGATGAATCATATTTATGTAGCACTGAAGAGGTATCAGCCACTGTCCTAAGCAAGCTATGTATATTGAATGATTTCACCTCACAATAAAGCCTATGAGGTAAGCACTATATTACTACCATCCTCATTTTGTAGTAGGAAAAAGTAAGGTTCAGAGAGGTTAAGAATTATTTTAAGGTTGCACAGGCGGTAAGTGGAAGAAATGGGATCTGAGCCCAAGTCTTCAGACGCAGAGTCATTTCTCTTATCCACTCTATTATAGTGCCAATCACACCAAGAAAGTCAAGAAGCAGTTGTGACAGTCTTTCATCCTGAAGATCATACACAGAACTGCATACATTTAGAGATATTGTGTTAGAATTATTTCTCTCCTGCATGTATGGAGGATACATTTCTTGTAACTACAAGGAGATCCTCATAATTCAGAACAATAAATCAAACTCAAATAATTTTCTCTCACTTGTGCACAGGGGCATGCTTACAAAACATTTATAAAATCCTCTTTAAGGAAGAGCATGTTTCAATCTTTGAGGTCACCCGTGTAGCCTATTGGGCTTTCCTGGTGGCTCAGACAGTAAAGACTCTGCTTGCAATGTAGGAGCCTATTAATATTGAAATACAGAAATGAAAGGAGAAAATTAAACCTCAGTTGTGCTTAATATGGAGAAAGAAATGGCAACCCACTCCAGTACTCTCGCCTGGAGAGGTGCCTGGCGGGCTACAGTCCATGGGGTCGCAAAGAGTCGGACACAACTGAGCGACTAACACTTGTGCTTAATAAGCATTCAAATATCTTAAGTCAAGAAGGTTCACTGGAAAAAACATATTCTCATGCTAATTTGCAACATTGTGGTTGAGAATAGCAGTTTTAAGAATTACCAAATCATTTTCTAGTAACATTCAACAATATTTCTAAGTGTTTTTCTATCATCATCAGAAAGAGAAACATTAAAATTATATTTGCAAATATTTCACTTAACAATAACACAATCTCACTGTATTTTTGGAATATTCAAATACCCAAGGATTGTTTTCAATGACAAAAATTTTAAATGAATGCTATTCTATCTGTACTGTGGGGCATGTTCTATTGCTGTATGCTGAATCAAAATCTTAAAGGATTTACATCTTTTCAAAAGAATCTAACACTACAGAGAACCTTTTACATTTGCTAAAACCTTGAGCAAGGTTTTACTGTAAACATTGAACTGTAGTTTCTTAAATTATTGTAACATGTATTAATGTAATTGCAAGCAGTGATGGATGTAATACTTTTTGATTTGGAATATCAAGAGTGTCTTTATAGACCTCCACAAAGCCTTTTGAAGGGTCGAGGGAGGGATAATCTAGGTTTTGAAAGGGTGGGGGCACAATTGCCTTCCTACAGTCTGCTGCTGGATGGGATGGAGGAGGGATCATCTAGGTCTTAGATGATGGAAAGGAACAGCTGCATCTCCACCTGCCTCATCTTGGACGGAGCAGACATGGGATCATGTAGGTTTTAGGAAGATTAGAGGCAGAGCTTCATTGTTATCCTTTACATGTTTAAGCCACCAGAGAGAAGTTATTGCAACATTGTTTCATGTTTTAAATTAGGAATGCTACAAAACAAAAGAATAAGAGAATGCTCCCAGGAAAAGAGGGTTAGGGGTCAAAATAGCTAGAGGAATTTAGATTTTGAAGCAAATACAAACCCCCAAAAATAAAATAGTTCTCTAAACAAAAAGGGAGACCATGTGCCCTAATTTTAAATGCAGTTACTATGAAAGAACTATCCCTCAAATGTCTATTATTTGAAATTAAATGTCTATTATTTGAAATTAAAAAAATCTCTTTTAACATTGTTTCGCTTTAAATTTATGGTGTGAATGTTACTGCTTCCTTAGTTAATGATATGCTTTTAAAACTATTAATTTGTTTAATATACTTTTTAATGTGCATCTACATAAAAACTTAGGGAGGGCATTTAGTAGACAGTATTTAAAACATTATTTTCTCATTTTTCTGTATTTTCCCCTTTTTGTTTTTCTAGTATGCCTGCTAAAAATCAAGTATTTACTCCAAGGCAAAACCATCTCCTAACCTACTCTATTCACTTTAATGGTAAATAACTAATGATCTCTATTTGAATTAGTAAAGTAACCCAAACAAAAATAATTGAAACACATTAAAAACTAATTTCACATGTAGATATATTTATCACACGTACCTTTACATTCAATAATATATTTGTTGTTAACTTTCACATCTTTCACAGCAATAAGAGTTAGTGTGCTTTTCATCATGGGATATTTAATTGGATAAAATAAAATGTCACTGAAAGACACAGGGCTGGAAGGACACAAAGAAACAATGTGTAATAATGATAATCCTAAGTATCTTTGTACTTCTAAGTAACTTCACAGATAAAAAATTAGAAGTACAAAGATACTTAGGATTATCATTATTACAAAGTAGTATTTAAAAATTAGACTCTTTTCATTTGGTATTGAACTCACTGCTCTAATTATAAAATCTAAGGACCTGAAAGCATTTTGAATGTACCATAGGGTCTAATTCCCTCTGAAATTTTGCATACCTTTTATGACATCTCAAGAGCTTCCCTGGTGGTTCAGAGGTTAAAGTGTCTGCCTGCAATGCAGGAGACCTGGGTTCGATCCCTGGGTCGGGAAGATCCCCTGGAGAAGGAAATGGCAACCCACTCCAGTATTCTTGCCTGGAGAATCCCATGGATGGAGGAGCCTGGTGGGCTAGAGTCCACTGGGTCGCAAAGAGTCGGATACGACTGAGCGACTTCACTTTCCTTTCCTTTCCTATGACATCTCAAGTGCTGCTGGAACACTGCGTCAGTGCCTACAATTTGGGGACGTTAGTCCCTGAAGCACTCATCCATTTTTGAAGACCTCACATTAAAAAGAAACACTTTTATAGAAAGAGATCTGTGCTTTAGATTTCATTCAATAAACCTGATTCTTTGGCTGGGTTGAGGGAGATAAAGAACCACGTCCTGGTATGTGAATAGGGAAGACTGAAATAGAGAGGGCTGAGTGAGGCACGTACAGAATTTAGTTCTCCTTTCACAGGACAGTGTTTCAAGCACCAAGAGCATACATAACGTTCTCTCTTAGGTCTCACATCTTACTCTTTCCAGTCCTTCTAAGTCACAGTGTGGGGACTTCTAATGCATTGCCTTCAGGGCTGAAACAAGTCCATAGACACAATCAGGTCAATGTAGGTCTATATCCCTCATTCTAGACAAATCAGTCAGTATTACAGTCTCTTAAATCCAGCTGGGCAGAAGTTTTGCTTGCTTATTTGTTTTTTGTAAAGAAAGATGCTCAAAGACATTCGGAACCCCATCTGTTTCTGACGCATGACTGGGGTGGAGACAGTATGTCTCTTTTCACCTTAAAGTTGCAATTTTAATGTCACAGAACTCTTTGAACAATGCAAACTTTACATTTAACAATTTTATATGGACTGCTTCTAAGCAAAATCTTCAGTTTCTGAAAGAGCACATGTGACTTTTTAAATTTAGTAAGGACCTTACATTCGTCCCATTAACTTCCAACTTTTTGGGTGGTTTCTGTCTAGATATTTGTTGTGTCTGGTTATGTTTCCCAGAATTTTCACAGTTCTGCATTTTTGCGGGCATATTTCCTGTATGTTTCTTTAAATTCTACAAATATGTTGACAGGATAGAGTCCAGAAAAACAGTTCTGCATACTTCCAAAAGAAAAGTCCCTCAGAGTGACTTAACCTTAGGGATGGTTAGTCACCAAATTCCTAATCTCTCCTGTGACTGACACCAGAGACCTAGGCCAACGCTAGGCTCAATTTAAGACCATCCTAGGCTGCCATTGCAAACATTTACAATTAGGCACTGAAGCTGATAACCCCTAGCTATTATGTTACAAGATAAATTTAGCATAGAGTTAAGTATCATGTAAAAGTTTTCATGTGATATGTAATCAAAAACTTACTTCAAAGCATACTTTAAAATAGACTAGGAAAATTATCATTTTTCTGGGACTAAAGATCTTAAGCAGTTTTGAATCTCAGTATTTCATCTACTATTATTTCTGAAATAATAGGACTGATACAAATACTGAAATATTCAGTATAAATACTGAAATAAATACTGAAATACTCAGTATTTCATCAGATCTATAATTAAAGAACAAGAGGTATAATTTTCTAAAAAACATAGTTTTCATACACATTCTTCTATTGTTACCATGATAATATTTTTCTGGCAGTAATTGAAACAGAGTCTTACCAAAGGAGCTGGGTTCCTTGCTAGGCTGGGGAGTCAAGGAGGCATTATTCATAGCATTATCCTGGATTTTATGATCATCTACCTGGAAATCATTCACTGGAAAACATATATAGCCAATTAAAATAGAGGACATTGTCACAAGCTCATAACTGTACACATAAAACAAAGCACAGAAGTTGTGTTTAGAAAAGTAAATGTCTAGAAATTTTATTTACATTGCTTTGTTAAATTGTGCTGCATGCTCATTCGCTCAGTCACATCTGACTTTTGAGACCCTATGAACTGTAGTCTGCCAGGCTCCTCTACCCATGGGATTTTTCCAGGCAAAGATACTGGAGTGGGTTGCCATTTCCTTTTTCAGGGGATCTTCCTGACCCAGGGATCAAACCTGAGTCTCCTGCGTCTCCTGCACTGGCAACTGGATTCTTACCCAGAGCCACCTGGGAAGTGGTGAACAGTGGTGAATCTTTAAACCTATCTATACATATATCTTATAACATTTCCATGAGTATCTTTGATGTTCTTTGTCAAAACAAAAGGGGGTAACAGTTAATGTTTAAGTCACTCCTTTAATTAATTTTATAGCTAGATAAAACTGATCTTCAGTGGTAGTTTCCAAAGAACCATTTTCCCTCAAATTGTTATAAACCTAAGGGATTATAGCAGTCCTACTCTTGTGCCTAAATTTTACTACAGTATTCTCAGAAAGGAAAATTAAATAATCTAACCTACAAATTTTTTTTTCGATGAAAATAATTTCCACTATAAATTTCTTGGGGCTTCCCAGGTGGCGCTACTGGTAAAGAACCCACCTGCCAATGTAGTAGACATAAGAGACACGGGTTTGACCCCTGGTTGGGAAGATCCTCTGGAGGAGGGCATGGCAACCCACTCCCCACGGACGGAGGAGCCTGGGGTTTACAGTTCATAGGGTCACAAAGAATTGGACATGACAAAGAATTTAGCACACATAAATTTGTTAATTCTCTATTTCTTAAAAAAAAATTAAGATAGTGACTAATTTATATCAGATTTAGAGTGAATACAAGGGATCTTCACTTGCATGGCTGCAGCAAAATCTGGGTAAACCTGAACATCCTTTAAGATGTCTTATTTTAAAAAGAATGCCTATAAAATGAAGTAAAAGGAGATGAGAAATAAACATACATGTGTCTTCACAGGTGTTCTTGCATTCTTCTAGTGATTCAAAGTTGTTGAGATTCCCGAGACACCCACCATATGTGAAACGTTCACACTGCTTTGATTGATTGTTATAAAAATACCTAATGATATAACCACGACAGATTCCAGTATCTTCTTCCAAAAAGCAGTAATCTGGCTTTTCTAGAAATTATTAAAACATAAGAAAGTAGTATTCTTTTTTTGAGTAATTTAATTATGTTAATTAAAAATATAAACAACTGGTTAAGTTGAAGTTATTTAAGGAGTACATATGAAAAGATAAAGATAAAAGGTAAAATATAACATTATCCGTAACTGTATTTTATCCACTTTGACATTTAGAACTATGTATGTACAACGATCATACATTGAGTCTATTGGAATTTCTATTGGAGTTCTAAATTTCTCATAGTTAGCACATTAACTATATACTTTTTCATATATTGAGAGAATAAAAGATATTGGGGTTTGATTACCCTTGGTTTGGAAGTGTAAAGTATTATGGCAAAAATTTGGTTTATTTATTTTTGTTAACCTTATGTGCATCTACATTTAGGAAAGATCCACAAATTTCATAATTTTCAGATGTGTAATCTAATTTTAAAGTATACTGTGCTGCTTCATTATGAATGGCTTCAATTTTTATAAACAGAGAAGTTTTGAGGCGGGGTGGAGGCTTTCATGGCTATACTTAGAAGCTCCTAAATTCTTATGCTGAAATCAATATCTGTATTAGGTATGACATCCTCCACCACTGTGTCTCTTATTTTTCTTCCAGGCATTGGAATGACTCCAATAGTGCAGAGGCAGAAAGGAAATACATGTTCAGGGATTGGAGAGGCTTTTGAAAAAGCCTAATACCCAATCTTTGATAGTGCTCCAATCCAGGCTAAACACAGCTGTCATAAAAGTTATGCCACTGTGGTTTACCTTACAAGCCTTGTTTACATGCATACTCAGAAAGAAGAGCTTCAAATTATTTTCAAAATTATGATTGCAAGATATATTGTGCTTGAATTTTCAGGGGAAAGCTCCAGCTTCCCCATTTTCTGCCCTCTGTGCTGCTGCCCATAAAGGCAAAAATGAACCGCACAATCTTTTCACATCTTAAAGCATGTTGTATCCATCTCAAGGAAACAATATTCATGAGTGTTTATTTTAAAAAGAACATGTATTTAATAATGTTAATGATTTCTGAAACAGTAGAAAAATCAATCTGCATGAAAAAATTATTTTATTAAGTAAAATATAATATTTTAATATAGAGTAAAGTATCTATTACTATGACTTCTCAAAGTACCAATTTGAAAATTATTTAGTTCCCTGTTTACTTCCTCTTGTTTCTTAAGTTGACTGTTACTATTATTTCCATGGTAACAATTTGTGGTTAAGTATGATATATGAAAAAAGGAAAAATCCTATTCCTTAAATTTTTTTAATATACAATAAGAGAAAGAAAAATACATTTGATCACTAAGTTGATTTGTTTAGGTCTTAGTATGTACTTCTTATAAAACTTTAAATCATATTAACAAACAATATAAGAATTCTATGCTTAACAAAAGGGAGTAGGTAAAAAAATATTGACTATAAAGATGAGAAAATGGTAATAAATTATCCTGAAATGTAATTAAGGAATTATACAACTGGAAGTTGCTATCATTTATATGAGACCCCATTGTAGGACAGATTTTATTTTATTAATTGATATTGCATACTTGTAAAATTATTCTGCTTAGGCCTACAGCTTAAAATATTTATGATTAAAAATTAAGAAATTCATTCCAGTATTCCTCAGATAAATAAAGTTTTAATATTTGTATTGAATCTGTATATACAGTTGTTGCTCTAAATTGATGCTCAGTTAAAACCTAGAATGCAAGCTTTAAGCTATATACCAACTTCCATAAGCCACATGATTCTCACTCCTAACTTTTGTTCCAAGCTGCAAACTTGGTAACTATCTGAAGCAAACAAGGTGGGTTGTAGAGAATCTCCATTGCCTCTGTAACTGTTCTGATGGTGATGCTACGAGGTATATAACAAAGTTAACTTCAAATCAGTATGTTTAAAGGTCTTCATTATTGATTAATTTCAGCATCTGACCATTTTTAAATGTGAATAGAATTGATAGCTTTATTCTCTTTCATATGTAGGATCAAAATAGAATCAATTCTGAATCATTAAATATAAATTAAGTAGCATAATTTTCTAGTAACTTTTCCCTGCATATAATTTTTTCCTAATTCTACATTTTTGAAAAAAAAAAATCCTAACATTTAAATATCAAAGATATCATCTCTTACTTGATCGACAAAAAAGCCTAGTTATAAATATGATATTACAGATAGGAAGAATTTCATTTAATTGAGGTAGTGAACACTTTTGCAAAAATTAATTCAATATTTATAGAAAGTTATTTTACCTTGTAAATAAATACATTTACTTATGTTGGTTATACAAACTTTGCTGCTGAATTTATTTTATAAATTTTGATTGTAATTCTGGACCATAAACTATTTTAAGCTTATTAATGAGTTGTATAATTCTTCAGCTCTTTCTCACATAATTAAGTCAAAGTCAGTAAAACTAAAATTCACTTTGAATTGTGTATCTCTTTCATGTCTTAGGGCTTCCCTGGTGGCTCACTTTCTTTCATTTTCATGTCATGAGTTAAATAATTTCATCTTTTTGTTCAATATTTTCTCATTCCTATGTAAATGCTGTGAATGGTAATTGAGCAAAGTCATTTTCTAGACCTTTATTAAAAAGAAGCATGTCTTTCTTGTTACAACATATTCACCAAAACTTAATTATTTTTAGTTAAAAACTGTAAGTAAAATTACTTAAATCCCCAAATTAAAAATATGTAAACACTAAATAATGTTGACAGAAGCAATTATTTATTGTTAAATATCTCCACATATTTTTTGCATGTAGATTTTGACAACTCAAAGGCATATCCACTCAGGAGAATACTGAAAGAAACTTGCTAGAGCCACACAGCGCTGAGGTTATCAAAGGATGAGACATCTGAGAACTAAAGAAGGAACAGCAACATCTAAACCACTATTTGGGAGATGTTAGAATAGCAGATGCGTGGCTCCGGATTGTTACTGATCTCATACCAGACAGCACACCACATGAGAATGAGTAAACACAGAGCTTAAGTCTTCCCTTATGAACTATCATGCATATTGTTTCTACTTTTTTTATTATATCCACTGAACAAAAACTCCATTTCAAAAATCACGTGGATTTATGATGAATCTCTTATCAGAGAAAGCTGAGAATTGAATTTCCAAGTACCTTATATAAATGCTACTAACGAGCACACAAATGAACATTCACCTTTTTGCAGTGTTGTTTTCATCTTTCGCGTGTTCTTTGGATAATCTGCAAGAAAAACAATATATGTGTATCAATTATCACAATTTATTATATAAAGTTATGACTTTCCATTTATCAACTAGGATGATGTATTTATTACTATGAAAATTATTCTTATACAGAATGTCAATGAATAAATTTCCTTTTATTTTCTCTAGATATTAAATTAGTTAAATTATTACAGTATAATCATGAAGTCATCTATGTTTTAATATAATAATGTCTTAAAAACTATTTTAAAACATTCTAACCCATTTACAAAAATAATAATTCATGGTGAATTAAGTTTGCTATTCAAAATATCTGTGGTTAAAATATATCTTTATTAAAATAATGTGAAATATGAAAGTAATTCAAACAGCCTACTTGGCCTGTAAAAACAGTTCATTTCTACAGAGGAATGGGAGTAGAGGTGAATGGAACCAGAATTACCTCCTTTCCTGATTCCTTCTCCTGACAGTTATCTTAATCCAATTACAAGTTTCATTATTATTTCCAAATACAGAGGAGGAATGAAGCAAAAGATACCTGTGATGTCATTTTTGTTTTAATCTCACAGAATAATTGGAATTGCTCCACTGCTATTTGTCTTTCAGTTCAGTTCAGTCGCTCAGTCGTGTCCGATTCTTTGTGACCCCATGAATCACAGCACATCAGGCCTCCCTGTCCATCACCAACTCCCGGAGTTCACCCAGACTCACGTCCACCGAGTCAGTGATGCCATCCAGCCATCTCATCCTCTGTCGTCCCCTTCTCCTCCCGCCCCCAATCCCTCCCAGCATCAGAGTCTTTTCCAATGAGTCAACTCTTCGCATGAGGTGGCCAAAGTACTGGAGTTTCAGCTTTAGCATCGTTCCTTCCAAAGAACACCCAGGGCTGATCTCCTTTAGAATGGACCGATTGGATCTCCTTGCAGTCCAAGGGACTCTCAAGAGTCTTCTCCAACACCACAGTTCAAAAGCATCAATTTTTCGGCGCTCAGCTTTCTTCACAGTCCAACTCTCACATCCATACACGACCACAGGAAAAATCATAGCCTTGACTAGACGGACCTTTGTTGGCAAAGTAATGTCTCTGCTTTTCAATATGCTATTTGTCTTTAACCCACTGCATTTCAAGTATGGAATCCAAATTCTAGTTTAAATGATAGCTAATGAAATTCAAATTGATATATATAGTTTTAATTTGTTCATATAAACATTAGGAAACTGTTTTTTTGTATAATCATTTGTTTTATACAGAAAAGCTTTGGATAAGGCAGTTTATCACTATTTGGATGGCCAGATGGATGGAGGAGCCTGGTGGGCTGCAGTCCATGGGGTCGCTAGGAGTCAGACACGACTGACGTGACTTAGCACCAGCAGAGACATAAAAGGTCGGGGGGAAAAAGAGGTCAGAGACAGAGAATATGAGTATGAGTTGGTTAAATACCCCTTTCAGCCAGTGATCAGTCAGGTTATTCTCTGGAGAGTAAAATGTCTATGAGTGATAAGGTGATGTGGCTCATCTCTTTTCTGAGCTTTACTATGTTTTATTCAATACTCTTTTTTAAAAAGGTGTGTGTGTGTGTGAAATTCTAATTGTATTTTAAATGTTAAAATCTAATTTTTTTATTGTAAATAACCAACCTCTAGTTAATGTTTTTAGATAGTGGATTGTCACAATAAGCTTACATTAAAATATAATGTGCAACTATTGTGTCATATTTTTAATTTATGAAAGGAGGGAAAGAATATAGAGTGCTACAAGAGTCATAGAGATGCTTGAACTCAATGTTCATACAATATTAAAAGAGAACTTGTTATCGCTGGTTTCATCCTAAGTCAGAGTAATTCATCTGGTATATGTGTAACTGATTCAAATAATGTGTTTTAGCACATTCGTATTATAGGTATATTTAAATTATCCTCAAGAATTCTGAGAACAGCCATGAACATACAATTTATTTTTATGCCACTTGTAGCCTGAAAACATAGATAAGGTTTACAGCTAATTATCAAAGATATTTTCCTAGATGTATACAGAACATAACATTTATTAATGATGGTGTAAGAAGTAATAGCAGTATGTTTTACTAATTATTTTAGTAATTCCTTGAATTCCAATATATATGAATTTACATTTTAACTTTTCATTAGGAATATTAACATTAATTCACAATTATCTGATTCTTTACCAGCCGAGCCACAAGGGAAGCCCATAAATACTGGAGTGGGTAGACCATCACTTCTCCAGTGGATCTTCCAGACCCAGGAATCGAACTGGGGTGTCTTGCATTGCAGCCAGATTCTTTACCAACTGAGCTATCAAGGGAAGCCTGCTATAATTATTGTATACATTTTAACAACTGTAAAAAAAAATATTTTTTGCCCTATTCTGTCTTCATCTTTTTCTTTTCTGTTGGGAATGGGAAGGGTAAAATCTGAACACTAACTTTTAATGTTTCTTATTTGTTGAAGTCAGCCTAGAAATTTTCTAACTAGACAGGAAAAGACTCTATGGACAGAATATTCTTGTTACTTGGTAGGTCTTCACTATTCCAAAGAAATAAAACATAAAATAACAAAATTAAAAATTAAGAGAATGGAAAATGTATTTACATACTCTTTAATTCCCTGTGGAGAAAATTCCCATGTAAATCCCCAAGAAAAACCACAAGTCATAGTTAGCCTAGCCAATAAAATAGTAATTAATATAAACAGCATACCTGTGCTTAGTCGCTAAGTCGTTTCTGACTCTTTGCGACCCCATGGATTCTAGCCCACCAGGCTCCTCTCTCCATGGGGATTCTCCAAGCAAGAATATTAAGGTTGCCATGCCTTCCTCCAGTGGATCTTCCCAACCCAGGGACTGAATCCAGGTCTCCTGCATTGCAGGCAGATTCTTTACCAGCTGAGCTACCAGGGAAACCCCCCTGGTATAAGTATAAACAGCAGACTTACTAGAGCCTTTAAAGATGTTTTAGGAATTTATAGTCTATGATTTAATTGTAAACAGTCAACCCTGCTGCAGAGGTGGACTGGCTAAAAAGTTAAATGGGACTTTGATCTATTTCATCTATTTCTTTTAATTTCCACACTTAATACACTTATTTTTTAAAAAACTAATAATCAAATTCAATGTCATTTTAGTTGTTGTTGTTTAGTCACTAAGTCTTATCTGACTATTTTGTACTGTAGCCCACCAGGCTCCTCTGTCCATGGGATTTCCCAGATAAGAATCCTGGAGTGGGGTGCCATTTCCTTCTCTAGGAGATCTTCCTGACCCAGGGATTGAATCCATGTCTTCTGTATTGGCAGGTGGATTCTTACCACTGAGTCCCTAGGGGAGACTGTTTTGTTCAGGCTATGGGGCAAAAAGCAACTAAACCAAAAGACAAACATTTCAAAAGCCATTTTGAAACCATTTGCAAACTATGTTTCAACTTTTTCTACCTTATTAACTTTGTTACTATGTCTCTATTATTACACTGGTAAATGCACCACACAAAACTATACATATTTGGAAACAACTGATAAACCACCTTTATCTGCAAAAGGACAGCTGAGGATACATATCAAACTGAACACATTTATAATTCCTATTCTCTGAAATATTTGGCTTGAATTTATTCTCAGGCATGGCAATTTACAAGTCATAATTTTCAATGGTCTCCCAAATAAAACAAAATTTCAGCTTCAAAGATATAAATCATATATCATATATAAATATAAGATATAAATCATATTTCTCCTTTAACTTCTATCAATTTTTTCTTTGAAAGTTTTCAGGTTGAAGCATACACATAGACAGTGAGTGTTATGACTTTTTGATTAATTGACCCTCATTCCTATAAAATATCTTCCCTTTCTCCTGCCAGTATTCCTAGTCCTATAGTTTACTTCTACTAATCATTCTTATGATCTGTGTTTGCAAGGTGTATCTTTTTTCATCTTTTAACTTTTAACCTCTGTGTCCATATTTTTATGGGGAGGGAGGTGGGAGGGGGGTTCAGGATTGGGAACACATGTACACCCCTGGTGGAGTCATGTTGATGTATGTCAAAACCAATACAATATTGTAAAGTAATTAGCCTCTAATTAAAATAAATAAATTTAATTAAAAAAAATAAAATGTCTTTCCTGTAGACAACATGTAGTTAGTTCATGATTAGTTTTTTTACATTGTCTACTATAAGCCTTTTCTTGGAGTGATAATACTGTTAAATTTAATGTAGTTATCATTATGCTTGCATAAAAACGCTTAGGTCTTTGTTTTCTACTTTACATCTGTATTCAGTTCCTGTTTTTCTGGGTATTTTTTAGAATGGGTTGAATATTTTAATAACAATTTTACCTTAACTGCTGGTCAGTTTTCTATATCTCTTTGTTTTATTTTTAGTGACTGTTCTGGGACTTTTAATATGCATCTTTAATTCTTGGCAATTTGACTTCAAATAATTTATACTACTTTCACCTGTAGTATCAGAACCATACAACAATAATCTCCTGTGTTCACCCTCCTGTTTTTGTTCTCTAAAATTACTCATAGTGCAAGTCTGCTAGCAATGAATTTTCTCAAATATTGATAATCTGAAAAAATTATTTATCTCCATCATAAGAGTATTTTTAGTAGATCTAAATTACCAGTTGGCAATTTACTTTTTCCTTTAGCTCTTTAAAAAAGATGTTCCATTTTATTCTCTTGTGAATTTTTTCTTCATGAGAAATTGGTGTTCTCTTGGTCTTTGTTGCAGCATTGTACAATTTTTATTTTTTTATGATTTACTTTTTAGCCACAATTTTCAGCAATGTGATTCATTGACATGGCTTTATTTTTCTTTGTATTCATTCTTTTATTGATTTTGTCAAGGCTCTTAGTTCTGAAAGTTAAAGTTTTCATCAAATGAAATGTGGATATCATAAAAATGTGGATAATTCTTTGCCAATTTCTTGTTTGCATATTTTCTGTCCCAACTGCCAGAACTCCAATTATACACTTTGATGGGCTCCTTGACTCTGCTTCATGGGTTACTGGGCAATATTGTTTGTTGCTTGCTGGTTTCACACTTGGTGTGCTTCATCTTGAAGTTACTATTGTTCTGTCCTCAAGTTTACTGATCTTTTCTTCTGTAATATCTAATGTGCTTTAAGTATATCTGGTGAAATTCTTATTTTATAAGAAATTCAACTGTAGAACCTCAACTGCAGAAATTCAACCATAGAACCTGACAATTTTCAGAGAAACAATTGATAGAAGTTGAAGAAGAAATATGATTTATGTCTTATATTTCAAGTTTTTGAAGCTGAAATTTTGTTTTATTTAGGAGACCATTGAAACCTAGACAGTATATTAAAAAGCAGAGACATTACTTTGCCAGCAAAGGTCCATATAGTCAAAGCTATGGTTTTTCCAGTAGTCATGTATGGCTGTGAGAGTTGGATTATAAAGAAAGCTGAGTGCAAAAGAACTGATGCTTTTGAACTGTGGTGTTGGAGAAGACTCTTGAGGGTCCCTTGGACTGCAAAGAGATCCAACCAGTCCATCCTAAAGGAGATCAGTCCTGGGTGCTCAATGGAAGGACTGATGCTGAAGCTGAAACTCCAATACTTTGGCCACCTGCTGCGAAGAACTGACTCATTTGAAAAGACCCTGATGCTTTGAAAGATTGAAGTCGGGAGGAGAAGGGATGACAGGATGAGATGGTTGGATGGCATCACTGACTCAATGGGCATGAGTTTGAGTAAACTCTGGAAGTTGGTGATGGACAGGGAAGCCTGGCGTGCTTTGGTCCATGGGGTTTCAAGGAGTTGGACATGACTGAGTGACAACTGGACTGAGAACTATGACTTGGATTTCTTATTTATACATTGTATTTTTCAGACATCCTGGAGTGTGAAGTCAAGTGGGCCTTAGGAAGCATTAATACAAACAATGTTAGTAGAGGTGATGGAATTCAAGCTGAGCTATTTCATATCCTAAAAGATAATGCTGTCAAAGCGATACACTCAATATGTTAGCAGATTTGGAAAACTCAGCAGTGGCCACAGGACTGAAAATGGTCAGTTTTCACTCCCAAACCAAAAAAGTGCATTTACTTCACTTTTATATATTCTACTTTTCTCCTTGTTATGTTCCTGTTTTCTTTAACTCCTTTACCATATTTATAAGAGCTATTTTAAATTTCTTGTTGAGTAACGTCATCTTTGTCTGTTAGAATTGAGTACTTTTTTCCTAATTATGGATCAAATTTGCTTCATCTTTGAATGCTTAGTATTCTGGGAAGGGGGGAATATAGATATTTTTGAATATTATGCTGTTGGCTGCTGGATTTTATTTTCTTCCATCAAAGAATGTTTTACTGTCAGTCACAGCAAACACCCTCCTCCAACAACACAAGAGGCTACTCTGCACGTAGACACATCAAAAGGTCAATATTGAAAGTAGATTGTTTATATTCCTTGCAGCCGAAGATGGAGAAGCTCTATACAATCAGTAACAACAAGACCTGGAGCTGACTGTGGCTCAGATCATCAGCTCCTTACTGCAAAATTCAGGTTCAAATTGAAGGAAGTAGGGAAAACCACTAGGCCATTCAGGTATGACCTAAATCAAATCCCTTATGATTATACAGTGGAAGTGATGAATAGATTCAAGGGATTATATCTGATAGACAGAGTGCCTGAAGAACTATAGATGGAGGTTCATAACATTGTACAGGAGGTGGTGATCAAAAGCATCCCCAAGAAAACAGAAACGCAAGAAGGCAAAATGGTTTTCTGAGGAGGGCTTAAAAATAGCTGAGAAAAGGAGAGAAGAGAAAGGCAAAGGAGAAAAGGAAAGATATACCCATCTAAATGCAGAGTTCCAGAGTATAGCAAGGAGAGATAAGAAAGCCTTCTTAAGTGAACAATGCAGAGAAATTGGAGGAAACAACAGAATGGGAAAGACAAGAGATCTCTTCAATAAAATTAGACACCAAGGGAATATTTCAAGTAAAGATGGGCACAATAAAGGACAGAAATGGTATGGACCTACCAGAGCAGAAGAAATTAAGAAGAGGTGGAAAGAATACACAGAAGAGCTATACAAAAAAGGTCTTAATAACCTGGATAGCCACAATGGTGTGGTCATTCATCTAGAGCCAGACGTTCTGGAGTGTGAAGTCAAGTGGGCCTTAGGAAGCATTGCTACAAACACTGTTAGTAGAGGTGATGGAATTCAAGCTGAGCTATTTCAAATCCCCAAAGATGATGCTGTTAAAGTGATGCACTCAATATCTCAGCAAATTTGGAAAACTCAGCAATGGCCACAGGACTGGATAAGGTCAGTTTTCACTTCAATACCAAAGAAGAGCATGCCAAACAATATTCAAACTACTGCCCGATTGCACTCACATCATATGCTAGCAAGGTTATGCTCAAAAACCTTCAAGCCAGGCTTCCATACTACTGAACCAAGAACTTCCAGATATAAAGCTGAATTTAGAAAAGGCAGAGGAACCAAAGGTCAAATTGCCAACATTAGTTGGTTTGTAGAAAAAAGCAAGGAAATTCCAGAAAAACATCTACTTCTGCTTCACTGACTGTGCTAAACACTTTGTGTGGATCACAACTGAATGGAAAATTCTTAAAAAGATGAGAATACCAGACCGCCTTAACTGCCTCCTGAGAAACCTGTATGCAGATTAAGAAGCAACAGTTAGAACCAGGCACGAATAACGGGCTGGTTGCAAATTGGGAAAGAAGTACGTCAATGCTGTATATGGTCATCCTGCTTATTTAACGTAGATGCAGAGTGCATCATATGGAATGCTGGGCTGGATGAAGCACAAGCTGGGATCAAGATTGCTAGAAGAAATATCAATAACCTCAGATATGCAGATGACACCACCCTCATGGTAGAAAGCAAAGAGGAACTAAAAGAGCCTCATGATGAAGGTGAAAGAGGAGTGAAAAAACCTGACTCAACATTCAAAAAACTAAGATCATGGCAAATAGATGGGGAAACAATGGAAACAGTGGCAGATTTCGTTTTCTTGGGCTCCAAAATCACTGTAGAAGATGACTGTTGCCATGGAATTAAAAGATGCTTGCTGCTTGGAAGAAAAGCTATGACAAACCCAGACAGAATATTAAAAAGCAGAGACATTACTTTGCCAACAAAGGTTCTTATTGTCAAAAAATCATATGGTTTTTTAATTAGTCATATACGGATGTGAGAATTTGACCACAAAGAAGGCTGAGTGCTGAAGAATTGATACTTTTTATTTGTGATGCCACAGCAACAGCAGCAGACTCTTGATAGTCTCTAGGACTGCAAGGATATCAAATCAGTCCATCCTAAAGGAAATCAGCCCCGAATATTCATTGGAAGGACTGACGCTGAAGCTGAAACTCCAATACTTTGGCCACCCAATGTGAAGAGTTGACTCACTGGAAAACAAGCTGATGCTGGGAAAAATTGAAGTCAGGAGGAGAAGGGGACCACAGAGGATGAGATGGTTGGATGGCATCACTGACTTGATGGACAAGAGTTTGAGCAAGTTCCGGGAGCCAGTGAAACACAGGGAAGCCTGGTGTACTGCCGTCTATAGGGTCGCAAAGGGTAGGACACAAATGAGCAGCAGAGCACAGCAATTAAAGACGTGCTTTTTGGGCAAGTAGTTAATTATGAATTTTAAAGGCTTGGTTTAAGCTTCACTATGGCAAGTGTAAAGTAGCTTTTACTCTAGGTCTAATTTCATTCCAGTACTAAATTAAATGCAAAATTTCTCTTAATTGTGGGAGCTCTGGGAGGTGTTCCACTTATAAATCCCTTTAATTACATTCTCAGTTCTTGGAATTTCATCAAATACATGCAGCTTTATTATTCAGCAACAAACTCAATGGGACCCTTATCGAGAATTTTTAGCTTTTTCACTTTGTATGTCCATTCTGTTTCACATACTGTCCCCCTCAGAACCTAACCACATCAGTCTCCAATCTCCACATCCTTCACCAGGGAGATTAGTGGGCTATGCTTGTACTTCCCTCTTTTAACTATGGTCCAGAAGATCAGTTCAGTTCAGTCACTCAGTTGTGTCCAACTCTTTGTGACTCCAGGAATCACAGCACACCAGGCCTCTGGAGTTCACCCAAACCTATGTCCATTGAGTCAGTGATGCCATCTAACCATCTCATCCTCTGTCTGTCCCCTTCTCCTCCTGCCCTCAATCTTTCCCAGCATCAGGCTCTTCTCAAATGAGTCAGCTCTTTGCATCAGGTGGCCAAAGTATTGGAGTTTCAGCTTCAATATCAGTCCTTCCAATGAATATTCAGGACTGATTTCCTTTAGGATGGACTGGTTGGATCTCCTTGCAGTCCAAGGGACTCTCAAGAGTCTTCTCCAGCACCACAATTCAAAAGCATCAGTTCTTTGGCACTCAGCTTTTTTCATAGTCCAGCTCTCACATCCATACATGACCACTGGAAAAACCATAGCCTTGACAAGATGGACCTTTGTTGACAAAGTAATGTCTCTGCTTTTCAATATGCTATCTAGGTTGGTCATAACTTTCCTTCAAGGAGTAAGCGTCTTTCAATTTCATGGCTGTAATCACCATCTGCAGTGATTTTGGAGCCCCCAAAAATAAAGTCTGACACTGTTTCCACTGTTTCCCCATCTATTTCCCATGAAGTGATGGGACTGGATGCCATGATCTTCGTTTTCTGAATGTTGAGCTTTAAGCCAACTTTTTCACTCTCCTTTTTCACTTTCATCAAGAGGCTCTTCAGTTCTTCACTTTCTGCCATAAGGGTGGTGTCATCTGGATATTTGAGGTTATTAATATTTCTCCCAGCAATCTTGATTCCAGCCTGTGCTTCCTCTATCCCAGTGTTTCTCATGATGTACTCTGCATAGAAGTTAAATAAGCAGGGTGACAATATACAGCCTTGATGTACTCCTTTCCCTATTTGGAACTAGTCTGTTGTTCCATGTCCAGTTCTATTTGTTGCTTCCTGACCTGCATACAGGTTTCTCAAGAGGCAGGTCAGGTGGTCTGGTATTCCTAGCTCTTTCAGAATTTTCTACAGTTTATTGTGATCCACACAATCAAAGGCTTTGGCATAATCCATAAAGCATAAATAGATGTTTTTCTGGAACTCTCTTGCTTTTTCTATGATCCATTGTATGTTTGCAATTTGATCTCTGGTTCCTCTGCCTTTTCTAAATCCACCTTGAACATCAGGAAGTTCACAGTTCATGTATTGCTGAAGCCTGTCTTGGAGAATTTTGAGCATTACTTTACTAGCGTGTGAGATGAGTACAGTTGTGCGGTAGTTTGAGCATTCTTTGGCATTGCCTTTCTTTGGGATTGGAATGAAAACTGACCTTTTCCAGTCCTGTGGCCACTGCTGAGTTTTCCAAATTTGCTGGCATATTGAGTGCAGCACTTTCACAGCATCATCTTTTAGGATTTGAAGTAGCTCAGCTGGAATTCCATCACCTCCACTAGCTTTGTTCATAGTGATGCTTTCTAAGGCCCACTTGACTTCACATTCCAGGATGTCTGGCTCTAGGTCAGTGATCACACCATCATGATTATCTGGGTCATGAAGATCTTTTTTTGTACAGTTCTTCTGTGTATTCTTGCCACCTCTTCTTAATATCTTCTGCTTCTGTTAGGTCCATAACATTTCTGTCCTTTATTGAGCCCTTCTTTGCATGTAATGTTCCCTTGGTATCTCTAATTTTCTTGAAGAGATCCCTAGTCTTTCCCATTCTATTGTTTTCCTCTGTTTGTTCGCACTGATCTCTGAGGAAGGCTTTCTTATCTCTTTTTTTCTATTGAATGAGATAAAGTTTTATTTTTTTTAAACTGTGATACAGCCATTTAATTCTCACATTAACAACAGCCAACATTTATGTGATACATTCACATGATTCTCTGTCTACACACAAGCACACACTATTTATATAAAAAATAAATTAAGCTTTAATAATAAACACACGTTTACAAGTGCAGCTTTTTAAAGCCTATTGAGAAATAAGTATGGACATTTCTGAGACAGGATCACCATGGAACTGGTTCTTCAGGAAGAAAATATTTTGAGAATGAAAAGCCTAACACAAAATCAGTGAGTAGTTTTCAAATGCCAGTTTTATAATTCTGCTTAT
This sequence comes from Bos indicus x Bos taurus, assembly GCF_003369695.1. NCBI lineage: Eukaryota > Metazoa > Chordata > Mammalia > Artiodactyla > Bovidae > Bos > Bos indicus x Bos taurus. The sequence continues at coordinate 8,704,054 of NC_040077.1, read as the reverse complement.
TTCTTAATCTAATGATCAGCTTTCTGTTGGTAAGAATATAGCTTTTAGGGTTGTCTCCAAAAAGCTGGATATCACCTATTTGGAAAGTTCATCTACACTTCTAGAAATTAAAAGAACTAGAGCCCCCTTTATCCATCCTTCTTAAGTCCAAATAAAACTCACCCTTGGTGGCCCTGGATCAGTCTTCTTAAAATGTTATGCTCAGAGACCTCCTGACTTTGGAAAACTCGTGGGTCCCCTTACACATTTCTACACTGATGTCTAATGATTTCATCCTGAATAGTTGCAAAGGTGTGTGCGGTACATGATAGATACTGCATCTTCCGGTAAAATATTTCCATTTCCCTTTGGAACTCTGCATTCAAGTGAGTATATCTTTCCTTTTTTCCTTTGCTTTCGCTTCCCTTCTTTTCACAGCTATTTGTAAGTCCTCCTCAGACAGCCATTTTGGTTTTTTGCAGAAGTACCTTCATGGAGAACACTGGGGAGACTGGAAGCCTCACCTCACTTGTTTCCCTTCTCTCAGAGATCACAATCATGTACTGCATTTTGATAACTGTCTGTAAAAAAATTACTTCATACATTTTTTCCCAGTTTTTAGTTATTTACATTAGGAGAGAAATTCATCTCCAGTTACTCCATCATAGCTGAAGATGGAATATTCTCCTTAGGTAATTTCTTTAAAGTTTAGTAATTCTTTTTCTATATGTCAGCTATATTCTTAACTTTAGCTTATTATATAAACTACTCAGATATTCAAGCAATAATTTCAATGACATTTGAAGAAATAATAAGGAGATGGGGGCATATGACATATAGTTATATTCCTATGGTAGTAATTAACTATTATATAGTAATATAACTATAATAGTAATATAACCATTATATAGTAATATAACTATTATAGTATATAATAGTAATATAACTATTATAGTTATATTACTATGGTATTTGAGAAAATATTATAGGAGGACACTCACTGAAGAACAAAATGATTATATTAGATTAATTTCTGAAAAAAAAAAAGGGTAACTTGTCACAATGGTGAAATAAGTGATTTTTAAATTATAAAAGCTAAATAGATATGTATTTCTGGAAAAAGGCCTGTTGATGAAAATAAGTAGGCTGCTACATGGGAAAGTGAGGATTACAAAGAATGAGGCAACCTGACCTCTAGCCAAGGTACTGAACTTGAGTGATACTCGATACAAAAGGATGCTTGGTAGGTATGGAAGAGGAAAAGGTATAGAATTTTGTGATGGATGGACAATGACCAGGCAATCATAAACCCAAATGTATGGTGTACAGAGAAACACCTAACTGCCTAATCTGTGTTAGCAACATTTTCCAGCACATTTATGCAGAAGAAGAGGAAAATAAGCTCTCTGAAATAAAGAAATACATTCACATCATTTGTTTTCTGTCAGCTCAGGAGCATACAATAATCACAGGGGAGAAAAGCTCTTTCTTTTCACGACAAGTGAGATTCTTCCCACAAGCCAAAAGCATCACGATGCCAAGGCTGCTTTGTAAAAGCGATTTGGGAAAGCATTATCTGTGTGAAAATGCTAAGCCACCTGCTTTGCAAAAAACAAGACACCAGTGTTAAGCAAAGAAACCATCTATAGACTTACACTGTAAGTCAACTCTAAGAACATGCAAGGCAGAAATCTGGTCTAGAAACTGTGGAAATTAAGGCTAACTCAGGATTTTCTATCTCTCAAGTAGCTCTCAATTCAGAAGAATAAAGTTGAGATAAAATTGGACAAGTCATTGTTCAGAATTTAGTCTAAAGAGAGAAAACCACATCAAACATTGTAATTTGTAGAATTTAAAAAGTTTTAATATAATTGAATAAAAGCATTAAATTAAGTTTAATAACAGAATGTGATGTGCTTTTAAAACTTATAACTTAGTAAAATATGAAAAGAAAAGTCAGGTTCAGTAAGGTCTTAATAAGCCATTGGAGATAACATTTTCTACATTATTCCAAGGTTCCAAAGAGAAGGATTTAACTCTTAGAGAGAGAGAGAGATATATACATATATATATATATATATATATATATTTCTATAATTTTCTGATTAGTAACTACTGAGAACCTCAAAATGGATTAATTCATTATCTTGACATGGAAACAACTATGACATCATCGTGTTGAAAAAGGAAAGTCTAAGTCACTGTGAATACTGATTTATTTCTTGTGAACTCATAGCTCCCTAAAGAGGTGGGATTACACTTAATGTGTTGCAGATATAAAGTCTGTTCTGCACACCTAAGGGTTTTCTTCCCTCTTCATCATGGAGTGGTGTATAGGACAATAAGCTTAATGTATTTTATAATAACTGATACAAAAAATGAAAAACAGTCATTGTTAAAGCTGAAAAAGTAAAACAAATGATTCCTTCTAATATTAAAATAGTTTAACTTTTTTTTCTAAAATTATCAAATCTATGAAAGGTTTCAGGATGATAGTGTCTCCAAAAACCTACCTCTTGTACATTTTTGTTTGCACTCTTCCAGAGTTTCAAATCGATTCTGATTTCCTTTACATCCTCCATATATAAATTCTTCACATTGTTGAGTATGAATATTGAAAAAAAATCTCTTTATCATTGCTTTGCATGGGCCATCATCTACTCTCATGGCACAAAATGAATGCACAGGTTTCAGTGGAGGCAACTCAGCATCTACAAGGTAAAAATAAAAGAACAACATATAATCCTTCATCAACACTGTAATCCTTTTCAATACATTTTAATTTTAAGGAAAAGTACAACAATAATAAAACAGGCTGATATAAGAAACTATGAAAATTATCCAAAAGGTAGATAAATATATAAACTCACCAAATGAGACAGATCTTACCAACTTTATTAAACTTTGTTGATTATTAACCAACTATTAGGGAAAAATGTTGACATTTGTAATAGGTTCTTATTATTGCTTAAACTTGTACCAGTTGACCAATATGTAACTGAGTCATAGAGATGTCTCCCTAATCAACAGCTGCATCATTCTTTACATATAAAACAAGTCTTTAAAAGCAACAATATTAGAGCTGATACATGACTTCATGTCTTATGAAAAAAATTAACGGTATCTATGTTCATATATGTGTGTATATATCTTACTACATTAAACTATTTCCTAATTAGGAAAATTTATGTAACTTATAAATTCCAAATAATTTATTTTCTTAAAGTAAACACACAAGGGCTTCCCTGGTAGCTCAGTTGGTAAAGAATCCACCTGCAATGCGGGAGACCCTGGTTTGATTCCTGGATTGGGAAGATCCCCTGGAAAAGGGAAATGCTACCCACTCCAGTATTCTGGCCTAGAGAATTCCATGGACTGTATAGTCCATGGGGTCCCAAAGAGTTGGACACAACTGAGTGACTTTCACTTTTACACTATACGCACAAGAACTTCTTTCTACAGAAATCAATATATAATAGCATTTTAGAGTATTATATATAACTGTATATAAACAAAAATGACTTATAAAAAATATATAGTTTCCCTTTACCACTGAAGTTACAATTGTCATTCAAATGCAAAAATAAGTGAAAGCATTTTCTGAGTAATACATTTTTGCAAAATTGTGAATGCTATTTATATTCCTATGTTTACTTAAAGACTGATAATTTTATACTTGACATTCCAAGTTGTTAGAAAGATGTGAGAAGTTAGAAGGCTTTGCATCAAAGACACTATGTGGTACATCTGACTGAGAGATGGCTCACCATGTGTCACTGAATTATCATTTTATGTTTATCTACTCTAGATAGGGCTGACCAAATTTTGACTTATCAGTTTTATAAGTATCTGATAGAGGAGCTATCCCACGTTGAAGGTCAGGAAGGACGGCGGTAAGGAGATACCCCTCGTCCAAGGTAAGGAGCAGCGGCTGAGCTTTGCTGGAGCAGCCTTGAAGAGATAACCCACGCCCAAGGTAAGAGAAACCCAAGTAAGATGGTAGGTGTTGCAAGAGGGCATCAGAGGGCAGACACACTGAAACCATACTCACAGAAAACTAGTCAATGAAATCACACTAGGACCACAGCCTTGTCTAACTCAACAAAACTAAGCCATGCCCGTGGGGCAACCCAAAATGGGCAGGTCATGGTGGAGAGATCTGACAGAATGTGGTCCTCTGGAGAAGGGAATGGCAAACCACTTCAGTATTATTGCCGTGAGAACCCCATGAACAGTATGAAAAGGCAAAATGATAGGATACCTGAAAGAGAAACTCCCCAGGTCAGTAGGTGCCCAATATGCTACTGGAGATCAGTGGAGAAATAACTCCAGAAAGAATGAAGGGATGGAGCCAAAGCAAAAACAATGCCCAGCTGTGGATGTGACTGGTAATAGAAGCAAGGTCCGATGCTGTAAAGAGCAATATTGCATAGGAACCTGGAATGTCAGGTCCATGAATCAAAGCAAATTGGAAGTGGTCAAACAAGAGATGTCAAGAGTGAATGTTGACATTCTAGGAATCAGTGAACTGAAATGGACTGGAATGGGTGAATTTAACTCAGATGACCATTATATCTACTACTGTGGGCAGGAATCCCTCAGAAGAAATGGAGTAGCCATCATGGTCAACAAACGAGTCTGAAATGCAGTACTTGGATGCAATCTCAAAAATGACAGAATGATCGCTGTTCATTTCCAAGGCAAACCATTCAATATCACAGTAATCCAAGTCTATGCCCCAACCAGTAACACTGAAGAAGCTGAAGTTGAACGGTTCTATGAAGACCTCCAAGACCTTTTAGAACTAACACCCAAAAAAGATGTCCTTTTCATTATAGGGGACTGGAATGCAAAAGTAGGAAGTCAAGAAACACTTGGAGTAACAGGCAAATTTGGCCTTGGAATATGGAATGAAGCAGGGCAAAGACTGATAGAGTTTTGCCAAGAAAATGCACTGGTCATGACAAACACCCTCTTCCAACAACACAAGAGAAGACTCTATACATGGACATCACCAGATGGTCAACACCGAAATCAGATTGATTTGCAGCCAAAGATAGAGAAGCTCTATACAGTCAACAAAAACAAGACCAGGAGCTGACTGTGGCTCAGACCATGAACTCCTTATTGCCAAATTCAGACTTAAATTGAAGAAAGTAGGTTTTCCGCCAGCCTCGCCATGGCGGCGATTCCTCCAGACTCTTGGCAGCCGCCCAACGTGTACCTGGAGACCAGCATGGGGATCATCGTGCTGGAGCTGTACTGGAAGGATGCTCCAAAGACCTGTAAGAACTTCGCTGAATTGGCTCATCGAGGTTACTACAATGGCACCAAATTCCACAGAATCATCAAAGACTTTATGATCCAGGGAGGTGACCCAACAGGGACAGGTCGAGGTGGTGCGTCTATCTATGGCAAGCAGTTTGAAGATGAACTTTATCCAGACTTGAAATTCACAGGGGCTGGAATTCTCGCAATGGCCAATGCAGGGCCTGACACCAACGGCAGCCGGTTCTTTGTGACCCTGGCTCCCACCCAGCGGCTTGATGGCAAGCATACCATTTTTGGCCTTGTGTGTCAGGGTACAGGCATGGTGAATCGAGTTGGAATGGTGGAAACAAACTCCCAGGACTGCCCCGTGGACGATGTGAAGATCATTAAGGCATACCCTTCCGGGTAGACTTGCTGCTCTCTCGGCCACACCCTGGTCTTCGGAGATGGCCCCAACAAACCAGTTTGCAGATGACCTAGAATGACTCATAACTCTAAACTTCATTTTGGCCTTGCAAATCTGAGGCACTGAGGAGGTCTGGGGTCTTGGGTGAGTTAGAGATGAAAGTGTATTTTGATCAGATGCTTCTTTTCTCTTCCCCAGTGCCTACATTGACTGAGCATTTGCAGAAATGTTCTTACACGATATTTCACAGATAGCTGCTCACTGCACATGACCCACACTGCTCCTTCTCGTGTGTGTCTGCTTTATGTACTTAAAACAAAGTGAAGCCAACTCTGTCATTTCGCAGTGCCTAACAACCTCTTGTAGAAATTTATATTCTGGCCTACACTGCAGTCTTTAGTGGCTGACAGCCATAGAATTCAAAATCAAGTAGTGTCTATCAGCCCTCTTAACTGTGTGCGCCCCCTATTTCAGTCTCTTGCATTTGTTCTTCCAGGGATTGCATGCATCTCTGTATATATTTTTCCTCTCAGAACATGAACACTGCTGTTTCTGACACTTAGACATCCCACACAAAGCCACATTGAATTTTTGCCAAATGAAAAATGCATCCAACAATCAAGTTTCTAAGAAGGTGTCAAGTGGGGAATGATAATATGTAATAATCGAGAAATGAATTTATTAAAAAGAAGCAGACGCACTGACCATTTTTTCTCCAGGAAGGAGTAGAAATCTGTAGTGAGCATAAAGGCAGACTGTGAGTTCTCCTTAAAAAAACAGTGTTCTCATAAAGGAGAAGCACCACTTAAGTTTTTTTAAACTAAGACTTAAGAGAAATTAGGTAAGAGAGTTTATATATATATATTTTTAATCTTTGTAATTTTTTTTAAGGAGGGAGTAGTGAGGGAAAGGAAGTTAATACCTATGGAATGAATAGAAACTTCCAAAATAAAATGCCATTGATGGTTGAAATAAAAAAAAAAAAATGAAGAAAGTAGGGAAAACCACTAGACCATTCAGGTATGACCTAAATCAAATCCCTTATGATTATACAGTGGAAGTGAGAAATAGATTTAAGAGCCTAGATCTGATAGATAGAGTGCCTGATGAGCTATGGAATGAGGTTCATGACATTGTACAGGAGACAGGGATCAAGACCATCCCCATGGAAAAGAAATGCAAAAAAGCAAAATGGCTGTCTGGGGAGGTCTTACAAATAGCTGTGAAAAGAAGAGAAGCAAAAAGCAAAGGAGAAAAGGAAAGATATAAACATCTGAATGCAGAGTTCCAAAGAATAGCAAGAAGAGATAAGAAAGCCTTCTTCAGCGATCAATGCAAAGAAATAGAGGAAAACAACAGAATGGGAAAGACTAGAGATCTCTTCAAGAAAATTAGAGATACCAAGGGAAGATTTCATGCAAAGATGGGCTCGATAAAGGACAGAAATGGCATGGACCTAACAGAAGCAGAAGATATTAAGAAGAGATGGCAAGAATACACAGAAGAACTATACAAAAAAGATCTTCACGACCCAGATAATCACGATGGTGTGATCACTGACCTAGAGCCAGACATCCTGGAATGTGAAGTCTAAGTGGGCCTTAGAAAGCATCACTATGAACAAAGCTAGTGGAGGTGACAGAATTTCAGTTGAGCTGTTCCAAATCCTGAAAGATGATGCTGTGAAAGTGCTGCACTCAATATGCCAGCAAATTTGGAAAACTCAGCAGTGGCCACAGGACTGGAAAAGATCAGTTTTCATTCCAATCCCAAAGAAAGGCAATGCCAAAGAATGCTCAAACTACCACACAATTGCACTCATCACACATGCTAGTAAGGTAATGCTTAAAATTCTCTAAGCCAGGCTTCAGCAATATGTGAACCGTGAACTTCCTGATGTTCAAGCTGGTTTTAGAAAAGGCAGAGGAACCAGAGATCAAATTGCCAACATCTGCTGGATCATGGGAAAAGCAAGAGAGTTCCAGAAAAGCATTTATTTCTGCTTTATTGACTATGCCAAAGCCTTTGACTGTGTGGATCACAATAAACTGTGGAAAATTCTGAAAGAGATGGGAATACCAGACCACCTGATTTGCCTCTTGAGCAATTTGTATGCATGTCAGAAAGCAACAGTTAGAACTGGACATGGAACAACAGACTGTTTCCAAATAGGAAAGGGAGTTCGTCAAGGCTGTATATTGTCGCCCTGTTTCTTTAACTTATATGCAGAGTACATTATGAGAAACGCTGGACTGGAAGAAACACAAGCTGGAATCAAGATTGCCGGGAGAAATATCAGTGACCTCAGATATGCAGATGATACCACCCTCATTGGCAGAAAATGAAGAGGAACTAAAAAGCCTCTTGATGAAGGTGAAAGTGGAGAGTGAAAAAGTTGGCTTAAAGCTCAACATTCAGAAAACGAAGGTCATGGCATCTGGTCCCATCACTTCATGGGAAATAGATGGGGAAACAGTGGAAACAGTGTCAGACTTTATTTTGGGGGGCTCCAAAATCACTGTGGATGGTGACTGCAGCCATGAAATTAAAAGACACTTACTCCTTGGAAGGAAAGTTATGACCAACCTAGATAGCATGTTCAAAAGCAGAGACATTACTTTGCCAACAAAGGTTCGTCTAGTCAAGGCTATGGTTTTTCATGTGGTCATGTATGGATGTGAGAGTTGGACTGTGAAGAAGCCTGAGAGCTGAAGAATTGATGCTTTTGAACTGTGGTGTTGGAGAAGACTCTTGAGAGTCCCTTGGACTGCAAGGAGATCCAACCAGTCCATTTTGAAGGAGATCAGCCCTGGGATTTCTTTGGAGGGAATGATGCTAAAGCTGAAACTCCAGTACTTTGGCCACCTCATGCAACGAGTTGACTCATTGGAAAAGACTCTGATGCTGGGAGGGATTGGGGGCAGAAGGAGAAGGGGACGACAGAGGATGAGATGGCTGGATGTCGTCACTGACTCGATGGACATGAATCTGAGTGAACTCCGGGAGTTGGTGATGGACAGGGAGGTGTGGCCTGCTGCGATTCATGGGGTCGCAAAGAGTCAGACACAACTGAGAGACTGATCTGATCTGATCTTATAATCAGATCTCAAAAGCCATGTGAATAATTTTGAGAAGTGAGCTAGAATACAAACATTCTGACATTTTGAATTGTATAGGTATATTCCATGATTTCAGAAATTCCTAGGGCTTCCTCGGTAGCTCAGTTGATAAAGAATCCGCCTGCAATGCAAGAGATCCTGATTTGATTCGTGGGTCAGGAAGATCCCCTGGAGAAGTGATATGCTACCCACTCCAGTATTCTTGGGCTTCCCCGGTGTCTCAGATGATAAAGAATCCACCCACAATGCAGGAAACTTGGGTTCGATCCCTAGGTTGGGAAGATCCCCTGGAGGAGGGCATGGCAACCCACTCCAGTATTCTTTCCTGGAGAATCCCCAGGGACAGAGAAGCCTGACAGGCTGTACCCATGGGGTAACAAAGAGTCGGACACAACTGAGTGACTAAGCACAGCACAACACATTATAGCACTTCTGATATAATATGATAGTCCTGATTCCCAAGTTACAGTTATTGTGGAACTTTACAGACACCAAATCATTGCAGCAGTGCTTCAGACAAGCACCTTTAAAGAGGATGCTTGTACAATGTGGAAAGCATCGCCAGAGTTGCCATACACTGTATATGTAGGAGAACTATTTCTTATAATAATTTTTATCAGATTTTTCTCATTGATAATTGCCAATATTTTTGACTTTTCATATATGTGATATTCTTTATCATCATGCCAAATTTTTAGTTTACATTTTATGGTTTAAGGATAGAAATACCAGCCTATTTTCAACGTGTTATTTAGTAATCGCGCCACCAGGTGGCGGCAGAGCACCACACACACACAAAAGGTAACTGCTCTGCAGTAGTAGCAGAGTCTGGGTAGGAAAGACTGCAAACGGTTCACGGAGATTACTGTGCGCCGGACATTTTGCAATTATGTTATTTAATAATCACAAGGCATTTTTATCTCCACTGTGCAAATTATAAAATAATACTGCAAAAATTAACTTCTCAGTTCACACTCTAAGTGATGGCTTTAGATCTGACCCCCAGATAATTTTATATCAGATATCTCACATCTTCTTAATAACTGAGTGATACAGTCACAGATCTGTGTGACTGAGATTCCTTAATTGATATTTAAATCAAGAACGTAGATTGAGTTTTACAATTTCTACTCAATAAATTTTTCTAAATTTTACTTTATAAAAATTAGAATAGTTTTTTTTTTCTTGTTTTTCCTTTTTCTAAAAAATTTTTATTTTGTATTGGGATATGGCCAATTAACAATGTTCTGATAGTTTCAGGTGGACAGCAAAGGGACTCAACCTATACATATACATGTATCCATTCTCTCCCAAACTCCCCTCCCTCCCAGGCTGCCACATAACTTTGTAAAAGGTTTCAACGATGAAAGCAGGTAATGCTTTTATAACAATTTCTTAAAGAAAGCACTAAGAATTAATTTGATTAACATATTTTACTAATTATTATCTAATTATTCATTTTTACCATTCAAATTTTATGGTATTTCTTACACAAATCCTGCATTAGAATATTCTTTATTCTTTTGTGCAGTGAACTTGCGACCTCCCACTTGAGCAACATCATTCCTGATTGGGGGAGTGATCACGTGGCTCCTTTAAACACAAGGCCATGCCACTACTAAAACTGGATGAAAGTCTGTCTTGTTTTCACTTTTTACTTTAGATAAACCTTTTCAAAAGTTAACAACTGTGTGCTGATCATATATGTCAGGCACCGTGCTGTCATGGCAGATGTGACGGAAGATTAAGTGTCAGTGATCTCCACCCCATGCCCCAACTTCATGGCTCATGCAGACACTCAGACTTACTTATATAAATATTAAAGAACTTCAAGATGCTGTGACCATGTTTAATAAGATACTTAAGCTGCTCTGAGGGGGTCAGCAGTAACTTTCCTTCCTGAAACTTGAAGAAAGCATTGACTATGACAAGGATCTACCTAAGGCCATACAACTGGAAAACACATACAGGGCAATGTAATAGGAATTTAATTTGATGAAATAAACAGAATTATGGTTCATATTTAATCATGTTCATAATTGATTCCTTGCATTTTATTTTTCAGAGTCTGAGGATTACAATTTCACTCTTCCTCCCCCTGGTCCGGGGTACTGAGGGGAGGGCTCAGGGTAATATTTAGGGATGTGTCAAGTCCTTGGTTGTTAGAGTCCTCCTCCTCCTGGGATTTGTCTGGAAACCTAGAGCTTTAAGATAACGTACTGCCTGGGAGTCTACATGCTACTTGACTCTCTCACTAAAAGACTGGTTTCTCTGGAAAGATAGAACACAGACATGTATTCTGCCTTCTCTGTGCTAGGAAATGTGCCAGCTGCTTTTATGCAATTTACATAACAGCCATCTGAATGTAGTTATTTACATCACTTATTTATAGATTAGGATACTGGGAGTCAGAGAGTTTATATAAACTCATCTAATTTTGCAAAGCTGCCATATGACAAACTACAAATGCATACTTAGGCCCATCTGATTCTAAGTGTTATGAAATAGACTTGCTTTTCTCTAAATGTTCCCTGATAATTTTGTCTCTCCTAGTCCGAAGGGATTTTTTTTTAAAGAAAGTTTTCACCACAATTTTTTTGTCATTTTTTTTTATCAAGAAGTTTTTCTATTTCATCCTCCCTGCTGGTTGACTTAATTTTAAAATGGCTACTATTGACTTATGACAGAAGCCATAAAATCTCGTAATGTTTTTCAATAAAATACTAGTGCATTATTTCACTGAACTTCTATAAAATGATGGCATGACCATGGCATAATGTAGATGATATCTCCAAAATTAAATTGAGACAGACACTGTGTTTAATCACTCAGTTGTGTCTGACTCTTTGGGACTCCATGGACTCTAGCCCAGCAGGCTCCTCTGTCCATGGAGACTCTCCAGGAAAGAATACTGGAGTGGGTTGCCATGCCCTCCTTCAGGGGATCTTCTCAACCCAGGGAACGAACCCAGGTCTCCCACATTGTGGGCAGATTCTTTACCAGCTGAGCCACTAGGGAAGCCCAAGAATACTGGAGTGGGTAGCCTATCCCTTCTCCAGGGGAACTTCCTGGTCCAGGAATCGAACCAGGGTCTCTGGAATTGAGGGTGAATTCTTTACCAGCTGAGCTACCAGGGAAGCCCAGAGACAGACAAAGTATCCTGCTAACACAGGATTAATTGAAAATAAAACAAAAACAAGACTGCATAAGTCTGTGCAGCCAGTCAGCTAAGTGGTCTTCACATCTGGCTTTACAACCAAGGTTTTTCCTTATCCAGCTGGATTTGGTCTGTATTTACCCAGAGATTTTAAACTTGGGTTTAAACATTGATGGGTTAATTCTGTTTTCTTCACTGACTGTGGCAGTAGCAACAACTTCAGGAACCTCCTGATTAACTGGCATTCACTTTCTCAGCCTAATTGAGAGAACTTCTTGGGCTAGGTGAATACTGGGAACACGTGGACTCTTTCTCCTCCCACTTCCTAAAATGGGATTGCCTGCTTTTCTCCTATTAGGATTTACTTTAATCTCCGTATTCCTTCTCTATCTACCTCCATAATATTAAAATTTTAGCCATCCCTTTTTTGAGAAATGAGCAGAATGAAGGATTAGATCTCATCTCATAGTGATGGCATTCCTACTTTAATAAGACACATAATGGTTTTTAACTTTATCAAATAACATTCCATCTTTAGGAAATTTTCCCAACAATATATATTTTTTTTTAGTGGCATATAACAATAAGCCTTTGCTTTTCACACATGGATAGGACGTGACCGACCCTTTTGATCCCAGCTGGGTTTGCTTCTCATCTACCAGTCCGCTGGGGCTGCTGTAGGCTGGGCTTGCTTGGGTGGGTGGAGTTCAAGCTGTGGGTCCAGCTGGGGCAGACCTTCAAGTCTGCTCCCAGTGTCTGCTTCTTGGGTGCGGGCTGAAGTGGTGTAGCATGGACATCTGGACTTCCCCAGGTCAAGCGCTCAGACAGCCAAGTATAGATGAGGCCCCCTCTTCTTTGTATCAACAGCAGTACCCTATGAATGCCTCTATCATTTCACTTACTACACTGTACTGAAATAACCTGTCTTCCTTGTGAAATCATGACATTTTGGAGAACCCAGTCTCAGTCATCAGGTATTCCCTAGCATCTACCAGAGTTTCAGGCACATAAGATGTGTTTATTCAATCTGTATCAAAAGGAAGTACACTGAACAAAATCACACTAAACAACTGTAAGTGATATGAAATAAAAAAGGTATTTGTGGAAATCGTTTGTACATCACAAACACACATATGAATAGAAGCTTTCATTTTGTTCAGCCTCTCATTATTAACAATGAGTTGACGTTTCTATCAATAATTTACTAATTTGCCACAAAATATTGCTTTTAAGAAAGAAATAAATCTATAATAATGATCACTACACAGTCTCCTCCTTGTTCTATTGCTTTATTGTTAGAACAGCTGACCCTTGAGCAACACAGGTTTGATCTGCGTTGGCCCACTTTTACAGATTTTTTTTTCAACAGTCAGTACTGCAGTAGTGCATGATCTGTGGTTGGCTGAATCTGCATGCAGAACGCCAGACATAAAGGAATTGTGGATACAGAGGGCTAAATATGAGTTACACGTGGATGCTCTACTTCACTGATGGTGCACCAGCTCCTGCATCGCTCAAGAGTCAGCTGTATTTTATTTTTAAGCACAGAACTTTATGGGAGTAGAACTGTCTTCTGTTATCCCCATCTCCTGGTATCCAGCTTGGCTGTATTCTCACATTGGACTCATCTGAGAAGTTCTTGTTTGAGGAATATAAAGACAGGAAGGAGAGAAAAACTGAAACCTTCAATGCCTGCTGTTTCCTTTTCCTTCTCACACTTTTCACAGTCAAAGGTGACATCAAGGTTCATAGAGAGCTGTATCTATATCATTTCATTTTACTTGCAATTTTCCAGAGATACTTCAGGTTTTAATATACAATCTGAGAAATGAGAGGTCTTCTTCCCTAACGTGACTTTTTTTTGTACTAAGGTTTTGGAAAAATATCATTTCAATAAAACTTCTTTTCTTTCAAGATGAAGAAAAATATATTAATTTTTGGATTAAAAGGATGAATGCTTCTAACATTTTACCTGTAATGTTTGTATATTCTTCACCTTCCTCAGGAACAGCATTGAGAGGGGCAGAAGCACAGCTAAGCAGCAGACATACAGAAACCCCCAAAATCTGTTCTTTCTTCATTATGTTAATGAAGATTTCAGAGATGTCTGAAATATAAAACATAGATATACCTAATGAATAGAGAGTTGATGTGGATTTATACACATCAACTTAGGAATCTTAAGCATAGCTTTGACATTTATGACATTCTATGACACTTAATGTGTATTCTCATACATCTCTGTTCACAAATTCCTTAAGTCATATTTAAAACATGTGGATTAGCATTCAGTATTGTAGACACACATATTTTCAGAGCATATAGCTAATAATATTCAAATACACAGGTCATGGTTCAGTCTTGAAAATACACACTTAAATAGCAATAATTGAGACATGGGTAATGCTAATCAACATGACTAAGTGTGTATTAAAATCCATTTCATATGTAATTCTATTTGCCACATCTTTTTCATAACTATTCTTTTCTGAGTCAGAACTAATTTTATTTGAAATCTTCTATCATTTCTTGAATAAAACTTTCAATTTCTGATTCCTCTTTCCCTTTACTACCATGTTCAAAAAAGAAATACATTTCCAAATGTTCATCTTGCTGCTGCTGCTAAGTCACTTCACTCATGTCCGACTCTGTGCAACCCCATAGATGGCAGCCTACCAGGCTCCTCCATCCATGGGATTTTCCAGGCAAGAGTACTGGAGTGGGGTGCCGTTGCCTTCTCCAAATGTTCATCTTTGTTTCCTTTAAAATATATTTCTGTTTTTATACAATTTCCTAACCAGATTTTCTATGAGATTGCAAACAGAACTGTTGAAAAAGAAATGTCTTAACATTATAGCCAGTTGTTTGCCCCAATTTTTCTCCATCAATTTAGGGAGTTATCTCATGCAAAAGAGTTTCACAGAAAAGTGACTTTAAGTTATAAATCAACACATTTACAGCCTATAGGAAACAGATTGCAGGAGAAGAGTGAGACTTCCTGTTTCAAAATTGTTTAAGATCCATAGCAAAAAATAATGGAAAAGCACACTTAAAGGCTATTTTTCCTTTGTATTCAAAAGTGGAAGGAAATGTGTAATGTTCATGCAGCATGGGCAGAGAAAAGAAGAGAATGCATGCACATTCTCAGTCGCTGCTGCCATCGGAATCAGGAAGGAAACAGCAATGTTATCAGTACATGTTCACAAATGCAGGAACCGATACTCCATCAAAAACAATTTAGTATTTTGTTTATGTCTATAGTGGATCACAGCTACAGTATACATCATTAAAGTGTAGTCTTAAGTAATAAGTAAAGTGATAAATGACAATTTGCATTAAACTTCGTTAAAATCACCAGTGAAATGGATAATCTATTTTCTCACGACACTGCAAATATTAACACATTTAAAAATTATATTTGGTAGCAGTGCTATATATCTTCTAAATCATATCATAAAGTACTTGAATCCACACACACACACACACACACACACATATATATATATATGTATTTAAATGTATGCACAAATATACATATGCACCATTGGCCTTTGACCAATATGGATTTGAACTATGTGGATTCACTTATATGTGGATCTTTTTCAATAGTAAATGCTATAGTACTACCTGATCTATGGTTGCTTGAATTTTTGGACTTGGAACTGCTAATATACAGGAAACATGAACATGAAGGAATTTGCATAAGAAGGGCCTAGTCAAAACAGTATGACTTCTTTTCTTCCTGGACTAGGTTCACAAAGCTTGAGCTCAGAAATGATAGGGAAGTGTCCCACAGCTTAACCAATATGCTTGAGGTCAAAAGCTACAGGAGATTAGCAAGTATTTGGTGGATTCTATAAAAGGGTCAGGAAATATGAATATGTCAAAACACTGCATATATTAATGTAAATATCTGAGTTTAAGGGTGGAGTGGATAGGTGTAGCTCCCAGGAGAAGTGGGTTATTGCTTCTAGAAAAAAAGGGAGTTGAACAGAAAAAACTATGAGTATGCTATTTAAGAAGCCATAGCTAATTAATGACTGATACAGATCTTAAATTCAAGTGAGCAAACTGCTACTTCAGTGCTTTCTTCTCCATAATATTGCTTCTGAAAAGTGACCAAAAGCATTAAATAATACAATTTCTAAGAGCAATGTAGAAGATTGATTTGGGTGCACCACTGAAAAGATATAGTACGACAAGTTATAACATTCATAAAATTGCAATTTGTGGTGATCAGAGAGAACTGATTTAATTATATGTTATTGTAATTTACTTATTTTTTAAATTTCAAGATGCATTACATTGCAAAGTGACAAGATAAATAACAAACCCAAACTGAAGCTGTGTACTAATTGACTCACTTCTTATACATCCTTGTACCTTTCTGCACTCTACTGTCTTACTAGCTGGCCCTGTTAAAAATATGTATTACCCAATCTAGTATCATACACAAAAATTTACTCAAGAGAATTCAACCATTTAAATGTGAAAGGTAAAACATTAAATGCTAGGAGAAAAAACACAGGAGAATATATTTATGGTGAAGTTGGCAAGCATTTTTGAATCAGGATATAGACAGCACCGGTTAAATACAATAAAACAGTGATAACTGTATTTCATTAAAATCAAGACATTCTGTTCATCAAAGGAAATATCATTAAGATATTGAAAAGGCAAGTTGTGAGGAAGTATTTGAAATTCATATATCTTAAGATTATATATTGAAAATGTATAAAGAACTACAAATAAATATGCAATTAAAAATGGATTAAAGATTTGTTAAGGAAATTAAAATGGAGGAAGTCTTATTCAGGCTTCAGAAACAGGACAGCAATATCAGGCCTCTGACCTGCTTCTGACCTGCCTGGACACTGCCTGCATTCTGAGCCTGCTGGCAAGCACAGCAAGTCAGGCAGCACTTTAGATAAGAAATGGGGGGGGTCTTGGAATCTTTTAACGCCCCAGGGCCTGGCCAGCTCCTCCCGGCCCCCTCTACCTGCAGGTCTAAGAAGTCTTACGACTTATAAGGTGAGAGAAACAGCATTGTAAAAGTTAAAATTAAACCAGAGCTGCATTTTTGCGTGCAAACTGATGACAGTATCAGGTTGTGCCCTGGGGTACAAGCCATTGCAAACCCCCAAACAGCAATTTGAAGTCTTGCCAATGGGGTGGATGCACTGCCTGGAACATTTTCCCAACTGGGACTCCAGATTAGTGTGAACAAGGGACTTCCCAGGACTGTTCAAGTCTGGATATTGGATGGCGGAATTTGAGGATGTACGTGCTGTTACTTTTCTCTATTGTCTCTACATTTCCTCTTTTAATAATTGTATACTGAAATTAAGTTGGGCTTCCCAGGTGGCATTAATGATAAAGAACCTGCTGCCAATGAAGGAGATATAAGAGATACAAGTCTCATCCTTGGGTCAAGAAGATCTAAAGAACAGCATGGCAGCCCACTCCACTCTTCTTGCCAGGAGAATCCCATCGACAGAGGAGCCTGGTGGGCTACGGTCCACAGGGTTACAAAGAGTCAGACATGACTGAAGCAACTTAGCATACACACACACTGAAATTACGTCAAACAATCTATTAAATATCAAAATTATTGTGTGTGATAAGTGGTTTCTTTTGTTAATGAGCCCTTAAACCTAAAATAAAAGTAAAACATCAGCAAAACAAGACTGTATAGGAACTTTTCAATAGATTATATATATATATAGCCAATAAGCATAGTAGAAGATGCTCAACATTATTACTCATCAAAAAATACAAATTAGCACTATTGTGGGGGATACTACAACTAAGATGAATAAAAACTGATAATACAAATTGTTGGTTAGGATGTGAACATTCCATTGTTGGTTGGATTATGCTATGGTCTGACTGTGTTTCCCCAAATCTTGATATAGAATTCTAACTCTCATAGGTTTTGGTATTAGGAAGCATTTCAGAGGTAATTAGGTCATGATGGAAGGGATTAGTGTTTTTATAAAGAAATCCCACAGAGATCCCTTGTACCTTCCATCATGTAAAGTCACAGCAAGAAGGCATCAGCTGTGAACCAGGAATAGGATCTTCACTCTTAATAAATCCCATTTAATTTGTAATCTGACATCAGAAGTTATTTAAGCAAGAGTATATTGCATATATGTGTTGAGTCAGTAACTAGTTGTATATAATAATATGTTAGACACTAAGGGATATTCAAAAAACTATAGAAAGCCTTGACTCTTAAGGAATTTATGCTCAATCAATTGAATTCTATACACAAGTAACGTTAAGTGCCAAGATAAATTGTGAGAATATCTTTGCATACACTAGGCACATAGTAGTGGACAATAAATGTAATTATTTACCTGGAATAAAAACAGTATTTATATACTGGGGCAATAAACTAGAAGTTCTAAGTTCAGCACTGCCAGCAATCTAAGTAACCTTTAAAATAAATTTATGTTTATGAACCTGATTCATAAAATGCAGGACTTGAAATAGATTGTCCTTAACTTCCATTTCAGTTCTAAAAATGTATGCATTTGAATTAACACATTTTACTTACTTTGCAGAATAACTTATAGTTATATTGCATAACTTACATTTTATAGTCTCTTTAATGATAATTTGTAGCATCTATTTTTATCATTTTAGTCAAGGTATGTTCTTAGAATACCAGTTCAGCAAGAATGTTATTAGTTGTTACATTAAAAAGAGTTTTCATAGGTCAATATATATTTATATCTAAGTTTAACTTTTTATATAGGTTTCTCAACTATAGGACTTTCAACAAACACTTAATATGGTAATGTGCAATGGTGTCCTCTGTGGGAGATACAGAACTGCATTTCTAAATTTACTTGTCAAGTATCTATTTTCCCATAAAATATTTTTAGAAAATATCTTGAGAGATAATGTTACAGAAAAGAAAAATTCAGATTTTCTAAACCAGAAAAATTTAAAAAACATTATATGATTTTTCTACTAACAAAATCCACAAAAATGGAGAGATGTTGAGAGGACAAAATTATAATTGGAATTAATATCTAGAATGTTGCAAATCAGATTGAAATTATAAACAGAGGGTTATCAGTGGAATTATAGATAAAGGGGCAGATATCTTGAATTACTATTGATAAAACTGAGTCATTGAATACACAGAATGTGGACAGAGGATTCAATTACATCCTGAGTGATCTGTTGTGCTAGTCATACGACTTAGTGAATTAATGTAAGTATTGATCAGTGTGCATATTAGGGGCAAATTTGGTCAGGACAGAGTACATTTGAGATTGTTTTCTAAGTGGAACAATATTAAGGGCAGTTAAAGACACAAAGCAGAAGCTGGGAAATGTTTTGCAGTATTCCCACCATCATCATGAGGTAAGATCATTTCAACAAGGGAAAAGGAGTCTGGTAAGTCATTCCCAGCTCCTCTTTGAACTTTATCTCCTGTCAGGTTTTTTTTTTTTTGGTAATCATTTGACTTTATGGAAACTGCCTATTAATCCTTTGGTTCAACTGAAGCTGTTGATTCTTGAGCAAACCATACTGATTCTAGATTTAGTACTTTAAATTTTTTATTTCTTGTCATGGGAATACTCTTCTACAAGATTCCAGAATGAAAGGCTCTGTCCTTTTAGTCAGGACACTTGTCAGATATCCTCTCTCCAAAAGATCTTCTTTGAGTACCGTATTTTAAAAGTAACAACTACCAGTTCCTCTGTTACTGTCCAAATAACTTGAGTTTTTTTTTTTTTTTTTTCTTTTAAGATTCTTTTTCTCTTCATTATTGAGTTGTAGGAGTTCTTTATATATTATGGACACAAGTTCTTTGCCAGCTCTGTAATATGAGCAGAGCTGTGTCCTCTCCACATTCATATGTTGATATCTTAACTCGTAGTGCCTCAGAATGTGACTGTATTTGGAGATATAAGGCCTTTGAGGAGATAATTAAGGATAAATGAGGTCCTTTGAGTGGGTCCTAATTCAATATGACTGGTGTCTTTACAAAAAAAGATGAGAACACAGACACACCGAGAAAGGCTGACTACAAATAAACAAAGGAGAGAGGCCTTGGAAGAAATCAATGCAAGTGATACCTTGATCTCAAACTCTATTGCCTCCGGAACAGTGAGAAAATACATTTCTGTTGTTTAAGCCACCCACTTTGTCATAGTTTTTTCATGGCAGCTCTAGTAACCCAGCACAGACTATAAAGCTTCAAATACCAGTTGTATGACTTACTAATTATGTAAATTTGACAATATGTTTATTATTACTTTCTCTCTATTTACTAATTTATAGACTGGGTATTTTACTAAAACCTATTTCATAGGGTGTGAGGATTAAATGGAAGAGTCATTAGAATTATAACTAATTCCAGCTGTTAGCTATCATAATCATTCTAAATAATCCTTGACATCATTTTGGGTATACTGTAAAAATGGAAGGACAATATTCATGGACCTTATTCTTTACTGAAAATACCATCTCAGGCTCTTTGAAAGTCTAAAAATTGAAAATACAGCATTGATTTGTAAAGACCTTAGGCCCAAACTGAGAGATGTTTTTGTTCTAATTTGATTAGGAATGGTAGTTGTCATGATGGAGAGTTCTGACAAAATGTGAAGCTGTTGATTCTTGAGCTTCTTCTCCCTTCTTCTTCTAGAGAAGGGAATAGCAAACCACTTCACTATTCTTGCCTTGAGAACCCCATGAACAGTATGAAAAGGAAAAATATAGGACACTGAGAGATGAACTCCCCAGGTCGGTAGGTGCCCAATATGCTAATGGAGATCAGTGGAGAAATAACTCCAGAAAGAATGAAGAGACGCAGCCAAAGCAAAAACAACACCCAGTTGTGGATGTGACCATTGATGGAAGTAAAGTTCAATCCTGTAAAGAGCAATATTGCATAGGAACCTGGAATGTTGGGTTCATGAATCAAGGCAAATTGGAAGTGGTCAAACAGGAGACTGCAAGAGTGAACATCGACATTTTAGGAATCAGAGAACTAAAATGGAGTGGAACAGGTGAATTTAACTCAGGTGACCATTATATCTACTACTGTGGGCAAGAATCCCTTAGAAGAATGGAGTAGAACTCATAGTCAATAAAAGAGTCCAAAATGCAGTACTTGGATGCAATCTCAAAAGCAACAGAATGATCACTGTTCTTTTCCAAGGCAAGCCATTCAATACCATAGGTATCCAAGTCTATGCCCCAACCAGGAATGCTGAAGAAGCTGAAGTTGAACGGTTCTATGAAGACCTACAGACCTTCTAGACTAACATCCAAAAAAGATGTCCTTTTCATTATAGTGGACTGAATTGCAAAATTAGGAAGTAAAGAAATACCTGGAGTAACAGGCAAATTTGGCAATGGAGTATAGAATGAAGCAGGGCAAAAGCTAATAGAGATTTCCCAAGAGAACACACTGGTCATAGCAAACATCCTTTCCAACAACGCGAGAAGACTCTACACATGGACATCACCAGATTGTCAATACCAAGATCAGACTGATGATATTCTTTGCAGCCAAAGATGGAGAAGCTCTATACAGTCAGCAAAAACAAGACTGAGAGTTGACTGTGGCTCAGATCATGAACTCCTTATTGCCAAATTCAGACTTAAATTGAAAAAAGTAGGGAAAACCACTAAACCATTCAGGTATGACCTAAATCAAATTCCTTACAATTATACAGTAGAAGTGACAAATAGATTCAAGTGATTAGATCTGATAGACAGAGTGCCTGAAGAACTATGGAGGGAGGTTTGTGACACTGTACAGGAGGCAGTGATCAAGAGAATCCCCAAGAAAAAGAAGTCCAAAAAGGCAAAATGGTTGTCTGAGGAGGCCTTACAAATTGCTGTGAAAAGAAGAGAGATAAAAGGCAAGGGAGAAAAGGAAAGATATATCCATCTGAATGCAGAGTTCCAAAGAATAGCAAGAAGAGATAAGAAAGCCTTCCTCAGTGATCACTGCAAAGAAATAGAGGAAAACAATATAATGGGAATGACTAGAGATCTCTTCAAGAAAATTAGAGATACAAAGGGAACATTTCATGCAAAGATGGGCACAATAAAGGACAGAAACTGTGTGGACCTAACAGAAGCAGAAGTTATTAACAAGAGGTAGCAAGAATACACAGAAGAGCTGTACAGAAAAACATCTCCACAACCCAGATAATCACAATGGTGTGATCATTCACCTAGAGCCAGACATCCTGGAGTGTGAAGTCAAGTGGGACTTAGGAAGCATCACTACGAACAAAACTGGTGGAGGTGATGGAATTCCAGTGGAGCTATTTCAAATCCTGAATGATGCCGTGAAAGTGCTGCACTCAATATGCCAGCAAATTTGGAAAACTCAGTCTTGGCCACAGGATTGGAAAAGGTTGGTCTTCATTCCAATCCCAAAGAAAGGCAATGCCAAAGAATGCTCAAACTACCACACAATTGTACTCATCTCACACTCTAGTAAAGTAATGCTCAAAATTCTCCAAGCCAGGCTTCAGCAATACATGAACTGTGAACTTCCTGATGTTCAAGCTGGTTTTAGAAAAGGCAGAGGAACCAGAGATCAAATTGCCAACATCCACTGGATCATGGGAAAAGCAAGAGAGTTCCAGAAAAGCATCTATTTCTGCTTTATTGACTATGCCAAAGCCTTTGACGGTGTGGATCACAATAAACTGTGGAAAATTCTTCAAGAGATGGGAATACCAGACCACCTAACCTGCCTCCTGATAAATCTGTATGCATGTCAGGAAGCAACAGTTAGAACTGGACATGGATCAACAGACTTGTTCCAAATAGGAAAAGGAGTACGTCAAGGCTGTATATTGTCACCCTGTTTATTTAAATTATATGCAGAGTACTTCAGGAGAAATGCTGGGCTGGAAGAAGCACAAGCTGGAATCAAGATAGCTGGGAGAAGTATCAATAACCTCAAATATGCAGATGACACCAACCAAAGGGCAGAAAGTAAAGAAGAACTACGGAGCCTCTTAATGAAACTGAAAGAGGAGAGTGAAAATGTTGGCTTAAAACTCAACATTCAGAAAACTAACATCATGGCATCTGGTCTCATCACTTCATGGCAAACAGATGAGGAAACAATGGAAACAATGACAGACTATTTTCAGGGGCTCCAAAACTCCAAAATCACTGCAGAGGGTGACTGCAGACATGAAATTATACGACGCTTGCTCCTTGGAAGAAAAGATGATCAACCTAGACAGCATATTAAAAAGCAGAGACGTTACTTTGCCAACAAAGGTCCATCTAGACAAGGCTACGATTTTTCAGGTAGTCATATATGGATGCGAGAGTTGGACTATAAAGAAGGCTGAGTGTGGAAGAATTGATGCTTTTGAACTGTGGTGTTTGAGGAGACTCTTGAGTGTGCCTTGTACTGCAAGGAGTTCCAGTCAATCCATCCTAAAGGATATCAGTCTCGAATATTCATTGAAAGGACTGATGCTGAAGCTGTAACCCCAATACTTTGGCCACCTGATGTGAAGAGCTGACTCATTTGAAAAGACTTTGATGCTGGAAAAGATTAAGGGTGGGAGTAGAATGGGAAAACAGAGGATGCAATGGTGGAGGGCATCACTAACTCGATGGACATTAGTTGAGTAAGCTTTGGGAGCTGGTGATGGACAGGGAGGCCTGGCGCGCTGCAGTTGATGCAGTCGCAAAGAGTCAGACATGATTGAGCGACTGAACTGACTGATAATAGTTCAAAGGTTAGACATACAAATCTTAATCTAAAGTGAGTGTTTCTGTAAGAATTAAAGTCTTTTGGAGCTAGAAATATGTTGGCAATTTAGCTTTGGTGACTGGCCGAGCACATCTCAAAGGAAATGGTAATGAGATGAGAACTTGAGGCAGGAGTCAAAGTGCAAAAAAGCTCAAAAAAGAATGGAAGAACATAGTAAGCTGGAAGGGCTGCATTAAATTTTCACTACATCATTTTGGGAAAAGTATATAACAACATGGAGGCAGTTATTCTATTCTAACATTAGTTTGGAGTACAGTCTTGTTATTTTCTCATCTTATAAATTTATCTGGGAAAAATCACGTGTTTACATATATACTATCATCATGCTTCTTATATAATTTAAACTTTTAAGTTTAGATTTTCTTTATCACATATCATTGAACTTCTTTTTAAAAATTTTACTCTTAAAATTAAGCAAATGAGTACTTGGCCATGTCTGAAAGAAATTTCATTTTGGCTGCTTATTTCTTGCAATATACTAATGAACTAATGCAGTATACTAGTGAACTTCCAGATGTTCAAGCTGGTTTTAGAAAAGGCAGAGGAACCAGAGATCAAATTGCCAACATCCGCTGGATCATGGAAAAAGCAAGACAGTTCCAGAAAAACGTCTCTTTCTGCTTTATTGACTATGCCAAAGCCTTTGACTGTGTGGATCACAATAAACTGTGGAAAATTCTTCAAGAGATGGGAATACCAGACCACCTGACCTGCCTCTTGAGAAACCTATATGCAGGTCAGGAAGCAACAGTTAGAACTGGACATGGAACAACAGACTGGTTCCAAACAGGGAAAGGGGTATGTCAAGGCTGTATATAGTCACCCTGCTTATTTAACTTATATGCAGAGTACATCATGAGAAACGCTGGGCTGGAAGAAGCACAAGCTGGAATCAAGATTGCTGGGAGAAATATCAATAACCTCAGATATGCAGATGACACCACCCTTACGGCAGAAAGTGAAGAGGAACTCAAAAGCCTCTTGATGAAAGTGAAAGAGGAGAGTGAAAAAGTTGGCTTAAACCTCAACATTCACAAAACGAAGGTCATGGCATCCGGTCCCATCACTTCATGGGAAATAGATGGGGAAACAGTGGAAACAGTGGTAGACTTTATTTTTTGGAGCTCCAAAATCACTGCAGTTGGTGACTACAGCCATGAAATTAAAAGACTTACTCCTCGGAAGGAAAGTTATGACTAACCTAGATAGCATATTCAAAAGCAGAGACGTTATTTTGCCAACAAATGTCCTTGTAGTCAAGGCTATGGTTTTTCCAGTGGTCATGTATGGATGTGAGAGATGTACTGTGAAGAAAGCTGAGTGCCGAAGAATTGATGCTTTTGAACTGTGGTGTTGGAAAAGACTCTTGAGAGTCCCTTAGACTGCAAGGAGATCCAACCAGTCCATTCTAAAGATCAGCCCTGGGATTTCTTTGGAAGGAATGATGCTAAAGCTGAAGCTCCAGTACTTTGGCCACCTGATGTGAAGAGTTGACTCATTGGAAAAGACCCTGATGCTGGGAGGGATTGGGGGCAGAGGGATGAGGGGCCGACAGAGGATAAGATGGCTCGATGGCATGACCGACTCGATGGACGTGAGTTTGAGTGAACTCCGGGAGATGGTGATAGACAGGGAGGCCTGGCGTGCTGCGATTATGAGGTCGCAAAGAGTTGGACACAACTGAGCGACTGAACTGAACTGACACTAATGAAAAGACAGGGAGACAAAACATGACAACCAGGAAAATATAAAAAACTGTAACTTGAAAAATAATTCCAATTTTCTACTCAGCAGTGGCTAATGTCAGTATCTTCTTGATGTTTAGTGCTTCTGTCCACTCAGTTTGGCTGATCCCTGGGGGGCTGCCCACAAAAACCTAGAGCCTGTTTTTATCTCTAACCTTTGTGTTTTCTCGAGTGTTTCTAATTTTGGGTGAATTTGCAGAACCCTAGTACCAAGGATAATGAATGAAGGAAGGAAACATAGGCATAAATCTATAGTAAGGGGAGGAAGAAAAAAGTCCGGTTGAGATTCTAACAGTTTTCTATTTCTTTTCTTATGTTTTGAATTTACTTTTTATAAGTAGTATTTTCAACTGAAAATTCCAAACTATTCATAACAATTAGAGTCTATAAATGAATTTTTGTTAAATACATTTCTCACTAGACTTCCAACTCTTGTTCCTGATAGTTACTGAACTTGCATAATCTCAGTGAGAGGTTTGAGAGCCAGATATTTCTCTGGAAAAAAGTATTTTCTAAATAAATACACTGTGAAAATGCAAATGTTTGGGCAGTTTCCCAAGAGAGATCTAAGGCTGTGTAACTGCACATTTGCCAGATACCAAATTTTAACAAGTCAGTACGGAGTCTTCTTTGTCTCTTTATTAACTACCCACCCCTCAAATTCCACATGCCTGAGGCATTGAGTCATCACTATAAGGGATATTTTGGCATCAGGATTTTTTTTTTTATGACCCACAATTAAAATTAAGATCAAATTTCCTGAGGCTCTGGCAGTATGGTATATTCACTACGTTCAAGAGTGATAATAGAATAACAAAACTCAGTTCAGTTCAGTTCAGTCGCTCAGTTGTGTCCGACTCTGTGACCCCATGAATTACAGAACGCCAGGCCTTCCTGTCCATCACCAACTCCTGGAGTTCACTCAGACTCACGTCCATGAAGTCAGTGATGCCATCCAGCCATCTCATCCTCTGTCATCCCCTTCTCCTCCTGCCCCCAATCCCTCCCAGCATCAGAGTACAAAGCTATATCATTACAAAGTATTTGCATTTTGTAATGATTTATTTAGGTCATACCTGAATGGTCTAGTGGTTTTCCCTACTTTCTTCAATTTAAGTCTGAATTTGGCAATAAGGAGTTCATGGTCTGAGCCACAGTCAGCTCCCGGTCTTGTTTTTGCTGACTATATTGAGCTTCTCCATCTTTGGCTGCAAAGGATATCATCAATCTGATTTCGGTGTTGACCATCTGGTGATGTCCATGTACAGAGTCTTCTCTTGTGTTGTGGGAAGAGGGTGTTTGCTATGACCAGTATGTTCTCTTGGCAAAACTCTATTAGTTTGCTCTGCTTCATTCCATACTCCAAGGCCAAATCTGCCTGTTACCCCAGGTGTTTCTTGACTTCCTACTTTTGCATTCCAGTCCACTATAATGAAAAGGACATCTTTTTTGGGTGTTATTTCTTAAAGGTTTTGTAGGTCTTCATAGAACCGTTCAACTTCAGCTTCTTCAGCATTCCTGGTTGGGGCCTAGACTTGGATTACTGTGATATTGAATGGTTTGCCTTGGATATGAACAGAGATCATTCTGTCATTTTTGAGGCTGTATCCAAGTACTGCATTTCAGACTCATTTGTTGACCATGATGGCCACTCCATTTCTTCTGAGGGATTCCTGCCCGCAGTAGTAGATATAATGGTCAGATCAGATCAGATCAGTCGCTCAGTCGTGTTCGACTCTTTGCGACCCCATGAATCGCAGCACGGCAGGCCTCCCTGTCCATAACCAACTCCCGCAGTTCACTCAGACTCACGTCCATCGAGTCAGCGATGCCATCGAGCCATCTCATCCTCTGTCGTCCCCTGCTCCTCCTGCCCCCAATCCTTCCCAGCATCAAAGTCTTTTCCAATGAGTCAACTCTTCGCATGAGGTGGCCAAAGTACTGGAGTTTCAGCTTTAGATTCCTTCCTTCCAAAGAAATCCCAGGGCTGATCTCCTTCAGAATGGACTGGTTGGATCTCCTTGCAGTCCAAGGGACTCTCAAGAGTCTTCTCCAACACCACAGTTCAAAAGCATCAATTCTTTGGCGCTCAGCCTTCTTCACAGTCCAACTCTCACATCCATACATGACCACAAGAAAAACCAAAACCTTGACTAGACGAACCTTTGTTGGCAAAGTAATGTCTCTGCTTTTGAATACACTATCTAGGTTGGTCATAACTTTCCTTCCAAGGAGTAAGTGTCTTTTAATTTCATGGCTGCAGTCACCATCTGTAGTGATTTTGGAGCCCAGAAAAATAACATCTGACACTGTTTCCAATGTTTCCCCATCTATTTCCCATGAAGTGGTCGAACCGGATGCCATGATCTTCATTTTCTGAATGTTGAGCTTTAAGCCAACATTTTCACTCTCCACTTTCACTTTCATCAAGAGGCTTTTGAGTTCCTCTTCACTTTCTGCCATAAGGGTGGTGTCATCTGCATATATGAGGTTATTGATATTTCTCCCGGCAATCTTGATTCCAGTTTGTGTTTCTTCCAGTCCAGCATTTCTCATGATGTACTCTGCATATACGTTAAATAAAGAGGGTGACAATATACAGCCTTGACGAACTCCTTTTCCTATTTGGAACCAGTCTGTTGTTCCATGTCCAGTTCTAAGTGTTGCTTCCTGACCTGCATACAAATTTCTCAAGAGGCAGGTCAGGTGGTCTGGTATTCCCATCTCTTTCAGAATTCTCCACAGTTTATTGTGATCCACACAGTCAAAGGCTTTGGCATACTCAATAAAGTAGAAATAGATGTTTTTTTCTGGAACTCTCTTGCTTTTTCCATGATCCAGCGGATGTTGGCAATTTGATCTCTGGTTCCTCTGCCTTTTCTAAAATAAGCTTGAACATCAGGAATTTCACGGTTCACATATTGCTGAAGCCTGGCTTGGAGAATTTTGAGCATTACTTTACTAGCGTGTGAGATGAGTGCAATTGTGTGGTAGTTTGAGCATTCTTTGGCATTGCCTTTCTTTGGGACTGGAATGAAAACTGATCTTTTCCAGTCCTGTGGCCACTGCTGAGTTTTCCAAATTTGCTGGCATATTGCATGCAGCACTTTCACGGCATCATCTTTCAGGATTTGGAACAGTTCAACTGGAATTCCATCAGCTCCACTAGCTTTGTTCATAGTGATGCTTTCTAAGGCCTACTTGACTTCACATTCCAGGATGTCTGGCTCTAGGTCAGTGATCACACTATCGTGATTATCTGGGTCGTGAAGATCTTTTTTGTACAGTTCTTCTGTGTATTCCTGCCATCTCTTCTTAATATATTCTGCTTCTGTTTGATCCATACCATTTCTGTCCTTTATCGAGCTCATCTTTGCCTGAAATGTTCCTTTGGTATCTCTGATTTTCTTGAAGAGATCCCTAGTCTTTCCCATTCTGTTGCTTTCCTCTATTTCTTTGCATTGATCGCTGAAGAAGGCTTTCTTATCTCTTCTTGCTATTCTTTGGAACTCTGCATTCAGATGTTTTTATCTTTCCTTTTCTCCTTTGCTTTTCACTTCTCTTCTTTTCACAGCTATTTGTAAGGCCTCCCCAGACAGCCATTTTGCTTTTTTGCATATCTTTTCTATGGGAATGGTCTTGATCCCTGTCTCCTGTACAATGTCACGAACCTCATTCCATAGCTCATCAGGCACTCTATCTATAAGATCTAGGCCCTTAAATCTATTTCTCACTTCCACTGTATAATCACAAGGGATTTGATTTAGGTCATACCTGAATGGTCTAGTGGTTTTCCCTACTTTCTTCAATTTAGGTCTGAATTTGGCAATAAGGAGTTCATGGTGTGAGCCACAGTCAGCTCCTGGTCTTGTTTTTGCTGACTTTATGGAGCTTCTCCATCTTTGTCTGCAAAGAATGTAATCCATCTGATTTCGGTGTTGACCATCTGGTGATGTCCATGTATAGAGTCTTCTCTTGTGTTGTTGGAAGAGGGTGTTTGTTATGACCAGTGCATTTTCTTGGCAAAACTCTATCAGTCTTTGCCCTGCTTCATTCCGTATTCCGAGGCCAAATTTGCCTGTTACTCCAGGTGTTTCTTGACTTCCTACTTTTGCATTCCAGTCCCTATAAGGAAAAGGACATCTTTTTTGGGTGTTACTTCTAAAAGGTCTTGTAGGTCTTCATAGAACCGTTCAACTTCAGCTTCTTCAGTGTTACTGGTTGGGGCCTAGACTTGGATTACTGTGATATTGAATGGTTTGCCTTGGAAACGAACAGAGATCATTCTGTCTTTTTTGAGATTGCATCCAAGTACTGCATTTCAGACTCGTTTGTTGACCATGATGGCCACTCCATTTCTTCTGAGGGATTCCTGCCTGCAGTAGTAGATATAATGGTCATCTGAGTTAAATTCACCCATTCCAGTCCTTTTCAGTTCGCTGATTCCTAGAATGTCGACATTCACTTTTGCCATCTCTTATTTGACCACTTCCAATTTGCCTTGATTCATGGACCTGACATTCCAGATTCCTATGCAATATTGCTCTTTACAGCATCGGACCTTGTTTCTATCACCAGTCACATCCACAGCTGGGTATTGTTTTTGCTTTGGCTCCATCCCTTCATTCTTTCTGAAGTTATTTCTCCACTGATCTCCAGTAGCATATTGGGCACCTACCGACCTGGGGAGTTCCTCTTTCAGTATCCTATCATTTTGCCTTTTCATACTGTTCATGGCATTCTCAAGGCAAGAATACTGAAGTGTTTTGCCTTTTCCTTCTCTAGTGGGTCACAGTCTGTCAGATCTCTCCACCATGAGTCGCCCATCTTGGGTGGCCCCATACGCCATGGCTTAGTTTCATTGAGTTAGACAACATTGTGGTCCATGTGATTAGATTGACTAGTTGTCTGTGATTTGGTTTCAGGGTGTCTTCCCTCTAATGCCCTCTCACAGCACTTACTGTCTACTTGGGTTTCTCTTACCTTGGACGTGGGGTATCTCCTCATGGCTGCTCCAGTAAAGCGCAGCTGCTACTCCTTACCTTGGATGAGGGCTATCTCCTCACAGCCACACCTCCTGACCCTTATGATTATGCAGTGGAAGTTAGAAATAGATTTAAGGGACTAGATCTGATAGAGTGCCTGATGAACTATGGACAGAGGTTAGTGACATTGTACAGGAGACAGGGATCAAGACTATTTCCATAGAAAAGAAATGCAAACAAGCAAAATGGCTGTCTGGGGAGGCCTTTCAAATTGCTGTGAAAAGAAGAGAAACAAAAAGCAAAGGAGGAAAGGAACGATATAAGCATCTGAATGCAGAGTTCCAAAGAATAGCACGGAGAGATAAGAAAGCCTTCCTCAGCGATCAATGCAAAGAAATAGAGGAAAACAACAGAATGGGAAAGACAATGGCAACCCACTCCAGTACTCTTGCCTGGAAGATCCCATGGACAGAGGAGCCTGGTAGGCTGCGGTCCATGGGATTGCTGAGTTGGACACGACTGAGTGACTGCACTTGCACTTTTCACTTTCATTCACTGGAGGAGGAAATGGCAACCCACTCCAGTATTCTTGCCTGGAGAATCCCAGGGACAGGGGAGCCTGGTGGGCTGCTGTCTGTGGGGTCGCACAGAGTCAGACATGACTGAAGTGACTTAGCAGCAGCAGAGATCTCTTCAAGAAAATTAGAGATACCAAGGGAACACTTCATGCAAAGATGGGCTCAATAAAGGACGGAAATGGTATGGACCTAACAGAAGCAGAAGATATTAAGAAGAGGTGGCAAGAATACACAGAAGAACTGTACAAAAAAGATCTTCTGACCCAGATAATCACGATGGTGTGATCACTCACCTAGAGCCAGACATCCTTTAATGTGAAGTCAAGTGGGCCTTAGAAAGCATCACCACGAAACAAAGCTAGTGGAGGTGATGGAATTCCATTTGAGCTATTTCAAATCCTGAAAGATGATGCTGTGAAAGTGCTGCATTCAATATGCCAGCAAATTTGGAAAACTCAGCAGTGGCCACAGGACTGGAAAAGGTCAGTTTTCATTCTAATCCCAAAGAAAGGCAATGCCAAAGAATGCTCAAACTACCACACAATTGCACTAATCTCACATGCTAGTAAAGTAATGCTCATAATTCTCCAAGCCAGGCTTCAGCAATATGTGAACCGTGAACTTCCAGTTGTTCAAGCTGGCTTTAGAAAAGGCAGAGGAACCAGAGATCAAATTGCCAACATCCACTGGATCATCAAAAAAGCAAAAGAGTTCCAGAAAAACATCTATTTCTACCTTATTCAGTAGGCCAAAGTCTTTGACTGTGTGGATCACAATAAACTGTGGAAAATTCTGAAAGAGATGGGCATACCAGTGAGAAACCTATATGGAGGTCAGGAAGCAAGAATTAGAACCGGACATGGAACAACAGACTGGTTCCAAATAGGAAAAGGAGTCCATCAAGACTGTATATTGTCACCCTGCTTATTTAACGTATA
This sequence comes from Bos indicus x Bos taurus, assembly GCF_003369695.1. NCBI lineage: Eukaryota > Metazoa > Chordata > Mammalia > Artiodactyla > Bovidae > Bos > Bos indicus x Bos taurus. The sequence continues at coordinate 8,672,091 of NC_040077.1, read as the reverse complement.
TGCAGAGTACATCATGAGAAACACTGGGCTGGAAGAAGCACAAGCTGGAACCAAGATTGCTGGGAGAAATATCAATAACCTCAGATATACAGATGACACCACCCTATGGCAGAAAGTGAAGAGGAACTAAAAAGCCTCTTGATGAAAGTGAAAGAGGAGAGTGAAAAGGTTGGCTTAAAACTCAACATTCAGAAAACAAAGATCATGGCATCTGGTCCCATCACTTCATGGGAAATAGATGGGGAAACAGTGGCACACTATTTTTTGGGCTCCAAAATCACTGCAGATGGTGACTGCAGCCATGAAATTAAAAGACGCTTACTCTTTAGAAGGAAAGTTATGACCAACCTAGATAACATATTGAAAAGCAGAGACATTACTTTGCCAACAAAGGTCCATCTAGTCAAGGCTATGGTTTTTCCAGTGGTCATGTATGGATGTGAGAGTTGGACTGTGAAGAAATCTGAGTGCCGAAGAATTGCTGCTTTTCAACTGTGGTGTTGGAGAAGACTCTTGAGAGGCCCTTGGACTGCAAGGAGATCCAACCAATCCATTCTAAAGGAGATCAGTCCTGGGTGTTCTTTGAAAGGACTGATGCTGAAGCTGAAACTCCAATACTTTAGCCATCTCATGCAAAGAGGTGACTCATTGGAAAAGACTCTGATTCTGAGAGCTATTCAGGGGCAGGAGAAGGGAACAACAGAGGATAAGATGGCTAGATGGCATCACCAACTCGATGGACATGAGTTTGAGTAAACTCCGGGAGATGGTGATGGACAGGGAGACCTGGCGTGCTGCAATTCATGGGGTCGCAAAGAGTCGGACACGACTGAACGACTGAACTGAACTGAATGATGTATTATTTTTTCAAGTGGTTTCTTATTTACTAGGTTACTATACCTTGACAATATTGATGTGCAGCCAATGGGGCAGGTATATTGAATTTATGTTAGAAATACCATGATTTGCTTTCCAGCCTCATATACCTAGGTGGCAAGTAAGTGACAGAGGCAGGGCAGGGTCCCAAAGCACCCTTTAAATAAGCAAGATTTGTGGAACAAAGACTGAGTGAAATGTAGGAAACTAAAAATGTATTAATTACTTAGTCTACGTTTATTTCTTTTTAAAATATACCTTTATTATGACCTGAAGAATGAGTAGACAGTATCGCCAATGGGAATTGCAGGATAAAAATTGATTTCTCAAAAAAAAAAAAAAAAAAACACAAAACCTGATTTATCTTTTTTGCTAATCCCACAAGTACAATTAATTGATGAATTCAAGTTTTTACTGTGATCACTGTCGTAATTTTTGATTCAGTATGTTGCCTAAATGTTTTTTATTACTAGCTTTAATGCTACAGTTCATTAGTGCTTATACTTATTATTATGTAAATATCTCCACATCACTCTATCCATATATATGGGTAGGGGCTTTTGGCCCAAGCTTTAGCAAACCATACAGAAGGGAATATGTGATAAACCTTAGAAAAAACTAGGGGCCTGCCTCTCATACCTGGGAAAAGGACACAGGTTCACCCATCGGTCAAAGCCTGAATAAGTAGATTAGAACAAGCCTACACAAAGGATCATCTAAAGGAGGTACTTGGAAAATCTGTTAGTATCATATTTTCTCTTTGTTCCCAAACTTTAGAAGAAAGATAAACCACATATACATTCATTTTAAAAATCTTGGCTAAAGATCAGAGTTGAAAAGAGCAAATTCCTGTTTTATTTAAGTCTCATTTCAAACATGTAATTATAGTCAGCTCTTGAGTTATTTGGGATTAATTTTCACATTGTAGATTATGTCTTTGTTTAGAATTCCTTTCTAGATGCCTACTTTTAAGCTACTTTTTTCCCCAGGGGGTGGATAAATTACAGTTTGTCACTTTAAATCATAACACAAAAAGCAGTTTCCAACGAGCCTTAATTATTGTTTCTTTCTCATTTATATTTCACACTCCCTCTAGGAGAATGTTGTTAATTTATCCTCATTTGATAGAGAAAATAAATGGTGGTTCAAAATGATAAAATAACTTTTTTAAGAAAACAGCTTGTAAATGGTTGTGTAGATGTATTAAGTCTAAAGCAAATTCCTTAGTTATCACTTTATACTGTCAGATTAAAAAAAAAAAAGGTTTGGTAAAAAAATTTAAATATTAGTGAAGGTTATATTTGTACATCCCTCTGTGGATTAGTGTACTTTGTTGTAATAAAAACAGTAAATAAAGATTTCAAAAAGACACTGCACATTTGATTTAAGGCAGTTACCATCTTACAATGGACTCATGCTCCAAACCATGTCGGTGGTTGTAGGTTTTTGGGAACTCTGAACATGCAATATTATATTATTATTATCATAATATTATTACATCAAGTTTATGTTCATATGACAGCTGGTTAAAAAAAAAAAAAAAAAGAATAAAAGAGCCTCAGTGTTTAAGGTAAGTAACCATCAATGACCTAGTCCAGGTCTGAGGTCTGGCAAAAATGCTATATGATAGTTGCTTAGTTGTGTCTGATGCTTTGCAACCCCATGGACTGGAGCCCACCAGGTTCCTCTGTCCATGTAATTCTCCAGGGCAGGGGATCTTTCCAACCTAAGGATCAAACCCAAGTTTTCTGCACTGTAGGCAGATTCTTTACCACCTGAGCCACCAAGAAAGCCCCGAAGATTGCTGAATTAGACCTAATTCAAGGTAGTTTTTCTTTGCTATCACTTCAAACCAACCAAAAAGGCTTGGATAGATCTTTGTTAGGTAAGGATACAAGTGATTTTGTGGATAATGCTCACAGCAGCTATCTTAGTCTACTGGGCTACCATAAGACAATATCATGAACTACTCAGTTGGCCAAAATATTCATTCATGTTTTCCCATAAGATTTTATGGTAAAACACAAATGAGCTTTTTAACCAACCCAATAGACCACTTCAACAAGAGAAACAAATTTCTCACACTTCTGGAGGCTGGTAAGTCCAAGACCAAGGCATTGGTATTATCAGGTTCTTGGGAGAGCTCTCTCCTTGGCTTAAAGAAACTGCCTTCTATGGCCTTACATGGTTTTCCTCTATGTGTATGTCGAGAGAGAAATAACTCTCTCTTTCTTCTTATATAGTCATCAATTCTATCAGATTAGGACACCACTTTTATGACCTCAATTTAACATTAATTATCTCATAAAATGGAGAAGGAAATGGCAACCCATCCAGAGTTCTTGCCTTGGAAATCCCATGGACAGAGTAGCCTGGTGAGCTACAGTCCATGGGGCCACAAGAGTCAGACATGACTTAGCGACTAAACCACCATCGCCACCATCTCCTAAGAGTCCTATTTTCAAATATAATAATATTGGGTGTTATGGCTTCAACATACGAATTTGACGTGGGAGGAACACGATTCAGTTCATAGCAGGAGTCCTCCTAGTTTCTTAAGTATCTCTAAATTTGGTGAGTAAATCTGTTTCAGAAGAAGGGTAACTTCCCTTTTGGCATTAGACTGTGGGAAGAGATACAGCAGTCCTGGAGTTTGGTTTCTAATGTATAAGCCAGTTCTTTCCTTTCTGCACAATTACGGGCCACCATGTTCTATTTCTTGTTGTTTAAAATGAAGACTGACACAGTACTGGCTATGACCTTCCACATTCCTACATAAGAAGGATGCTTAGTACCCAGTTCTCCCAAATTATTTGTTTTTGTTGGATGTTTATTGTTATTTACAAAGAGGGGATATGTGTTTTGGGAAAACTGTTCTCTATAATCTCTTTTAGGAAGAAAGTATCAAAGTTCACAAGAAGGAAAGACTTGGCAGGTAAAACAGACTCTCACTGCTTTGCCTAATCCCCTCTCTGCTTCATTCCTCAACTGTAATAGCAAATCATGTGTTCCTTGTAACTTGAAATTAGAGAATAATGTTCCCTCAGCCAGTCATTTTGGGGGCTAAGTATGAAATTACTGAGAGTTTTAAAATTGAATTTTTTCATAATTTTGCATAATACAGTTTATTAAATTATCCTAGGGGTCTGAAAACTAAGATGTAGCATTTCTGCAAGATTTCAGGATAATGAGAAGTTACAATTACTACTATAGAAAAAGATGTAGAGACATTCCTGACTTCAGCAGAGAGGAAATTCTGTGGTAAATCCCTATCACAGGATTTCCTTACCTCTCCACCGCTGGAATGATGCTCTGACTCAATCTCATAAATCTATAGGTATGTTGATTTTGTATCAAATCTCTGCTCAAATGATATCATCACATAATCCTGCCTTGAACACTTGAGACAGCCCTATGACATATTCTATTCCATTTCTTTTTTTTTTTTTTTAATGACAGCATTTTCCACTACAGAGATCAAAGTGCCAACATCCGCTGGATCATGGAAAAAGCAAGAGAGTTTCAGAAAAACATCTGTTTCTGCTTTATTGACTATGCCAAAGCCTTTGACTGTGTGGATCACAATAAACTGTGGAAAATTCTTCAAGAGATGGGAATACCAGACCACCTGACCTGCCTCTTGAGAAATTTGTATGCAGGTCAGGAAGCAACAGTTAGAACTGGACATGGAACAACAGACTGGTTCCAAATAGGAAAAGGAGTACGTCAAGGCTGTATATTGTCACCCTGCTTATTTAACTTATATCAGAGTACATCATGAGAAATGCTGGGCTGGAAGAAGCAAAAGCTGGAATCAAGATTGCCGGGAGAAATATCAATAACCTCAGATATGCAGATGACACCCACCCTTATGGTGGAAAGTGAAGAGGAACTAAAAAGCTTCTTAATGAAAGTGAAAGAGGAGCGTGAAAAAGTTGACTTAAAGCTCATCATTCAGAAAACGAAGGTCATGGCATCCGGTTCCATCACTTCATGGGAAATAGATGGGGAAACAGTGGAAACAGTGGCAGACTTTATTTTGGGGGGCTCCGAAATCACTGCAGATGGTGATTGCAGCCATGAAATTAAAAGACTTACTCCTCGGAAGGAAAGTTATGACTAACCTAGATAGCATATTCAAAAGCAGAGACGTTACTTTGCCAACAAAGGTCCGTCTAGTCAAGGCTGTGGCTTTTCCAGTGGTCATGTATGCATGTGAGAGTAGGACTGTTAAGAAAGCTGAGCGCCAAAGAATGGATGCTTTTGACTTGTGGTGTTGGAGAAGACTCTTCAGAGACCCTTGGACTGCAAGGAGATCCAACCAGTCCATCCTAAAGGAGATCAGTCCTGGGTGTTCTTTGGAAGGACTGATGCTGAAGCTGAAACTCCAATACTTTGGCCACCTCATGCGAAGAGTTGACTCATTGGAAAAGACTCTGATTCTGGGAGGGATTGGGGGAAGGAGGAGAAGGGGACGACAGAGGATGAGATGGCTGGATGGTATCACAGACTCGATGGACGTGAGTTTGAGTGAACTCCGGGAGTTGGTGATGGACAGGGAGGCCTGGCGTGCTGCGATTCATGGGGTCACAAAGAGTCGGACATGACTGAGCGATTGAACTGAATTGAACTGAACACATTATATATTTATTTGCTTACTCTCTGTTTTCTCTGTCCTTAAATGTAGCATTATATCCGTTCTTTCTGGTACCTAATAGGAGCTCAATAAATGTTTATGGAACAAATCAATGAATTAAGGGTTCTGCAAAAATTAAAGTAAAAACTCACTGGAGAAATTTAAAACAAACACATAAACTAAAATTAATTGAAACTGTATGAATGAAAGGGAACATAATGAACTTCAATTACAACTTAAACCTCTGTTCAAGATGACAGTATTCAGCTAATTATTTCTTCTTTTCTCCACCGTTAATTCTAAAAAAAAAACCTGTGCATATTCTCTACTCATATTGTCTGCTCTCCAAATTCCTAGTCAATAAAGAAGTCACATTAGCATCTGATCACTGCTGACTTGCCGTGGGGTAGATACCTGTACACAGTCAGATGATCTGCTGGTCTATAGAGAGAGGTGTGGTGTAGACTTCCAGAAAAGGTCAAATAGCAAGAGCTCATTAGAAGGGTTGAAGTAGTAATCTTAGTTGTTTACAGGCCAGTCTCTGCCCTTGCTCAGGACTCTATATTCTCCTAAGTATTCCATAGTCATCAAGGAATTCCAATTGTGCCCTTGAGGTCTTATTATATGTGTTGTTTACTTCGTCTAAATGAATCTTTATTTATGACACATAATTAAAATGTGATATATTTTATCACCATAATTGACAAAACGGTCAATGTCTTTTATATTTATTAATAACTGTAAAGTAAATGTATTCACAGAATATTTTATGTGTATTGGGTAATAATTTAGTTATAATTTTATGATACCAATTTAATTTTTCCATCCAAAAATATCTACCATATATTCTTATAACTTCAAGACTACAATAAGCTTATAAGTTCCAGGTACCTTAGAAGTTTTATTTTTTTCCATCTATTCAATGAGAAAAATATATAAACATTTTAACAGTAAAACCATCCAGAAATGGTCTATTTAATTTGTGTTTGATACAATCTAGAAAAAAATACAAAATTTGGTTTTCATCTAAGTGATAAATCTGTATAAGTCTAAACTAGGTACTTTATGGTGGTTAGTAGAGGCTGGGGGATGGGGAAATTGAGGAGATGTTATTTACGGGTGCAAACTTTTAGCCAGTAGATAAATAAGTCATGGAGATCTAATGCACAGCTTAGTGGTTATAAACATCAAAGTTGCTAAGAGAATAAATCTTAGCTGTTCCCACCACAAAAAAGAAATGATAATCATGTGACATGATAAAGGTGTTAGTCAATGCTATGGTAATATTCATATTGCAATATATAAATACATCAAATCAACACATCATGCACTTTAAATTTACACAATGTTATATGTAAAGTATATCTCAATAAAAATTTAAAAGTAAGCATTCTACTTGGTGTTACTAAAATAGTATGAATCTTAGGCAAAATTTTACTATGACTATGTATTACTAATTATAATATATTTAAATAAATATTTTCATCCAGAGCAGAAGTATTTTAAATATTTTGAGACATTCATTGGAGCCACGAAATAAGTTGCTCAACATGTAGACATGGAGCTCATGGTAGACATTTCCATGGAGACATAAATGTGAGAAACAATACAGAAATAATTACTTCTGGAGTGCATGCAATTGATGTGATTCATAAGTACTTATGTAGCATTTGATATGAAGCAGGTGTTTTTCTAAGAGCTTTTACAAACATATTGTCACAAGTTGACAATGTCTGGAACACAGAGGGTTCAAGTACAAGATTTAAAGAAAAAAAACATGCATGGGGTTTAGTGATATGGTATTGTCTTTACCTTTGCAACACTGCAGAATAAAAGCTGAGGAAGAAATTGGAACATAGGCTGTGAACATAGCAATTAAAGATATCATTTTATAAATCTATGCTGAAAAGTGAGAGAGGGTGTTTGAAACTTTTGTGGAAACTTTTGTGGAAAACATAGTTTAATACATTTCTGCCACTAGAGAGGCACAGACAAAAGCTAAAAAGAAAATTGTAAACAATGAGATCCTGGATACAAGCGAAGAAGGTCTAACCCTGGCCTGAAGAAAAGAGGAACTTCTATTAAAATGAGATTTTCTTGGTGGGGAGGAAATCAGGATACATTCTCAGGTATGTGTGTGTACATATGTTTTGTGATAGAGTTGTTGAAGAGCAGACAGAAAGCTGAAGATTTTCTTGCTGTGATTCAATTTTCTATGTGAAGAAGAGGTTGAGATTTTCTGTTCAAAATAACAAAAATGGTAGACTTTTTAAAAATGTGAGGGTTTGACATTTTCTCTAGGTAAAATAAAATGGCATATTGAAAATCTTAAAGGACTATGAGCTGCTAGAATCCCAAACTATGAATTCATAGTAATTGGTGTCTTCAAAATTCAGTGCCGCTTCCTTCTAGATTCAGAAATTAAGCTTTTGAAGGATTCAGAGTTGGATTTTATCAACTGGACAGAGGAAAAGGACAAAAACCAAACAACAAAGTAACAAAAGTATAAAAAAGGTAGAACTTTGAGGAATGTTGTCAAGAGGAGTATATAAGTGGCTTGTTATTTAATCATCAACTAATATTTTTTCCTAAATGTGATACTTTCTTTGTTAAAAAAATGATACTTTAAGGTAGTGCTATCACACTTGGGAATTTAAAAATAAGAAAATGACTAAATGCACAATCAAGTTGTTTTTTAGAATAGGAAATAATATTATATTTTTAAACAATGCAGATATGCAACATTATGACAATTATCAGAGACAGCAGCACATCCACCTTTCAGATGTAATACTACACAAAGTTAAGTTGGTACTGATAATGACTAGAAGACAAAGTAGGGATTAATAATGGTTAATGTGAATTTTAAAAGCTGTATACAAAAATATATGTATACATTGAGATCAACTAACCAAAAAGTGGTGTTTATACAGAAAAAAATATGCTTCAATAAGGGAATTAAGTCAGTGAGATTATGGATATATTTTTGTCTTTTTTTTTTTTCAACTTTGTAAGATGTTTCAGTCATCTAATTTACTTATGCAACAACTGTTCTCTGCCACTTTTCCTTGATAGCAGGTAAGATGTGTATGTTCATAAGTCCAGTTCCCAGGGAAGGATAGCCCATGCCCACCTAAGAACTAAATTTATAAATAACTCTTCATTAACCCATTCAGGCTTCCCGGGTGGCACTAATGTTAAAAAATCCTCCTGCCAGTACAGGAGATGCAAGAGACAGATTCAATATGTTGGAGAAGAATCTCGAGAGTCCCTTGGACTGCAAGGAGATCCAATCAGTCCATTCTGAAGGAGATGAATCCTGGGATTTCTTTGGAGGGAATGATGCTGAAGCTGAAACTCCAGTACTTTGGCCACCTCATGCGAAGAGCTGACTCACTGGAAAAGACTTCGATGCTTGGAGGGATTGGGGGCAGGAGGAGAAGGGGACGACACAGGATGAGATGGTTGGATGGCATCACTGACTCGATGGACATGAGTCTGAGTGAACTCCGGGAGTTGGTGATGGACAGGGAGGCCTGGCGTGCTGCGATTCATGGGGTCGCAAAGAGTCAGACACGACTGAGCGACTGAACTGAACTGAACTGAATAGGTAGGGATGATTTCCTGGAGAAGGAAATGCAACCAATTCTAGTATTCATGTACAGAAGAGCCTGCTAAGTCGCTTCAGTCGTGTCCGACTCTGTGTGACCCCATAAACGGCAGCCTACCAGGCTTCCCCGTCCCTGGGATTCTCCAGGCAAGAACAGTGGAGTGGGTTGCATTTCCTTCTCCTGGTGGGCTACAATCCATGGAGTCACAAAGAGTCGGACATGACTAAGCAACTGAGCATACACACACACACAACCCACATAATCATGGTAATTCCATTTCCCTTATAGTCATTGGTTTAGATATTTTTATATGAGAAATCTCTGACCAATGAGATGAGAAAGGAAGCATGCTATCTTCCATGGCTGGGGAACTTTTGAAAAAGACCTTTGTTCTAAAAGGAGCCATATGGGACAGGTGCTGGCGCCTATCCCTTGTTTGGTCTGTATATGATGCCTATGACTGGAGCAACCACCTTGTAATGTTGAGGTGAATGATTCCAAGATAAAGATGACCTGTTGTTAATGATGGAAAAAAAATGTTGGAAAGCACTTAGGTCTATTTTGAATGAACAAATCTTGAAGCATTTTCTGTCCTTTGTATAATGTGAACTAATAAATGGCCTCATTTTTAAGCTACTCATGCTACGGATTTTTCCTTCTGGCAGCCAAATGTAACCTGACAATTATTTTGCTGTTCCTGCTTTCACAAACTGGCTATTCACCAATTTTTATTTTTTCAGTGTTTTTGATTGGAGGATGCTTGGAAGATGGGGAAATAACATCAATATTTCATAACTATAATGCTCAGGCCAAAATCCCTTTTGCTGCTGCTAAGTCACTTCAGTCGTGTCCAACTCTGTGCAACCCCATAGACGAGAGCCCACCAGGCTTCCCCATCCTTGGAATTCTCCAGGCAAGAACACTGGAGTGGGTTGCCATTTCCTTCTCCAATGCAGGAAAGTGAAAAATGAAAGTGAAGTCTCTCAGTCGTGTCCGACCCTCAGGGACCCCATGGACTGCAGCCTACCAGGCTCCTCTGCCCATGGGATTTTCCAGGCAAGAGTACTAGAGTGGGGTGCCATTAGCATTAACATTTTTTTGTCATTAAAATAATGCTTGATGTTTCATACTTAAGAGTGAGATTTTCAGATTATATCTTAAAAACATACCCAAACTCATGATAAAATATGGGCAACAATGAATCAAAACATTCTGAACATGCTAAGTAAATTAATATTGGAAACAAAATAAAATACAATCAAAACAACAAAAAACCAAGCCTCCCTAAATAGTTGCAGACTATTGACTCTAATCGTGTTTACTAAAAGATTGACCAATCCTTTAGGAAACATCGGTTGGATTTGACTCGTAATTCAAATCAAGTCGTAATTCAAAGGAAGTCATAATTCTGGAGAGTTGCTCAATGTGAGATTCCTTAATGTTAGCTAATAGGCCAAATCATAACATTTATCTTTACTAAAAGATTGACCAATCCTTTAGGAAATATCGGTTGGATTTGACTCGTAATTCAAATCAAATTGTAATTCAAAGGAAGTCGTAATTCTGGAGAGTTGCTCAATGTGAGATTCCTTAATGTTAGCTAATAGGCCAAATCATAACATTTATCTTTATTTCAGAGTGTAACAATTTCACCGATAAAACAAGTTTCTATCTTTTGGATAATGAAATTGTTGTTAGGTATGATTTTATAAATCAGGGAAATTTCCTCTAGGAATGATATGTTAAAAAGCTGTTTATTATGGATGCCTAATTTCTTGTCAATTATAATACTATGAGAACTAAAACTTAAAAAAAAAAAAAATACCAGAGAAAAGAAATAGCAGTGCCAGGAGAAAAATGTGAATATCTCCATGCTAATGACCAAATAACATACAACATATGTAAACTAAATTTATTTTAAAAAATTTTAAAAAGAAATGAAAGGCAAGGTTACAGAATTATATATGGCTAGAGATAAAATACAAGGATAAGTATCTGAAATATGCTGGGTTTTTTTTTTTTTTTTTTTCCTTTTAATGAGGAATCAGAATCCCAGAAACTAATTTCCACCCCCAAGTATTTCATTTGCATATTGGCAGAGCTTCAACTCAAATACAGGAATTCTGACCAGCCCCCCAAAAGGGCAAATGCAAGCCTAAGAAAGACCCAAGTCAAGTATTAGTCCCTCAATCATGTCTGACTTTTTGCAATACTCTGGACTGTAGCCTGCTGGGATTCTCTGACCATGGAATTCTCCAGGCAATAAAACTGGAGTGGGTTGCCATTTCTTCTTCAGAGGATCTTCCCAACCCAGGGATTAAACCTGGGTCTCCTGTATTGCAAGCAGATTCTTTACCATCTGAGCCACCAGGGAAGCTGAAGTAAGACCCACTATTTTCACAAATATTTTCCTTTTCTCCCCCTGAAGTGAATTTCAGATTATTTACATTCTCTAGAAATTAGCAATTCATCAAATCATAGTAGGGGATTTTTAGTCTCTGTTCTGGACCAAAGTCCTATAAGTAAAGTCAGTCGAGAAACTCACCAATTATTATTATTTTTTAATTTTGTGTTTATATTTTTAAGAGGGAAAATAATCTCCCTCTAAATGGCAAGACGGAATATTAATTCTTATTAGTAGTTTAGAGAAAAGAGTGAGAGATCTGGATATGGATAAGGAAAATTGAGAAGAAATAAGAGAGAGCTAGTGAGTACAGAGATAAAGTTATGAATGTGCCTTTTAAGTTTCTTCAGTTGTGTTAGACACTTTGCAACCCTATGGACTGTAGCCCCCCAGGCTCCACTGTCTATTGGGATTCTCCAGGCAAGAACACTGGAGTGGGTTCCAATGCCCTCCTCTAGGGGATCTTCCCAATTCAGGGATTGAACCAGCATCTCTTGCATTGGCAGGTGGGTTCTTTACCACTAGTGCTACCTGGGAAGCCCTAAAGTTAAGAACAGGGGAAATGTATACATGTAAAAATATTTATGAAATTTGTAAGTCAATTCAAAAAGAGTAGTGAATATTTTACTATAAAATATAAAGAATAAAGGAAAGTGAAATAAAAATACATAATAAAAGAAATAATGTCAAAGATTTTCCAAATATAGTTGTCCATATCCACTAAAAACTCTTTAGGAACGAAGGTGGGAAGTTTCTCTGTCTAGATAAACTGTTAAATTTGCAAGATCAGGCTTCCCTGATGGTTGAGTGGTAGAGAATTCTCCTGCTAAAGCATGAGACATGGGTTCTATCACTGGTCTGGGAAGATCCCGCATGCCACAGAGCAATTGAGCCCCTGTGCCACAACTACTGAGAAATAGTTCTAGATTCTGTGCTCTAGACCCCGAGAAGCACAACTACTGAGCCCCTGTGCTACAGCTACTGAAGCCTGTGAGCCTAGAGCCTGTACTCTGCAACAGAGAAGCCAATGCAAGGAGAAGACCATGCACCACACCAAAGAATGGTCCCTGCTCCCTGCAACTTGAGAAAAGCCTGCCCAGCAATGAAAATCCAATAGCCAAAATATATAAAATTATAAACAATATTATAAGACATTTTGTCAAGAGAAGGAGGCATTCATTTCTTTGAATGAATTCATCTTTTCTCATCACAGGAACTCTTTTTTTTTTTTTTTTCTAATTTTATTTTATTTTTAAACTTTACATAATTGTATTAGTTTTGCCAAATATCAAAATGAATCCGCCACAGGTATACATGTGTTCCCCATCCCGAACCCTCCTCCCTCCTCCCTCCCCATACCATCCCTCTGGGTCGTCCCAGTGCACCAGCCCCAAGCATCCAGCATTGTGCATCGAACCTGGGCTGGCAACTCGTATCCTACATGATATTTTACATATTTCAATGCCACTCTCCCAAATCTTCCCACCCTCTCCCTCTCCCACAGAGTCCATAAGACTGTTCTATACATCAGTGTCTCTTTTGCTGTCTCGTACACCGGGTTATTGTTACCATCTTTCTAAATTCCATATATATGCGTTAGTATACTGTATTTATGTTTTTCCTTCTGGCTTACTTCACTCTGTATAATAGGCTCCAGTTTCATCCACCTCATTAGAACTGATTCAAATGTATTCTTTTTAATGGCTGAGTAATACTCCATTGTGTATATGTACCACTGCTTTCTTATCCATTCATCTGCTGATGGACATCTAGGTTGCTTCCATGTCCTGGCTATTATAAACGTGCTGCAATGAACATTGGGGTACACGTGTCTCTTTCCCTTCTGGTTTCCTCAGTGTGTATGCCCAGCAGTGGGATTGCTGGATCATAAGGCAGTTCTATTTCCAGTTTTTTAAGGAATCTCCACACTGTTCTCCATAGTGGCTGTACTAGTTTGCATTCCCACCAACAGTGTAAGAGGGTTCCCTTTTCTCCACACCCTCTCCAGCATTTATTATTTGTAGACTTTTGGATCGCAGCCATTCTGACTGGTGTGAAATGGTACCTCATAGTGGTTTTGATTTGCATTTCTCTGATAATGAGTGATGTTGAGCATCTTTTCATGTGTTTGTTAGCCATCTGTATGTCTTCTTTGGAGAAATGTCTATTTAGTTCTTTGGCCCATTTTTTGATTGGGTCATTTATTTTTCTGGAGTTGAGCTGTAGGAGTTGCTTGTATATTTTGGAGATTAGTTGTTTGTTGGTTGCTTCATTTGCTATTATTTTCTCCCATTCTGAAGGCTGTCTTTTCACCTTGCTAATAGTTTCCTTTGATGTGCAGAAGCTTTTAAGGTTAATTAGGTCCCATTTGTTTATTTTTGCTTTTATTTCCAATATTCTGGGAGGTGGGTCATAGAGGATCCTGCTGTGATGTATGTCGGAGAGTGTTTTGCCTATGTTCTCCTCTAGGAGTTTTATAGTTTCTGGTCTTACATTGAGATCTTTAATCCATTTTGAGTTTATTTTTGTGTTTGGTGTTAGAAAGTGGTCTAGTTTCATTCTTTTACAAGTGGTTGACCAGATTTCCCAGCACCACTTGTTAAAGAGATTGTCTTTAATCCATTGTATATTCTTGCCTCCTTTGTCAAAGATAAGGTGTCCATATGTGCGTGGATTTATCTCTGGGCTTTCTATTTTATTCCATTGATCAATATTTCTGTCTTTGTGCCAGTACCATACTGTCTTGATAACTGTGGCTTTGTAGTAGAGCCTGAAGTCAGTAGGTTGATTCCTCCAGTTCCATTCTTCTTTCTCAAGATCGCTTTGGCTATTCGAGGTTTTTTGTATTTCCATACAAATTGTGAAATTATTTGTTCTAGCTCTGTGAAGAATACTGTTGGTAGCTTGATAGGGATTGCATTGAATCTATAGATTGCTTTGGGTAGTATACTCGTTTTCACTATATTGATTCTTCCAATCCATGAACATGGTATATTTCTCCATCTATTAGTGTCCTCTTTGATTTCTTTCACTAGTGTTTTATAGTTTTCTATATATAGGTCTTTAGTTTCTTTAGGTAGATATATTCCTAAGTATTCTATTCTTTCCGTTGCAATGGTGAATGGAATTGTTTCCTTAATTTCTCTTTCTGTTTTCTCATTATTAATGTATAGGAATGCAAGGGATTTCTGTGTGTTGATTTTATATCCTGCAACTTTACTATAGTCATTGATTATTTCTAGTAATTTTCTGGTGGATTCTTTAGGGTTTTCTATGTAGAGGATCATGTCATCTGCAAATAGTGAGAGTTTTACTTCTTCTTTTCCAATTTGGATTCCTTTTATTTCTTTTTCTGCTCTGATTGCTGTGGCCAAAACTTCCAAAACTATGTTGAATAGTAATGGTGAAAGTGGGCACCCTTGTCTTGTTCCTGACTTTAGAGGAAATGCTTTCAATTTTTCACCATTGAGGATAATGTTTGCTGTGGGTTTGTCATATATAGCTTTTATTATGTTGAGGTATGTTCCTTCTATTCCTGCTTTCTGGAGAGTTTTTATCATAAATGGATGTTGAATTTTGTCAAAGGCTTTCTCTGCATCTATTGAGATAATCATATGGTTTTTATTTTTCAATTTGTTAATGTGGTGTATTACATTGATTGATTTGCGGATATTGAAGAATCCTTGCATCCCTGGGATAAAGCCCACTTGATCTCTTAATTTAATCAAGTTTGAAAGTGAAAGTCGCTCAGCTGTGCCTGACTCTTTGCAACCCCATGGACTGTATATTCTGGCCTGAATTCTCCAGGCCAGAATACTGAAGTGGGTAGCCTTTCCCTTCCCCAAGGGATCTTCCCAACCCAGCGATTAAACCCAGGTCTCCCGCATTGCAGACGGATTCTTTACCAGCTGAGCTACCAGGGAAGCCCAAGAATACCGAAATGGGTAGCCTATCCCTTCTCCAGCAGATCTTCCTGACCCAGGAATTGAACTGGGGTCTCCTGCATTGCAGGTGATTATTTACCAACTGAGCTATCAGGGAATCCCCCTAATCCAGTTTACTTAACAGCAAAGATCTTCATAGTATGCTGTTTTCATTTCTTTCCTTTAAGTGGGAATATAAATAAATAGATGGGATAAACAAAACATGGTATTATATGTCTAAACCAAACTGGAGATTTCTGAGAATTCAATTCTGCTCAACTACTAATGCCAGTAATTCCAAATGAAATGAAAAAATACAAAGAAATACAATGAATTTTGGTGTGAGAGAAGAAAGAACAGTTGTGAACATATTTACTATGTTTTTCTCTATTATCATTACTGTCCATAATAAGAAAGAAAATTATACAATAAGACCTTTGGCTACTTCTATTTTTTCTCCCATTTGTTTCTGCTTTTCTAGGCATTCATTATTTAGTAGGGTAAGAAAATGGTATTTCACCAAAACCAGATAAAGATGCCACAAAAAAGAAAATTACAGGCCAATATCACTGATGAACATAGATGCAAAAATCCTCAACAAAATTCTAGCAAACAGAATCCAACAACATATTAAAAACATCATACATCATGACCAAGAGGGCTTTATCACAGGGATGCAAGGATTCTTCAATATTTACAAATCAATGTGATACACCACATTAACAAATTAAAAGATAAAAACTATATGATTATCTCAATAGATGCAGAGAAAGCCTTTAACAAAATTCAACATCCATTTATGATAAAAGCCCTCCAGAAAACAGCCATAGAAGGAATATACCTCAACATAATAAAAGCCATGTATGAAAAACCCACAGCAAACATTATCCTCAGTGGTGAAAAATTGAAAGCATTTCCCCTAAATGCTTTCAGGAACAGGACAAGGGTACTCACTTTCACCACTACTGTTGAACATAGTTTTGGAAGTTTTAGCCACAGCAATCAGAGAAGAAAAAGAAATAAAAGGAATCCAGATTGGAAAATAAGAAGTAAAATTTTCACTGTTTGCAGATGACATGATCTTCTACATGGAAAACCCTAAAGAGAACACCAGAAAATTACTACAGCTAATCAATGAATACAGTAAAGTTATAGGATATAAAATTAATACAAAGAAATCCCTTGCATTCCTATACACTAACAATGAGAAAACAAAAAGAGAAATTAAGGAAACAATTCCATTCACCACTGCGACAAAAGGAATAAAATAATTAGGAATAAATCTACCTAAAGAAACAAAAGACCTATATATAGAAAACTATAAAACACTGGTGAAAGAAATCAAAGGTGACATAAATAGATGGAAAAATATACCATGTTAATGGATTGGAGAATCAATATAGTGAAAATGAGTATACTACCCAAAGCAATCTACATATTCAGTGCAATCCCTATCAAGCTACCAACAGTATTTTTCACAGAACTAGAACAAATCATTTCACAATTTGTATGGAAATACAAAAAAACCTCAAATAGCCAAAGCAATCTTGAGAAAGAAGACTTGAACTGGAGGAATCAACCTGCCTGACTTCATGCTATATTACAAAGCCACAGTCATCAAGACAGTATGGTACTGGCACAAAGACAGGAATTTAGATCAATGGAAATAAGAGAATGGAAATAAATAGAAATTAAAAGCCCAGAGATAAATCCATGAACCTATGGACACCTTATCTGTGACAAAGGAGGCAAGAATATACAATGGAGAAAACAATCTCTTTAACAAGTGGTGCTGGGAAAACTGATCAACCACCTGTGAAAGAATGAAACTAGAACACTTTCTAACACCATACACAAAAATAAACTCAAAACAGATTAAAGATCTAAATGCAAGACCAGAAACTACAAAACTTCTAGAGGAAAACATAGACAAAACACTCTCTGACATACATCACAGCAGGATCCTCTATGACCCACCCTCCAGAGTAAAGGAAATAAAAGCAAAAATAAACAAATGGAACCTAATTAAATTTAAAAGCTTTTGCACAATGAAAGAAACTATAAGCAAGATGAAAAGACAGCCTTCAGAATGGGAGAAAATAATAGCAAATTAAGCAACTGACAAAGAATTAATCTCAAAAATATACATGCAGCTCATGCAGATCAATACCAGAAAAATAAATGACCCAATAAAAAAAATGGGCCAAAGAATTAAATAGACATTTCTCCAAAGAAGATATATAGAAGGCTAACAAACATGAAAAGATGCTCAACATCACTCATTATGAGAGAAATACAAATTAAAACCACAATGAGGTACCATCTCACCTGGTCAGAATGGCTGCTATCAAAAAGTCTACAAACAATAAATGCTGGAGAGGATGTGGAGAAAAGGGAACCCTCTTACACTGTTGGTGCGAACGCAAACTCATATAGCCACTATGAAGAACAACACAGAGATTCCTTTAAAAATTGGAAGCAGAAATGCCATAGGACCCAGCAATCCCACTGCTGGGCATACACAAGGAGGAAATCAGAATTGAAAGAGACACGTGTACCCCAATGTTCATCGCAGCAGTTTAATAGCCAGGACATGGAAGCAACCTAGATATCCATCAGCAGATGAATGGATAAGAAAGCAGTGGTACATATACACAATGGAATATTACTCAGCTATTAAAAAAACACATTTGAATCCTTTCTAATGAGGTGGATGAAACTGGAGCCTATTATACAGAGTGAAGTAAGTCAGAAAGAAAATTACCAATACAGTATATTAATGCATATATATGGAATTTAGAAAGATGGTAACGATGACCCTATATGCGAGACAGCAAAAGAGATACGGATATAAAGAAAAGACTTTTGGACTCTGTGGGATAAGGCGAGGGTGAGATGATTTGAGAGAATAACATTGAAACATGTATATTACCATATGTGAAATAGATCACCAGTTCAAGTTCGATGCATGAAACAGGGCACCCAAAGCCGTTGCACTGGGACAACCCTGAGGGATGGAATGGGAAGGGAGGGGGGTTCAGGATGGGGGACACATGTACACCCATGACACATTCATGTCAATGTATGGCAATGGTGTAAAGTAATTAGCCTCCAACTAAAATAAATAAATTAGTTTAAAATAAAATAAAAAGAAAATGGTATTTCAGGGCCACTGTTTCTCTTATATGTCCATCCATCAATCTCTTGATTACATAATTAATCATAATTAATCTATTAATTAATTCTGAGTGTATTCATTGGAAGGACTGATGCTGAAGCTGAAACCCCGATACTTTGGCCACCTGATGTGAAGAACTGACTCATAGGAAAAGACCTTGATGCTGGGAAATATTGGAGGCAGAGGGAGAAGGGGACAACAGAGGATGAGATGGTTGGATGGCATCACTGACTCCATGGACATGAGTTTGAGCGAGCTCTGGGCGTTGCGGATGGACAGGGAAGCCTGGCGTATTGCAGTTCATGTGGTCGCAAAGAGTCAGACACTACTGAGTGACGGAACTGTAACATCTTAAGCAGGAGGTATATGTATTTTGGAAAGACACAGAAAGACAGTTGAGACCTTCCTAACAGGGTTTTAATTAAGACCTTGATTCATAGCTCATATAATTCAAGTTGATATTACCTTTTTTAAATTTTAAAGATGAATAGATAAAGTCTGCTTCCGCATTTCCTTTTAAAGTCTTGCAATCCTAGATTTTCTCTGCTCAGACAAATATATTGGACACTCCTCAACTATCTGCTTTTGATAGTATCAATTGTATTATAAGAAAAAGAAAGCAACATGTTAGTACATGTATGGGAATTTCCCACAAAATATTCTCATGCTATCACTTCCTTGAGGGAAAAAGAAGCAAAATTTACACTCAATATGCCCGAGGCTAGATATTTACAACATTTTGGTTTCAGATAAATGATCAGGTAACTTTGTGTCTGACTATGAAAGTGTTATGATTCCAAATATTAGCTAAAGTTTTATACTTAAGTACAATAAATATGTTAAACCAATAATGATCAATTTTCTCCCTCTTCAGTGAGTGCAACTGTGAGTGAAATAAATCTTAATGTGAAAAACCTGAGAATTTCTGATTGTGCTCTAGTGAAAACTCGTACTGCATCTGTTGGTGACTACACCCATGTGTTAAGATGACATCCTGAGTTCAACGTTCTGAATCATCATTGTAAAGGAACGGGGGGGCTCCAGGCAGCTGAGTCACATTCTTCCAGGAACCATTAACACGTTGATCTTCAGCATTTCCATTCAGACTAAAATGTCAGACCTATGAAAGAATGAACTATGGACTCAAGAGAATGAAAGGAAACTGTTGCCACTTCATTTTTTTATTTATAGCATCCTATAAAGAGTTGTGTTTTCTCTTGGTTCCTCACATTGAATGTTCATTATTTTATATTTTTATAAAAATCAGCTAGTTTCTCTAAATTGCCATTCCATTTTCCCCTATCCAAATTCTACCAACACATAACCAGGAATCCGATTGTATGCTCTTGTTAAAAGGCTAGTTAATTTCACTGATTGCAATTTTCTTGCAATGAAGACCAGAGTTTTAATTTTGTACTACATTACTTTCAATACTAATAATTAGGTTGATTTATAAATGACTAAAATTTATCACACTGTACACATTTTTTTTTAATCCTGCAAAAGATCTAATATATAAAAAGTATATAGTTAGGATTTTCATGGTGGTGTAGTGAATAAGGATCCTGCTGCCAGTGCTGGGGACACAGGTTCAATCCCTGGGCGGTAGAGACCCTATGTGCTGCAGAGCAACTAAGCTTGAGTACCACAGCTACTGTGCCTTTGCTCTACAGCTCACATGCCCTACAGCCAGCAAGTCAAAACTACTAAACCGGTGTGCTGCAACTACTAAAGCCTGTGCTCCACTAAAAGAAAAGCCACTGCAATGAGAAGCCCATGCACCACTATCAGAGAATAGCCCCCACCCTCCTCAACTAGACAAAGCCTGCATGCAGCAATGAAGACCCAGTGCAGCCACAAACAAACAAACACAGCAGTGTACTGGTCAAAAAAACATTAAAAGAAGTATACAGTTAATGCTCAGCTTGGAAGATGTTAAAAATTGATTCTGCTTATTCAAGTGTAATTTTGAATTGTAATTGATGCTTTTGAACTGTGGTGTTGGAGAAGACTCTTGAGAGTCCCTTGGGACTGCAAGGAGATCCAACCAGTCCATCCTAAAGGAAATCAATCCTGAATATTCATTGGAAGGCCTGATGCTTAAGTTGAAGCTCCAGTACTTTGGCCACCTGATGCGAAGAACTGATTCATTTGAAAAGACCCTGATCCTGGGAAAGACTGAATGCAGGAAGAGAAGAGGATTACCGAGGGTGAGATGGGTGGATGGTATCACTGGACTTGATGGACATGAGTTTGAGCAAGTTCCAGGAGTTGGTGTTGGACAGGGATGCCTGGCATGCTGCAGTCCATGGGGTAGCAAAGAGTTGGACATGACTGAGAGACTGATTCAATGGTAATGATAGAAGTGAGGCTTTAAATTTAATCTCCTCCTAGGCTTTTCATAAAAGATCTTTTCTCAAAAGTTTCTTACCCAGAGGATAACTTAGGCATCTCTCCCCCACCCTTATTCATCCTATGCCAAGTTTATCTGCCTTTGAAATCTTTATCTTGCCTTCTTCAGGATATATTATTACTTGACACTCTTTTTGATCCTAATGCTATTACTGGTTTCCTTGAATATTATCATGTTCAGATACAATTTTCATGGTTATGTGTAAGATCCTAAGGAACAAATACACACATGGCTCAGATATTTTTCTCACACATTTTTGAGGACCATTCATGAATGCTCATTCACTCATATCTTTTCAGATGAAGCTTCTATTCAGAAGGATAGGTGTCACTTGTATCTCTTCGTCCTCTGAATAAGGAGACAGTAATATGGAATGCAGGGAAGAGGGGATGGGAGACCAAGGTTGACATAGTAGTGGCAGGCAATCACTGGTATCTAAGGAAACTTTTACTTTCTTTAGGGCTGTAATTAATAAATTTAAATAGATTTAAAGGAATTTCAGCCAAAGTTTACCACGAATAGAAAAAAGAACCCTCTCTTGCCATGTGAATTGAGGCTAATTTAAATTCTCTCTAGTTAAACACTTTTCTTCCACTGGCATATTTTTCAGCAATTCCTTAAGAGAAAAACATATAAAATCTGAAACTTGAAAAGAAATTATTGCCACTGAAAGGAGAGCTTGAGTGTTTCTACTGCTTATTGCTTATCTCTTCATTTTTATAAACCTGCATTACTGCCTGGATGTACATGCCATAATGATTGCTTTATTGTGTACCTGTTTCCTTTCCTCATAGACAGAATAACTATGTCAAAAGAGACCCAAAACCAATAAGATGCATAGAAACTTGAATAATGTTCACACTGTTAATAATTATAAAAACAAATTCTAATGCTAAATATACTTTGTTTGCAATGTTTGCCATTTGGGATTATCTTTTTATCTCAATTTGTATATATAATTAAGCAAGTAATACTTGAAACTAAGTTTCCTTTCATAAAAAGAAAAAAGTTTTAATTTGTGCTGTCAATGAACTTTCCAAACTTTCAATATGTACACATATCCAGGAATCAGGGGAGGAAAGATAATTGTGAGAAATTGTGATAGGAAACTATCAGTAAAGCCACTCTTAAATTCATTACAAAACTCTTGAAGCTCTAGGTAAATAACACTCAGCACTCAACTTTGGAAATACTTGTTGAACAAGTGACAATTTGATTGGTTTTAAGCTAGTAGGATTAATTTATCATCTAAAATAAGAGAGTAAAATATTAGCCACCCAAATAGCTACTGTTATCAGAAAATCATAATGAAACAAACTGTTTATCTGAGATGAAATAATTAATTTTTAGAAATAGTGAATTTATTCATTATATAAATATGTAAATATATTTACTCATTTAGCATAGTTACTAAGATATAGCAAGCAAAAAATATTTACCTTATCCAGGACAATCAATGAATTACAGTTTACATGCTCTTAATATATGTCTATTTATGTTTGTTTTTAGTTTTTTAGAGTATTAATAAATTTAAAAATAAAATGCTCTTCCACACTGCACAGCAAAAGAAATCATGAACAAAATGGAAAGATAACCCACATAATGGGAGAAAATATTTACAAATGATATGACCATGAAGGGATCAATCTTCAAAATAGACAAATGGCTCATTCAGCTCAATATAAAAAAGAGCTCATATATATGTATGTGTATATATATATATATATATATATATATATATGAGCTCATGCAGCTCAATATAAAAAAATACAGCCCAATCAGAAAATATAAATAGACATTTCTCCAAGGAAGATGGACAAAAAGCACAGGAAAAAATGCTCAATATTAATTACTAGAGAAAAACAAATCAAAGCTACAATGAGGTATGACTTCATGTCAGTCAGAACAGCCATCAAAAATATCTACAAACAATAAATGCTGGAGAGGGTGGGGAACCCTCCTATAGTGCTGATGGGAATGTAAACTGGTATAGCCACTATGGAAAACAGTATAGAGGTTCCTTGGAAAACTAAAAATAGAGATACCATATGATCCAGCAATCCCACTCCTAGGCATTTATCTGGAGGAAACTATAATTTGAAAAGATACATCTGCTCCAATGTTCACTGCAGTACTATTTACAATAGCCAGGATGTGGAAGCAATCTAAATGTCCCTCGACAGATGAATGGATAAAGATGTGGTACACATATATAACGCAATATTAGTCATAACAAATAATGAAATGCTACCATTTGCAGCAACATGGTTGGGCCTAGAGATTATCATGCTAAGTGAAGTAAGTCACAGAAAGAAAAATATCATATGATATCACTTATATGTGGAATCTAAAAAACTGATACAACTAATTTACAAAACAGAAACAGACTTACAGACTTAGAAAACAAATTTTTGTTTACCAAAAGGGAAAGTTCGGGGGGAGAGATAAAATTAAGAGGTTGGGATTAACATATACACTCTACTATATATCTTCCCAGGTGGCTTAAATTGTAAAGAATCTACCTGCCAATGCAGGAGCCACAGAAGATGCAGATTTGATCCGTGGGTTGGGAGCATCCCCTGGAGGAGGAAATGGCAACCCACTACAGTATCCCTGCCTGGGAAATCCCATGGACAGAGAAGCCTTGTGGGCTATAGTCCATGGGGTTGCAAAGAATCAGACATGACTGAGCACGGACACTCACTTAGTATATATATATATAAAATAGAAAACAGATAATCAACAAGAACCTATTCTACAGCACAAGTAACTCTACTCAATACTCTGTAATAACCTATATAGGATAAGAATCTGGAAAAGAATAGATATATGTATAACTGATTCACTTTTTTGTATACCTTAAACATAACTTTATAAATCAACTATATGCCAATATAAAGTAAAAATTTAAAGAAAAGTAGTTCTTCCACTTTCAGCTATAATGGATTAACATTGGATTTATTCTCCCATCTGCTGCTGCTGCTGCTGCACTGCTTCAGTCGTGTCTGACTCTGTGCGACCCCATAGAGGGCAGCCCACCAGGCTCCCCCGTCCCTGGGATTCTCCAGGCAAGAACACTGGAGTGGGTTGCCATTTCCTTCTCCAATGCATGAAAGTGAAAAGTGAAAGTGAAGTCGCTCAGTTGTGTCCAACTCTTAGCAACCCCTGGACTGCAGACTACCAGTCTCCTCTGTCCATGGGATTTTCCAGGCAAAGAGTACTGGAGAGGGATGCCATTGCCTTCTCCATTCTCCCACCTGAAACAACTTAAAAAAATTAAACAGTCAAAATGTATTAAATAATATTTGAGCTAATTAAATACTGGTAAGTGAAGAGCAGTAATCCCATAAGGATGGGAAACAAGATTTCAGCCCTACATTCTGATCTGCTCCAGCACGCTGACTGAAGGGAATTTCTACATTCAAAGACAGGAAGAGGAGGCTCTGGAATTGCCCAGTGGTCTCCCTGAGTTTAGTAGAAAGCATATTCTCTGGAGGGGCCACAGTGGCTAGAGTATTCATGGCAGAGTAACAGAGTAGAGAGCTATACAGGAAGAGAGACCCAGAAATCTTCAGATGGCCTCAACTCTTCAGCTTTATATCTATTACTGAACACATGAGAGAATATCACTTAAATCTGGGTAAAGAACCACCTTAATGAGTTAAAGGGGAATAACACTTAAAACACATGTAAAGCTGCAAATATTTCTTGTCCCTAAATTTCAAAAACCTCTTCATGGTGCACTGAGTAGTCAGAAAGGTTTTTTTTTTTTTTTTCCTCAGCACTGGGAGAAAATTAACCATAGAGTAAACATTTTTCTGACTCTGCTTAACAAAGCTTGACAGTGAGATAACAAAAAACCAGACTGTTTGCAAATAGTTAAACAGTAACTCAAAACAAAACTAAATATTATTTACTGGTAGACAGCATATGCAGCACTTAAGAAGATAATATTCACAATATTAGCCATTCAAATAAAAATTACAAGACATACAAACAACAGTAAAATATAATTAGAAGGCTCAAAATGACACAGAAAATAGAATTAACAGACAAGAATATTTAAACTAAAATTTTAGTTACACTCATATGTTCAAGAAACTAAAGAAAATATTGAGTGTGTTAAATAGAGAAAGAAGATAGAGACTCAAACTGAATTTCCACAGATGAAAACAATATTTGAGATGAAAAATACACTGGAAGGGACTATAAACACATTGGACGTAGAAGAAAAGACAAGTAAATCTGAAGACATAATGATAGAAACTATGTATATTGAAAAACAGGAAAAAAAAACCAAAATATTATTTTTCTTGTACTCATTTTTCAATTTTAAGTATTTTTAAGTGTACAACTTCATGGCACTAATTACACCTATATGTTTTTGCAGTCATCACCTCAAGCAGAAACTCTGTATCCATTAAGTAATAACCTACCATTCATTCCTTCCTCCAGACTCTGTTAACCTCAATTCTACTTTTTTTTTTCTATGAATTTGCCTACTGTAGATAAATTCCTTGTAAGTAGAATTATACATCATTTGTTCTTTTTTTATGTCTGGCTTATTTCACTTAGTATAATGATTTCAAATTCATTACCATAGCATGAATCAGAAGTTCATTCATTTTACAGTCCTGTATATTTAAAATCAGTTGCACATAAAAGAGTCAGTAGAGTGTTAGTTGCTTAGTTGTATCTGACTCTGAGACGCCACGGACTATAGACTGCCAATCTCTTCTGTCCATGGAATTCTCCAGGCAAGAACACTAGAGTGGGTTGCCATTTCCTTCTCCAGGGGATCTTCCTGACCCAGAGGTTGAACACAAGTCTCCTGCATTGCAGGTGGATTCTTTACCATCTGAGCCACCATATGATATTTTAATATAAACATTTTGCTTTATTTCCTGGGATACTCTGAAGGTTATGTGTAAAAGAACTTTAAAAATATTACCAGTATTTTACAACAAACACCACTATTCTGGAGACTCACCCAATTTCTGCTATTTATTCCATTTCATGACCCAGATAACCACAATGGTGTGATCACTCACCTAGATCCAGACATCCTGGAATGTGAAGTCAAGTGGGCCTTAGGAAACATCACTATGAACAAAGCTAGTGGATGTGATGGAATTCCAGTTGAGCTATTTCAAATCCTAAAAGACGATGTTGTGAAAGTGCTACACTCAATATGCCAGCAAATTTGGAAAACTCATCAGTGGCTACAGGACTGGAAAAGGTTAATTTTCATTCCACTCCCAAAGAAAGGCAATGCTAAAGAATGCTCAAACTACCGCACAATTGCACTCATCTAACATGCTAGTAAAGTAATGCTCAAAATTCTCCAAGCCAGGCTTCCGCAATACGTGAACCGTGAGCTTCCAGATGTTCAAGCTGGTTTTAGAAAAGGCAGAGGAACCAGAGATCAAATTGCCAACATATTCTGGATCATCCAAAAAGCAAGAGAGTTCCAGAAAAATATCTATTTCTGCTTTATTGACAATGTCAAAGCCTTTGACTGTGTGGATCACAATAAACTGTGGAAAATTCTGAAAGAGATGGGCATATCGGACCACCTGACCTGCCTCTTGAGAAATCTGTATGCAGGTCAGGAAGCAACAATTAAAACTGGACGTGGAACAACAGACTGGTTCCAAATAGGAAAAGGAGTATGTCAAGGCTGTATATTGTCACCCTGTTTATTTAACTTATATCAGAGTACATCATGAGAAACGCTGGACTGGAAGAAGCACAATCTGGAATCAAGATTGCCGGGAGAAATATCAATAACCTCAGACATGCAGGTCACAGCACCCTTATGGCAGAAAGTGAAGAACTACAGAGCCTCTTGATGAAAGTGAAAGAGGAGAGTGAAAAGGTTGGCTTAAAGCTCAACATAAAGAAAACTAAGATCATGGCATCTGGTCCCATCACTTCATGGCAAATAGATAGGGAAACAGTGGGAACAGTGGCAGACTTTATTTTTTGGGGCTCCAAAATCACTGCAGATGGTGATTGCAGCCATGAAATTAAAAGATGCTTGCTCCTTGGAAGGAAAGTTATGACCAACCTAGATTAAGCAGAGGCATTACTTTGCCAACAAAGGTCTGTCTAGTCAAGACTATGGTTTTTCCAGTGGTCATGTATGGATATGAGAGTTGGACTATAAAGAAAGCTGAAGGCCAAAGAATTGATGCTTTTGAACTGTGGTGTTGGAGAAGACTCCTGAGACTCCCTTGGACTGCAAGGAGATCCAACCAGTCCATCCTAAAGGAGATCAGTCCTGGGTATTCATTGGAAGGACTGATGTTAAAGCTGAAACTCCAATACTTTGGCCACCTGATGCGAAGAGCTAACTCATTGGAAAAGACCCTGATGCTGGGAAAGATTGAGGGCAGGAGGCAAGGGGACAACAGATGATGAGATGGTTTGATGGCATCACCAACTCGATGGACATGGGTTTGGGTGGACTCCGGGAGTTGGTGATGGACAGGGAGGCCTGGTGTGCTGCAGTTCATGGGGTCACAAAGAGTTGGACATGACTGAGCAACTGAACTGAACTGAACTGATTCCATTTATAAGCCTTGCAAAGTAAAGAATGAGGTGTTACTTAAAAATAGGTTTTTATAGTATTCAAGGATGGGATAGATGTTGGTGAGAAACATGAGTAGGAGAGAGAAAATGAGGTTAACAGCAGTGTGGTGGCAGCACTGAGGGTGTGGTACAGAAGGGGATCAATGGTAGTCTATGCTTAGCAATAAAAACACCATCATGCTATATTATCATGATATATTATATCATATCATATCATGCTATACTAATGGGTACTTCCACATTCCTGATGTTGAAATAACCCAATAAATAACATGAAATATTTATTCAGTCCAGAGAGAACTGTCTCCCCAGGACTAGTGGTCTACCAGATAGAAAAACTTGGGATAGAAATATTGCAGCATTGGGACTTCTTCTATGGAACATGGACCTCTTTTGTTTTTAAAATAATTTAAAAATTTTGTTGTTCCAACTAAGGAAAGAACATAGAATCCCAAAGGAAGGCCAGGAGAGATGAATATAGCAGATTTGACATGCATCCAATGTTTTTCTTATTGGTTTTGAAAAGAAGAAAAGTAGAAATGACTAGAGTGCCCTCAGCCTATTGGTAGCTGAATCCTAGGTTCTGGTTCTACAAAGCATCTGCTACTTGGAGAAGTGAAGACAGGGAGAAAAGAGTAATAGGAGGACTGGGCTCACAGAGATGATACATCACTCTAAGAAAGCACTCATTGAGGGTTACAGAGGCCCAGGAGAGGTAGTCTAGCAGAAAGAGCACTCTCTGGAATAGCTTGAATTCTTTCTTCATTTTGGTGAGACTTAATATGCAGAAATAGGACTTCAATAGTCATCTCAAGTCTAGAATTCAGGTTTCTCCAAATGCACATGGTAAGAATCAGAAATCATTATAGTACTGGAATATTTCTATAAAAACATAACACATTTAAAAGTTTACTTTTTTAAAGACAACTCTGCAAATTTAATTAGCAGAGTTAAATGTTTTAGATGGTAAACAAAAAAAGGGTGGCTGAAGACAGCCTTTATTGAGAAAAGATGATTTGGTCTGCAGTACAGTTCTTAGACCTGGTCTACTAGCAAAGATAAGCTGATACAATTAACTAATTTTTAATCAATATTATCATTGAATTTGTTCAATTTATACCAACAAACAAGATTTTTTTGAAAACTCTATCCTGAGTACCTTCCTTTCCTTTTCATATTATCTCTCCTCCCCCACCCCACCTTTTGTGGGCAACAATGCTTATTTTCATTTTTTTCTTCTATTAAGTAGAGATGTCAGTTGAAATCTGTATTAAGAGTTTGTGACACTCAATTTAATAAACCAACCATTCCTAAAGAATCTATAGTACATCTGCTGTTTGGTTAGATTGCTAGGTGTTCTGGGAATTCATAAAGCCTTTTCATCTTGGCTTTTTTTCCTCTAGTAGTTTGTCATCTGTCCAATTATGTTTTGAATTTGAATAGTGTAAATAACTAAGATCAGGTAATTAATTCTTAGGAAGAAGCAAATTAGTTTTATGAAAACTATAGTTTGATACAAAACAATTTTCCATTTCAAAGATTATTATTTTTAAATTTAGCAATATTGTTTATATTAGAATATTCTGGCAAAGTAGTTGTTGTACAACCAATAAGAAAATAAAGCCTAGAATTATGAACAAGCAAGCATCAGCTGATGGCATAATGCATTTGAATAAGACACATTTCTCAAAGGTGTTTTGATCTAGATATTGGAGATAAAACAAAAGCTTAAAGATATAAAACTGTACATTAAAAACAAAAAAACAAAACTTGCACAAGTGAGCATATCTAATAGAAAAAGGAACCAAGTTATTAATAGTAGACATATCATTAAAGCTCTCTGTTAAGACTTTATGGTTACCTGAATAAGACAAATTTGGCTTCCCCATATAACCGTTCAAATTGTTAAAAGTATATATTTTAAACTTTTACTCTTAGATCTATAAAGTTAATTATATTCTTAGATCTACAGAGTTAAGTATCTGTATTCATATTAA
Organism: Bos indicus x Bos taurus; assembly: GCF_003369695.1. Lineage (NCBI taxonomy): Eukaryota > Metazoa > Chordata > Mammalia > Artiodactyla > Bovidae > Bos > Bos indicus x Bos taurus. The sequence continues at coordinate 8,642,459 of NC_040077.1, read as the reverse complement.
GAGTATTCCGTCTCTGTTGATGCCTAAGGACACTTTGTATCATTTTATTAACCCAGTTAAAAGTATATATTTTAAACTTTTACTCTTAGATCTATAAAGTTAATTATATTCTTAGATCTACAGAGTTAAGTATCTGTATTCATATTAAGAGTATTCCGTGTCTGTTGATGCCTAAGGACACTTTGTATCATTTTATTAACCCATATACCCCTAATTAAAATTTCACACACCAATACATTTTCAGAGATTATTTGCCCTTCAGTTTAAAGATTAGATCAAATATAGATTATACATCTTAAAATTATCATGCACTGGAATTATATATATATATATATATATATATATATTCTAAAACTGTTTTATGAAAGATTTTGCTAGCTTAAAAAATTCTGCAGTATCTCAAAATGGACACAACTTTTAACCTCTGATAGAAATATTATGCTTTTACACATAAACTATGACTCTCTGGGCTGCGTGTTTCCTGCTTGGGTTCTGCCCTGTATATTTACATTATCACAAACATACAAGTCATTTTGTGACTAATTTCCAGAGCACTGAGTCACAGTGTGGCTGTTGCTTATCTTTTCTTTTCTTTTCCTGAACAGTACTGCTCTTGGCTTTCATTTTTCATTAATACTCATACAAATAAGTACTTTACATAAATAATTTTCTTGTTTCATTATAGTTCTGTGGTTGTGTTTTTCTATATTATGTGCTTTCCTCTACTACCAGAAGCTAAGTTTAATATCATTTTATAAGCAACCAGAATACGACAGTACATCATATTAGGTATGTAATCTATTGCTTTAATTCACATAATTATACTTTATATAGTACAACCCTGTTTATTCTTATTTTACTATCTTAGAATATAAGTTTTTGTCTTTGGAGACTTGTAAAATATTTCCTTAATATTTTGAGATTAGTTAATGCTAGAATGAAATAGACAACAGGAATTCTGTTTATACCTTATTTTAAACATCAGCAATTGATGGCAATGAAAGAACTTTCTTTAAACATAAGACTGTCAGTGTCTTATTGTGCTTATTTATATGCGATTAAATAATATTTAAAGGTTAAAAGAAATCTTCAGAAAATTCCAATAAAAACACAATTAGCAAAGAACTGCCAACCCAGGCTTAAAATTATAAACAATGGTACATCTCACCAACTTAAAAAAAAATAATATATTTGCTTAAAATTCAATGCAAAATGCTGAGAATTTAGTTTTGCATTACAATCAACTTATTTACAGAGAAGGGTCAATTTTCATTGTAGGGTTATAGACAATGGTCCTCTCCTACAACTCTTTGCCTCTCAGCACCCTGCTTTTCCTCCAAGAAAAAGAAATAAAGGTTATTTATTGCCAGGTACTCACGAGTAATATCTCTGAAGAAAGTTCTTAGAAAGATTTTTTCAAAGCAGAATTGAGTTCATTTTGTTTTCCCTTCCAGGCAACGAAGAGAGAATTTATCTTGTCTACTTCTTCTTTTAAACAGATGGAGAAACTGGGGCGTGGAGAATAATGAAAGAAATGCAATCTGATCCTGCCTGCAGTGAAAGGGCGAGGTAAGAATTTGACTTTTATCCAGCCCAAAGTCGCTCCCGTCTATTGGAGCAAAGAGCCTCGGAGAACACCCGCAGCTGGAAACAGCCAGGCTTCCTGTTTAGGTCACTGCAACTCTTTTTAAGCTAATTTCGCCAAACTATTCAAAAGCCTTTTCTATTATGGAGGAAACAAAGGAATCAGCTGACACTAAGATTTCAAAATTACTATTTCTTTTATTTCCAAGATTCTTTTTGTAATTAGTTTTAAAAATCCACTTTTCCCCCCTTGTGCTATATATTTCTAAAATTTTACGTATTTGTCATTACATTGTTACTTAATAAAGCGAGCCTTTTTAGCACTTTATTTCTCTTCTAGTTATTTCATCTACATTCTCATTATATTTATGGAAAAATCTGAGGGCTGCTGAAATTCCCTTTGATTAGAGAGCTGATGTAATGTATTGTCAGTTGTAGACTGATGGGCTTCCCAGGTGGTAAAGGAAGAAACAGAACAGGCTCCATCTTGAAAGCAGGACTCCATCTGGGTGACTGTGGACTTTGAGCTAGATGCCCAGTATCTATGGAAATGACATACCAACTGGAAAACCAGGCCCCCTGGATGGAAGAGCCCAGGGCTCCTACCTAGACTCTCTGTTTCCTAAAATAATACCCTAATTATCTGTGTAACCGAATAGAATCATAACTTCTATTATACTTATTGGGGTATGACCACAGGCCTATTGATAAGTGTCCACTGTTAACTACCTAGGCTTAAGGCATATGAATCACGGGTTAACTTTGATTGTATCTTTCTTTTCCTTTGTTCAGACTAGTTTCAGGGAATTTGGGGAGGTGAGTTTGGGCACATACACTTAAGGTATATAAGGTTTTCAGAAAAACTGGTCAGAGTCCTTGGCTAAGAGGAGATTCTGCCTTGGGCCCGCCAGTGCAATAAACTGCACTCCACTATCTGCATTGTTCTTCTGAGTGAGTTTGTTTCCCAGAATGCATGGCTACAACATTGGTGCATTGGTTGGGAAACTCCTCACTTTGAGGAGACAAGTCCCCTTTGGGACTACTCTGAGGCCTTGCAACTCGAATCTTCTAGAAGGGGGAAGGCGCCTCGCCCTTCTGGAAGGATTCTACTTCTCAATGCCCGGACTTTTCACGTTAGCAGGTAGTGGACGGCAGCAGGGGAACTGAGCATTCAAGTGAGGAGGAACCCACCCAGCAGGGTGGAAGAGGGGGCCTGACCACTCCCCTGGGAGGGATTAGAAGGGGCACAGACCACAGGAGCCTGGAATAGGCAGGTGGCAATGATTGCTTGGTACACAGGTTGACAAGAGTGTTAGGGCTTAGGAAGGAAATTTGTGAAGGTCATTTAGGAGGTGGTGTCCATGCCATCTTGGGGAAATTTATGACCAAGCAATTGCCAGGGGATTTTTAGGAGAAGAAACTTGGTTTTTGTGTGCTTATATTCTGCCCTCCCCAAGGAGGTGTCCCATCTGCTATGAAATTCTTGACCCTCTTGGAATTGTCAGGCTAGAAGAAGGGGGATACATAAGTGAGTACAAATTGGCTTTTCCAGAGATGGCCTGGGACATGAGATATTTAACCCATCTGCATTTTCATCTGCACTTGATCAAGCCCACCAAGGCAGAACGAACTTTAAAAGTTAAGGGAGAAACAGTCTTGGATCACGTGGTGTTCTGGTTCGGCTGTGCTGACTGGCAGGTGAAGACACGCTGGTCCCCCTTCTCCCTCTGGGATCTGGCAGGTAACTCTTCTCACCCCAATTAGGAAGGAGGCAGAACGGCAATTTAAGTGTCACTGAGTGGAAATATCAGACGTACATAGGGTACTGAGACCTTCGTAGACAGAACGAAAAGGAAAAGTAGAAGGCCCGAGAAGGTAAGCAAGATGGGGGGAAGTGAATCTAAGGTAACTATATTGGAGTGCATAATTAAAAATTTAAAGAAGGGATTTGGAGGAGACTATGGGGTGAAGATGAAGCCTAACCGCCTCCACATACTCTGTGAGGTCGAATGGCCCCCTATGGGAGTAGGATGGCCACCAGAGGACACCATGAACTTACAAATAGTGGAAGCAGTCTATACAGTAAGAGAGCCGGGACACCTGGATCAATATCCATATACTGATTCACGGCTAGGGTTAGCTCAAGACCCTCCTACTTGGACAAGGTTCTGTATCCAGAAGGGAAAGGGAAAATATTAATGGCACAAAAATTTGACTGATGATCAAAAGGAAAATTCTACAGGATTTGGAAGGGGATGACCTGACCCCTCCCCCATACTGGATAATGACGCGCCCGCCTCCCAGTGCTCCACCAGGACCGGAGGCCGCCTTACTGCCCAATCCAGGGCCAGGTGAAGTTCCTGCAGCAGCCACTGCTCTTCCACCAGCTCTCCCGGAGTTCGTAGAGCCGCCCTTTTGGCAGGCTCCAATCCCAGCAATGGAGACCTCTGGTCAATACCCTCAGAATTCCACCTCAGCTGGACCGCCTAGATTGTATGCCCCTCTCCCGATGAGTACTGATGGGAAGGGGGAAGAAAACACAGCAATTAGACAGAGGCTGCGCTCCGCCAAGGAACAGGGGGAAAGAACCCCACTACAGATGCCCCTCAGAGAGCTACAACAGCCTCTAGTTCAGGACGCATGGGGCCCTACCATCTGCCCCCTGTAGCCTATATTATTGCCAGGCATTTTCCTCTATGGATACATTAAACTGGCAGAGACACGCTCCACTGTACTCGGGGGAGCCACAAGCCATGATTAGGCTAACGGTGACTATTTTTCAAACCCACCATCCTGTATAGGATGACATAATCCAACTACTAGTCTCCCTTTTCAGCACTGAGGAAAGACACAGGATCCTAACTGAGGCCAGAAAATGGTTAAGAGAAATGGCACCTGAGGGTACTGCAAACCCGCAGCGGTGGGCAGAACGAGCCACCCCAGAGGAGAGGCCCAAGTGGGACTGTACACCGAAGAGAGGGGCCACCTGGAGATTGACTGTTAGTCTATTAGACTATTAGTCTCCACACCCGACTAATAGTCGGATGACTATTTTGAGGGGGTCCCCCAAAAGCTATGAGTATTGCAAAACCCTCCAAAGTGATTCAAAGGGAAAGCGAATCACCCTCTGAGTTCTGCAAAAGACTGTTCAAGGCCTGTAGACTTTATACGCCAATAGACCCAGCCAGAGGCTGCTGGGTCTCAGATGGTGATAAATGCAGCCTTTGTGTCTCTGCTAAAGTAACGATTATCTTGCTGCTGCTGCTAAGTTGCTTCAGTCGTGTCCAACTCTGTGCGACCCCATAGACGGCAGCCCACCAGGCTCCCCCATCCCTGGGATTCTCCAGGCAAGAATACTGGAATGGGTTGCCATTTCCTTCTCCAATTCATGACAGTGAAAAGTGAAAGTGAAATCGCTCAGTTGTGTCCGACTCTTAGCCACCCCATGGACTGCAGCCTACCAGGCTCCTCTGTCCATGGGATTTTCCAAGCAAGAGTACTGGAGTGGGTCGCCAGTCTCTAGCCTACCCTGAAAATATCAAATGTGGGGACACCAAGTGACTCATGAATTTTTATACATCCCTAAATGCCCAGTACCTTTGTTAGGAAGGGACTTTCTGTCTAAATTGGGGGCACAAGTGACCTTTCCCCCCACGAAAGACACACTGTTTGAGTGGGCCCAACCACCTATTTATTCTTCCCCTCAGTAACCCCTCAAGATGAATGCAGGTTGCACGATCTCCAGGAAGGGAAACCGGACAGGCTAAACAGTTGAGAGAGAGAGTTAACTCAATAATTCCTTCACGTCTGTGTAGAAGACAACCAACCCCCCACCCCCCACCCTCGCACCCAGGCTTGCAAAACAAATCCCACTGGTAATAGAACTCAAACCCTGTACAATTACATCAGCACCTGCCCTGGGCCTGCCAGACCTTGCTAAGCCGTTTACACTTTACGTGACTAAAAAGGACAAGGTAGCTATGGGAGTATTGTCCCAGATTATGGGGACATGGGACTGACCAGTGACTTATCTCTAATCAGCTGGACAATATTGCCACTAGGTGGCTGGGATGCTTATGGGCAGTTACTGCAGTTGCCTTACTGGTCTGGGAGGCAACCCAGCTGACTTTGGGCCAAGATTTGTTCGTAAAAGTCCCACATGAGCTCAACACTCTCCTGTGAGGGGACCCCCATAAATGGCTGTCGACATCCCAGATTACTCAATATCAGGGACTGTTATGTGAGAACCCCTATGTTACTACTGAGCCTTGTCAGGCCCTGAATCTGGCCACTCATTTCTTGTGGGAGAAGGTGGGCCCTCACAAGATTGCAAGGAAATATGCCAGCAGACCTGACTTGAGAGACCAGCCAATCCTGGACACAGACTGGGTCCTGTACACCAATGGCACCAGCCTGGTGAAACAAGGACAGTGATTGGCAGGATATACAGTAGTCATGGAAGAAACCATCGTTGAGGGTAGCTCTGTCATCACACTGGCCCGCTCAACAGGCCAAACTATATGCTCTAATCCAGGCCCTCCAGCTGTCACAAGGTAAGAAGACAAACATTTACATAGACTCCAGGTATGCTTTTGCCACGCTACAGGGCTCGGTATAAGGAGAGAGGCCTTTGACAGCTATTGAAAAAGATATTAAAAATAAGGAAGAAATTAAGACACTATTAGATGCTTCCTGGGAACCAGAAAGGGTTGCAGTCATACACTGCTGAGGACGTCAAAAAGAGGATACCCCCTGGGCTCAGGGAACAGACTGGCAGATAAGGCTACTAAACAAGCAGCCGAGGGCTTGGGGGTGACAAGTGAAGCCCCTATTAAAGCTCTTATATTGGCGGAGCTACCTGAGCTAACGCTAGACTCTCCAAAATACACTGCAGCCCAAAAGCGACTAGCCAAAGCAGAAGGGGCCATCAAGACTGAAAAGGGATGGTGGGAATTGCCAAGTGGCAAATTCTTGGTACCGGAGGAGCTGCCACCCACTCTGGTAAGCCAAACACACCAAGCGACCCATCTAGGCCATGAGAAACTGGAAGAGCTAATTTGAAAATATTTCTTGGTTCCCCGCCTCTCTTCCCTATGCAGGACAATATCTCAGAACTGCACTGCCTGCTCACAGGTCAATGCTGCCTCTCGGCACAGACAGAAACCTCCAGGGATTCAGGTAAAAGGCATGCTGCCTTTTGAACGCCTGGAAGTGGACTTCACTGAAATGAAACCTCACTGACACTACCGTTACATGCTGGTCATGGTATATACGTTCTCGGGATGGGAGGAAGCTTTTCCTACCCGCACTGAAAGAGCATCAAAAGTAGCCTGGTGCCTGCTTAGGGAGATAGTTCCCAGATTGGGATTTCCTACCAGCATTGGATCGGACAATGGCCCGGATTTAGTAGCTGATTTAGCATAACAAGTAAGCAAAACTTTAAACATCAAGTGGAAATTACATACAGCATATAGGCCCCAGAGTTCTGGGACGGTGGAAGGAACCAACTGGACACTTAAAGAGACAGTCTCCAAGTGGATCTTAGAGACTGACTGTTCCTGGGTGGACTTGTTTCTGATGGCTCTGCTCAGACTCAGGATGACCCCACAGTCCCATGGCTCTTCTCTGTACAAAATTGTGTACGGGAGGCCCCCTCCCATAATAAAACAGGTGCCAACAAATTTGCCTCAGATAAGGGGAGATGAGATTTCACAGCAGATGGAACAACTGGGTAAGGTAATAAATCAGGTAACTAAGTTTGTATAAGAAAGGGTGCCGTTCCCTCTTGGGGAACAGATTCACAAATTTATGCTCAGGGATCAGGTGTGATCAAGGGCTGGAAATACGACTCTTTGGCCCCACATTGGAAGGGTCCATATACTGTTGTTCTAACCAGCCCTACTGCACTTAAAGTTGCAGGTGTCACTCCCTGGATCCACCACATGAGGGTGAAGAGAGCATACCACGCAGACCCAGAGGACGCGGAGCAGACTACACAACAGGACCCCACTGATCCTCGTGAAAGCAAGATCATCTTAAAGAAGAAACAGAGATGAAGCTCTACAATCAACTGCTGCTACAAGGACTTGCTGGTATCATCTTGAAACTAACCATAGTTTCAATACAAAGAGGGACCTGTGCTATGATTAAAGTTGAATGTTGTATATATATTCCTAATTTATCTGGCTATATATCAGCCACCCTAGATGACATGAAAGGTCAGGTAAAAGTTATGTCTGATAATAATCCTCCTTTTTGGACTTCAATCCTATCTTGGGTGAAGGGTGTTTGATGGAAAACCATATAAACCATTGTTATAGTTGCCTTGATAGTTCTGCTTTGTGGACCCTTTATTTTACGATGTATTATGAACTTTGTAACACAAAGGTTGGTGTAGTTTTCCCAAATTGGAGGTCGGAGAGTCAGGGTGCAATATATCACTATGAATGCTGCTCATACTATGAGTTAAGAGCATCAAGAGCGGGGAATGAAGGAGGAAACAGACAGAACAGGCTCCATCTTGAAAGCAGGACTCCATCTTGGGCCAGACTGTGGACTTTGAGCTAGATGCCCAGTATCTATGGAAATGACATACCAACTGGAAAACCAGGCCCCCTGGATGGAAGAGCCCCAGGGCTCGTACCCAGACTCTCTGTTTCCTAAAAGAATACCCTAATTATCTGTGTAACCGAATAGAATAATAAATTCTATTATGCTTATTGGGGGTATGACCACAGGCCTATTGATAATTGTCCACTGTTAACTACCTAGGCTTAAGGCATATGAATCATGGGTTAATTTTGATTGTATCTTTCTTTTCCTTTGTTCAGACTAGTTTCAGGGAATTTGGGGAGGTGGGTTTGGGCACGTACACTTAGGGTATATAAGGTTTTCAGAAACACTGGTCAGAGTCCTTGGCTAAGAGGAGACTCTGCCTTGGAACCCCCTGGTGTAATAAACTGCACTCCACTATCTGCATTGTCCTTCTGAGTGAGTTTGTTTCCCAGAACACGTGACTGCAACAATGGCACAGAGATAAAGAATCTGCTTGTCAATGCAGGGGATAAAAGAAACTCAGGTTTCATCCTTGAGTCAGGAAGATGCCTTGGAATAGGAAATGGCAACCCAACTCCAGTATTGCAGCTTTAAAATTCCATGGACAGAGGAGCCTGGCAGGCCACAGTCCATGGGGTCACAAAGTCATACACACACACGACTGGGAAACTGACTATTAAAGACTGCTAGGCTGTAAACCCTGCCTCAGCTACTTACTAACTTTGCAAGTTTACTTAATTATTTAAACTATTTGGGCCTCAGTTTCTTTTTTCCCCTAATATAATAATAGTAAACGTTCCAAGGATTGATAAGTAGTAAATAGATTAATACATATATATTAATACATATAAGTATACATATAAAGGACTTCAGTTCAGTTCAGTTGCTCAGACATGTCTAACTTTTGGCGACCCCATGAACTGCAGCACGACAGGCTTCCCTGTCCATCACCAACTCGCAGGGTTTGCATAAACTCAGGTCCAAAGAGTCGATGATGCAATCTAACCTTCTCATCCTCTGTCTACCCCTTCTCCTCCTGCCATAAATCTTGCCCAGCATCAGGGTCTTTTCCAATGAGTCAGTTCTTTACAACAGGTGGCCAAAATACTGGAGGTTCTGCATCAGCATCAGTCCTTCCAATGAATATTCAGGACTGATTTCCTTTAGGACAGACTGGTTGGATCTCCATGCAGTCCAAGGGACTCTCAAGAGTCTTCTCCAACACCACAGTTCAAAAGTATCAATTCTTCAATGCTCAGTTTTTTTATGATCCAAATTTCACATCCATAAATGACTATTGGAAAAGCCATAACTTTAACAAGACAGACCTTTGTCGGTATAGTAATGTTGCAGGAAGGGGGACCACTTCGAGGGCCCTTCTCCTCCTGCCCCCAATCCCTCCCAGCATCAGAGTATTTTCCAATGAGTCAACTCTTCACATGAAGTGGCCAAAGTACTGGAGTTTCAGCTTTAGCCTCATTCCTTCCAAATAACACCCAGGACTGATCTCCTTTAGAATGGATTGGTTGGATCTCTTTGAGGTCCCAGGGATACTCAAGAGTCTTTTCCAACACCACAGTCCAAAAGCATCAATTCTTTGGTGCTCAGCTCTCTTCAAAGTCCAACTCTCACATCCATACATGACTACTGGAAAAATCATAGCCTTGACTAGATGGACCGTTTTTGGCAAAGTAATGTCTCTGCTTTTTAATATGCCATCTAGGTTGGTCATAAATTTCCTTCCAAGCAGTAAGCGTCTTTTAATTTCATGGCTGCAGTCACCATTGCAGTGATTTTGGAGCCCCCCAAAATAAAGTCTGACACTGTTTCCACTGTTTTCCCATCTATTTGCCATGAAGTGATGGAACCAGATGCCATGATTTTAGTTTTCTGAATATTGAGCTGTAAGCCAACTTTTCCAACACAGAGGAGACTTGAAACCTACATTACCATGGCCTGGTGTTATCTGTATATATCCATCTCATAATTGTGGGAGATTTTTTTTCTCCTTTGTTGAAACTTTTCTTGTTGCTCTGACTGAGCTTAAGTAATAGAAAAAAGCTCAAATTTATGGCCAGAGTCAGAGCAGGCATTATTAATTGGCCTGGTGAGGGGATCTCATCTAGTTATATCACAGTGACCTGAATATGACTATATATTTTTTTTTAAGTAAATTTTTTCAGGGCCAACCAGATAAAGTCTTGTAGAGAAATTTACCAAGGTAACCCAGAACGAGACACAGGTATTTGGCCACAAACCCAAATTGGATTAATTTCTAAAACTAGCATGGGATCAGGCCTATGATAGAAAAAGATTTGATTTATATGCAAAGGTCTGAGAAGTCAAGAAAATATTATAAACGATCATACGAACCAGGTCCAACACCTTGGGCAAGCTGTCTACCTCTGATGTCGCTGTCTTCTCATCCTGGTGTAGTGTAGTTTTTTCCTGATAAAAAGTCTTTCCCTCCAGGTTGGAGACAGTCCCTTAAATTATGTCTTTTTCCAGTCCTTATTGCAGGTCATGAGGCATCTGATCTTCATCACAAAGATAGATTACTGAGATAAGCTTCAGAAACAAACAGGGTGTTCTTTAAAATTCAATTAAATTTTACATTAATATCACATAACAGCAAAGAACTATCCAAGAAATGAGTCTTACTAGATGCAGACCTCCATTAACAAACTGGGGTTTAACATTTATTGAAACATCTTTTTCTCCCTAAAATTACCCTCATTTTTTATCAACTATAACCCAATTAAGGCTACTTTGTTTGCAAAATAGGTCTGTTCTCACTAATTTTGGTCTGATGACTTATATAACCATAATTGATCATAGACTCTTTATTTTGCTGATACATGTATAGAGTCTCAGACTGAACTTTTAAAATAAGGCAGGGCTGGGAAACTCACACCAAAGGCTTATCACAGATTTTGCCTAACAAATCTAAGTGAATTCTTTCCTTTTTAAGGTCTCAAAAATTCCTTGAGATTTTTCTACCTGTTAGATAACCTTCCTAATTCATTTGATAAACTTACTGGAAACCTAAGAGTTTCCAATTTCTGGAGGAGTCAGAGAGAAAATATAATTGTTTTGCTTTAATGTATAATTTTACCAAAGTATTGGCAAATTAGTTTGAGAGGAAGGTTTTCCCTACTCCCGGAAAACATGAGATTCAAACCTGTAATTTTTCAGACAGAAACCATAAAAGTTATAACCATATTCGCTGGTTCCTTCAGTCCTTTGTTAACTTTTGTGAAGTCATCAGGTTTTCCATTAGAATACAGGGACATATCAGAATGTTAAGAACTCCGTATAATTTTTAGGATATCTGTATTAGAAATTTTACCATACCTTATAACATGAGCGGATTTATTACTCATTTGATAATCTTTTTCATGTAATTTAACCAACCAAATAAACACAGTTTAATATCTCTCTTTGGGATGCTTTAGGGGCCCTCTGAAGCACCTCAAAGTTAACTAGAGGTCAAAAACACTTCAAAAGAATTCGACTTAGGAAGTTTTATCAACAAGATCGATTAAAAGGGTTTAGAACATTTCGTCAGATTTAGTCGACATTGAATGGTGTATCATTTCGCCTGTTGATATGTCACAACCGGTGTAAATACCAAGGCTCAAGGTCTAGTGAAAGTCAGCTCCGCCGTCTTGGACCTAATTGGCTCTAACCAGTTTTCTTATGGCTGTGTCATTCCTAACAAAATCCATTTAACTAACTGATTATAATCCAATTTTGGAAAATCCTGATCATGCATAACTTTTTTTAGTATTCTTTAATACCTTTTTTTTCTCTTTTAACTGAAGACACACTTCCTACTTTCCTTTAGTAACCAAGAACTAACTTTTATATTAGCATTGTATAGATTGGTGAGCATAAATACCAGTGATAATTTCTAAAAATCTTGCTTTCTTAGAACATTTTAGGATGGCGCCAAACATTATTCACTTATAGTCCCAAATCTCTTTGTTTCTCTGTAAAAGGAAATTAGTGTTTAGTAGTAAATGTTTCAAAACCTTATTTTATTTGGAAGTGACCTAACTATTCAATAGGCTTCTAACACTTAGCACACTTAGCACAACCCTTAGAAATTCAAGTTATGCCAATCTGGAGAGACTATTTTAGGCAGATATTCCTAAAGAATAATTATTCTTAATAGAGCTTATCTAAAAGCTCACATCTCATCTACATTTTTTTTAGAAGTTTCTTCACTGGAGGTGATGTCCTTGTTGACAAACTTGTAACTGATATGATAATATTTAACTTATATTAAACCTAGGTACAGTGAGAATATTCTACTTAATGTTAATTACTCTAAGACATGTCTATATTAGATAGATCAACAAACAAACATTAATATCAGGTATTTAATACTGAATATTTCCCAGTTCACATGAACCGGGAATTTATTGTTTAATTCAGAATTATTTGATTTGTAAGCACTTACCTTTTTGAAAGCCAATTAAATAGAGCTCATTTACAAATTAACCTAAAAACTATTACCCACAGACAAAGACATACCAAGACATATTTAGACAGCCACAGTGCAAGATCTAGCTTCATTTTCTAAGTTTTAGTCATGAATTAGATAGTACAATATAAAATTTACTAGTTTATAAAAAACAGTTGGAATAAATAAATCTTTTAAAGGCTTTTCCCCATTTTTCCTCAGTCTCAAGGGTTAGAGATGGTCTAGATAAGTGTTCCTGAGAACAGAGCTAGAGCCCTGGTCTCAAGGCACAGGGAAAGAAAAGCAAGTTCTAACAGAATGGCGGCAGGTCTAGGTCAAATGGTAGCCAGACAAAGCCAAATGGCCATCAAAAATCACAACACAGAACACAGAGCTAAAACACACATCTAGACCTGGCAGTCCTCATCAGACACTCCCTTAAATACAAGAATACATTCTCTCAGAAAGCCTCCTATAAAGACACAGAATTTCAGATCCCAGTACTAACAGAGTAAATGAAAATATCTCAGGTCTTCAAACATTTCAAAGCGCAGAAAGGAAGCCAGGTTGAAAGAAGAAGGGGGAGGAGGAGGGAGAGGGGGGCAAAAGGTGTGGCCTTAGAGACGTCTCCTGCCACCTGCAGATACCCAGATGTTATGGGACTTTACCCTGAGCCTCCAGAGAAGGGAGGACTGGAATTTGGCCCTACCAGAAATCAGACCAGAACAGAACCAGAATTCGACTTCTCTGCCAAGAGGAGGTAATCTCCAATGCTCAGTTCAGGCTGAGGCCCTTTGACCAGATTCCTCCTTCCAGGACTGGGGGACTAGAAAAATGGGAAAGGATAGGCAAGGTTAAGGAGAGGAAAGAGAGTGGGAAGGGGAGAGAGGTCAATAAAGTCTCTTGTTCCTTACTCATCGGGGCACTCTGGCCAGTTGTCTGCGTCAGGAGGAGACCAGGGACAAAAAGGTCCCAGTTGCGGCCGCTGGGTCTGGTCCATTGGCAGGCAAGCTGGCCCCTGACGACCCCGAGTGGTCAGGATGTCAGTCTCAGGGAAGAAGAGTCTCACCAGAGTTGCCATTTCTTGCAGGAAGGAAACCCCTTCCAGGGCCCGAAACTGGGGCTCTTGTCCAACACTCGGAAATGAATTGTCTGAGGAGACACATGTGCTGACAAAGTAAGAGATTTTAATAGGAAAGGGCACCCATGTGGAGAGCAGTAGGGTAAGGGAACCCAGAATTGCTCTGCCACATGGCTTGCAGTCTTGGGTTTTAGGGTGATGGGTATTAGTTTCCGGGTTGTCTTTGGCCAATCATTCTTATTCAGAGTCTTTACTGGTGGTGCACGCATCACCCAGCCAAGATGGATGTTAGCGAGAGGGATTCTGGGAAGTGGATGGACACGCGGTATCTCCTTTTGACCTTTGCTGAACTCTTCCGGTTGGTGGTGGCTTATAGTTCCATATTCTTTACCAGGACCTCCTGTCATAAAACCGCTCATGCAAATGGTTACTAAAAGGCCTGGCCAGGGTGGGCGCTTTCAGTCAGTGTGCTTCCTCTAACAACTCCCCCCGAGAGACTTCATACTCAAGATACTTTTTGGGAATTGGGACGGAGGTCTCTTTTTTCTCTAACTTCTTCCTGCTGTGCATGGGCGTAGGCCTGCCTACTAGAGGAGAAGTCTCTCTCTATCTGATCTAAGTCAAGGTATTTTTTGCCTGAAATCAGCATTCACCCTTGTAATAACAGCAATTTAGTTTGAAACTGTTGGCCCCTCTCAGAGATGACATAGACAGGGGCCAAACAGGAGACCTAAGAGGATGGTCATCTCTGGTCCCTGGAAACAGAAGGCAACATCTGCGGTGAGGGTTGCAGGGTTTGTGACCTTTTTGATTGGTTGGTGGTGAGCTGTGTTCCAGGAGTCTTGTGTTCAATCGGAAGTTACCATCTTCCACCTGGGTGGGGGCTCCAGTTCTGTAGAAGAACTCAAAGCCATTGTTATGCGTATTTCTTTGAGTAGCAACCAGGACCCTGTCTGGAGGCTGTACCAACCCTTGATTGTTTTTTTTTTTTTTCTGTTTCTGTATCCCCTCTCTTCCCTGATTAGTAATTGTTTGAATCCACCCTTTGGAATTCAGGGAAGGTCAAGGATGCTGAATGAAGCCTATATCTTACAGACAAGAAATGGAGAACACAGAACAGATGTCTACTCCAGAGCCCCACAGAGTCCTGCTCAGTTTTAATTTAGGGAACTGGGAAACTACAACTGTGACAACTTTTGTCAAAATGGGGCATAGGACTGCTTCAGCTTGGAGAAGAGACACTGAATTGGATGTGTTCCTGAGTTCCAAGTCCTAGATCTGAGCCTTGTACAATTAAAATCTCAACCCTTGGTCTGCCATTTTGTTGTAACAGACCCAACTAGAAGTAGCTGAAAGAGGGATAACTGGAATTTTAATAGACAAAATGAATCTCATTTCTTTTTAGAAGAATAGGCCGGAAACCCAGTCTGGACCTGGCACTTTGGGGAGACTTGTAGCCACGTAGCCGGTTGCCTAGTTTTATAAAGAGTAAGGTGGCAGTTACTAGCTTCCAGCAGACATTGTTTTGAGAATGGTGGCATCTAAGCCTGACACGACTCAGAAAACTCAAGTGTTTAGCAATACAGCGTCTAACCTGAAATTACACCAGTGTCACCTAGTTATTTTCCAGACATTTTCCAGGATGTCTGAAGTATAGCTACTCTATTTTGACTTTTTAATTGTAAAATTTTTCTTAAAGGACAAAGCAGATGTCACCATTAATGACGTCAGTGTTTTTCTAGGTATGAGAAGATATAAGAATTGGAACTCATAAAATCTTTTCTTGAAAAGACTAACTATCTGAAGGCTGTTATGCCAGGTTGTTTCAGAGCACAGAGTGCCTCATTCCTGATCCCCACGCTGAACTCCTTTCAGGGGCGTTGAAGGTCAGCAGTTGCAGTGGCCATGATTTAATCTTTGTAGACGTAGATGGCAAGTGTCCGTTTTCAGTCGGCAGAGCCCCTTTTTGCTCCTAAACTTGACCGTGATTTTGAGGGGGGCATTTCATGACTATTTTATCTCATGGTGCTGAGAATGTCCATTCTCAGGTTTGACAAAGATTTTGTTGATAGGCCACTCAATGTGCTGTTACTGGACTAGGCCATAAAACAGTATCCAAAATTTTCTGGACCACCTGTCTTACTAGCCTCTTGGTCCAGGAAAATATTTCCTCTTGTTTCTTCTTCCCATATCTAGAGTTACACCATTACCATCATTGATCTCATATGGGACTCTATATTATTTTATTAGAGGCCTCAGACACACATTTGGCAGAGGAAGGAACAGAAATTTTGTAAAACAGGTGAAATACAAATGACATAGCCATCAGTATTAGTAAAGTCACAAGTAAGACTTAAGTTAAGAGCTTTTATTAGATATAGCCCAGGATATCTCAGGTCATCTGACTTAGTCTACTCTGTAGAATCTTTATCTTTCAGGGAAATTATATATTGGCACCACATATATATATAAGGCACATAGCCCAGTTTTCTAGTGTTACTAGACTGATTATCTTTAGTATGATTTAATTGTTTCCCCCATAACTTCAGGGCGCCAGACCTCCCTGTCCATCACTCCTGGAGTTCATTCAAACTCACTTCCATCAAGTCGATAATGCCATCCAGCCATCTCATCCTCTGTCATCCCCTTTTCCTCCTGCCCCCAATCCCTGCTTGCATCAGAGTATTTTCCAATGAGTCAACTCTTCGCATGAGGTGGCCAAAGTACCGGAGTTTCAGCTTTAGCCTCATTCCTTCCAAAGAACACCCAGGACTGATCTCCTCTAGAATGGATTGGTTGGATCTCCTTGCAGTCCAAGGGACTCTCAAGAGTCTTCTCCAACACCACAGTCCAAAAGCATCAATTCTTTGGTGCTCAGCTCTCTTCAAAGTCCAACTCTCACACCCATACATGACTACTGGAAAAATCATAGCCTTGACTAGACGGACCTTATTTGGCAAAGTAATGTCTCTGCTTTTTAATATGCCATCTAAGTTGGTCATTACTTTCCTTCCAAGGAGTAAGCGTCTTTTAATTTCATGGCTGCAATCACCATCTGCAGTGATTTTGGAGCCCAAAAAATAAAGTCTGACACTGTTTCCACTGTTTCCCTATCTATTTGCCATGAAGTGATGGGACCAGATGCCATGATCTTAGTTTTCTGAATATTGAACTGTAAGCTAACTTTTCCAACACAGAGGAGACTTGAAACCTATGATACTATAACCTGGTATTATCTATATATATCCATCTCATAATTGTGGGAGATTTTTTTTCTCCTTTGTTAAAACTTTTCTTGTTGCTCTGACTGAGCTTGAGTAATAGAAAAAAGCTCAAATTTATGGCCAGAGTCAGAACAGGCATTATTAATTGGCCTGGTCAGGGGATCTCATCTAGTAATATCACAGTGACCTGAATATGACTATAATTTTTTTTTAGTAAAATTTTCAGGGCCAACCAGTTAGAGTCTTGTAGTAGAAATTTACCAAGGTTACCCCGAACTAGACACAGGTATTTGGCCACAAACCCAAGAATTGGATTGATTTCTAAAACTAGCATGGGATCAGGCCTATGATAGGAAAGGATTTGATTTATATGCAAAGGTCTGAGAAGTCAAGAAAACATTATAAATGATCATACGAACTAGGTCCAACACCTTGGGCAAGCTGTCTACCTCTGATGTCGCTGTCTTCTCATCCTGGTGTAGTGTAGTTTTTCCCTGATAAAAAGTCTTTCCATCCAGGTTGGAGACAGTCCCTTAAATTACGTCTTTTCCATGATTGCAGGTCATGAGGCATCAGCTCTTCATCACAAAGATAGATTACTGAGATAAGCTTCAGAAACAAACTTAGGTGTTCTTTAAGAATTCAATTAAATTTTACATTAATATCACATAACAGCAAAGAACTATCCAAGAAATGAGTCTTACTACATGCAGACCTCCATTAATCAACTGGGGTTTAACTTTTATTGAAACATCTTTTTCTCCCTAAAATTACCCTCATTTTTTATCAAATATAACCCAATTAAGGCTACTTTGTTTGCAAAATAGGTCTGTTCTCACTAATTTTGGTCTGATGATTTATATAACCATAATTGATCATAGACTCTTTATTTTGCTGATACATGTATAGAGTCTCAGACTGAACTTTTAAAATAAGACAGGGCTGGGAAACTCACACCAAAGGCTTATCACAGATTTTGCCTAACAAATCTAAGTGAATTCTTTCCTTTTTAAGGTCTCAAAAATTCCTTGAGATTTTTCTACCTATTATTATTTTTACCTATTTTTCTACCTTCCTAATTCATTTGATAAACTTACTGGAAACCTAAGAGTTTCCAATTTCTGGAGGAGTCAGAGAGAAAATATAATTGTTTTGCTTTAATGTATAATTTTACCAAAGTATTGTCAAATTAATTTGAGAGGAAGGTTTTCCCTACTCCTGGAAAACATAAGATTCAAACCCGTAATTTTTCAGACAGAAACCATAAATGTTATAGCCATATTCGCTGGTTCCTTCAGTCTTTTGTTAACTTTTGTGAAGTCATCAGGTTTTCCATTAGAATACAGGGACATATCAGAATGTTAAGAACTCCGTATAATTTTTAGGATATCTGTATTAGAAATTTTACCATACCTTATAACATGAGCGGATTTATTACTCATTTGATAATCTTTTTCATGTCATTTAACCAACCAAATAAACACAGTTTAATATCTCTCTTTGGGATGTTTTAGGGGCCCTCTGAAGCACCCCAAAGTTAGCTAGAGGTCAAAAACACTTCAAAAGAATTCGATTTAGGAAGTTTTATCAACAAGATCGATTAAAAGGGTTTAGAACATTTCGTCAGATTTAGTCGACATTGAATGGTGTATCATTTCGCCTGTTGATACGTCACAACCAGTGTAAATACCAAGGCTCAAGGTCTAGTGAACGTCAGCTCTGCCATCTTGGACCTGATTGGCTCTAACCAGTTTTCTTATGGCTGTGTCATTCCTAACAAAATCCATTTAACTAACTGATTATAATCCAATTTTGGAAAATCCTGATCATGCATAACTTTTTTTAGTATTCTTTAATACCTTTTTTTTCTCTTTTAACTGAAGACACACTTCCTACTTTCCTTTAGTAACCAAGAACTGACTTTTATATTAGCATTGTATAGATTGGTGAGCATAAATACCAGTGATAATTTCTAAAAATCTTGCTTTCTTAGAACATTTTAGGATGGCTCCAAACATTATTCACTTATAGTCCCAAATCTCTTTGTTTCTCTGTAAAAGGAAATTAGTGTTTAGTAGTAAATGTTTCAAAACCTTATTTTATTTGGAAGTGACCTAACTATTCAATAGGCTTCTAACACTTAGCACACTTAGCACAACCCTTAGAAATTCAAGTTATGCCAATCTGGAGAGACTATTTTAGGCAGATATTCCTAAAGAATAATTATTCTTAATAGAGCTTATCTAAAAGCTCATATCTCATTTACATTTTTTAAGAAGTTTCTTCACTGGAGGTAATGTCCTTGTTGACAAACTTGTAACTGATATGATAATATTTAACTTATATTAAACCTAGGTACAGTGAGAATATTCTACTTAATGTTAATTACTCTAAGACATGTCTATATTAGATAGATCAACAAACAAACATTAATATCAGGTATTTAATACTGAATATTTCCCAGTTCACATGAACCGGGAATTTATTGTTTAATTCAGAATTATTTGATTTGTAAGCACTTACCTTTTTGAAAGCCAATTAAATAGAGCTCATTTACAAATTAACCTAAAAACTATTTCCCACAGACAAAGACATACCAAGACATATTTAGACAGCCACAGTGCAAGATTTAGCTTCATTTCCTAAGTTTTAGTCATGAATTAGATAGTACAATATAAAATTTACTAGTTTATAAAAAACAGTTGGAATAAATAAATCTTTTAAAGGCTTTTCCCCATTTTTCCTCAGTCTCAAGGGTTAGAGATGGTCTAGATAAGTGTTCCTGAGAACAGAGCTAGAGCCCTGGTCTCAAGGCACAGGGAAAGAAAAGCAAGTTCTAACAGAATGGCGGCAGGTCTAGGTCAAATGGTAGCCAGACAAAGCCAAATGGCCATCAAAAATCACAACACAGAACACAGAGCTAAAACACACATCTAGACCTGGCAGTCCTCATCAGACACTCCCTTAAATACAAGAATACATTCTCTCAGAAAGCCTCCTATAAAGACACAGAATTTCAGATCCCAGTACTAACAGAGTAAATGAAAATATCTCAGGTCTTCAAACATTTCAAAGGGCGGAAAGGAAGCCAGGCTGAAAGAAGAAGAGGGAGGAGGAGGGAGAGGGGGGCGAAAAGGGTGGCCTTAGAGGCGTATCCTTCCACCTGCAGATACCCAGGCGTTATGGGACTTTACCCTGGGCCTCCAGAGAAGGGAGGACTGGAATTTGGCCCTACCAGAAATCAGACCAGAACAGAACCAGAATTTGAGTTCTCTGCCAGGAGGAGGTGACCAGTCTCCAATCCTCAGCTCAAGTTTAGGGTCTTCAACCAGATTCCTGAGTCCAGGACCGGGGGACTAGAAAAACAGGGAAGAATGTTAGCGAGAGGGATTCTGGGAAGTGGACGGACTCATGATGTCTCCTTTTGACCTTTCTCAAACTCTTCCAGTTGGTGGTGGCTTATTAGTTCCATATTCCTTACCAGGATCTCCTGTCATAAAACAACTCATGCGAATGGTTACTAAAGGGCCTGGCCAGGGTGGGCAGTTTCTGTCAGTGTGCTTCCCCTAACAGTAATGTCTCTGCTTTTTAATATGCTCTCTAAGTCAGTCATAGGTTTTCTTCCAAGGAGCAGGCATCTTTTAATTTCATGGTGGCAGTCACCATCTGCAGTGATTTTGGAGCCTAAGAAAATAAAGCCTACCACTGTTTCCATTGTTTCCCCGTCTATCTGCCGTGAAGTGATGGGACTGGATGTCATGATCTTTGTTTTTTGAATGTTGAGTTGTAAGCCAGCTTTTTCACTCTCCTCTTTCATCAAGAGACTCTTTAGTTCTTCACTTTCTGCCATAAGGATGGTGTCATCTACATGTCTCACGTTCACGTTCTGGCAATCTTGATTCCAGCTGGTGCTTCATGCAACCCTGCATTTTGCTTATAAGTTAAATAAGCTGGGTGACAATATACAGCCTTGATGTACTTCTTTCCCAACGTGGAGCCAGTCTGTTGTTCAATGTCTGGTTCTAATTGTTGCTTCTTGACTTGCATACAGATGTCTCAGGAGTCAGGTAAGGTGGTCTGGTATTCCCATCTCTTGAAGAATTTTCCTCAGTTTGTAGTGATCCAAACAGTTAAAAGGTTTAGCATAGGCAATGAAGCAGAAGTAGATTTTTTCTGGAACTCTCTTGCTTTTTCTATGATCGAATGGATGTTGGCATGGACTCCAAACAGCAAACCTTCAGTAGATGTTTATCATGTTTATTGCTGTTGTTTACATAATAATTATTATTTTAAATGGTATGCAAATATTTACAGACATCACTCACCTTACTCTGCTGTAGGTCTTTAGTACTGAAGTTAACCCTTAGTATTTCTGTAATGGAATTATAGTCATATCAGACTAGATCCCTAGATATTTCATAAGTTGGAAGAATCTACTTTGCCATGATAGCTGAAGCCACTTGATTAGACAATTCATCGGTTTCTTGTTTTTTCCGTCTCTGAGTGTCTTTGTGTCTTGATGTTTTCTGGCTTCTTTCCTTTGACTTCTGGGTAAGAGGTTGTTATCAACTCCAAATCATACCACAGGACAGGCAGTAAATCAAAAGTTAATTTTCTGGGGCAAGAAATATTGACCTTATTCAGAAATCTGGCAGACTGAGAAGATGGGAGACTCGTATTCCAAAGAAACATCTTTCCTGCATTAGAGTTTAGGCTTCTTTTATACTAAAAGGGAAGGGCATTAGGTCAAACATTTCCTGATTCTGGTCAGTCTCTGGAGGGGTTGTGTTAATTTTTTCCTGCTGCAGTCATTCACAGGTGGACTGCTCAGGATGTTTTCTTGTGAGCTAAACAAAGGTATTTTAGCTTAATGCTCATTATGTGGGAGGCAAGGTTCCCAGAGATTGGCCATTGCGTATAATTTAATCTTATAGGCAACATCTCTTTAGTGATTAATTTGTAATAGAATACAAAGGTTCTTCACTATTACAGGGTAACTTTTCCTCTTGTGTGTTTTTACTATTGATTGAGTAATTTTTAGATGTCTGTTCCCAAAATTACCTCATTTAATTCTCACAACTAGATTGTGAAGCAAGCCCTCTCTGCATGACATTTGAGTATAGTTTGTGGAGCTCGGATTCAAATCATGTAGTCTGACTTCCGAGTACAGATACTTAAAGACACTTCTGTATTTCTTTTTCAACCATTTTCTGGATTTCATACCATAACAAAACTCTGCTGTGTGTTGAAACTTTGTTATTAGCAAAGTTAATAGAACCTTTTCTTTTAACAAAGTTAAAGGAACTTTGTAGCACAATTATTACCCTTTATTACCTGTTGCAACTCAAGCCCATTCAGTGTTCCATTCTTTGTCAAGACAGTTAAGAAAAGTTGCTGTTCTTGGACTGGAGTGGACATTATTCATTTTTGGCCAGTCTACAGGCTCTACTCAGGTAGTGGTAAACTCAGCAAATTAGATTTCCTTTTTGGAAACTTGTACTAAGAGCTATAGAAAAAAGTATACGGTGCTAGGGTCTTAACTAAAAAGCCAAGATAGAAGAAGTGCTGACAGCCACAATGGTGAGTGCAAGATGATTATGTGGAGAAAGCTAGTAGAGAGAGAATGGTGAAAAGGATGAAGAAGGAGGATGAGTGACCTCTGAGACAGAAAGATGAGTGACCTCTGAGACAGACATTCAGGGAAAGAATGAAACCAAGAACAAGACAGAGAGATGAGACAGTGATACCTGAGTTCTACAGCAACAGTACTTCCCTAGGCCACATCAAATTTTTCTAAGTACTCAAGAACGTGTGTGTGTGTGTGTGCGTGTGCGTGCACACACATGCAGGCACACACTCAGTCACTCAATCATGTTTGACTCTTTGTGATCCTATGGACTGTAGCCCACCAGGCTCCTCTATCCATGGAATTTTCCAGGCAAGAATACTGGAGTGGGTTGTCATTTCCTGCTCCAGGGGATCTTTCTGACCCAGGAATCAAACCAGCATCTCTTGAGTCTCCTGTATTGTCAGGCAGATTCTTCACTTCATATACCCTTGTAATAAACCCACTTTTCCCCTAAGGTCATTTAGGAAATCTCTTTTTCCCCTACTATGTAAAGAACTCTATCTGAAAGAGCTACAATTGAGCTGAAATTGTTTTCCCAATGATTACTGATTTCATATTTAAGTTGCATTTTGTTCCCAAGTAATTTATTCACACATGGGTCTTCTTGTGCTCAACACAATACGGGAACTTGATGTAAACTATTGTTAAGATTAGACAACCTGATTAGACATTTAAGACCTCTGTGGACTCAGCTTTTCTCTCCCTGAGGCTTGGGTGAGCTGCTTTTTGAGGTTTTATTACAAGTCTCCCTTTCTACTGTGTACAACTCTTTAGTCAAAATTGTATGGATAAAAGATTTTTCTCACCAATAATTTGACTACATGCCATTGTATGAAGGAACAGTTTAAAATGAGAATAATCGATTATTGAGAAGTAGTGGTAATATGTACTATCATAGAGTCGTAATTGATGTATAATCAGCCCTCTCAGGAGAGTCTCCACAGGAATTTCGGTGATAAGTTACATTATCAACAGATAGACATCTTGAGTAAGCGATTTTTCCTTCATTCATTAAGTGCTTTGTATCTAATCATTATTTGGCTGTTCCAAGTACCCACCAAATACTGGACGTTCTCCTTTTCATTTCTCACTGCACACTTAATTTTTCCTTTCCAACTCTCATACAATCCAAATAACATTTCAGATTTGTGTGAGCTTTATCAGAAGTTTATGATTCTTTACTTATTTTTCATTTTCTCTGCCACATGATTCACATGTCCTACATAAAGATCACTCTTTAAAATTGGCTAACAGTAAAGGTGACCCAGAAAGGGGACTGAAAATAAATCCTTTCTTGATAAAAGAAATAAAGAGTTTGGGATTCTGTTATCAAGCATAACTTAGGAAGAGATGAATAATAAACTCCCTACTCCCTTACCTTCTTCCCTTAAAGATGTTTTCTTGACCACATATGTATTATTATGTTATATACCCTTGGACATTGGACTAAATTGGACCCCCAGACCCCATGCTCTTGGTCTCCCCAGCGTTCCATGCTCCTTTTCATCCTATGTACTTCACCGAAGAATATGAAGTATTTTGGAGGAAATGCTTTCTGGAAATTTACTGATGTTAAAGCAGCAGTATAAACAAAACTAAGCAACAGTCAACTTCAAATATGTTGCAGATTAAAGTTAATTCTTATTAAGTAATACAGTAATATGTCTTTCCAGAAATGTTATGGTCACAAGCTGACTCCATCTGTAGGAAAACAAGTTCTCAAATTAGGTTAAATTTTTACATGGGACTCAAAATAAATGCATGCATGCAAACACGAGTACTGGAATCATCATGTTATTTTTGTTTTATTTGATTCATATTTCTTATTCCTATGATATTCCTTGCCCAGTTTAAAATGAGAATAATCGATTATTGCGAAGTAGTGGTAATATGTACTATCATAAAGTAGTAACTGACGTATAATCAGCCCTCTCAGGAGAGTCTCCACAGGAATTTTGGTGATAAGTCACATTATCAACAGGCAGACATCTTGAGTAAGTGATTTTTCCTTCATCAGGTAAAACATTTAGACTAAGAGAGTTGGGAAAGCTAATCATTGTGTCACGTGTTTAGGCATTGCACTTCACAATAAATTATTGCTACTTACTGATATTTTCAAAGTATATATAATGTCTCAGAGGAAAAATAAAATAAGCTGAGTCTCTAGATATTTCTTTATGTATTTTTTTTAGAATCACATAGTCTATTAAATGGTCTGGAGATTTTAATTTGAGATTCACTTTAATTCATGTATTTTTTTCCCTAATTCCTTTTAGTTTGCTTAACTCCTTCTGTGATAACTTGGGAAGTATAACTCTTCTTTCTTCCTGTCCCTCCCTAATTCTATGTGAAAGGTAAAAATTTGGACAGAGTCTTCTGGCCCAGGTTGCTTTTTCATCCTTTCTGGGAATGTTTTTGAGAGAAAAAGTCCAGATAGGAAAGGTAACCTCCTGTAAGATGCAATTTGATAAGCAGTGAGATAAAGTCTCACATTTCCCAATGTCTTATCCCTGGTTCTGCCATGAGTGAAATGCACCCAGTAATGAAGAAGGCATTTGTCTGCTCACCAAATAGTCTTTTAAAGTTCCAGTTTTGTTTGGAGAATGATAAAGTCATTATGTACCCAAAACTATTCTGTTATTTTAACTAAATGAACTCCTTTGATTTTTGTATCAATTCTATGATAGCACAAAGGGTGTTTTAAAAAATTGCAAAGAATAAGTCCAATTCCAGAATCCTTGAGTTGACAATTATGCCATTCACAATTGTTGTCTCATTTTTTTTTTTTTTTTTTTTTAGGACCAAGGATTCGTTTTTAATTACAGGATGGACAGGATCATTATTGTTGTTATTGTTCAGTCGCTAAGTTGTGTCCAACTCTTTGTGACCCCATGAACTGCAGCATGCCAGGCTTCTCTGTCCTTCACTGTCTCTCTGCTCTAACTCATGTCCATTGAGACAGTAATGCCATCCAACCATCTCATTCTCTGCCGCCCTCTTCTCCTCTTTCCCTCAATCTTTCCCAGCATCAGGGTCTTTTCTAATGAATCAGCTCTTCACATCAGGTGGCCGAATTATTGGAGCTTCAGCTTGAGCATCAGTCCTTCCAATGAATATTCAGGGATCATTATAGATGCATATGGGTTTTCCTGGGAATCCAACTGGTAAAGAATTCGCCTGCAATGCAGGAGACTCCTGTTTGATTCTTGAGTCTGGAAGATCCACTGGAGAGAGGATAGGCTACCCACTTCAGTATTCTTAGGCTTCCCTGGTGGCTCAGCTGGTAAAGAATCCACCTGCAATACGGGAGATCTGGGTTCGATCCCTGGATTGGGAACATCCCCTGGAGGAGGGTATGGGAACCCACTCCAGTATTCTTGCCTAGAAAATTTCATGAACAAAGGAGCCTAGTGGGCTACCGTCCATGGGGTCACAAAGAATCAGACACGACTGAGCAACTTTCTGTTCACTTCACATTGGTGTACGTAGATGTGGTTGGGTGAACACAAACAGAGAAAAGGCCACGGAATGGAGAAGCAAAAATGCTGAGAATAAATGTACAGTTCAGTTCCTAAGGGAGATTAACCAGTGCTGAGCTCACCTGCATCTCAGTAAATACTCCGGTTTTAGGAAATCTGCCTGGAGACTCTTTCCAAAGAAAGTCAAATCTCAGATGGCAAGAGAAGGAAGTGATCTTGACTTACATAGCTTCTACCTGTTGTTTCTTGACTTAAATGTTAAGCCTTGAAGTTGATACTTTTATTGATGTTGTGTTTTACCCTTTAATCTTCTAGACTTTAATTGATTTGCCTGTACATATTTTCTAGATTTAAAACTCTTTTTAGGCTTTTAGTTTTTTGGTCCTTTTAATTATTTTGTAATACTGTTATTCTTAATCATTTCTCTGATTTCTATTACTTGTATTATTAATCCCATCTATAATATTTTAACTAGTTTTGTTATTTTTAGTGTTATTTTAATTTTTATGAAAGCGTTTATCTTAAGTATTATTATTGTTACTATATTGATGAAGATATAATGTTTGATGCCCATGGATGTGAATATAGCATGGTGTCAACTAGGAAAGTTGAGTCTTTATTTCCTTCAAGTTAATAAAGCAGCAAGCTCTCAATCCCCTAGGACAGACTATCCTCTCTTAACCAAAGTGCGGTTCAGTGACTCTAAGATCACCACATTGAATAATTTGATAGGCCTATGGAAGGAAATTATTTCCAACCACTGGTTTACCTATACTGCCAAGATAGACACTGACAAATTGCATGAAAAGTCCATCTTCTCACAGCAAACTTTCATTCTGAACCTCCCAGAAAGCTTGTGAGTGTGGATAGCTAAATTTTATTTTGGTCTGCACTACCAACATCTACATGTTAATTCACCTTCTTTATTGACTGGGTTTGAGGGATTGTTACTTAGAATGAAAAACCTCTCATTGATTAGGAATGCTAAGGAAAGCTTGACTCAGAATTATCCTTATATCCCCATTCCTATTGTTTTAGATTTAGGGAGCTAATCCCTTGATAGATTCTGCCCTCAGAGAGCCTAGCTGATTAAATACTGTGATCCTGCCCAGAATTTCAAAGTATAGGAGACAAGCTACCATCTCAGTCTCTCCTTCATTGTAATCTTAGCTGGGTTTGGATAATTTCCCTTTCAAAATATTTATCTTATTTTCTATCTCTTTGTTAAATTTACATTTGTATTATCACTATTCATTTCTAAGAGGATTCAGAAAAACAATATTGTACAGTGTCATTTGGAATTCTGAAAAAAAAAAAAGAAAAAGACTCACTACAAAGGTGGTATTATGATTATTTGTCTCCCTTTTTTTCTTTTTTTGGATGCAAGACACAAATACAAGAGCAAGAATGGATGGAAGTCAGAATTGAGTAGATTCTTGATAAGAAGCATAAAAATTTTGCTAAGAGATAAGTTTGTTTTAGAAATTTAAAAACTTGTTTTTCATAAGGGTATATATTTTTATTAAATATTTTTACTTTAAAAATTTCTTAGGAAAAATTTCAAAATATAAAATAAAATAGCATGTAAATATACCACACAGATATATTTATTGAGCACCAACTGTATGACAAACACTGTTCTAGGATTTAAGGAAACAGCAAAGAACATGACAAATAAAACTCTGTCTTTCTGGAACTTTAATTTTAGTGCCATAAACTGAATGCTACTAACAATAACCATTCTTACTCAATGAATGAAGATTACAGAGAACAAAAGAAAAAAATGCCTCACTTTAAAAAATGTATCTTTTTAAAGATGCTTCAGGTCAGTTCAGTTCAGACAGTTGTGTCCAACTCTTTGTGACCCCATGGACTGCAGCACACCAGCCTTCCTGTCCATCACCAACTCCTGGAGTTTACTCAAACTCATGTCCATTGAGTCGGTGATGCCATCCAACTATCTCATGCTCTGTCGTCCCCTTCTCCTCCTGCCTTCAACCTTTCCCAGCATCAGGCTCTTTTCCAATCAGTCAGTTCTTCGCATCAGGTGGCCAAAGTATTGGCGTTTCAGCTTCAGCCTCAGTCCTTCCAGTGAATGAATATTCAGGACTGATTTCCTTTAGGATGGACTGGTTGGATCTCCTTGCAGTCCAAGGGACTCTCAAGAGTCTTCTCCAATACCACAGCTCAAAAACATCAATTCTTCAGTGCTAGGGTTTCTTTATAGTCCAACTCTCACATCCATATATGACTAATGGAGAAACCAAAGCCTTGACTACATGGGACTTTTTTGGCAAAGTAATGTCCCTGCTTTTTAATATGCTTTCTAGGTTGGTCATAACTTTTCCTCCAAGGAGCAAGCATCTTTTAATTTCATGGCTTCAGTCACCATCTGCAGTGATTTTGGAGCCCCCCAAAATAAAGTCTGTCACTGTTTCCACTGTTTCCTCTTCTATTTGCCATGGAGTGATGGGACTAGATGCCATAATCTTAGTTTTCTCAATGTTGAGTTTTAAGCCAATTTTTTCACTCTCCTCTCACTTTTACCAAGAGGCTCTTTAAAGCTGCTTAGATGAAGTTATTCCAGGAGCTGCATGTGACAATTTAATTTATTTCTTCATTTTAGTTTATAAAAAATGTGTTAGTTTATCTTGTGGAAGTGTTCTTTGATTATTCAATATCTGAAATGTAAAGACAAATATATATTTATTGCCATGTTGATTAACATCTTAAATTTTTATCATGATGTTTCATGGTTATAATTATACTTTTATATCAATTTCTAACCACTTGGTTTGAAGTTAGAACTTCAAAGTCTACAATAGTACTTATTTACCAAGACCCTCAATGACACTCTTAAAAGCTTTTTCCATTTTATAGGCAAAACATGGCAAAAATTTTAATTTGTAGTCCATTGAAATTCAAAGTTCATTTCCTCATTACACTTTTTTTTTCTTTTGTGAATTGCTGTTTATGGTCTTTGTTTCAGTTTGGTATATCTTTTATAGACTTGTAAGAGTTTTTATTTAGTATCCCAACTTTTCTATTTTAAAAATCTTAGAATTGAGATAATAGCTAAATTGATATCTATTTTTAATTAATAACTGCATGTATAAAATATCCAAAATTTGGTTCAAGAAAACTAGTTTGTCATTTTTAAAAAAGGGATATATACATATTATGCATATATATGGATATTATTTATTGTTATTGTTTAGTTGCTAAGTCCTGTCTCATGTCATGTTTTTTGACCCCATGGACTGTAACCCACTGTATTCATCTGCCCAAGGGATTTCACAGGCAAGAATACTGGAGTGGGTTGCCATTTCCTTCTCCAATATATGCATATACACACATGCAGATGTGTACTTAAAGATAAAATGCAATATTTTTCTATTGTTAAACTCTACTGTACTAAAACAAAGAAATGTATTTGCTGCTAGTAACAGTAATAACGGAGAAGGCAATGGCACCGCACTCCAGTACTCTTGCCTGGACAGTCCCCTGGACGGCAGAGCCTGGTAGGCTGCAGTCCATGGGGTCACTAAGAGTCGGACATGACTGAGTGACTTCACTTTCACTTTTCACTTTCATGCATTGGAGAAGGAAATGGCAACCCACTCCAGTGTTCTTGCCTGGAGAATCCCAGGGACGGGGGAGCCTGGTGGGCTGCCGTCTATGGGGTCGCACAGAGTTGGACATGACTGAAGTGACTTAGCAGCAGCAACAGTAATAATGATAGTAATAGTTAACATTATTGAGTACCTATTTATATAACTGCTATTCTGTTATACCATTTACAGTTACCTTGATCCTTAAACAATCCTCCAAAGTAGCTATTATTATCATTTTAAGGTTGAACATTGGAAAGCTTAATTCAGTTGGCCAGAGGTTAGCACTTACAAACTGCAAGTAGCTCTGTGTGTGTGCATGCTCAGTCACTAAGTCGTGTCCAACTCTTTGTGACCCCATGGACTGTAGCCTGCCCACCTCTTTATTCATGGAATTTTCCAGGCAAGAATATTGGAGTGGGTTGCCATTTTCTTCTGCACAGGATCTTCCCAATCCAGAGTCAGAAACAGAATTTACAACAGTCAAAGGAATTAAGGAAATTATTTTATTTTAAAACTTCAAATAAAACATTTGTTCAGGTTAAAAATAAATCATATAAAAAAGGAAACTGAGAAGAGAAAACTAAACATCTTTCACTCTTCATCTGATTCCACTCCCAGAGGTTGCCACTATTAACTGTTTCTTTGTCATTCTGGAAAATATGTGTGTGCGTGTGTGTGTTCAAAATTGAAGTACTATTCTCCAGGTTTTTACAAAAGTAAAACATATTTTAGAGTTTATTGCATATTACGTCCTGGATTGGGAAATAAACAATAAACTAAACAATAAGTGAAGCAACTAAACAATAAAAATAAACAATATCATGTATATGCATAATATGTATATATCCCTTTTTAACCCATGTCTCCTGTGTCTCCTGCATGCGGATTCTTTACCACTGAGCCACTTGGGAAGTCCAGTAAGTAGCTGAGCATAGTGTATAGCCCCAATCTGTAGTAATCCCTCTTTTTTTTTTTTTTGTAAATTAATTAATTTATTTTAATTGGAGGCTAATTACTTTACAATATTGTGGTGGCTTTTGCCATACACTGACATACATGTGTTCCCCATCCTGAAACTCCTCCCACCTCCCTCCTCATCCCATCCCTCAGGGTCATCCCAGTGCACCAGCTCTGAGTGCCCTGCCTCATGTATCGAACCTGGACTGGTGATCTATTTCACATATATAATATACATGATTCAATGCTATTCTCTCAAATCATCACACCCTCACCTTCTTCCAGAGTCCAAAAGTCTGTTCTTTATATCTGTGTCTCTTTTGCGGTCTCGCATATAGGGTCATCATTACCATCTTTTTAAATTCCATATATATGTGTTAGTATACTGTATTGGTGTTTTTCTTTCTGGCTTACTTCACTGTGTATAATAAGCTCCAGTTTCATCCACCTCATTAGAACTGATTCAAATGCATTATTTTTAATGGCTGAGTAATATTCCATTGTGTATACGTACCACAGCTTTCTTATCCATTCATCTGCCGATGGACATCTAGGTTGTTTCCATATCCTGGCTATTATAAACAGTGCTGGGATGAACATTGGGGTACACGTGTAATCCCTCTTCTTTTATCTTTCCACGAATGCTACTGCCTTAACATTCACCATTCAAGTGATCAGAAGGAAAAGAGGAAATGTCATTCTGAGTCCCATTAACAAAGGCTCCTCTTTCAGCACAAAGCTCATCATAAAACTTTATATTCTGCTTTTTATTATGTTTTAATTTCCTAATACAAAGAACTGAAATTGTTTGAGATAATGAAATGTTTGGTTTGTAGAAATGTTTCAGTGGGAGGAAATTGGAATGTGGTCCAAATTTTCAGGAATAGGGAGGAAACTCTAATTACTCCTGCACTGGAGGCAGACTCTTTACCATCTGAGCCACCAGGGAGTCCCCACTCTGATTTCTATTTTCCTTCAAGTTGTATGAAAAATTTCTCAGAGAACATGGAACTATTTGTGGTTAACTACTGCCCTCTGTTGGCAGCATGTTATATGTCTTCATTTATTGTAAGAGTCTTATTTAAGGTTAGAGTTAATCTCATCAATAAAATGAATAATTAAATTCCAGAGAATGGAAGTGTCTTGTTCAAACAGCATAGCTTCTTAACGACAAGGATGGAATGAGACCCCAGGTACCATGACCTACCATCAGTCTTGTATTGACTAAATTGAAAACTGCAATTATTTTTTTTTGCCAGAGAATATTTTTCATTTTCAGAGTCAGAAACAGAATTTACAATAGTCAAAAGAATTAAAGAAATTATTTTATTTTAAAACTTCAAATAAGACCTTTGTTCAGGTTAAAAATAAATCATACAAGAAAGGAAATTGAGAAGAGAAAAATAAACATCTTTCACTCTTCATCTGAGTCCCCTCCCAGAGGTTGCCACTATTAACTGTTTCTTTGTCATTCTGGAAATTATGTGTGCGTGTGTTCGAAATTGAAGTACTGTTCTCCAGGTTTTTACAAAAGTAAAACATATTTTAGAGTTTATTCCATATTACTTCACATAGATACAACTCATTCTTTTAATATGACAGTTTTATTGACACTTCTAAGGGTTGCAGACAAATTTAGAATGTTTTTATTTGGGACTGCCTGACATTTCTAATAATTAATTTAGACTGTGCATCTCTTCTTGGACTCTTACAGAAGTGAGACAGTTTTGTTCTCCTTTCATCAGGGGACATTTGATTTGGGTCTGTCTCACTACTGATGACGGATGCTAACTTGATCACTTGATTGAGGTGTTGTCTGCAGTCCTCTCCGTCGTAAGCTACCCAGTTTTTCTGCTTCTGGGCACAGATAGGATTTGAGTGGCAGACGTGCTCAGCAAAGAGACAAAATCAAAATAATTACCTTGTCATACTCTTTCTCTCAGGTAACAAGAAGAGTAGATATTAGATGCTAAATATAATTTTCTCAAAGTGCTGAGAGGCCATTTTCTGGCTTCTTGTTTAGTTCTAATTTCTCTTTCTGGAAAAGTACACAGATTAGTGAATTATCTGTGATAGTTGTTCTGAGAGTTTGAGGGATGTTTTGGTATACTAAACAATACATGTAAATTCTGAACTATTTTGTGTGTGAGAGCATACATGACACGTGGGGTGTAATAATAATCTTTTTATTGACAATTAGATGAACACTGGATACCAGAACTGCTGACAGTGTTTTCTTAAAGGTTTTAGTAAAGCAATCAGATTTTTAACAATTACATTAAAATTTGTCATGTAAATTTCTGTTTTAGGTTGTGATATTCATTAAAACTCTTCACTTTGCATTTGTATTGTAAGAAATAATTTTGACTGCTTTAGAGGAAAAAGTCTAAAAAATAAAAATTTTTAATGCTTTAATTTACATTTTGGACAAAATATTTCAAATTGCAGCATAGCAAAATTACATGATAATCTTGATTACCACATAATTATTAATTTTTCTGAAATAAAGGCAAGAAAGATCAATGGTATGGAATAAATATAAACTTATAAATTATGTATGTGATTAACTTATTATTCAATTAAGCATCACTCACTAATTAACCTAATGTCCAATATGCACAATAATAATTCAATTAGAATGTCTTATAATTTTGTTAGCTTTTGGCCATATAAAAATTACAGCTTTACAACATATCTTACAATTTCATCTTTATGATGGGTATTTGTTTAGGCAGGATAGAAGATATTTTTGTAGTACTTTTCCATCTTGATTAATAACTTTCAATATTTAACATATGTTCATCATAATGCTTGCTGCCTCCCACTTTATTAAAATGCAAACAGCATTTTCTGAATCATTCATTTGCCAACTATTTGTGTGTGTTTTGTGTGCTCACTCAGTCGTGTCCGCCAGGCTCCTCTGTCCATGGAATTTTCCAGGCAAGAATATTGGAGTGGATTGCCATTTCATACTCCAGGGGATCTTCTGAACCCAGGGATCGAACCCATGTCTCATGAGTCTCTTGCACAGGCAGATAGATTCTTTACTGCTGTGCCATCATACCAACTATTCATTGACGCTTCCTGGGTGCCACTACAGGAACTATTGCAGTTAACATACCACATAAACATTAATGTTTTCTTGGAATTTATGTTTGAGTCCCGGACTTCCATGGTGACTCAGATGGTAAAATGTCTGTCTACAATGCGGGAGACTGGGGTTTGAGCCCTGGGTCGGGAAGATCCCCTGGAGAAGAAAATGGCAATCCACTCCAATATTATTGCCTGGAAAATCCCATGGACAGAAGAGCCTGATGGGCTACAGTCTGTGGGGTCGCAAAGAGTCCGACACGACTGAGCGACTTCAGTATGTTTTAGTACATTTTTCATCAAAAGTGTCAGGGGATGTAATCAGTATATTCTGGCATATATATTTTTTTGCCCTCTTAATGGCACACACAAACCTTTTCAGTTTTCTTCATTGACATGACAAATTTTGCTGAATTAACAAGTGATTTTGGTAGGATGAAGTCATAACTGTGGAAAGTGAAAGTGTTAGTTGCTCAGTCGTGTCCGACTTTGCGACCCCATGGACTGTAGCCCACCAGGCTCCTCTATCCATGGAATTCTCCAGGCAAGAATACTGGGGTGGGTTGGCATTCCCTCCTCCAGGGGATCTTCCTGTCCCAGAGATTGAACCCAGGTCTCTTGCATTGCAGGCAGATTCTTTTACCTTCTGAGCCACCAGGGAAGCTCCATAACTGTGGAAGGATTCATCAAGCGACTTGGAGGAAAGATCTAGCCTTGGAGAACATGTTTAGGGAACAAAAGGAAGCAAAAGAATGATAGAAAAATGTCAATTCAGCAGACAGTATCCTCACAATTTAATGAGTAGAATTAAAAGAAATATGAAAGAAAGAAAATATAAACTGAATTTTGTTTCAGGGTTGCAAGGTATTCCAGAAAGTAAGCAGAATAAGCGTGATTAACTGGTACTATAACATGTAAAATAAGCAATCACAAAACCATATCTTCTATTAATATATCTCTATGGAGACATGGTGATAAAAGGCTGCTGCCCATTTTGCAAACACAGAAAAGTAAGGTTAATTAGAAATGCCATAGTTGCAAATTCATTTCCATTAACATCAAAATCAATTTAAGAAAAGGTATTTTCATGGCATGATTTTTTTTTCTGAGTTGTATTACGATTGTGTCAGATCCATATATTAGTGATTCATTACATGGTTTAGAAAATGGGGTGCCTGCCAAAAACCCACCTGGACTGAGAAGAATATCTATTACTACTTCTTGGGCAACAGTAATTTTTCTCTCTTTTGATGTTTGAAGTCATTCAGAACATAGGTGACATTCATTATAACCAGTCAGACTAAACAATGAGGGTGTAAAGACAAAAACTGAAGAGCAAATGACAAGGTCGATCTACATTTTTCATGTTAAAGTCAGGGAGTGTACCTTTCCTTTCACGAAAATGGATGATGACTGAGTAATGCGTTTACTTTTCAAATGCATTAAAGAGTAAAGTGCATGGGCGTTCAGGCTTATTGCCCATATGCCACTAAACTTGGAAATAATCTTCTGTGAGTATTAACACTCTGTTATGGCACATGGGTTAGCAGACTGTTTTCCATCTTGAAACATATCTGCTGGCACTTTTTTCATGTTTATGGATTCGTTTTACCACTCCTAACCAATAAAGATCCAAATTTACTTTACTCTGAAATAGTTTAAATCTAGTTCATTTTATAGTCTCTCTTCCTCTTTAGAAGTAGTCAATATCCTGAAGTTGGGGGAATTTTCCCCATTTCTGATGCTGTACATTGCTCTATATGCTATTTATACAAACAATTTATACTGCTGCTTTTTTAATGTGCATAAAGAGTATTATCCTCAACTTATTCGTTTGCAACTTTTTTCACGTCATTGTATTTCTGAAATGTATATATGGCTATATGTGTGGCTCTTCTATGTTAGCTTTAGCTATGGTATAGTATTCCATTTATTAAAACATATCATTAATTTTTCCCATTCTTCGACTGAGGAGAAGTAGATTAACTTGTTTGGACTTGTTTTGCTTCAGTGAACATTTTTACACATGACATCTTGTATTGATACAAATTCAAGCATCTCTAGGGATAGAAATGAAAGACTGGAATTTCTGGGTTGCAGAACAAGCAGCTTTTAATTATACAAGTTATTGTTAAAGTTCTCTACAAAGTGGGCTTCCCTGGTGGCTCAGACAGTAAAGAATCCGCCTGCAATGCAGGAGACGCAGGTTGGATCCCTGGATTGGGAGGATCCCCTGGAGAAGGGAATAGCTACTCACTCCAGTATATTTGACTGGAGAAATTCTTGGACAGAGGAGCCTGGTGGGCTACAGTCCATGGGGTCTCTGAGTGGCTAACACTTTCTCTACTACTTTTTTCCACAAAGTAGTCTCACCACAGCGCTATAGAAGAGTACTTATTTCTCCAAATGCCTGCAAAAAAGTGTTATCAGAATTTCTAATTTCTGCCTAACTGGTCTGTAAGGAAAGATGTCTTATTGTAGATATGATTTTATTTTTTTAGATTTCTAGCAAGGAAGTGGTCATGTTTATTGGTTTACTCTTCTGAGAAATGCCTGTTCATATCTTTTGACCATTTAAAATACTTGATTTTCTGTTTTGTTCTTGTTGAAACAGTAAGTATTCCTTGTATATTCTGAAAAAAAAATCCTCTAGGTTATATGGATTGAAGATTCCTTCTGCAGGTATATGTCTTGTCTTTTTAGATTGAGTATTTTTGTAATATAAGAATTAATATTGACATAGGTAAATATATCCATCTTTTCCTTTATGGCTTATGCTCTTAAGATTTAAAAAATTCTACTACTATAATATGATGGATATAACAGTATACATTTTCTCTAAAGGTATACTTTTAAATCTTTGTCTTTCAAATCATCATCTTTGTCTTTTGTTTC
This sequence comes from Bos indicus x Bos taurus, assembly GCF_003369695.1. Lineage (NCBI taxonomy): Eukaryota > Metazoa > Chordata > Mammalia > Artiodactyla > Bovidae > Bos > Bos indicus x Bos taurus. The sequence goes on along the minus strand of NC_040077.1, from coordinate 8,605,883 downwards.
AACATTTCAAAGTTCTTTTGGCGTTTTTGCCCTTTATATCTTCCATATGAAGTTTAATATTTGGTGTAATAATTTCTTTGAAAAATAATATTGACTGGTATTGCACTAAATTAGTAAATTAATATGGAAAGAATAAGCTTGAACAATTAGGGGGCTGTACATGAGTGCTCTGGTGGATGTACTGACGTTAGCGAGGAGACAGGCAGCTCATCACAGAAACAGAAGTAAAGGCTGGTTTCATGAACCTGTGACTGATTATCCTAGTGCCATTTCACAGGACATTGGTTTGACACCCTCTGTCATCACCTTGAAAGTGAAAGCGAAAGTGAAGTCGTGTCCGACTCTTTGTGACTCCATGGAATGTAGCCTGCCAGGCTCCTCTGTCCACGGGATTTTCCAGGCAAGAGTACTGGAGTGGGTTGCCATTTCCTTCTCCAGGGGATCTTCCCAACCCAGGGATTGAACCCGGGTCTCCTGCATTGCAAGCAGACACTTTACCGTCTGAGCCACCAGGGAAGTCTGTCATCACCTTGAAATTGATAAATTTTAGATTGGTTACCCCAAATATGTAGCTGATTCTGGAGAGTATATGCGTGCAGTTGCAAAGTATGGGCAGACCAGGTGGTGGGTGTGTATAGGCGTTGTCTTCTCTTGGCTTTTATTTTCTCATGAAATAGGAAGTAAAGATCATTCATCTCCCTGTGCTGCATTCTGGGTTATATCTCAAGGTCTCATATTCAAGTCACCAAATCTCTCTGTGCCTAACCTGCTTTTGGTTGATTCAGTAAACTTTTAATTGCAGCGACTGTATTTTAATTTTAAAATACTACTTGATTTTCTTTCAATTATGCCTTTTTTCATAATTTTTTGCTTTCTGACTTACACTTTTACTTTCTCATTTGTCTTTAATAACTTTATAATACTTATTTTCTGGTCTTTTTCTCTTCCATATGATTTTTTTCTATTTTTTGTTTGTTTGTTTGTTTTTTGAAGTTTTTAGGTCTCTAATCATGCTGGTGGCTATGTCTGCTAATGATCATTTTGATGCTAATAATTTTTTTTACTTATTTTTAAGCTCTTTTTTTTGTTCATTCCTATGGGCATTTCAGAACCATTAGAGTTGTGCAAATTTGATCTCAGACTCATTTAAGGAGCATGCACATTGATTTAAGTAATTGAGGGAAGCTTGTTTTCTGCTTAATCCTAGCAAAATATTCCTAGGATCTACTCATGCAGATGGGTAGATATTTCCATAGTCTTCCTTTTCAGTAATTATGTAACTCTCTGCATAGTCTTGTTTCTTTCTAGGCACATTTCTAACTTTCTATTTCATATAGACTCAAAACTTCATTCTTATCTCCATGGGTATGTACAACTTAACTCTTTCAACTCCCAGCCGCAGCCACAAGAGCAGCTTACTATCTCCACCTCCTTTCTTGTTCCCCCTCACCCTACCCAGCCCTGGATTATTCGCATTCTATCCTGTAAACACAGAAATAGATTTTATCAGAAAAGTTACATTTTTATTCAGCACTCGAGAAATTTATAGTCAAAACTTTTTTGTGTTATTCTACACATTGCCTCAATCAGAATATTTCAATTGAATTCCATTAATTCAGGAATCTGTATTTTCCCTTCAAAATCAGACAACTACGAGGATAATTACAAAAACAAGGGTTAAGTTTTTGAACACCAATGCAAAGTAAAATATTTATATTCCGCAAGTTCCTACTCCAATATTTTGCTCTCAGCAGAAAATTTCTTTTTGTTTGGGGAGAAAAAGGAGACTGCCAGACAGCATGTCATCAGATTTCCTGTTCCCCACTAGCAATCTTTTCTCATTCATAGCTGTTTTCTCAGTTGTATGGATCATGGCTGAGTTAAAGCACACAGAATCTAGGATCTATTATACAGCATACTGCCTATAGTTAACAACAGCTGTACAGTATACTTAGAATTTTGTTGAGGCTAGATCTTATGTTATGTTTTTATCACAAAGAAGGAGAAATCATATAATTATAAGGGTAAGAGAAAACTTCCGGAGGTGATGGATATGTTTGTGGCATAGATTGTGATGACTTTTATAGATATGAAATTAAATATGTATAGCTTTTTTGTGTATAAATCATGTCACAATAAAGTGGGTTAAAAAGAATACTTACATTTTTGCAGTGTTCTAAGTGGGTTATAAATCATTGAGAGAGCTGTCAAGAGACTCTAATGTAAATTATCAATAGCAGAACTGTTGCGAAAGCATCAGCAGCTCCTTCCATAATGAGAACTTGTCTATTGCATTGATAAGTTGTCTCTATAAGGGCTTCCTTTGTGGCTCAGCAGTAAAAGAATCTGCCTGCAATGCATGTGACATGTGTTTGATCCCTGGGCCAGGAAGAGCCCCTGGAGAAGGAAATAGCAACCCACTGTACTATTCTTGCCTGGGAAATCCCATGGACAGACAGATTGGAAGGCTACAGTCCTTGGGGTCTCAAAGAGTCTGACATGATTTAGCAACTCAATAACCATCACACAAGTTGTCTCCATTGATGCTGTTTTCAGACAAATGCCAACAGGTACACATGAGCATGTGTGTGCATACCCACACAAAGCACACACACACACACAGACACAGTGCTATTATCCCTGTTCATTGCAGAACCATGCTACCTCTTCCACAGTATGTGCAGATAATTAGAGGCCCATGCACTTGGCTTCTCTCATCAATAACCTCAGTTTTGATTCAAATCTTATGTAAGTTCATTTGATTATGGAGCCTAAAAAGTATTTGGAATTCTAGCCATGAAATATCTGGGATTTGTTTTAAGCTTTTCTGTCTCTGCAATATAGAAAGAAATACTAAAGGGAAGCTGGAATAAATATTGAATAAGTAAATCCTCAATATATTCCCCAGAAGGTTTTTCTTTTTTGCCACTTTATTTTATTTTATTTTATTTTTTAGATTTTTATTTATTTTTATTTTTTTAAAATTAATTTTATTTTATTTTTAAACTTTACATAATTGTATTAGTTTTGCCAAATATCAAACTGAATCCGCCACAGGTATACATGTGTTCCCCATCCTGAACCCTCCTCCCTCCTCCCTCCCCATACCATCCCTCTGGGCCGTCCCAGTGCACCAGCCCCAAGCATCCAGTATTGTGCATCGAACCTGGACTGGTATCTCGTTTCATACATGATATTTTACATGTTTCAATGCCATTCTCCCAAATCTTCCCACCCTCTCCCTCTCCCACAGAGTCCATAAGACTGTTCTATACATCAGTGTCTCTTTTGCCATCTCATACACAGGGTTATCGTTACCATCTTTCTAAATTCCATATATATGCGTTAGTATACTGTATTGGTGTTTTTCCTTCTGGCTTACTTCACTCTGTATAATAGGCTCCAGTTTCATCCACCTCATTAGAACTGATTCAAATGTATTCTTTTTAATGGCTGAGTAATACTCCATTGTGTATATGTACCACTGCTTTCTTATCCATTCATCTGCTGATGGACATCTAGGTTTCTTCCATGTCCTGGCTATTATAAACAGTGCTGTGATGAACATTGGGGTACACGTGTCTCTTTCCCTTCTGGTTTCCTCAGTGTGTATGCCCAGCAGTGGGATTGCTGGATCATAAGGCAGTTCTATTTCCAGTTTTTTAAGGAATCTCCACACTGTTCTCCATAGTGGCTGTACTAGTTTGCATTCCCACCAACAGTGTAAGAGGGTTCCCTTTTCTCCACACCCTCTCCAGCATTTATTATTTGTAGACTTTTGGATTGCAGCCATTCTGACTGGTGTGAAATGGTACCTCATAGTGGTTTTGATTTGCATTTCACTGATAATGAGTGATGTTGAGCATCTTTTCATGTGTTTGTTAGCCATCTGTATGTCTTCTTTGGAGAAATGCCTATTTAGATCTTTGGCCCATTTTTTGATTGGGTCATTTATTTTTCTGGAGTTGAGCTGTAGGAGTTGCTTGTTTTATTTGTAGTTTATTTCCTTTCACATCCTCAAGTATCTCTTACCACTTTCTCTCCACATTAGCTCTTTCTGTACATCAATAACATAATCAAGTTTCATCCCCTTTAAAAAGGAAAGCAAACTCTTCCTTAAACTTACTCTTTATTTAGTATTTTACACTCTGTCTTGGTGTATGGAATAAAGACTCTAGAAGTAGTCAATACTTGTTATCTGCACTTCTGCAGTCTCTGCTTCAGTCACAGGAAACATGTTTGTACCCACACTGTTCTAGTGAAGGCCCCCTTTCTAATGACTGCAATGACTCCCTATTTGCTAAGTCAAATGGGCACTTTACAAGGACTATCTTGACATCTCTATACACCTTGTTTCTTTTTAGAAATTTCCAAATGATTTTCTAAGTCTTTTTCACAGAATAACTTCTCTTTTTATGCTTGTCTACTAATTGTTGCCTTTTTTCACAAGTTTTTAACATTTCTTTCTTCTAACCTAAAGGCTGAACCTCAGATAGCATATGCTTGATATCAAGTAGAGCATATATGTATTGAACCCCCAAGATTTTTCTCTAATACTTCTCTTCTAAACACAAATGTTATATATACAATTATCTTCTTGGATCGTCAAAGAGACATTTTTAGAGCATCATATATACAGGTAAACTCTAACTGATTTCCTAAATCTATCCTTCTGGATACCATAAAAGATACTCTTAACACCTCCTTTTTTCCATATGTCCTGTGGATTATAGCTCGTAAATAGTACTTTTATTTTTTCCATTCCCTCCGAACCCCCAGCTACCACCTTGGTTCCTCATCTCCTATTCAACAACTGCCGTATTGATCTTCCTGACTGTGGTCTTCGTTTCCTCTAATTTAGTGTCCAAATTGGTATCAGTGTGATCCTTCAGAAATAAAACACCAATTATGTCACTCGTTATGTAAATATTTGATGCATCAACTTAAAAATATCTTTTAAATACCATGATTTAAGTATAATGGAAAATAGCCAGTTTCAGTAGTGTCAGAATATACAATCTAAAATAATCATGTCAGTGGTCTACGTAGCATGTCACATAAGAGTAAATTATTCAACATCTCCCCCTCTCTTATATGACAAAATTATTTTTTAAATGACCATGAAGTTAACATATACATAACACTGGAGATATTGGATATTCCAAAATAGATGCAGACATTACTACAATTGCTTTCTAGTATATTCTTGTTGTTGCTGTTTGTTTGGGGGTTTTGCCATTGTTGTTTTTCCCTGTTGAGCTCCACTAGATTGACAGGAGGAGAGGAGTTTGGGGAGGAGTGTTTGTATTAACTGTGTGGAGAACAGGAAAGTGTTTTAAAAGAAGAGGCTGCACTGGCTTCACAACTTCCTACATGGATGAGAGGACGGAAAAAGGAGTTAGTCACTTAAGACTTGGAGACTAAAAAAAGGAACTTTTTTCACTCACTGACTTTGTATTGTTTATTTTGGCTACTGAAAGGGTTTTTCCACTTTTATCTAGTATGACATGATGGTTAGCAGTGTAACATTTCAAGTGAAAATTCACTTTATTTGTTTCATATTGGTGCATTCAATTTTCTCTGAAATTTACAGTATTATGAACCAGTTGCTGGTTATACAAAAACATTGCAAGTGATTACAAGTTCTTTCAAGTTTTTATAGAAGCAAAAAATACAATATTTATACAGTATTTTTATATCTACTTAACAATTGTGTGTATCATCCTTTGGCACAGTGTTATAAGAAAAGTTTTTATGTAAATAAGTGTCTAATAATTAGTAAGTGAATTTTAATACAACTGGAACATCTGTAAGACATTTAAGTAACTACTACATCATAACTGTGATGTAATATTTTCTTTTCTTTCTTTTTTTTTTATTTTCTTGATTTCTTTTTGTTTCCCAGTAACCAAGCAATGACACCCTACTCCAGTACTCTTGCCTGGAAAATCTCATGGATGGAGGAGCCTGGTGGGCTGCAGTCCATGGGGTCGCTAGGAGTCGGACACGACTGAGCGACTTCACTTTCACTTTTCACTTTCATGCATTGGAGAAGGAAATGGCAACCCACTCCAGTGTTCTTGCCTGGAGAATCCCAGGGACGGGGGAGCCTGGTGGGCTGCCATCTCTGGGGTTGCACAGAGTCGGACACGACTGAAGTGACTTAGCAGCAGCAGCAGCAGCAACCAAGCAACAGTAAAAAAAAAGAGGAGCACATTTTAGTTTTAAAATATTTTTTAAATTTAGCAAAAATTTTCATGTGTGGGATAAAATCTTCACTTACCAAAAATTGTTATTACTTCCAGTTCATACTCTATTTTAATGTTTTAAATACACATACACAATATCTACATAAAAATCAATGTTTATAAAGCATTATTAGCAAAACTCTGCTAACTAGAAGCTTACTATTCCAGTTATTTGTTGATGCACAACAAACCATCCTACATCTTAGTGGTTTAAAGCAATTACAATTATTTATTTAGTTTGCACATCTGTGATATGGGTAGGCTAAGTGAGGACAGTTTGTATCTTTTCCAAAGATCACCAGTGGGGGCAATTATGTGGACAGCTGAGTGCTGGAATCTTAATGTTCATCACTCAAATGTTGAACAGGTGATGCTGTAATCTTGGATCTCATCAGATAATGAATCAAAGAAAAAAATGCATCGGATGCAGTGAAACAGTGAGAACGACTATTTTTTTTAATATAAACTTATTTTAATTGGAGGCTAATTACTTTACAATATTGTGTTGGTTTTGCCATACATCAACAAGAATCTGCCATGGGTGTACACATGTTGCCCATCCTGAACCCCCCACCCACCTCCCTCCCTGTACCATCCCTCTGGGTCATCCCAGTGCACCAGCCCCAAGCATCCTGTATCGTGCATCGAACCTGGACTGGCAATTCGTTTCTACTTAAGTATATTGTAGTAGAGGTCAAGTCTACTGCAATAGTGAGAGAGAGGGAAGTTTTCAAGTGCAGGGTGAGTCAGTACAAAAGTACTAGAGGACATTAGGGGAGAGTTTAGTCATATGTGTTGACTAATTTGCATTTATCAAAGTTAGGCTCCTACCCTCTTCAGACACTGGGAAATAAGGGTGCTATCTTTCTGAATGACTGTACTTTAAAGGAATGTCTCCCAAGTCCTCAAGAAAGATTTTCCTAGGTTGTAAAACTGTCAGGAGAATGGGAGATTTACATTTCAAAAAGGCAGAGAAAGAACAGATGACTGCAAATTTTCTAAAGTAATGCTCTCAGAAGAGAAATGTCAGGAAGACAGGAGGAAACCTGTGTACAGGTTAGTCAGCCGAAGGGGACAGTGCCATCTTCGTTGCGTGTTATCAGGACCATCTCCATGTAACCTCTGCAAGTTATTTCTTGGCTCCCTCATAATAGTGGTGACTGGGTTCCAAAAGCAAGCATGAAAAGAAAGGAATACTTAAGATCTATCTGCACTTCTACTGCATTCTATTCAACAAAGCAGTTACAGAAGCCCAAACAAAGGCAAATAGAGGGGACAAAGTTTCCATCTCTTGATGAGAGTGACAAAATTCAGAAGAGCATACGGGAGTAGAAATACCATTGCATAATGCTGTTTTTGAAAAATACAATCTGCCACACTGCATATATAATATTAAAATCCAGCAAAAAGTGCAGTAGAAATTGTTTAGAATTGGAACAACAAAATATTTTTCTGGGAGAAGTGTTTTATCACTGACTGTTTAGAATTGCTGGTGCATTAAAAAAAGGACTAAGTTAAGTTGATTTTATTATTGTTTTTACATTTTCTAGAGAAAAATGCACCCGATTACTGCTTATATTCATGCTGTTCCTTTGCACTGCTCTGAGCTTAAAGATATTGTTCTAATTTCTTCTGAATAAAATAAAAACTCCAAATATTGCCTTAAAAAGTACTTCATAAACTAAGAATTGCCTTTCCTTTAGAACTATTATCTCATAGTCCCCAGATGAATCTTATATTCTAGATACATGGAGTATCTTGCAGTTCTTGGGGAAAAAAAGAACTTGCTTATTGCCTTTTTTTTTGTATTATGATTAAATAAATAATTTAAAATATATTCTGCCAAAAGTGAAAACTGCCTCAGCTCTGCCTATCAGTTCAGATTTCACTCATTAGGAAGCCTTCTTAGACCACCTACTGAGACCTTGGACCACTCAGCCTCAGACACAGATCTCTCATTTATTAGGGAGTTGAGTTATGACTCATTTTCTCTTGTCTAATGTGTATAAGTCCAAGCTCATATAATGCAGCCCTGTCACTTTTCTAGAACTAAGGTCACCCCAAGATAAAAATTTGAAATTAGATTCATACCCTCTAAGATCCATATTTGGGTCAAGAGTTCTTGGCTTGTATTTAGCTAACTTGTGTATCTGCTCCACAGCTTCAAATGGAGACTATAGCTGTGTAATTCACAGCACTTTATCACTGTTCTCAGTCGAGTCTGACTTTTTGCAACCCCATGGACTGTAGCCTCCCAGGCTCCTCTTTCCACTGGATTTTTCAAGCAAGAATATTGGAGTGGGTTGCCATTTCCTCCTTCAGGGATCTTCTCAACCCAGGGACTGAACCTACATCTTCAGCAGCCCCACCAATGCAGATGGATTCTTTACTTGCTGAGCCATCAGGGAAGCTAGGCCACGTGTATTAAGCTACTTTGGATAAGCAGACCCCTATCTTTTGCCGAATGACTGTGAGTAAGAGAAAATCTGCAGTTTCTATCATCAATGCTTTCTTGTTTATCATTTTGAAAAGAAAGTACTCATTAAATAGGATATAAATCCTATTGTTTCTTTAGAAGTAAAACAGTCATCATTCTATTTGGAAAAACCTTTATGTACTTCAATCAGTTATCCAATCTCTTTCATAGTCTTTAATAGAGAGAATAAATCCAGATCACTTAATGTTCCATCACATGTCTAATATTTTAGTGTTTTAGATGCTATTTAATCTATTTGCTTCCTGGAAGTTCCAATTGATTATATTCTGTTTTCATCTTCTGCACAAATTGTAAATGTATAGAGAACCTGTACTTCATATAATAGAATGATTATTTCACACAGTAGTCTGGGTTATACGCTTAAAGCATTTGCTTACTTGTGAAATTCCTGTGATGCATCGCAGACTGTAGATTTGCATTTTATGTGCTCTTGCCTACATTGTTTCTTTCTGTCCTTGCACATAACTAGAAATTTGCCATCTGTGACTTATACAATTTGTTTTTTATTACTAAATTTCCTTTTCTGTTTCTTGTTTCTGAATCAGTGATCTAAAGTGACTGTACTATAAACTCCTGACAGTTTTTTTTTTTTTTCTTTTTTGTAATGCATATGCCTGACACAAGCTTTGATTGCTGATACACCACTTCAAAGGCGCATCCACTTCAAAGAGGCATCTACTTCAAAGATGCTATCTGGAATATACACACTGCCAGCCATATGACCAGGTAAAGAACCAGGTGGCCTTTCCCTATTGAAGCTCCTTTATTTAGAGATCTTTGTTGATTTCAATAACTGACCATTTGGGTCACTTTTTTTTTCTTTCCTTGCTTTAAATCCCCACTCTCATGTTTTAAATTCACTAATAAATAGTGAACCCATGCCACCCAGGGCCCCCACCCTCAACCTCAATAAAAGCTGAACCCCAGGTCAGTTCTCAGTTTCTCAGCTTGAGACCTTCCAGTGCTGCTCCGGGTGTGCCATGTAATATCCAGGTCTTGTAAGCAATAAATCTTTTCTTTTCCCAAAGTTTCCTGGTGGTTATTGCTACAGGGCATCTTGTAATCACAATGAGAACCATAAGGACCTATCCAGCCATAATACTGGTTTTTGATAGACTGAGACCAGCATGAAACAATTGGCATAGTCATCAGGACTCCAAGATCATCTTTGCAACTAACCAAGAGGAATGCCTTTTACCTGCAATTTGCTTACTAACCACCTAACTCAGGTGTGTAACACCATCTGGGGAAGGGACTCTGTCTACTGAGGTTCTGTCCTGTTGCTATGTGCTTTTGGGTATTGCCTCTGTCATGTGTTACCTGTGGTATCAAACCCAAAGTGTCAGGGTTGCCATGATAATTCAGTGATCTTCTAAGAGCAGTGAGATCAAGGCCATATGGCTTAATGAGGTAATCATACCACTATTTATAAATTAACTTAACTAACTAATTAACTTAATTAATTATAGTTAACTTAATTAACTACTAATATGCTGACCATGAAGAGCTAAGGAGGATGGATTGAACCAAAAAGCTTTTGTCACTGACCAAGGAGAGGCTCTGAGCTAAAGGCATGAAGAAAGGAATCTCACAGTTGAGGGGGATGGGAGCCCTCCAACTGTGAACCCTGAGTCAATGGGTCATGGCTGGACTATCCTAACCCAGGAGAATAAAACAGCCTCTCAAGGAGACCAGAGGCATCATCAGAGGGCAAATACAAAGAAGTCTATTGTCAATTCCCTCACACCTGTCAGTCTTCATTCCCTGACCAAATGGGATATTGTGGGTCCAATATCTGGTATGATATTGCTAAAAAAGAAAAATAATAATGGACAAATATAAACGTCATGAATATCTGGTGACAGCACATCTGAAGAACCCAGAGGCAGTACAGCAAATCCTTGATAAATGAAAAACCCCAAAGAAGCTTCCAGAGGCATGCATTCCAAAATGCCAACTCTGGAATTACATACCAGAAAGCCAGGGGCTTTCCCTAGACACCATGTGTGTGCTGTACAAGTGGAGGTAGATTCCAGTCCAAGAGAGATTGATCGGGATGCTCTGGAAAGGAAATGACCACCTATGGAGAGGGCTCGCAGTGGTGTCGTCCAAACTTTCCAATAATTATTTTGCTTTTCTTGCTCTTTCATCCTAAAGTAAAGCTGGTTATTTCAGAATGAGAAAGAAGTAAATAAAGGACAAAATGGTAAGAGAGTTGAGAAGAGAGAAAAAGAACTTTGCCTTGTATAACCAGGCTGGCTAAAATTGAATTATCATAAAAGTTTTTATTAATAAGCTTTAGTATCAAAATATACTTAATGTAATTTTGTCTCATCTGCCAAAAGGGCAAAGTGTTTTGGAGAACAGGTCTGCTCTGATAAGAGACTGTCAAAGATATTTCTTTGACTTTTAAGTGATCTGGCTAGAAAGTAATGATTTTGAATTTTATAAAAATAATTTTGTGCTTCATGTTGTCTTAATCAGGTCCTTGATTACTTAAGAAAACTGAGCTTTCTTAACATGAAAAGAATTGTTTTTGCTTACAACTATGTAACTTCCTGTATTTGACTTTAAAATCCTGTACTGCTTTGGTTAAGTGGATAATTCAGTATTGTTTCATAATAATAGGTGATCTTATTTAATCATGTGTACATAACCTTTTAACATTTTTGATGGATTTCCCAAAATCAAATTCTGAATGAAGTCTTTTAACCTTGAAGTAACTCTAGGATTTCCAGAGGACCCTTTGACCATCTCAAAAGATTTATTCTCTCTCCTCATAGATGAGAAACATTAATGGTAAAGAACCCATTGCCAATGCAGGAGATGTAAGAGATTTTGGTTCGATTCTGGGTTGGGAAGATCCCTTGGAGGAGGGCATGGCAACCCATTCCATTATCCTTGCCTAGAGAATCCCATGGACAGAGGAGCCTGGCGGGCTGCAGTCATAGGGCTGCAAAGAGTCAGACATGACTGAAGAGACCTAGTACGCCAGCACACACAGGCTTATTTGACATGCTAAGTTACATGGGAAGCACTGGCAAATAACAAATGGTGCTAAACCTTCCTTATGTATATATGTTATGGATAAAATTGTTCCAGAGATTTTATAAAATAAGAAAAATCTGATATGTAATATTAAGAGTCATAATTCCAGTTTTCATTTTGAAATGTCCTATGTTCAGAGAAATAACCAAATTTCCTTATCAATTACATATAGTGAACTCTTATCAAATCTTTAACCATAGGCATTTTTAAGTCCTTTGACATTTATAGATAGTTTTGTTTTATTCTGATACTTTTGCAAAGTGCTTCCTCTTCAAGGAGATTCATGGAAAGGACCTGACAAATACAGGTTTCTGCTAACTTTCAGATCATACGATCAGATCAGAACTCTAAGAAAAAATAGATTTATAAAATAGCTAACAAAAGATCAAGATTAAAATTGATTATATAGGACTGAATGAATTGATGAATGTGATTATAATTTTTTATGACTTTTTGTCTGAAACACTGCTGGCTCTTTAATCTTTTGTTTTCCAGATTTAAGGAAACTTTCTCTCTTAAACTAACTATAAATAAGTGTTAATCACTCAGTCGTGCCCAACTCTTTGCGACCCCATGGACTGAAGCCCACCAGGCTCCTGTGTCCATGAGATTTTCCAGACAAGGATACTGGAGTGGGTGAGCCATTTCCTTCTCCAGGGGATCTTCCCAACCCAGGGATCGAACCCGGGTCTCCTGTACTGCAGGCAGATTCTTTACCGACTGAGCTACAAGGGAAGCCCAAGCTAACTATGACTTACAGCAATTTGTTAAAATATACCTTTATGAGCAAAAATCAATTTCTTTTTCTTTTGATTTGATCCCTCCAGAATTCTGAAACTCTCAAACTACAATTGTCCATTCCCCAAAACTATGCAAGCTGAAGTAGTGTAACAATATAAACTTCAGAGAAATCACCACAATAGCTCATGGACAATCTTTGTGCCTGTTGCTACGTGGCCACTCAGAAAGACTGCCACAGACATTTAAGCTGAAAACCAAGAACATCTTTCAGATTTCAACTGCCTGCACTCACTCCATCTGAAGAGGCTTCAAACTAGACATCTAGAAATTTCAGCTGGCCACTCAGACTGGGCTTAGAGTCCGCTCCAGAAGTTTTTTGTTGTTGTTGTTTGTTTCTTTTGTTTTTACAGTGCATGCATGTATTCTAAATTGTGTTGTGTGTGACTCTTTGTGACCCCATGGACTGTAGCCCACCAGGATCCTCTGTCCATGGGATTCTCCAGGCAAGAATACTGGAGTGGGTTCTCATGCCCTTTTCCGGGGGATCTTCCCAACAAAGTGATGGAACCCCGTCTCCTGTGTCTCCTGCATTGCAGAAGGATTCTTTACCACTAGTGCCTCCCTGAAAGCCCTGTGTTTCTATAGAAATGCTTTTTATTAAGTAACCTGATGCAAACAGGCACCATATAGACATAAATTTGGGAGCCTACCTGCAATACCACCACCTGCAATAAGACACAACCCTTTAACTAAACTGACCCATCCTCAGGACTAAGAGACTGATTTGATAAGATATGGAACATCTACTAACTCAGGTCAGATTTAAACCAACTTACACTAGATGACCCAAGATGTTAAAATACTTCACAACATACCCAAATCTTTGAGGATATTCCCAAGCTGGTCCTCAAGATCATATTTTGATGACTGGACTCTTTCAAATCTGAGACAATGCTATAGACTAACATATTAAAGTATTGCACAGTTAGTATAAATTTGCTACTATAACCCTATGCAGATATGCATTTTCTGGGTTACAACAAAGCCCCATCCTTAAATTTTAGCATATCAGGTATCATATTGGTTCTTTCTTTGTATTAATTCTGAAAGTGAAAGTGAAGTCGCTCAGTCGTTTCCAACTCTTTGCGACCCATAGACTGTAGCCTACCAGGCTCCTCTGGCCATGGGATTTTCCAGGCAATAGTACTGGAGTGGATTGTCATTTCCTTCTCCAGGGGATCTTCCTGACCCAGGGCTCGAACCCAGGTCTCCCACATTGTAGACAGACGCTTTACCATCTGAGCCACGAGGGAAGTCCTTGTATTAATTCTGCTTACCTCTAATTCCTTATCTGCCTAGTCCTGCAGCAGGCCATGCATAAAATACAGAAGCAGTCAGGACCATTTCACTTTAACATTACACCATTCAGGCTGAGTCCAGGAGGGAACTGGAAGTACCCTCATCTATTTCCAGAATGAAATGCCATGACTTCCCTTACTGGAAATATTAAGCCATCCCATGGAGTAACATTAGGATCAAAAAGAGATGATTATCCATTTTAAAGATTATCCTGTTTTTCCTAGTTAGTATTAAAACAAAAATCTAATATTTAAATTAGGAAAAAAAAAGAGCTCTTTAATGTAAATATTTCCCCAGAGAAAACCACCATAATTTACTTGGGTAGAAGGGAGAAGAGAGATAGAAAAAGAAAAATGAGTAAATTGAAATTTGTGTGGGGCACAAGTAATTTGGACTCTGGCCATGGACAACATTAGTAATTGTTCTACTATTCTGAGAGAGAGGCAGGATGAAGCTAGGGTTGAAAACAATTCAGGATTGACCAGAGATGAGAACACTAATTCCAATTTGAGTGCAGGACAGGATTCAGAAATACTAGAAAGCTTTGTGTTAATTAACTTGTGTCTAGGAACCACCAGATCAAAAGTTGGCAACTCTGGATTAAATATCATAACAGCTGGGATGAGGAAACTCTTCACAGAAGGCCACCCTAAAAGTCAGAAATGGAAAAATGCTAGAGGAATAAACACAGTGAAATTCCTCAGGAAAACATATCTAGCCACTGAGTGGGTATTATCTTTGTATTGTACTTGGTATTTTTTCTTTCCTTGAAATTAAGGCTTTCTTTCCTTTCAAAAAATAAAATGAAGTGTTGGAATCCAAGAGAAAATCAAGTCATATATGGGATTTAACTAAAAAAATTGTTTTAATTAGAAGAATTTATTATAAAACTGACCTAATATAGCCAATGTAGATTGAAAAAAATAAAAACTGATGAAATATCCAAATTAAAACGTTAGAAAAAAAAGTGAGCCAAAAAAGGAAAAAGAGAATACTAATCAATGAATGTTGAAATAACTAAACAGAAAACAGTACAAAGTTGCTTAAACCAATTGGTCAAAAGCTTTTTTAAAAATGTCAATTAGATAAACTTCGAACAAACCTGACGAAAAAACTATAAGAGACAGCACAATTATGCAATACTTATATTGATAAAATAGATATAAGTTTAGAAAAAAGAGGATACAGAATGAAGGAATTGTAAAATATTATGAGCAATACTATGGCAATAACTTAGAAAACCTAGAAAAAACAGATGGTTTCCTATCAAAATTTAAACTATCAAGAATGACTTCAAAAACATTGAAAGCAATCACTGAATAATAAACAATTACAGAAACCACCTAGAAAGATACCCAGAACTCTCCCATTAAGAGAGCTGTAAGATACTTATTATCCTATAGTTGAGCGCTTATTAAACATTAAAGCTCTATGTAATATGAAGTGTGCTGGGCTGTGCTCAGTCATGTCCGACTCTGTGGCCCCATGGACTGTAGCCCGCCAAGCTCCTCTGCCCATGGAAGTTTCCAGGGAGAAATACTGGAGTGGGGTACAATTTCCTACTCCAGGAGATCTTCCGAACCAAGGGATCAAACCCGCATCTGTTGCATCTCCTGCACTGGCAGGTGGATTCTTTACCACTAGTGCCACTGGGAAGCCCAATATGAAGTATTCTAGATCACAGAAAAATGGAACTTTTCTCAAGTCATTTAATGCATTTGTCAAAACCTTAATATTGTAACATGATAAACTCTAGAACAATTCACTTAGCATTATTAATTTTCTAAATACTTTGTTCAGAAAAATAAACTCCCATAATGTGAAAAGAATAATACCAGAAACAGAAAGGATTTAGATGAAAATATAAATTTTTTTCAAAATTAGGGCATCAATCTTAAGTAATTACATACACATATTAAAAAAGGAAAAACTGTATGACAAAAAGTATTTGCTAAAATTGTTTTCATTCAGATTCCACAATAATTTGATTTTACCTTAGATTTTGAATAGGTTTTTATGGTTCCAAAGAATTATACCTAGTAAAATTATAAAGAACTGGAAGATGAGCTTCTGTTCTTGATTTACTAGATACTAAATTTGAGTATGAAAACATTGTATGCAAAAGAAAGTACATTGTCATATTAAGGCACACAGCATCTTGTGAAATATATAAAAAGTAGTTTTGGAAGAGATATAAACCCTATAAAGGAACTATAGTATTTTAAGAGAAATATTTTAGTTCAGTGGGAAATAGATTATTTAATAAATGTTTTTGATGGGGTCTATTAATTATCTGACAGAAGAAAAACCAAATTCTTACTTCTTTATTTAAAAATCAGTAGCAATGAAGAAAATATTTAAATGTAAAGAAAAGGAATACATATTTTGCAGGAATAATAGTAGAAAAATGGAAAATTTTGTTTTTGTTGTTGTTGCATGCCAAGGAATACCATAAAGTAGATAGAGACAGATAAATAATACACTAAACAAGTGTATGCTAACAATCTATAAAAAATTAATATTGCAAATGCTCCTGAAAACTGATTTTTTTTTTAAGACAAATATCAAGCTATACAAATGATAGTTGTTGTAGACATGGTTAATATCCATCAAATATTCACCAAATACAGCCTGCCTGCACTTCCCAGCCCTATTGAAAGTTAAATTGATGCTATGGGACTAGCCAGTGTAAGAAGTGACTAAAGCTGCGATGAGCTGATAGGCCTTTTTTATAATTCTATGCTTCATTGGAAGCTCCCTTGGAACAAATATTGCAGGTGGTTCAAATACAACATTGAAGAAGAATTTTAGTTTGAGTTCCTTGAGTGACTGTGGATTTAGCCTTGCTGCTAATCCACTTTGAGCATGTAACATGATTGAGGAATAAAATTCTTCTGTGCTATACCATCAAAGTTTCTGGATTAATATATTACCTCACATATCCTAGATTATCTTGACTGATATAGAAGGAAATCTACAGAAGACATATAACAACAAAAACCTATATCATGAAAAATATTTTCAACTTCACTCCAAGGAATGCAAATTAAAGCAATAAATAAATAATATTTTTGTCTTCAGATCTACCAAACATTTAAAGTTTGGTAGTATCCAGTGCTATAACATGACAGGGGAAACTTACTTCTTTTTAATTTTCTTACAAGGCTTGTTACAATTTTTAAAAATGTAATCTGTAATATCATTTAAACAAAAAATTTATAATCCTTAACCTAGCATTCCAAGTTTTTAAAATGTTTCTTCAGAATATCATATAAAAATAACAGCAATAGTAACTAAATATACACATATACAAAGATATTCCTTGTAAGCAGCATGACTGCAACATAAAACTAAAAAGTAAAAAAAAAAAAAAAAGTGAAAATCAATCAACAGAAGAAAGACTGAACAAACCTTCTGATCTGAAGAATAGTTAATTCATTTAAAATAGTTTTTTTTTTTTTTTTAACATTGCAATGTACTATTTGTGATTCGTATTTTGGTAAAAGAAACGAATAACTTCTACATGTGCATGTATTTAATATAGTCATATGAATATATAGTATTGAAGGATACACAAAAGACTTTTGAAATTTACTAATTCAAGTTTGAGGGAAAGGAAAGTATGATTGGAGATTATTAAAGTTATTTTAAAATAATTTTGCCTTGCTCACTCAGTGAAACTATGAGCCATGACATTTAGGGCTACCCAAGATAGACTGGCCATGGTGGAGGGTTCTAACAAAATGTGGTCCACTGGAGAAGGGAATGGCAAACCACTTCAGCATTCTTGCCTTGAGAACCCCATAAATAGTCTGCAAAAAGATATGACACTGAAAGATGAACTTCCCAGATGGGTAGGTGCCCAATATGCTACTGGAGAAGAGAAAAGATCCAGAAGGAATGAAGAGGCTGAGCCAAAGTGGAAACAGTGCCCACTTGTGGATGTGTCTGGTGGTGAAAGTGAAGTTTGATGCTGTAAAGAAGAGTATTGCACAGGAACCTGGAATGTTAGGTTCATGAATCAAGGTAAATTGGAAGTGTTCAAACAGGAGATGGCAAGAGTGAATATCGACATTTTAGGAATCAGTGAACCAAAATGGACCTGAATGGGCGAATTTAATTCAGATCACCATTATATCTACTACTGTGGGCAAGAATCCCTTAGAAGAAATGGAATAGCACTCACAATCAACAAAAGAGTCTAAAATACAATCCTTGAGTGAAATCTCACAAAGGACAGAATGATTTTGGTTCATTTCCAAGACAAAGCATTCAATATCATAGTAATCCAAGTCTATGCCATTACCATTAATGCCAAAGATGCTAACGTTGAATGGTTCGATAGAGACCTAGAACTGACACCAAAAAGAGATGTCCTTTTCTTCATAGGGGACTGGAATCAAAAGTAGGAAGTCAAAAGATGCCTGGAGTACAGGCATTTTGGCCCTGGAGTCCAAAATGAAGTAGGGCAAAGCCTAACAGAGTTTGGCCAAGAGAACACACTGGTCATAGAAAACACCTTCTTCCAACAACACAAGAGATGATTCTACACGTGGACATCACCAGATGGTCAACTGAAATCAGATTGATTATATTCCTTGTGGCCAAAGATGGAAAAGCTCTGTAAAGTCAACAAAAACAGGACTGGGAGCTGACTATGGCTCAGACCATGAACTCCTTATTGCAAAATGGAACTTAAATTGAAAAAAGTAGGAAAAACCACTATGCCATTCAGGTATGACCTAAATGAAATCCCTTATGATTATACAGTGGAAGTGACAAATATATCCAAGGAATTAGATCTGATAGACAGAGTGCCTGAAAAACTATGGTTGGAGGTTTGTAACTTTGTATGGGAGGCTGTGATCAAAACCATCCCCCAAAGAAAGGCAAATATTTGTCTGAGGAGGCCTTACAAATAGCTGAGAAAAGAAATGTGAAAAAGGATAAAAGGAAAAATATACCCATCTAAATTCACAGTTCCAATGAATAGCAAGGAGATATAAGAAAGCCTTCCTAAGTATTCAATGCAAAGAAATAGAGGAATACAATAGAATGGGAAAGACTAGAGATCTCTTCAAGGAAATTAGAGATACAAAGGGAATATTTCATGCAAAGATGGGCACAGTAAAGGACAGAAACTGTGTGGACCTAACAGAAACAGAGATATTAAGGAGAGGTGGCAGGAATACACAGATCTTCTGTGTACACTTACAAAATAGATCTTCATGACTCAGATCAACAATGATGGTGTGATCACTCACCTTGAGCCAGACATCCTGGAATGTGAAGTCAAGTGGACAATAGGAAGCATCACTACAAACAAAGCTAGTGGAGGTGATGAAATTCCAGTTGAGCTATTTCAAATCCTAAAAGATGATGCTGTGAAAGTGCTGCACTCAATATGCCAGCAAATTTGGAAAACTCAGCAGTGGCCACAGGACTGGAAATGGTGTTTTCATTCCATCCCCCTAAAGAAAAGGCCAAAGAATTTCAAACTACTGCACAATTCCACTCATTTCACAGGCTAGTAAAGTAATGCTCAAAGTTCTTCAAGCTAGGGTTCAGTAGTACATGAACCAAGAACTTCCAGATGCTCAAGGTGGATTTGGAAAAGGCAGAGGAACCAGAGATCAAATTTACAACATCTCTGGATCATAAATAAAGAAGAGAATTCCAGAAAAATATCTACTTCTGCTTCACTGACTATGCTAAAGCCTTTGAATGTGTGGATCACAACAAACTGTGGAAAATTCTTACAAACCACTCTGCAGAACAGTATGGAGATCCCTTGAAAAACTAGGAATAGAACTACCATATGACGGAACAATCCCACTACTGGGCATATAGAAATCCATAATTGAAAGAGACACATGTATTACAAGGTTCATTGCAGCACTTTCTACAATAGCTAGGACATGGAATCAACTTAGATGTCCATCAACAGATGAATGGATACAGAAATTGTGGTGCATAGACACAAGGAATGTTACTCAGCTCTAAAAAAAATTGCATTTGAGTCAGTCCTAATGAGGTGGATGAACCTAGAGCCAATTATACGGAGTGCAATAAGTCAGAAAGAGAAAGACAAATGTCAGCTATTAATAGTTGCATCAAATTACATTCCCACCAAAATTATCAGGTTTCTTCACCCTTTATGTTATATATTTCAACACCTTACCTGTTCTCAAGATGCTTTCAGTCATCAATGGCTCTCTTAAAACAAGGCAGCAAGGACCTAAGACTGTACTCTAGGTGCAGTCTACCAGCTGGAGCTCAGTTGGCAAATTTCCTCCTTTAGTTTTCAAGTAAAACAGAATAACAACAGAAATTGAGGCAGACTAAATAAAAATCTCTTCACAAACAGGTTATATTGAATCTGTGTACAACTAAGAATCTAACATTTATTATCAAATTCTACCTTATAGTAGAATTTTGTAATTGATGTGATACTTTGTATGTACCTTGTTAGTTTTATACTGGACAGTCTATTTTTTTCAGCCTATCATGATTGCATTAAGTTATATTTTTTTAGGATCCATTGCATTAACTTTTCCACTGTGCTTTTAGAAATGGTGGATTATAAATTCAAGTTTTCAATGTCAATGATACTGATGAAAATAACGAATAATGCAATAACAAGGACAGAGCCAAGTAACATGACTGTGAAGTCCTTCTCATTCCAAACACATACAACACCTAACTTTTTCAATTAAAGTCATATAGATACACAGTCATCATATTACTCAATATTCATTACTTAACATATCAGTAAGAATTATGAATAATGCTATTCAATATCTTGGTGACAATCTATCATTCAGTAAAAGACTTTCATTCAGTGAATAAGATTAATCTTGAAATTATATTATTGTTTGACTTTTTAAAATTAATACATTTTAGGAGAGTTTAGATTTACAGATAAAATGAGAAAATAGTTCAGAGAGTTTCCATATCACCCCTCACAAACAATTTCCATTATTATTAACGTCGTACATTAGTGTGGTATGTTTGTTGCACTTCATGAATCAATAATGATGCATTATTAATCTCACTGTGGTTTACATTAAGCTTCACAATTGTACACTTCTACAGGTTTTGAAAATGCATCATGCCTAGAACGCACCATTACAATATCATACAGGATTGTTTCACTGCCCGAAAGATCCTCAGTGTTTCAACTATTCATCCCTCCCATCTGCCACCCCTCTCTGATAAGCACTGAGCTTCTAAATCTCTCTACAGTTTTGTTTTTTCCAGATGTCATTATAATTAGAATTATACAGTACAAAGTCTTTTTAGACTGGTTTCCTTTTCTTGGAAAAATGCATTTAACTTTCCTCTGTGCCTTTTTGTGACTTGAGAGCTCGTCTTTTTATGGCTAGATAGCATCTAGTTGTATGGATATACCATTGTTCACCCATTCACCTACAGAAAAGCAATTTAATTGCTTCTAGTTTTGAGTGATTATGAATAATCACTATAAATATTTGTGTGCATATTTTTGTGTGGACATATGGTTTCAATTTATATGAGTAAATACCAAGGAGCACAATTGCTGGAACACAAAGACACAGTGCTTAGCCTTGTAAGAAACTGCCAAACTTTGGCAGCAAAACGGATGTAATATTTTATATTCCCAACAATGAATGAGAATGCTTGCTCTCTGTACTTGCCAGTATTTGGTATAATCACTTAAGAATTTTTTTTACCCCTTCTAATAAGTGCTTAGTAGTATATCACTGTTGATGTCAACCGTAATCCACTTTTGACATATGGTACAAAATTCTTTGTGTATTATGGATACAAATCCTTTATTAGACATATTTTGCTAGTATTTTCTCTCAATATATGACTTAGCCTTTCATTCTCTAATAAATGACTGGTTTTTATTTTCATCCAATGATGTTTTTATATGGACACATTCTTAGAACATGTAAAAAGTGTGCAGGTTAATATTCAATAACTTTTTCTTTTCCTCATGTGGCAAATCTAAATATTCCTTGAATAAATCTGAGCTGTCACTGGATGTCACTGTTGCTTTACCAGACATGACTGTTTTGTTCAAAAAGGCAATGTTTAAAATATTTTCTAAATAAACACTTTATTATGAGAAGAAAAAATCCACACCTTAAGTACTTGTCATCTATGTTTAGCCCCAAGCCTCATAAGATTTAAAAAATTAAGAAAATGTTTTGTTTTTTAGTTTATAAGATATAAGTTTCTCCCTAAACCTATAGACTATGCTTCAGATATTACAAAAAATTCATTAGGAAGACAGTACAGAACCAAAAGACATCATTTGAACAATAATTTACAATTGGAATTCCAACAAGGATTGGTAGCTTGCCCTATTTATACATTTTCCTTTAATAATTGAAACTATTTCATGAGTTTTTAATTTTTTGCTAGATGCATAGAAATAGCCAAATAAAATTGTTTGAAACAATTGCTAATTTTTAAGAAAAACATTAGTATGGATACTACAATGAAATCAATGAATTACAGTGAAGTAACATTGATCAGTTACAAAAATAAACCATTTTTCAATTTATCTTTTGACAATACAAATCAGTTATTAACCCTATCAGTATAACCACATAAAGACTGATTCTTCAATATTCTGATTGTCTAGGTTATATTTGCATTTGGTTTTTGTAAAAACAAAGATCATAATAAAAAAAAGCTAAATTATACAAAAGTAAAAATATTGCCTTTGGAAGATTTCATTAACCCAAAATTAGATTTTGCTTCAGTTTAAAAAAAAAGTATGTTTATAAAAATAAAATCTATTCATTAAGACATGTCTCTACTAACTTCTCTGAACATTTATTGATAGCCAACACTCTTAATGCTGAGAGAATCAATTCAATCTTAATGCTGAGAGAGTCAGTTCCTAAGCAGGTTGATAAGAAGTCTGTGGTCCCCAAGGAGGAGATAGGGGTCTGGGGCTCTCGAAGTGGAGATAAAGGTCTGGAATTCTCAAGAAAGAGGAAAGGACAAACATCTTTTTTTTTTTTTTTTCTCTACATTCCTTAGTCTTAGTCACGTAAAATGTTTTTTTCTTTAAGCCCAGAACTGATGAGTATCCAACAAACAACTCAGTTTAAACTCTGTACTAAGGATTATATAACAGCAATGTATCCTGCTTGAGGACAGTTTCTCCTTCCCAAAAACCTTCTGGCTAATCCTGTTATCTTAAAATGGAAATTATGGGAGTGGATCTAGTAAGATCTTTACAATCTTGAGACATTCTTTAGATTTACTGTAATAACCCATTAAAAATGTATATAACTCCCTTGCTAACACCAGCGAGGGGGGCACTCTCCATTCCCCTTCTGATGACTATGTCAGAAGCTTTCTCAGTCCCCTTTTCACTTTAATAAAATTCTGCTACACAAAAGCTCTTGAGTGATCAAGCGTGGTCCCTGGTCCTGAAGCTAAATCTTCTTTGGAGATCATGAATCCTACACTGTTCTCTGTAAACAATCAATGTTTTATATATTTACCTACATTTTATTCTCATAATAGCTCCATGAGTTAATATTTAGTATGATTTCAATTGAGAATAATGGTGATCCTTCCATCTAATTTAAACAGAGAGGGATCTAATACAGAGAATTACAAAACCATGTTGTAGTTGCTGACAAACCTGTGAAAATGGCTAGGGGATCAGTTATTACTTCAACTCCTAAGAATCACTTCCAGCAAAACACCACAGAACCAGCCCACTGAGGGTTCCATCTGTAACAAACAGAAATCTGGGAAATCGGGCCACTGATTTTATAGTCACATTACTTTTGTCAGTCTTGGAGCTGCAGAATGTTTGGGCTTCCCTGGAAGCTTGGATGGTAAAGCGTCTGCCTACAATGCGGGAGACTGGGTTCGATCCCTGGATCGGGAAGATCACCTGGAGAAGGAAATGGCAACCCGTTCCAGTATTCATGCCTGGAAAATCCCATGGACCGAGGAGCCTGGTGGGCTACAGTCCATCGGGTCCCAAAGAGTTGGACATGACTGAGCGACTTCTCTTCACTTCACTCCACTCCTTCATGATCCCACTACCTTAGCTGGAGACTAGGAATCAAAAAATTGCTGACCAACAGTTGGCTTCTACTAAATCTATTTAAGAGAGAAAAAAAAAAAAATAGTTGCAAGGAATCCAGGAAATGTAACCTTTTAAATTTCCTGCCTCTGTACATTAGACAGGAATTGGAATGTATATTGACTAAGCCAAAGTAGGAATCAGAGGTAGAGGTGTTGTAATTTGTAAAGGTGACATAGTTAATTAATACCTTGTAATTTAAACACAGGGCTTCCCTCATAGCCCAGTTGGTAAAGAATTTGCCTGCAATTGCAGAAGACCCAGATTTGATTCCTGGGTCGGGAAGATCTGATGGAAAAGGGATAGGCTACCCACTCCAATATTCTTGGACTTCTCTTATGGCTCAGCTGGTAAAGAATCCACCTGCAACGAGGGAGACCTGGGTTCAATCACTATGTTGGGGAGATCCTCTGAACAAGGGAAAGGCTACCTTCTCCAGTATTCTGGCCTGGAAAGTTCCATGGACTGTATAATCCAGGGGTCGCAAAGAGTCAGACACGACTGAGAGACTTTCACAATTTAAACACATGTTCCTATCACTTTTACTCTTGCAAAGAGTATTTTCAATTGGAGAAAACTTGAATGAAAACCACCAGGTTTCTAAAGAGAGGAGAAGTTACAAGATAGTAAAAAAGTATGCGTGTGTGCAAAGTTGCTTCAGTCGTGTTCAGTTTTTGCGACGCTACAGACTGTAGCCCACCATGTTTCTCAGTCCATACAATTCTCCAGGCAAGAATACTGAAGTGGGTTACCATTTCCTTATAAAAATTGACAAATAATTATTTTCTTCATTTGTAGATGATTAATTACTGTGATATTGATAATAACTATAACCTCCTACTTTCAAAACTAGATGGCACCGGGGAAATGCCTCAAAACAGCAATATTTACGCATAAACTTTGTGCATCAGGAAGCTTTTATAAGCCTCTATCCTACTCCATCAGGGGGCAGACAGACTGAAAACCACAATCACAGAAAACTAACCAATCTGATCACATGGACAACAGCCTTGTCTACCTCAATGAAACTATGAGCCATGCCATGTAGGGCCACTCAAGACAGATGGCTCATGGTGGAGAGTTTTGACAAAGCTCAGTCCACTGGAGAAGAAAATAGCAAACCACTTCTGTACTCTTGCCTTGAGATCCCCATAAACAGTATGAAAAGGCAAAAAGATAGGACACTGAAAGATGAACTCCCCAGGTTGGTAGGTGCCCAATATGTTACTGGAGATCAGTGGAGAAATAACTCCAGAAAGAATGAAGAGACACAGACAAAGCAAAAACAACACCCAGTTGTGGATGTGATCAAAGTAAAGTGTGATGGAAGTAAAGTCTGATCCTGTAAAGAGGAATATTGCATAGGAACCTGGAATATTAAGTCCATGAATCAAGGTAAATTGGAAGTGGTCAAACAGGAGATGGTAAGAGTGAACATTGACATTTTAGGAATCAGCAAACTAAAATGGACTGGAATGGGTGAATTTAACTGAGATGACCATTATATCTACTATTGTGGCCAAGAATCCCTTAAAGAAATGGAGTAGCCGTCATAGTCAACAAAAGAGTCAGAAATGCAGTACTCGGATGCAATCTCAAAATCGACAGAATGATCTCTGTTCGTTTCTAAGGCAAACCATTCATTATCACAGTAATCCAAGTCTATGCCCTAACCAGTAATGCTGAAGAAGCTGAACAATTCTATGAAGATCTACAAGACCTTCTAGAACTAACACCCAAAAAAGATGTCCTTTTCATTATAGGGGACTAGAATGCAAAAGTAGGAAGTCAAGAAATACCTGGAGTAAAAGGTAAATTTGCCTGGGTTGTACAGAATGAAGCGGGCAAAGGCTAATATAGTTCTGCCAAGAGAATCCACTGGTCACAGCAAACACCGTCTTCCAACAACACAAGAAACGTCTATACACATGGACATCACCAGATTGTTAATACCTAAACCAGATGGATTATATTATTTGCAGCCAAAGATGAAGAAGCTCTATACAGTCAGCAAAAACAAGACCAGGAGCTGACTGTGGCTCATATCATGAACTCCATATTGCCAAATTCAAATTTAAATGGAAGAAAGTAGGGAAAACCACTAGACCACTCATGTATGACCTAAATCAAATTCCTTACGATTATATAGTGGAAGTGACAAATAGATTCAATGGATTAGATCTGATAGACTGACTGAAGAACTATGGATGGAGGCTCATGATATTGTGCAGGAAACAGGGATCAAGACCATCCCCAAGAAAAAGAGTGCAAAACAGCAAATGGCTCTCTGAGGAGGTCTTACAAATAGCTGTGAAAAGAGAAGTGAAAAGCTAAGGAGAAAAGGAAAGATGCACCCATTGGAATACAGAGTTTCAAAGAATAGCAAGGAGAGATAAGAAAGCCTTCCTCAGTGACCAGTGCTAAGAAATAGAGGAAAACAATAGAATGAGAAAGACTAGAGATCTATTTAAGAAAATTAGAGATACCAAGGAACATTTCATGCAAAGATGGGCACAATAAAGGACAGAAATGGTATGGACCTAACAGAAGCAGAAGATATTACAAAGAGGTGGCAATAATACTCAGAAAACTATACAAAAAAGAACTTCACGACCCAGATAATCATGATGATATGATCACTAACCTTGAGTCAGACATCCTGGAATACAAAGTCAAGTGGGCCTTAGGAAGCATCACTATGAACAAAACCAGTGGAGGAGATGGAATTCCAGTTGAGCTCTTTCAAATCCTAAAAGATGATGCTGTGAAAGTGCTGCACTCAGTATGCCAGCAAATTTGGAAAACTCAGCAGTGGCCACAGGACTGGAAAAGGTCAGTTTTCATTCCAATCTCAAAGAAAGGCAATGCCAAAGAATGCTCAAATTACTGTACAATTGCACTCATCTCACAGGCTAGTAAAGTACTGCTCGAAATTCTCCAAGCCAGGCTTCAACAGTATGTGAACCATGCAATTACAGATGTTCAAGCTGGATTTAGAAAAGGCAGAGGAACCAGAAATCAAATTTCCAACATCTGTTGGTTCATTTAAAAAGCAAGAGAATTCCAGAAAAACATCACTTCTGCTTTACTGACTATGCCAAAGCCTTTGACTGTGTGGATCACAGCAAACTGTAGAAAATTCTGAAAGAGATGGGAAAACCAGACCACCTGACCTGCCTTTCAGAAACCTGTATGCAGGTCAGGAAGACAGTTAGAACTGAACATGGAACAACAGACTGGTTCCAAATAGGAAAAGGAGTATGTCAAGGCTGCATATTGTCACCCTGCTTATTTAACTTATATGCAGAGTACATCTTGAGAAACGCTTGGCTAGATGAAGCATAAGCTGGAATAAAGATTGCTGGGAGAAATATCAATAACCTCATACATGCAGATGACACCACCCTTAAAGCAGAAAGCAAAGAAAAACTAAAGAGCCTCTTGATTAAACTGAAAGAGGAGAGTGAAAAAGTTGGCTTAAAGCTCAACATTCAGAAAACGAAGATCATGGCATCTGGTCCCATCACTTCATGGGAAATAGATGGGGAAACAGTGGAAACAGTGACAGACTATTTTGGGGGGGCTCCAGAATCACTGCAGATGGTGATTGCAGCCATGAAATTAAAAGACGCTTGCTCCTTGGAAGAAAAGTTATGAACAACCTAGAGTGCATATTGAAAAGCAGAGACATTGCTTTGGCAACAAAGGTCCATTTGTCAAAGCTATGGTTTTTCCAATAGTCATGTATGGATGTGAGAGTTGGACTGTAAGGAAAGCTGAGTACTGAAGAATTGATGCTTTTGAACTGTGATGTTGAAGACTCTTGCCAGTCTCTTGGACTGCAAGGAGATCCAACCAGTCCATCCTAAAGGAAATCAGTACTGAATATTCGTTGGAAGGACTCATGCTGAAGCTGAAACTCCAATACTTTGGCCACCCGATGAGAAGAACTGACTCATTGGAAAAGACCCAATTCTAGGAAAGATTGAACATGGGAGGAGAAGGGGACAACAGAGCATGAGATGGTTGGATGGCATCACTGAATTAAGGGACATGAGTTTGAGTAAACTCAGGGAGTTGGTGATGGACAGGGAGGCCTGATGTGCTGCAATCCATGGGGCCACAAAGAGTCAGACACAACTGAGTGACTGAACTTTACTGAACTGAATGCATAAAATATGTGATTGCCTAGAATTAAAATATTTACGAGATTTTAGAAAATAATTTTGAGTATTGCTTGCATTGCTATTTTCCAGTAGTTGAAAATCTACAAAATAAGTGCTTTATCTCCCTTTCTCCTCTGACTCTTCCTTCGAGAGCCTTCTGGTGTGGGTGCCTGAAGTCCAGTCATCTCTGCTCCCTTTCTCTAGCATTCTCTCTCCATGTGATTTCAGTTAGAATATCAAAATATAGTATATTTTGATGCTTGATTTGTGTATTTTATTTAAAAACAATAATTTACCAACGCATCTATAAAAAATTGCTGACCAAAATTAAGATATTTATTTCATTAACTCTGCTAAAATTGATAATGTCTATTTTAGTTTGATCTCTGAGGAAGTCAATGTTATTTATTTATCAATATTTTGAGAAACTTAGAAAACAGTAGAAAGTTACAATTCAGTTTTACACAGTCTAGTATATCAAGTAGTAGCTGATATTAAATTCTATTTATATCTCCATATCTATGCCTATATTTATATATATATGTATATATATATATATATATTTGCCTTGCATTATACTTGCACTGATATTTTCAGTTTGCACCATATCTTGCTTTTTCAATGTCACAATTACTATCTTACTTTCTTCTTAATAATTATTAGCTCCACCCACCCAGAATGTAGTATAATAGAAGGAGTTATTGTAGGGCTTAATAATTTTTAGAGTTTACTCAATTTTAAAGATGTAGTGCATAACAGAATTGACTTGAAGCTTCTTGCTATTAGAACAATAAGTGTCTATTTCAAAGATACGATAAAGAAAAAATATTTTGGTTCAAGATAAAAAATTCGCAAGTTCTAGTTTCAGTAGGGCATACACCAATTTAAAGGGAAAATAAACATGCTTTGGTTTAAAATTTCTAAAACATCACAGTATTAAATAAAATTGCATAACTTCCTTTATATTATTGTTTTATGTATCCAGAAGGGCAAAAAAATGAAGTGAAATCAGAAAATGAATCTGGCCAGGAAGTCTTAAAGCAACATAATAGTTCAATATTAGAGGCAAATTTATCATTTAATAGAGCAAAGGTAGCTTGTTTATTTTGCAGTAAACAAGATTTTGCCTTTTAGGAGCAGCTTGCAGCATACTTGAACTCTAGTAAAAAATCTTAAGAAAATATACTCTTCATGATGGTTCTATGTTTCCTTTCCACCTCCATTCTAGAATACATCTTAAAACACAATGTAGTCAGGACATTCAGGTGACAATTCAGATGATAAATCTATTAACTCAAACACTATGTACTTTTCCATTTACCTTATCCATTACAATATATAAGTTTTTAAAAATTTGGAACCTTATGAAAACAAAAAAGAGGCGTTAATAATCATAATACAGTCAATAAATTAATAGTATACCAGGAGATGTAATAATATATATTCATTTGTAGGTTTTTTCCAAATTAAGAAACTGAAGAACCCTCGGTTTAATACTGTCTTGATAGGCGATCCTTTGCTTTGGATGACAATCAATTGTTGCTGATTCTCTTTTTGTTAATTATGTGTTATTCTTTACATACGCTGATTTGAGTTGTATTATCTTTTCCTTTCATGTGAATCATTATTTTCAGCAGAAAATTTTTATTTTCTTGTTTGTTGTCTTACTATTTTTTTAATTTGCTCCTCTATTGTTCCAATATATTGCAAAGTGACTACCACAAATTATATGCTACACAATTAATAGCTCCTTTTCTACTTGTTAAGTACTGTAGTTGTGGGTTGGTCTCTCTGCCCTGGTTTCTGCATTCCTCCTTTTTTATATATCTGCTTTCTGGTTTATTATGTACACATCTGTATTCATGGGTATGACCTGAATCTCCTCTATCTTCAGTGTTTTCTACTCTTAGAGTCAAATGAAAGTAGATGGTCAGAGTTCCTACAGGAAACAGATGGCTCACACACATTTGGGTAATTTGAAAACAGTCCCAAAAGTACTAATTATAAAGGTTTGTGGGGATCAGGTGAGTTATCAGGATAGTGTGGGGATCCAGACCTAACATAGCTGAATGATCAGCACCCACAGGCCTAAAGTGTCTAAGGGATGGAGGAAACTGAAATCCAGAAGAGTCATAATAGAGCAGACTGCCTTGAGGGGAGCCACACTGATGGTAAGCGATCTTTATTGAAAGGACCTAACTAGCTCAAGACAGCTTATGAAAGAGAGCCATGGAGATCCATATCTTGATACCTCTCTCCTCTCCTCTCTCTTCCTCCCACTCTCTTCTTAATCTCTTGTCTCTGTCTCTTTCTCACCTCCTGCCAGGATTCCACAAAGAGTGAATCTAACACAGAGTGCTGTGAATGATATAGTGCATGAAGATCAGCCTCCTGAAGAAATAGCACAGAATGAAGAAACTAGGTGAGGTGAGTATGGAGGAGCAAAGATACACTGCATCATCTACTCCTTTTACCTTTCAGAGCCTAATCCTGTCTTCCCTCTACATATAAACTTCTATATCCAAAGTGAGAAAATATGAAGTCCAATTAGCTACCTTATCATAAAAGGATGCAATTAATTAGTTCTTATTCCTCCCTAAAACCATAAGCATTCTTGTGTTCTCCATATAAAGTTATAGAGAGGGGGAAAAAAGTATGTTGTGGGGAAGAACTTATTAAATAATTTAAAGATAGCTACTATATTTGCATAAAGTCCAAGATGACAATTATAACTGTTTTCCACCACTTTTCCATATTTCTCTTATTCTCTGTTTCAGCCAAATGAAACTCTTTACCTAGAAGATGACTCAAACCTTCATTTCTGCTTAAACTGAGTCATAATTGAGTCTTCTGTCTACTGGGTTCCCATAGTTTTCCATAGATGAACAATACTGGACATGAAAATACTAAATGGTACCTGAGGGCATCTTCTTGATGCTAAACTATTTCTTATTGGTCCTATTGAGGAGCAGCAACCCACTTTTCCTTCAAGGATCGGCACTGATCAGCTTGCACTGTACGGTGACCCCTTTATCTCCCTGCTCAGTAGCATAGGAGGTTGAAATGGACTCAGTTTCCTTTTCTTTGGAATCATGACCAAGGCCAGGTAAATTATCTTACACTGGGCAAAAGTATCTCTAAATCTATAGGACTAAGGGTCCTATGGGGGAGAAGGAAATGGCAACCCACTCCAGTATTCTTGTGTGGAGAATTCCACGGACAGAGGAGCCTGGGGGGCTGCAGTCCATGGGGTCACAAAAAGTCAGACATGACTGAGTGACATGCACACACACACACACACACGCATCCTGTGAAAGAAAGATATCTAAATTCCAGTAACTGGAGAGTAAGAAGGTCACTGTCTTGGAATCACAGATCTGTGCACACTTCCAACGGAGAATTTGCCACCTGGTCAATTGTTTATGGCATATTTAGCAGTGTGTAGGCTATATCCTGGCAGCACAGGGTTTAATTTCTCCAGAATCACTTTGAGTCTTCAACTTGCCATTGCTATCATGTATATTTCTTCTAGATGTGACACACAGCAGGCCAAGTAAATTTCAAGGGCATGAGCTCATTGCCACACTTCCTTTGTTATAAAATATACCCCTGGTCTGTGATGACTTTGTGAAGTTCAATACAATAGTGAACAAGGAATTCTATAAGTCCACCAATGGTGGTCTTTGCAGAACTGCAGTTCAAGAAGGCAAATACATATCTACATAATTGTCTATCCATGTGAAGATACTGGAATGAGAACTAACAGAAGGTATCTGGAGCTAGGTACCTTTTTGAGAAGACTTATTTCACAAAGGGTTTTAAGAGTTTACTTTAGCCAAAAATATATGGCACATAGGCACTTCCTTATCTTCCCAGGTGGCACAGTGGCAAAGAATCCGCCTGCCAATGCAGGAGTGGTAGGAGAAGTGGGTTCAACCTCTGGGTCGGGAAGATCCCCTGGAGGAGGAAATGACAACCCACTCCAGTATTCTTGGCTGGAAAATCCCATTGACAGAGGAGTGAGGCTGGCTGCAGTCCATGTAATTGCAGAGTCAGACGTGACTGAGTAAACATGCAGCAAAGCTAGGGACTTCCCTAAGGGTCCAGTGGTTGAGTCTGTACTACCAACGCAGGGGGTATGGGTTTGACCCCTGATCAAGGAACTAAGATGCTGTGTGGCACAGTCAAAAGATTACATATATATATATATATATATATATATATATATATATACACATACACACACACACACACACACACCAGAATTGCAAGATGGCAGAGTAGAAGGATGTGCTCTCATCTTCTCCTGTGAGGACTCCAAAATTACAACTTGCTGCTGAACAACTATCAACAGGAGAATGTTGGATCCCATCAAAAAAGATACCCCATGTCCAAGGGCAAAGGAGAAGCCCCAGCAAGACAATAGGAGGGGTAAAATTGCGTTTAGAATCAAACCCCATACCTGCCAGAGATGCTCGGAGGGCTCAAACAAAACCTTGTGTGCATCAGGACACCCCACAGAGATTGAGCCAGTCCTGCCTTTGAGTGTTTGAGTGTCTCATGTGGAGGTATGGGTCAGCAGTGGCCTGCCACAGGGGCAGGGGCTCTGGGTGCAGCAGACCTGGGTATGGCATAAGCCCTCTTGGAGGAGGGCACCATTAACCCCATCACAGAGCCGCCAGAACTTACACAAGATAGGGGAAACAGACACTTGGAGAGCACAAACAAAACTTTATGTGTACCAGGAGAAAGAAGACCCAGGAGAAAGAAGCAGTGACAGCACTAGAGACTGAACCAGACTTGCTCTTGAGTGTCCAGGAGTCTCCGGTGGAGCTGTGGGTGAGCTGTGGCCTGCTGCAGGGTCAGGGGCACTCAGCACAGCAGTGCATGCATGCGACATCTTGAAGGAGGTCGCCATTATCTTCATTACCTCCAACTTAGTTTGGACTCAGGTCAAACAACAGGGAGGGAACACAGCCCTGCCCATCAACAGAAAATTAGATTAAAGATTTATGGAACATGGCCCCATCCATCAGAACAAGACCCAGTTTCCCCTCAGTCAGTCTCTGTCATCAGGAAGCGTCCATAAGGCTTTTATCCTTATCCATCTGAGGGCCAACAGAATGAAAACCACAATCACAGAAAACTAATCAAACTGATCACATGGACCACAGCCTTGTCTAACTCAGTGAAACTATGAGCCATGCCATGTAGGGCCACCCAAGATGGGACAATTCATGGTGAAGAATTCTGACAAAACCTGGTCCACTGGAGATGGGAATGGCAAACCACTTCAGTATTCTTGCCTTGAGAACCCTATGAACATTACGAAAAGGCAAAATGATAGGATACTGAAAGATGAAATCCCCAGGTCAGTAGGTGCCCAATATACTACTGGAGAACAGTGGAGAAGGCATGAAGAGACGGAGCCAAAGCAAAACCAACACCCTGTTGTGGATGTGACTGGTGATGGAAGTAAAGGCTGACGCTGTAAAGAACAATATTGCATAGGAACTTGGAATGTTAGGTTCATGAATAAAGGTAAATTGGAAGTGGTCAAATAGGAGATGGCAAGGTTGAACATCTACATTTTAGGAATCAGTGAACCAAAATGGACTGGAATGGGTGAATTTAACTCAGATGACCATTATATCTACTCCTGTAGGCAAGAATCATTTAGAATAAATTGGGTAGCCCTCAGAGTCAACAAGAGTCTTAAATGCAGTACTTGGATGCAATCTCAAAGACCTTCTAGAACTAACACCCCAAAAAGATGTCCTTTTCATTATAGGCAACTGTAATGCAAAAGTAGGAAGTCAAGAAACACCTGGAGTAACAGGCAAATTTGGCCTTGGAGTACAGAATGAAGCAGCACAAAGGCTAATAGAATTTTCCCAAAAGAATGCACTGGTCATAGAAAACACCCTCTTCCAACAACACAAGAGAAGACTCTATACATGGATATCACCAGATGGTCAACACCGAAATCAGATTAATTATATCCTTTGCAGACAAAAATGGAGAAGCTCTATACAGTCAGCAAAAATAAGACTGTGAGCTGACTGTGGCTCATATCATGAACTCCTTATTGACAAATTCAGACTGAAATTGAAGAAAGTAGGGAAAACCAATAGACCATTCATATATGATCTATATCAAATTCCTTATGATTATATAGTGGAAGTGAGAAATAGATTCAAGGGATTAGATCTAATAGACAGAAGCCCTGAAGTACTGTGAATGGAAGTTCGTGACATTGTACAGGAGACAGTAATCCAGACCATCCCTAAGATAAAGAAATACAAAAAGACAAAATAGTTTTTGAGGAGGCCTTAAAAATAGCTGAGAAAAGAAGAAAAGCCATCAGTCTTTTCCAGCATCAGGGTTTTTCCAGTGAGTCGGCTCTTCGTTCAGGTGGCCAAGGTATTGGAATTCCAGCTTCAGCATCAGTCCTTCCAATGAATATTCAGGACTGATTTCCTTTACGATTGACTAGTTTGATCTCTTTGCTGTCAAAGATTTTCAAGAGTCTTCTTCAGCACCACAGTTCAAAGGATCAATTCCTTGGCACTCAGCCTTATTTATGGTCCAACTCTTCCATCTGTACATGACCAGTGGGAGAAGTGTAGCTTTGACTATTCAGACCTTTGTTGGCCAAGTGATGCCTTTGCTTTTTAATATGTTGTCTAGGTTTGTCATAGCTTTTCTTCCAAGTGTCTTTTTATTTCATGGCTGCAGTCACTGTCCTCAGTGATTTTGGAGCCCCCCAAAACAAAATCTGTCACTGTTTCCACTTTTTTCCATCTATTTGCCATGAAGTGATGGGACCAGATGCCATGATCTTAGTTTTATGAATGTTAAGTTTTAAGCCAGCTTTTTCACTCTCCTCTTTCACCTTTATCAAGAGGCTCTTTAGTTCCTCTTTGCTTTCTGCCACTAGAGTGGTATCATCTGCATATCTGAGGTTGTTGATCTTTCTCCCAGCAATACTGATTCCAGTTTGTGATTCATCCACCCCAGCATTCCTCATGATGTACTCTGTATATAAGTTAAATGAACAGAGTGACAATATACAATCTTTACTTACTCCTTTTTCAATTTTGAACTATCCATTTCATAACCAGTTCTAACTGTTGCTTCTTGACCTGCATAGAGGTTTCTCAAGAGACAGATAAGGTGGTCTGGTAATCCCATGGCTTCATAATTTTCCATAGTTTGTTTTGATCCATACAGTCAAAGGCTTTACTGTAGTCAGTGAAGCAGATGTTTTTCTAGAATTCTCTTGCTTTCTTTATGATCTAATGGATGTTGGCAATTTGATCTCTAGTTCCTCTGCCTTTTCTAAATACAGTTTGTACATCTGGAAGTTCTTGGTTCACATATTGCTGAAGCCTAGCTTTATTCTGGTCTCAATATATTAAAATACATTTGGCATTAATTCATTTTTTAATTTATGCTCTTTCATTGGTGTTTATTGTTGTTATCAGTTTTACTTTTTTACACATGCAAATACTATGCAAGGGGTAAGATGTTTATGGAGAGTTATAGTAATTAATCCAAATAAAAAGAACAATTTCTTGAACTCTAACGTTGGAACAAAGTTTGTCTATAGCTCCCAAAATACGTTATTTATATTATTTATATTATTATGTGAAATTGTTTAAAACTCAAAATCTTAGGATAAAAATTAATATGGAACTTTTAGTTTAGAAATATCAAATGCTCTATGACACAACAGATGACTGGTGGATATAAAATTATGTTACAAATAAGATATATAAAAATTTAAAACATATAAAAAATAACCTCTGCTAAAATGCCCTCAAAAAATAGCAACTTCACCTTTGAAATTAGCCTTATTTCCTTCAGAGTCCAGGCTAATTTTCATTTGTCTGATTCTTTGATGAAAAGTAATAAAATATGAAAAAAATATTCAGCATCCTGTGTAAAATGATTCACATATCAGATCAGATCAGTCGCTCAGTCATGTCCGACTCTATGCGACCCCATGAATCGCAGCACGCCAGGCCTCCCTGTCCATCATCAACTCCCGGAGTTCACTCAGACTCATGTCCATCGAGTCAGTGATGCCATCCAGCCATCTCATCCTCTGTCGTCCCCTTCTCCTCTTGCCACCAATCCCTCCTAGCATCAGAGTCTTTTCCAATGAGTCAACCCTTCACATGAGGTGGCCAAAGTACTGGAGTTTCAGCTTTAGCATCATTCCTTCCAAAGAAATTCCAGGGTTGATCTCCTTTAGAATGGACTGGTTGGATATCCTTGCAGTCCAAGGGACTCTCAAGAGTCTTCTCCAACACCACAGTTCAAAAGCATCAGTTCTTCAGCGCTTAGCCTTCTTCACAGTCCAACTCTCACATCCATACATGACCACAGGAAAAACCATAGCCTTGACTAGACGGACCTTTGTTGGCAAAGTAATGTCTCTGCTTTTGAATATGCTATCTAGGTTGGTCATAACTTTCCTTCCAAGGAGTAAGTGTCTTTTAATTTCATGGCTGCAGTCACCATCTGCAGTGATTTTGGAGCCCAGAAAAATAAAGTCTGACACTGTTTCCACTGTTTCCCCATTTATTTCCTATGAAGTGATGGGACGGGATGCCATGATCTTCGTTTTCTGAATGTTGAGCTTTAAGCCAACTTTTTCAGTCTCCACTTTCACCTTCATCAAGAGGCTTTTGAGTTCCTCTTCACTTTCTGCCATAAGGGTGGTGTCATCTGCATATCTGAGGTTATTGATATTTCTCCTGGCAATGTTGATTCCAGCTTGTGTTTCTTCCAGTCCAGCGTTTCTCATGATGTATTCTGCATATAAGTTAAATATACAGGGTGACAATATACAGCCTTGACGTACCCCTTTTCCTATTTGGAACCAGTCTGTTGTTCCATGTCCAGTTCTAACTCTTGCTTCCTGACCTGCATACAAATTTCTCAAGAGGCAGATCAGGTGGTCTGGTATTCCCATCTCTTTCAGAATTTTCCACAGTTTATTGTGATCCACACAGTCAAAGGCTTTGGCATAGTCAATAAAGCAGAAATAGATAGTTTTCTGGAACTCTCTTGCTTTTTCCACGATCCAGTGGATGTTGGCAATTTGATCTCTGGTTCCTCTGCCTTTTCTAAAACCAGCTTGAACATCAGGAAGTTCACGGTTCACATATTGCTGAAGCCTGGCTTGGAGAATTTTGAGCATGACTTTACTAGCGTGTGAGATGAGTGCAGTTGTGCGGTAGTTTGAGCATTCTTTGGCATTGCCTTTCTTTGGGATTGGAATGAAAACTGACCTTTTCCAGTCCTGTGGCCACTGCTGAGTTTTCCAAATTTGCTGGCATACTGAGTACAGCACTTTCACAGCATCATCTTTCAGGATTTGAAGTAGCTCAACTGGAATTCCATCACCTCCACTAGCTTTGTTCATAGTGATGCTTTCTAAGGCCCACTTGACTTCACATTCCAGGATGTCTGGCTCTAGGTCAGTGATCACACCATCGTGATTATCTGGCTCATGAAGATCTTTTTTGTACAGTTCTTCTGTGTATTCTTGCCATCTCTTCTTAATATCTTCTGCTTCTGTTTGATCCATACCATTTCTGTCCTTTATCGAGCCCATCTTTGCATGAAATGTTCCTTTGGTATCTCTGATTTTCTTGAAGAGATCTCTAGTCTTTCCCATTCTGTTGTTTTCCTCTATTTCTTTACATTGATCCCTGAAGAAGGCTTTCTTATCTCTTCTTGCTATTTTTGGAACTCTGCATTCAAATGGGTATATCTTTCCTTTTCTCCTTTGCTTTTCACTTCTCTTCTTTTCACAGCTATTTGTAAGGCCTCCCCAGACAGCCATTTTGCTTTTTTGCATTTTTTTTTTCCCATGGGGATGGTCTTGATCCCTGTATCCTGTACAGTGTCACGAACCTCATTCCATAGATCATCAGGCACTCTATCTATCAGATCTAGGCCCTTAAATCTATTTCCCACTTCCACTGTATAATAATAAGGAATTTGATTTAGGTCATACCTGAATGGTCTTGTGGTTTTCCCTACTTTCTTCAATTTAAGTCTGAATTTGGCAATAAGGAGTTCATGGTCTGAGCCACAGTCAGCTCCTGGTCTTGTTTTTGCTGACTGTATAGAGCTTCTCCATCTTTGGCTGCAAAGAATATAATCAGTCTGATTTCGGTGTTGACCATCTGGTGATGTCCGTGTGTAGAGTCTCTCTTGTGTTGTTGGAAGAAGGTGTTTGTTCACAAGTTTGCATCAAAAGCTCAATGTAGAGAGTATGGACTTTAGAGTTTGACGTATCTGGCTTTTAATCTTGTTCCCAACACTCAGTAATTCTGGGCTATCTGGCAGGTTATACAAACTCAGTGAGACTAAGACTTCTCCTCTGCAAAGTGAAAACACAATATCAGGCTTGATGCCTAGCTCATCACTCACCAACTGTGTGACTTTTTTGATCAAGCTGCCTCAACACTTCATGTTTTATGTTTCTTAAGTGTAGTGTTATAATGAAAGTACTTCCTTTCAGAGTCAGACTAAGAGGCTAATAGAGAATCTTTCCAATATCCTGTATCTAATTCTTTATTCATACTTTTATATTATTTTTAAGGTTCCCATATTAAAATCTTCAGGCCCCAAAGCAAGTTCCCCATCAGTTAGTTCTCATTTGCAAAAATATCCTTTTGAAGTACCAATATGTATTTTGTTGGTTAATAAAAATAATAGTGGTTATTTTCACTGTCACTATTGCCTGTACTTACTGGGTGCTTATCTGGTGTAAAGAATTTTTTAAGTGTTACCTCCAATAGTAGTGGGTCACACTAGTAATAGTAATTAGTTCATGCTGACTATGTTTGGAATTATAGTTTTTTAATCTTTACGATGACTTCTATGAAATTGACAATGGGGTGCATTGGTGCATGGAGAAGGCAATGGCACCCCACTCTAGTACTCTTGCCTGGAAAATCCCATGGATGGAGGAGCCTGGAAGGCTGCAGTCCACGGGGTCGCTGAGGGTCAGACATGACTGAGCGACTTCACTTTCACGCATTGGAGAAGGAAATGGCAACCCACTCCAGTGTTCTTGCCTGGAGAATCCCAGGGACGGGGGAGCCTGATGGGCCATCTATGGGGTCACACAGAGTCGGACACGACTGAAGTGACTTAGCAGCAGCAGCAGCATTGGTGCATAGATAAATAATATGCTCAGAGTTCTTGAAGATGTAGATCTAGAATGTGAGGTAGGTATGTCTGTCTGACAGTAGGCCCTATATTGTTAAAACAGTAATGTATAATGGCTCTTCATATTTATAGAGAATCTAAAAGTATAACTATGTTAGATAGAATCACTGATTTACTTTAGCTTGAAATGTCCATTTTTTGTTTGCCATTTTGCCTGTTCAGTATTTATTTCCCCCTTCTTCAGCAACCCTGATTTCCTTTTCAGGTGTTACCTCATTCTCACTTTGGATGGCGTTAGTGGAATTTTTGATCAAAATGTCCTGCCTTCTTCCAAGGTCCATATTAAAATTTCATAAGGCAGTGGGAACTTTCTCATTGGAAGGACTCCTTATTCAGTTGAGTCTAAACTTTGGCCTTAAACTTGTAATGAACAGCTTTGCCATCAGATTTGCAAATCCAGGACTGATTAGGTATTTGACAACCACAAAGCAGGTCTCTATATAACAAGTTGTTTTCCTTTATTTAAAATTCATTTTTTTAATTGAAGGATAATTGCATTACAGAATTGTGTTGTTTTCTGCTTGTGAATGATAATTACTATAAAAGAAACTATAAACACAATTTATCTGTGATGTTAAAGGTGGAAAGTGACACTCATACAACAATGCTTTCTGTTAATATTACTTTAAAAATTTAATAATCACTTCTGGATGAATGAAAAATGTCATGGTATTCCCTTACAATCAAAAAACTATAGAATAAGTTCCAATTAGAATAATGTTTGGCCATCTTTTAAGAAGTGAGGCCTATCTTCTATGATGTCACATAGTTTATTAAATCAGTGCCATGCTTAGGGATACACAAGTTCCTGTGAGTCCTCACATTGTTAACACAGTACACAGCACCAAAACTATACAATAATCCCTGACAGGTAATATAATCTACTGGAAACATGTAGCATAAAAAAAAAAAAAAAAAAAAAAAACCCTCTAAGTAGTCATAGAGAATGCTTACATAATGTCTGGCTGATGCTAATGAGCAGTGAAAGGATCTTTAATGAAACTGTGTGATGTGTGAGTTTGGTAATTGCTGTGGTCAAATTCTTTAAATCACTGCAAGACTTCTGAAGAAAGATCCAAATGCTCTTGATTAAAGGAGGCATGTTTCAGCAGATCTTCGAGGAGCATCCAGCTGTGTGGTATTCTATCAGCACTCATAAGTTAGTTTCCAGCATATTATGTAAAAAATTTACATAGAATTTCTGTTAATAAAGGACATTTTATTTGGTGACATACAGTGTTAATTTATAGAAAGATATTAGCATTTTCACCCTCTTTTTAAAAATCATCCACAATAGAGATTTCTGTAATAGTTATCTGCATAATATGTAGAGTGGAACAATTAAAAAAAATTTCATGTTTAGTAACCAGATTGTTCCACCACATTATGTTCTGATAGCTTTTAGTGACCTGAAGAATACTCAGAAGTGACTGATAAGCAGACTGCTATTGGTAAACACACTTGTGTCCAATATGCCTCATGGAATAGACCTAAAAGGCAAATGATAGTCTCCTAACGAAGGCTTCGGAGGAGAAGAAGAAAATCTATTTCATGTGTGGCTTCAAACATTTCCTGGAACTCTAGAGATTATGCTCTGTTTCTGGTAAATGGCATTTAGAAAAGGAATTGAAGATACGAAGTACAATAGACAGAATAGAAATTAAGTGCAAAATCAGAGAATGAAAAATATTCTATCTCTAAATTTGCCCCCAGTTTAGTTCAGTTCAGTTGCTCAGTCATGTCCAACTCTTTGTGACCCCTATGAATCGCAGCACGCCAGGCTTCCCTGTCCATCACCAACTCCTGGAGTTCACTCAAACTCATGTCCATCAAGTCGGTGATGCCATCCAGCCATCTCATCCTCTGTCATCCCCTTCTCCTTCTGCCCCCAATCCCTCCCAGTATCAGAGTCATTTCCAATGAATCAGCTCTTCGCATGAGGTGGCTGAAGTACTGGAGTTTCAGCTTCAGCATCAGTCCTTCCAATGAACACCCAGGACTGATCTCCTTTAGGATGGACTGGTTGGATCTCCTTGCAGTCCAAGGGACTCTCAAGAGTCTTCTCCAACACCACAGTTCAAAAGCATCAATTCTTCGGAGCTCAGCTCTTTTCACAGTCCAACTCTCACATCCATACATGACCACAGGAAAAACCATAACCTTGACTAGATGGACCTTTGTTGGCAAAGTAATGTCTCTGATTTTGAATATGCTGTCTAGGTTGATCATAACTTTCCTTCCAAGGAGTAAGCGTCTTTTAATTTCATGGCTGCAATCACCATCTGCAGTGATTTTGGAGCCCCCCAAAAATAAAGTCTGACACTGTTTTCCACTGTTTCCCCTTCTATTTCCCATGAAATGATGGGACCATATGCCATAATCTTAGTTTTCTGAATGTTGAGCTTTAAGCCAACTTTTTCACTCTCCTCTTTTGCTCTCATCAAGAGACTTTTTAGTTCCTCTTCACTCTGTTATAAGGGTGGTGTGATCTGCATATCTGAGGTTAGTGCTATTTCTCTCAGCAATCTTGATTCCAGCTTGTGCTTCTTCCAGTCCCCAAAATGCTGTAATTTATATTCATTCACCATATTTGTGTCTTTTCTCTATCACATATGTGTATGTGAACCACATACCTAATGGGCATATAATTAGTTTGGTTAATGTAATAAAGTAATGGATCAAATTGGCAGATTATCCATGTTAATATATTTTTGAGCATGATAAAAGCAGTATGAAAATATTAATGCCTGTATAAATATGTATATTAATATCAAACTGTATTAACATTTCTCTGAATATATTACAAAAAAGAATAGGTATTTACAACATGAAAATATTTTGTTTTTCTTGGATAAAAATTTATTTTGTGAGTCTTAGAAAATATACAGAAAATTATTCAAGATGCATTTTATTTTATATTATACATTAATAATTAATAATATATTAATTGTATTCTTAGTATCTCCAGTTCTCTGGTGTCCTACCTAAAAGAGAGCACTTAAGATTTGTGGATGAACTTTACATTTTTGTTTCTCATAGGTCCTTGAAGAACTCTCTCTTTAATGAATATCATGTCAGTATAAAGGCGTCAGAAGCAGAAGATATTAAGAAGAGATGGCAAGAATACACAGAAGAACTGTACAAAAAAGATCTTCACGACCCAGATAATCATGATGGTGTGATCACTCACCTAGAGCCAGACATCCTGGAATGTGAAGTCAAGTGGGCCTTAGAAAGCATCACTATGAACAAAGCTAGTGGAGGTGATGGAATTCCAGTTGAGCTATTCCAAATCCTGAAAGATGATGCTGTGAAAGTGCTGCACTCAATATGCCAACAAATTTGGAAAACTCAGCAGTGGCCACAGGACTGGAAAAGGTCAGTTTTCATTCCAATCCCAAAGAAAGGCAATGCCAAAGAATGCTCAAACTACCGCACAACTGCACTCATCTCACATGCTAGTAAAGTAATGCTCAAAATTCTCCAAGCCAGGCTTCAGCAATATGTGAACTGTGAACTTCCTGGCATCACTGACTCAATGGACATGAGTCTGAGTGAACTCTGGGAGTTAGGGATAGACAGGGAGGCCTGGCGTGCTGCGATTCATGGGGTCGCAAAGAGTCGGACGTGACTGAGGGACTGATCTGATCTGATCTAATCTTTTATATCTAAGATCATCTAATGAGAGTACCTTGGATGTTTAAGGCTGTGGGAGTGCCTCCTCAGTTGTGTCTGACTCTTTGTGACCCCATGGACTGCAGCTCGCTAGGCTCCTCTGTCCATGGAATTCTCCAGACAAGAATACTGGAGTGGGTTGCCATTTCCTGCTCCAGGGAATCTTCCCAGCCCAGGGATCCAACACACATCTGTTGCATCTCTTGCACTGGCAGGTGGATTCTTTTACCACTGGGCCACGTTTAAGGCTGTGATGTCATTAAATCCAGGGACTGTCCGCTTTCTCTCATAACTGATTCTGAGCATCGTACACAGTCCCTGCGCATACAATGGCGCTTAGTGAGCACTAATGGCTACTGCTCTCGCTGTCACCCTCCACAAGTAGACAAAAAACTCCAATAACATCAGAGATACTTTTACGTTGCGATATATCCTTTTATCCACTCCAACTACTAGAACTTTCTAATATTCTTAGAAACATCATACACTGTTGGTGGGAATGCAAACTAGTATAGCCACTATGGAGAACAGTGTGGAGATTCCTTAAAAAACTGGAAATAGAACTGCCTTATGATCCAGCAATCCCACTGCTGGGCATACACACTGAGGAAACCAGAAGGGAAAGAGACACGTGTACCCCAATGTTCATCACAGCACTGTTTATAATAGCCAGGACATGGAAGCAGCCTAG
This sequence comes from Bos indicus x Bos taurus, assembly GCF_003369695.1. Classification (NCBI taxonomy): domain Eukaryota; kingdom Metazoa; phylum Chordata; class Mammalia; order Artiodactyla; family Bovidae; genus Bos; species Bos indicus x Bos taurus. The sequence continues at coordinate 8,562,097 of NC_040077.1, read as the reverse complement.
ATGCCCATCAGCAGATGAATGGATAAGAAAGCAGTGGTACATATACACAATGGAGTATTACTCAGCCATTAAAAAGAATACATTTGAATCAGTTCTAATGAGATGGATGAAACTGGAGCCTATTATACAGAGTGAAGTAAGCCAGAAGGAAAAACACCAATACAGTATACTAACACATATATATGGAATTTAGAAAGATGGTAACAATAATCCTGTATACGAGACAGCAAAAGAGACACAGATGTATAGATCAGTCTTATGGACTCTGTGGGAGAGGGAGAGGGTGGGGAGATTTGGGAGAATGGCATTAAAACATGTATAATATCAAGTATGAAACGAGTCGCCAGTCCAGGTTCGATGCACGATACTGGATGCTTGGGGCTGGTGCACTGGGACGACCCAGAGGGAGGGTATGGGGAGGGAGGAGGGAGGAGGGTTCAGGATGGGGAACACAGGTATACCTGTGGCAGATTCATTTCGATATTTGGCAAAACTAATACAATATTGTAAAGTTTAAAAAAAAAAAGAAAGAAACATCATTTGGAGAAGAAGAAAAGCTATTTTATTTTTCCATTTAATTTGCTTTTTTCCTTTGAACTGCTGGGCAAATACAGAGAAAATCTAGTTGTTATTCTCCACAGAGAATCTCTAAAATGACTAAAGCAGTCCTCCTTAATTTATAATGTAAGTGCAGGTTCTAAGGATACTAGAAAAAAATGGCCTCACAACTCTGAGTGTATGCAGCATAATTAGAAGAAAAATGCATTATTTGAGGGAGCAAGTCTTTTTTTTCTTTTGGTCTGAACAGTGAAATTTTTTTTGAAGCTCAGTTGAAACCACACAATATTGAGTGATGTATTTCTATGGTAACAACTTCTGAGAATGCAATGTTTAACTGAAACAAAATTAAAATTTCTGTATTATAATATTTGAGATATGGGATACCTGCTAAAAATTTATGATTTGGTCAGGGGATTATAACACATGGAAATTTAATAGAAACAAAATTTTTATAAGTTGAAAAAGTAATCAGCTACAAAGAGTTTTTTCCTTTACTTTAGTAGTTTATTGATTAATCACTGACTAATGTTCTATTAGACATTAATATATTCTGTTATTTAATGAAGACACTTTGCCATTAAAAGTGGTTGGATATCAAGGCCTAAATTGTTGTGTTCTAGATTATAGGCATTAATTGTAAGGACTGATTGTTGATATAGGGATTCTTTGCTTTCTAGTTCCCCATATTGCTCTTTCTTGGAATATTAAGTGAAAACGAGTATATCAATTAAATCAGGAAGGATAGCTGTTTGAAGCAAAGACTGCCTTGCCAAAGTAAATAGTTATTAACCAAGCATAACAAAGATAACGAAACAGTCCAAGTGATCAGAACAGCAAAAATAAAGGTAACAAAGTGTGAAATTAAAAGTTAAGTTGAGTAGCTAAGATGTGCAGAAATGGACTTCTTAAATCAGAGTAAAACCAATTAAGGCCATCTCTTTGGGCTTCCCTGGTGGCTCAGAGGTTAAAACGTCTGCCTGCAATGCGGGAGACCTGGGTTTGATCCCTGGGTTGGGAAGATCCCCTGGAGAAGGAAATGGCAACCCACTCCAGTATTCTTGCCTGGAGAACCCCGTGGATGGAGGAGCCTGGTGGGCTACAGTCCACCAGGTCGCAAAGAGTCGGACACGACTGAGCGACTTCATTTTCTACACTTTCACTTTGCTAACAATAAATGTGTTTTACATCTGCTGGACTCTCCCCTTAAAACCTGAGGGTATGATAGTGATATTTTTGTATCTGTTCTGGGAGAAAACATACAAAGCAAACAGTTTTAAAATAAAACATAAATCATAGTTTCCCCCACTTTAAGGGAAAGTAAATTTGCACAAAGTTGCCACCAAATCTTGAAGGTAAGGCTCCCCGGGTGGCTCAGTGGTAAAGCACCTGCCTGCGATGCAGGAGATCCTCCTGCAATCCCTCCAGACCCTCTGGAGAAGGAATGGCACCCTACTCCAGTGTTGTTGCCTCGAGAATCCCATGGACAGAGGAATCTGGTGGGCTATATATAGTCCATGGTGCCCCACAGAGTTGGACATGACTTAGTGAAGGAACAACAGCAACAGGGAGGGCAAGAGCGGATGCCCACCCCTCTGTGATTAGGTGTGTCACAGTCACACAAGCATAAGTGCCAGGAGGGCAGAGGTGGAAGAGGAGGTGATAGGGATGTAACACAGATACATTGGAACAGACGTAGCTGTCAATGTTCCGTGAGACTTCTGCTATTCAGGTGTGACCGCCTGCTTCCCATGGGAATTCTATCTTTCATGTGGCATGTGCTTCCAATGTACTCTGTTTTTCTGAGTATGAAATGACGGTGGTGGAGATCATAGGTTGATTTTACATAAAACATTACTAAGCAGCGAGGGTAGTAGAGCATAGTGATTATAAGCAGAATCACTAGATGGGTTTCCTTATTAATTACATTTTCGATTCTCCTTCTCCCTCAGAGAGGTTCATAATACCTATCTCTCAGGGTTCTGTGTGGGTTAAATGTCAACAAATGGAGATAACAAACACAATATTCTTTACTGTGTTTGGCATTTGGGGGCCTTTCTTAAAATACACATATGCTTAGGATCCACTAGATCTACTTGCATTGTGGGGTAAATTTACTCACATGTGTTTTGAAAGAGGCTCCTGGGAGATATTGAGTATAAGCATAATGAAGAGAAGCATAAAGGAGAGAGGAACATAAAAGTAAACTCTTTTCACATGTCCTTTTAAACGTACATTATTAGACCTTTCACAGGGCTTCCCTTGTGGCTCAGCTGGTAAAGAATCCTCCTGCAATGTGGGAGGTCTGTGTTCAATCCCTGGGTTGGGAAGATCCCCTGGAGAATGGAAAGGCTACCCACTCCAGTATTCTGACCTGGAGAATTCCATGGTCTGTAAAGTCCATGGGGTCGCAAAGTCGGACATGACTTGAATGACTTTAACTTTCACATACCAAAGGAAACATTGATTTTGATCATGGAGCTTTATATTTGCAGTCATTTCATCTCCATGTAAGCTGTTGCTAGGAGAGCAATCCTGACTTTATATTGTGGCTCTGCAGCACTCAATTAACCACCATCTATCAACATGATGGTTATTGGTTTTAACTATTGGTCATTTCGCCACTGCTTAATTTTAGTCTTGATTCTAGTTCCTACTGTGTCCTTAGTATTCACTGAGTTCAGTTCAGTTCAGTTCAGTCTCTCAGTCATGTCCAGCTCTTTGCTACCCCATCAATCGCAGCACGCCAGGCCTCCCTGTCCATCACCATCTCCCGGAGTTCCCCCAGACTCATATCCATCGAGTCAGTGATGTCATCCAGCCATCTCATCCTCTGTCGTCCCCTTCTCCTCCTGCCCCCAATCCCTCCCAGCATCATAGTCTTTTCCAATGAGTCAACTCTTTTCATGAGGTGGCTAAAGTACTGGAGTTTCAGCTTTAGCATCATTCCTTCCAAAGAAATCCCAGGGCTGATCTCCTTCAGAATGGACTGGTTGGATCTCCTTGCAGTCCAAGGGACTCTCAAGAGTCTTCTCCAACACCACAGTTTAAAAGCATCAATTCTTTGGCACACAGCCTTCTTCACAGTCCAACTCTCACATCCATACATGACCACAGGAAAAATCATAGCCTTGACTAGATGGACCTTTGTTGGCAAAGTAACGTCTCTGCTTTTGAATATGCTATCTAGGTTGGTCATAACTTTCCTTCCAAGGAGTAAGTGTCTTTTAATTTCATGGCTGCAATCACCATCTGCAGTGATTTTGGAGCCCAGAAAAATAAAGTCTGACACTGTTTCCACTGTTTCCCCATCTATTTCCCATGAAGTGATGGGACCGGATGCCATGATCTTCGTTTTCTGAATGTTGAGCTTTAAGCCAACTTTTTAACTCTCCACTTTCACTTTATGTTTTCCAAATTTTTTGGCATATTGAGTGCAGCACTTTCACAGCATCATCTTTCAGGATTTGAAATAGCTCTATTGGAATTCCATCACCTCCACTAGCTTTATTCGTAATGATGCTTTCTAAGGCCCACTTGACTTCACATTCCAGGATGTCTGGATCTAGATCAGTGATCACATCATCGTGATTATCTGGGTCGTGAAGATCTTTTTTTTACAGTTCTTCTGTGTATTCTTGCCATCTCTTCTTAATATCTTCTGCTTCTGTTAGGTCCATACCATTTCTGTCCTTTATTGAGCCCATCTTTGCATGATATGTTCCCTTGGTATCTCTAATTTTCTTGAAGAGATCTCTAGTCTTTCCCATTCTGTTGTTTTCCTCTATTTCTTTGCATTGATGGCTGAAGAAGGCATTCTTATCTCTTCTTGCTATTCTTTGGAACTCTGCATTCAGATGCTTATAACTTTCCTTTTCTCCTTTGCTTTTCGCTTCCCTTCTTTTCACAGCTATTTGTAAGGCCTCCCCAGACAGCCATTTTGCTTTTTTGCATTTCTTTTCCATGGGGATGGTCTTGATCCCTGTCTCCTGTACCATGTCACAAACCTCTGTCCATAGCTCATCAGGCACTCAATCTATCAGATCTAGTCCCTTAAATCTATTTCTCACTTCCACTGTATAATCACAAGGGATTTGATTTAGGTCATACCTGAATGGTCTTGTGGTTTTCCCTACTTTCTTCAATTTAAGTCTGAATTTGGCAATAAGGAGTTCATGGTCTGAGCCACAGTCAGCTCCTGGTCTTGTTTTTGCTGACTGTATAGAGCTTCTCCATCTTTGGCTGCAAAGAATATAATCAATCTGATTTTAGTGTTGACCATCTGGTGATGTCCATGTATAGAGTCTTCTCTTGTGTTGTTGGAAGAGGAGTAGAATGAATTTGTAACACCTTAACACAAATTAATGAGTTATGCAACTCCAAATTAATGATCAACAGCAATATCCAGATCTGAAAAGAATTCCAATATAGAAATGTATGACTAAAGGGTAATACTTAAATGCTGTCACAATAATATTGAAAGAAACAGAATTACTGAGTATATAGTTCTTTTAGAAGTAATATGAACAATAAAAATATGCCTTAGTTCAGTTCAGTTCAGTTCAGTTGCACAGTTGTGTCCAACTCTTTGCGACTCCATGAATCACAGCACGCCAGGCCTCCCTGTCCATCAGCAACTCCCAGAGGTCACTCAGACTCACGCCCATCGAGTCAGTGGCATCCATGAGATGCCATCCAGCCATCTCATCCTTTGCCGTCCCCTTCTCCTCCTGTCCCCAATCCCTCCCAGCATCAGAGTCTTTTCCAATGAGTCAGCTTTTCGCATGAGGTGGCCAAAGTACTGGAGTTTCAGCTTTAGCATCATTCCTTCCAAAGAAATCCCAGGGCTGATTTCCTTCAGAATGAACTGGCTGGATCTCCTTGCAGTCCACGGGACTCTCAAGAGTCTTCTCCAACACCACAGTTCAAAAGCATCAATTCTTCAGTGCTCAGCTTTCTTCACAGCCCAACTCTCACATCCATACATGACCACAGGAAAAACCATGGCTTTGACTAGACGGACCTTTGTTTGCAAAGTAATGTCTCTGCCTTTCAATATGCTATCTAGGTTGATCATAACTTTTCTTCCAAGGAGTAAGCATCTTTTAATTTCATGGCTGAAGTCACCATCTGCAGTGATTTTGGAGCCCCAAAAAATAAAGTTTGACACTGTTTCCACCTCTATTTCCCATGAAGTCATGGGACCAGATGCCATGATCTTCGTTTTCTGAATGTTGAGCTTTAAGCCAACTTTTTCACTCTCCACTTTCACTTTCATCAAGAGGCTTTTGAGTTCCTCTTCACTTTCTGCCATAAGGGTGGTGTCATCTACATATCTGAGGTTATTGATATTTCTCCCGGCAATCTTGATTCCACCTTGTGCTTCTTCCAGCCCAGCGTTTCTCATGATGTACTCTGCATATAAGTTAAATAAGCAGGGTGACAATATACAGCCTTGACGTACTCCTTTTCCTATTTGGAACCAGTCTGTTGTTCCAGGTCCAGTTCTAACTGTTGCTTCCTGACCTGCATACAGGTTTCTCAAGAGGCAGATCAGGTGGTCTGGTATTCCCATCTCTTTAAGAATTTTCCACAGTTTATTGTGATCCACACAGTCAAAGGCTTTGGCATAGTCAATAAAGCAGAAATAGATGTTTTTCTTCTGGAACTCTCTTGCTTTTTCTATGATCCATTGGATGTTGGCAATTTGATCTCTGGTTCCTCTACCTTTTCTAAATCCAGCTTGAACATCCAAAAGTTCACGGTTCATGTATTGTTGAAGCCTAGCTTAGAGAATTTTGAGCATGACTTTACTAGCGTGTGAGATGAGTGCAATTGTGTGGTAGTTTGCGCATTCTTTGGCATTGCCTTTCTTTGAGATTGGAATGAAAACTGACCTTTTCCAGTCCTGTGGCCACTGCTGAGTTTTCCAAATTTGCTGGCATATTGAGTGCAGCACTTTCACAGCATCATCTTTTAGGATTTGAAATAGCTCCACTGGAATTCCATCACCTCCACTAGCTTTGTTCATAGTGATGCTTTCTAAGGCCCACTTGACTTCACATTCCAGGATGTCTGGCTCTAGCTCAGTGATCACACCATCATGATTAACTGGGTCATGAAGATCTTTTTTGTACAGTTCTTCTGTGTATTCTTGCCATCTCTTCTTAATATCTTCTGCTTCTGTTAGGTCCATACCATTTCTGTCCTTTATCAAGCCCATCTTTGCATGAAATGTACCCTTGGTAGCATAAGGAAAGGACAGGAAATTAAGAGGTGAGTTTTTAAGACAATGTGGTATAGTTTAGTTTTATGGCTCTCCAGTTTTCTTATCAAAATATGAGGAGTTTTCTATTTCATTAATAATGCCTGATGACTATGAACATTATAAATTTCTCTCCAAATATTGCTTTTAAAAGTAACAGTGAAAAATATGATTTATGGGGAAGCAGTGGAAGACACAATATGTGATAGCAGTGATGGAGACTGAGTACTTTAGTAAGAGATACACAAAAAGAAAAGTTACAAATATTGCCTATTCCTATTTTATTTATACAAATTATTTTGATTATTTGGTAACAATAATAAAATAACACATTCAGGGTATTATTATTGTGCTTATTACATATTAATATTTATGATTTTTTTTCTTACATTGATTGAGTTATAATTAGTAGTTCAACATTGCTCCAAAATTTTAACTTCACTAAATTGATGTTATTAATGTAAAGAAGTCATTTTGGTATTTGCTGTTAAGTTCTTAAGAGTATGGTTATTGAATGAATACAAGGACTGTCATTTCAGTGTCAGTGTAAATTCAGAGAACTTTCCCCATAATTATAGGCTGGCCCTGATTACATTACACTGTATATTGAACCTTTATCCTTCTAGACTTTGCTAGATAATGCCAAGTGGCAGTTTGTAGTCTCAGTGTCAGCAAGAAGAGCCAATGTGCCAGATGAAAGCTGAGATGCTGTTTCAGTACATAACAATTTGGATGCCAATGTCAGTGCTTTGCTTCCTCTGGGTCAGCTCATCTTTCTGACATTGAGCAGTTACTGGCTCAGTGCTCTGGTGATATGAGGTCAAAATAAATGGAAGTCATCGTGGGTGATTCTTGCTACACACATATCTTTGTGCAAAAAGTTGTTAATTTTATTACTACTTAATATCTTTCTTTTCAAAGTCAGAATAATGACCTCTTGAAAATTATAGGTTGAATGACTGAATTTACAGTATCTCTGAATGTAATAGTGAAGTGAAGTGAAAGTTGCTCAGTTATGTCTGGCTCTTTACAACCCCATGGATTGTCCGTGGAATTCTCCAGGCCAGAATACTGGAGTGGGTAGCCTTTCCCTTCTCCAGGGGATCTTCCCAACCTGAGGAGCCTACCCATGTCTCCCGCATTGCAGGTGGATTCTTTACCAGCTGAGCCACAGGGGAAGCCCAAGAATACTGGAGTGGGTAGCTTATCCCTTCTTCAGTGGATCTTCCCGACCCAGGAATCTAAGTGGTCTCCTGCATTGCAGGCGTATTATTTACCAATTGAGCTATCAGGGAAGCCCTGAATGTAATAGATCTACTTACAAAGTAAGGAATCATAAAACTTTAGATTTGAAATAGACAACTGGTTCAAAATTAAATGAAGTGTTCCTCAGAACTGTAGTTCCATAGGATGTTAATAGCTGTTACATGGTGTCACCAACATTTATATTTTCTTGACCATCTGCAATCCAAGTTCTTTACACAATAATCTCCTAAATTCTTCTCAGTAAATTACCTAATTTCAAGGTGCATTAGTCTAAACTTTCTGGAAAATGAACCCGAGGCAAACTTTCATGCTGTTGTTTTATCGGTGAATGTCATTCAAATAAAGAAAATGTAGGGAGGAAGGGAACTGAAGCAGAAAAGGAGGAATAGCAAATAAAAGCATTTGCAACTCCCAAGAAAACCCATATATTGGCTCACTCATGAAGAATATCTCCAAAGAGGCAGTTTAGAGTCACTGCTCAGTGAACAGTTCTATTTCCTGTCTCCCACTAGATAAAGTCCATCCTACATAGTGTTATGTCCTCCAGTCTTCTGAGTTGTGTTGACTACCTCCTCTTGACAGCATTTGAAGGAATACAGAGTCTCCATTGCTTTGGTTGCCTTGGCACCTGGAATTTCTATGATTCCATCAGTGATGTTTTCAATGGAGGCCATGGGAATCTCACCCCAGCACAGACTGAGACAATGGTATGTGTTACAAGATTGTGGTTTTATGACTGTGGGGACTGTAAAACTACTAAGTGAGGCTATCAACTGGGAAATAGATCAATGAGGAGAAGCTCTGAAGGCAGGTGATGCTGAGCTATTCTGTAGAAGGCATAAATCAGGTCCATACACAGGATACATGTTTTTGGAGAGGACAGGAAACTTCTGTAGTTAGTCAAAGGGACCCTATCATCTCATCCCCTTCTTCAGAAATAGGAAAGATCTGTGATGTGTTTGTCTACCTACATGTATTTGCAAAAGAGTTTTAAAAAAACATATCAGAACCCTTGGCTTCTTAAACATTTGATGATACAAAAACTAAGTTGAAATGGCTTTCAAGATTGAGTTATAAAATTTCTGTGAGGGAATTATGCTTCCCTCTTACTGCAGATATAATGATAAAAACTTACATAAGATTACTGGGAAATATGATAGGTGTTGCTGAAATTTGGATGTTTCAGAAACAAGTGAACTCATATCCCTCCTTAGAAAAAATAAGAGTTGGTGGCTGCAAACTAGTGGTTGGGATGGTTTGGAAAAAGGCCTGTACTAATGGCTGATAAAAGGGCTGGGTTTATCATGGTCTCTTAGAGAAGGTCAAGAAGTAATACTTAGAACTGGACATGGAACAACGTACTGTTTCAAAATTGGAAAAGGGTACGTCAAGGCTGTGTATTGTCACCCTGCTTATTTAACTTATGTGTAGAGTACATCATGGGAAATGCCGGGGGTGGGGGGGTGGTGGATGAATCCCAAGCTGGAATAAAGATTGCTGGGAGAAATATCAGTAATCTCAGATATGGCAATGATACCACCCTAATGGCAGAAACTGAAGAGGATCTAAAGAGCTTCTTGATGAAGGTGAAAGAGGAGAGTGAAAAAGCTGGCTTAAAACACAACATTCAAAACACAAAGATTATGGCATCTGGTCCCATCACTTCAAGGCAAATACATGGGGAAACAATGGCAGACTTTATTTTTTGGGGCTCCAAAATCACTGCAGATGCTACTGCAGCCTTGAAATTAAAAGATACTTTGAAGAAAAGCTATGGCAAAAAAAAAAAAAAAAGAAAAGAAAAGAAAAGAAAAGCTATGGCAAACTGGAGTATTAAAAAGCAGAGACATTACTTTCTCAATAAAGGTCTATATAGTCAAAACTATGGTTTTTCCAGTAGTCATGTATGGATGTGAGAATTGGACCATAAAGAAAGCTGAGTGCTGAAGAATTGATGCTTTTGAACTGTGGAGTTGGAGAAGACTTTTGAGAGTCCCTTGGACAGTAAGGAGATCCAAACAGTCAATCCTAAAGGAAATCAACCTTGAATATTCATTGGAAGGATTGGTGTTGAAGCTTCAATATTTTGGCCACTTGATACAAAAAGCCAACTTATTGGAAAAGATCCTGATGCTGGGAAAGATTGAAGGCAGGAAGATAAGGGGATAACAGAGGATGAGATTGTTGGATGGCATCATCTACTCAATGGATGTTTGAGTAAACTCTGGGAGAGAGTGAAGACAAGAAAGCCTGGTGTGTTGTAGTCCAAGAGGTCTCAAAGAGCCGAACACAACTTAGCAACTAAACAACAAAAATCAGAGGACAGAGAAGGGCCTAGTCAAGAGAATCTATTTGGACGACCATAAGCTGAAGGAGGAGTCATAAATTTCCAGGTAAACCTTGCATCTCCTTTATATTGGAATTGCAGATGAGAGAACATTATCATTTCCATCTTCTCCCCTAAGTCTCTCCAACTCTGGAGTTATTAGGTGGGATAGGAGGAGAAGCTGGTCTAGCTGGAATATGGAAGAATTTCAACTCTGAAGTTTATTGAGAGTTTTAATTATAATACCTGTTTGGGTACATTAACTATAGAGTGGGATGATTTTAATACTAAACTGAGCAGGGAAGTTTTATTAACTAAGAACAGCTCTGTGGTCTGGGCAAATTTTGGTTTTGGACAGAAATAAAACAGCCTCATGTAGTAAATTTTCAGGGGCAGTCTTAAGTAAATAACCTAAGGTTGTTTTATATTATTTTCTGATTGTTCCCTATGACTCCTGTTCTCTCAATGTGCCAATAATGTAATAATCATTTTCTTGTCTCATTGCAGAAATGAGTTAAGGAACTTTCTTCATTGTTATCTTTTAATGGTAAGCTATCATTCCCACGATGGGCTACTTTTTCATGCTTCTTTTGATCTAGTATTTCCATTAAAGTGTCTTCTAAAATATCAATTTCATTTACATTGTAAATTATTATTTACTGTAGAGGAAGTTTAAAAATAGAGAAAGTCTAAAAAAATTATGTAAAAAATTAACCAGAAATGTACTACATAGGGAGAATCACTATTATCATCTTGTTTTAATCTTTCAGTAGATATGTTTGTATATGCAATATGAATATTTCATACTTACATTATATTTTTAAACTGATTCTAAACATCACTTGTTGTCATTTCCCCTATCATCAGTTTTAAAGGTTCTATTGTATTTCACTGTATGGACATCTCAGGTTACTTAATATTGCCATATTTGGGGGCATCTTATTTGCGTCTTTTAAAAAAATAACACAAATGAATATTCTTGGAGATAAAATTTACTTTGATTTCTGCACTAATTACTTTTCCAAAATTTATAATATAGATATTATATATGTATTTACCTGTATTTTATGATAATTTATTTTGTTTTATCCTTTGTTCATATCCTTGTGGCGTATTCTCTGAATGAACCATTAGTTCAGTATTTTTCTCTCATTCATTTTAAGGTAAAGAAAACTGTATATGATATGGGTAGAAATGTGCTAGACCCTATAAATAATTTACTTGAATATTTTGGAATCATCTTAGGAATTGAGCTTTATGTTATGCTCTTTTTCTTATAATCCAGCAAGAGTAGCTACAAGAAAGAAGCTGCAACCTGGAGTATTTCTAAAATAAAAGTTCGATCTAGTTTTTAAACTTTAGTATTATGGGCCAAAGTTTTAGAAATAACTTGGCCTTTCCTTTCCTCAAGATATGTGTTTATGGGCTCTTTCTTATTCTACTACTACTAACAGAAACTAAATCAATTCAATATTCTAGTATCTATTCAAAATTAACAATAAGAATCTCAAGTAATGATCTAATTTTTTGCTTATCTGATGTCAAGCTTTCAAATATTTAGAAATAACATTTCAAAATTTGTTTTTTAATTATTCCTTCTTGTCAATGCATATATTTTTCAAATATGCCATTTTAAATGAGGCTATATATTCTATAAAATAATGTACCTTAAATAAGCTTGATGAATACATTTTATAACATATAATGCTATAATTAATCGTATTAACTGCATCTTAATCTGGCTTTGTTTCTCATTTCTTCCCTTCCTAAAGATAGTTCTTTATTAATACATTATGCATTATATAGTTGTTCTTCAGTCTTAAGAATCATATAATTCTGAATTAAGATACTTGTCATAGATCTCAATTTCACATATAATGTCTGAATTCAGTTCACACAAATCATGATTGCAAATTGTTTCTTTATAGGGATGACTTTGATCTCTATACTCCATAAATAGACAATATATACAGATTGGACTTCTCTGGTGGCTAAGATGGTAAAGAATCCACCTGCAATGCAGGAGACCTGGGTTCAATCCATGAGTTGGGAAGATCCCCTGGAGGAGGGCAAGGCAACCCACTCCAGTATGCTTGCCTAGAGAATCCCCATGGACAAAGGAGCCTGGTGGGCTATATGTAGTCCATGGAGTCGCAAAGAGGATCGGACAAGACTGAGTGACTAAGCACATATACAGATTATGTGACGTGATTCATAGAATTTTGGCTTAAATTAATAAATTATATTTACAATACTGATTTACATTAATTTATACTATATTTATATTTAATCAATATTTTCCAAAAGGAACCTTTCTTGAAAGCAGAAAATAACAAATTTCAGCAACTTGTTTAGATGAAAGCAAATTAAATCAAATACATCAAATAAATGCTTGAGAATAAAACATTATTGTTAATATCATACATAAAGACACATTTCTTACTAAAGCTTTACAGACCTACAATTTAGCAATTTGATTTTAATAAGTATCACTGATATTTTCATTTGAATCATTCATATGATAGAAAAATAATATCTTTAAATATAAATCATGTTTTTATACTTCATCTGTTTTTGATGAAAGACAGAAAGGATGCTAACCCTAAGAAAAATTAATATTCAAGAATAAAGATTACATTTTAATATAGAAAGCAACAGAAATCTTTCAGCATTTCAGTGACAAAAAATTGTCTTTAATAAATATAAGACATAAACAAACCTTAAATGGCTTCTTTCAAGCAAATGCTAGATGACTTAAAAGGACATAATGAGCTAAATCTTTATAATGTAAAGGGTACAAATATTTTTAAACATGGTATTATCCAGAAGTTGAAAAAAAAATGTGATACCTTTACTTTAAATATAGGTTTCATTAAGTAGCAACATATAATGCTAAGTCACTTCGGTCGTGTCCGACTCTTAGCGACCCCATGGATTGCAGTCTAACAGGCTCCTCCGTCCATGGGATTTTCCAGGCAAGAGTACTGGAGTGGGATGCCATTGCCTTCTCCAGCAACATATAATGTAGTGTGAAAAAGTAAGAAAAAATATATAAACCTAAAATAATTAAAATAAGTCAATAGTATACTTATTTATTGAAATACATGTTATTTTAGATGATGCTTAACTTTGGTTTGTAGATAAACAGTAGATAGAGCTAATTAATTCACATCAGAAAATTTTTATACTGTCATTTCTAGGATACTAGAACTGCTTTCTTTGCATGATATACAGAATATCTATTTCATAAATGAATTACGCTTTTCAAATCCCAGGAAGTTCACATTTATGCTATAAGGCATCGAGATAAAATGGAGAATAACTGTGATTCAGAAGACTTGAACATTATTGCTGATTTTGTAACTAATTAGTTCAGTTCAGTCGCTCAGTTGTGTCCGACTCTTTGCAACCCCATGAATCACAGCATGCCAAGCCTCCCTGTCCATCACCAACTCCTGGAGTTCACTCAAACTCATGCCCATCGAGTCGGTGATGCCATCCAGCCATCTCATCCTCTGTCGTCCCCTTCTCCTCCTGCCCCCAATCCCTCCCAGCATCAGGGTCTTTTCCAATGAGTCAACACTTCGCATGAGGTAGCCAAAGTACTGGAGTTTCAGCTTCAACATTAGTCCTTCCAATGAACACCCAAGACTGATCTCCTTCAGAATGGACTGGCTGAATCTCCTTGTAGTCCATGGGCCTCTCAAGAGTCTTCTCCAATACCACAGTTCAAAAGCATCAATTCTTCGGCACTCAGCTTTCTTCACAGTCCAACTCTCACATCCATACATGACCACAGGAAAAACCATAGCCTTGACTAGACAGACCTTTGTTGGCAAAGTAATGTCTGCTTTTGAATATGCTGTCTAGGTTGGTCATAACGTTCCCTCCAAGGAGTAAGCATCTTTTAATCTCATGGCTGCAATCACCACCTGCAGTGATTTTAGAGCCCCCAAAAATAAAGTCTGCCACTGTTTCCACTGTTTTCCCATCTATTTCCCATGAAGTGATGGGACCAGATGCAATGATTCCTGGACTATATATGATGTTATAAGGCAAGTACTGTTGACAATCTAAGAATGAGCATTTTGTCATAAGAAGGCCTTGACTGTCAGTTAGCATGTCAACTATGCTGTAAAAATTAATTTCAGGAGATCTGGAGTTAGTCTTAGCTTTCTTAGTGAAATAAGAGATACACATGTATGACAGTGTCCTCTGGTCAAGGTATGAAACGCTGATTAATAGTGTTGCTTTGTGATGATGGATCTGAGGGGGTAGTGGGAGCTTGTAGTAGCTTGTCAGCTTTGTTTACTGATTACAGTGAAACTGATGATTTGAAATTGGGCTCAGTGAGATAGCTGGAGGTATATGCTGTTGAAGCTGCTGATTTGATAGGAACATGCAGGAATATGCCTACGGACCAGCACTTGCTAGTAGAATGTCAGGCTTCCTGGTTTTGAGGCATTTTGTGCATTTCTTCTCTCTATTGTCTGATGATGGTTTACATTTGCTGTAATTGCTCTCTGTATATGAAGCATACATCTAGCATATATTACAGGACTTTCTTCACACCAAATTGATTGGGATAGAGTAGGATAGTCAAATAGGTAGTTCAGAAATCCCACTAGGGGATTGCAGATAAAGAGTAAACTTTAGGGGGCTTTGGGAGACCACAGTAAGTTAATGATCACTCAAGAAAGTAATGGAAAACTCCTGAAAGGATGTGTGAGCTTGCTTGACTCAGAAAGCAAATCAAGTCACTTAGTATCAAAGCCAGACTGACAACAAAGCTAAGCTAACTTGCTTAGTAATAAAGCCATTCAATGGAGACAAGAGTTATGCCTCAAGATAATAAAACACTAGTGGAAAAATAAAGCCTACAACCTTCCCAGTGATGTCAGCAAGTTAATATCCCTAAGATATGCTCTCTGCACACACAAAAAAACAATAATGTATAGAGAGGTTGAGGCAGGAGATAGATGTGCTCCAGGCTAGGCATTTACAACTAGCCTCCTGTTCATATTTCTAAGGAGGCAGATGGGCTTTAGGCTAGATATTTACCACCAGCCTCCTGTGTGCACTTTGAGATGGAAATAACAAAAGGAACAGAGTAATCTGGACTTTCCTCCTGTGGACACTGTAAGATAACAGTTATGGCAGGGAGAGAGAGGGGCTAAACCCTGTTTGAGTAAAAGATCAAAAGTTCACATATTTTTCCCATCCTTGGCGCAAGATAGAAACTGCATATGTGCAGAAAGGCTCCTTGGGGGTCAAAAAGAATGCAGCACCACCCTAGAATAAGTGATTGCAAGGCCCCCCATAGCCTCTGGGCTGGAATCCATCTTGAAAAAGAGTCGTGTAGGCGTGTTGCGGAAGACTCCAAGGCAGATCAAGTGTGGAAAAAGAAACCAGATAATCAGCTAAAGCTACACAAAGATCTGGAAGACCTTCCCTATACAAATGAATTTAACCACCTCTTTATTGCACTCCTCCTCATTACTGAGGACACTCACACCTTTTCTATCTGGGTGTGTATCTCTGTCTTGTTTCTGTCTTAACTAAACAGTTTCTCTGTGTGGTCTCCCACTTGTTGGACTGTGTCTCTAATAATAAACTCTGTGATCGCCTGGAGAAGGGAACTGGAATATTCTGGCCTGGAGAATTCCATGGACTGTACAGTCCATGGGGTCACAAAGAGTCAGTCATGACTGAATGACTTTCATTTTCACTTTTCACCTATTTTTACAGTTTTTGCCTTCTTTAAAAATACATTTTTCAACGTAGGCAAGGGCCAAGGGAATTTTGCTTCTAGCCTCTAGCCCTTGGTGGACTAACAGCTAAGACTCCTAGTCTTCATCCAGGCTACTGAGGTTCAATTCTTGGGTGGGGAACTAAGATCTTGTTTCAAGTCACTGCTCACAGATGCCTCTCTGAGATCAAGGGGAAATTTCAAAGTGAAAGACCCTCACTGACTGAGACCTGAGACAATTTTTCCATTGTGCCATGACAGTCCTGGGTGCACCATATATGGTCAAAAACTTCCTTGCCCAATATGTAAGAGGAGTTAATGATGGTAGAAAGAGGGAAAAGGTGGTCTTCTCCACTTCTTTTTCCTTTGATTATTAAAATATAACCTACTAAGTACTCACGGCAGCCCAAAGCTCACTTGCCTGCTTGTCTCACAAGCATCCTATCCTAACAAGTCATTTCTTACCTATCACTTTGTCTCTTGTTGAATTCTTTACGTACTGAGACATAAAAAACCACAGCCCTTTGGAGCCGAAATGCCACCTGGCGGTTTCAAAATTCCTACCCATTTGGACCCTTTTATTGTTGCTTTGTTAGATGTGTAGATCCACCTAATCTTGAAATCCTAACTTTTACCAGATGAACTTTATTAGAGTGTATCCTCTGAAGAACAGAACTACATCTCTCATAAAATGAAAAGGAATAGAAAAACAAAACTAAGCAAAAGACTTGCTCCACTACTGTGCAACCCATAACTTTTTACAGGTGTCAGAATTAATCATCGTTGGCGTGCCAAGACATTTATATTAATAGTGGAAACCAGAAGCTACAGATTCCTGATTGCAGAACTATGCTAATTTGGAACTTTAGATCATATAACCTTATAACTGGAAGAGCCAGTTGTACTGATGACTCCTACTAAAATAACTCTGATAGTGAATACATTCAGGATATGTTTAAAACCTCAGTCTAAAAGTCTGTACCTTTGAATTGCCACTACAAAAAAAGAGATTTCACAAAACTTTATCTAAAAGCTCTAATAACTGTTTGGTCTGTTAATGAGTTTGATAGGGAATATATTTAGTGCTGTAAAATTGGTTAAAATCTGCTGAATTTACCTTTATTCTATTTGTGATTTATATTTAATTTAAATAAGTCTATGTCGTCCATTGAGTCAGTGATGCCATCCAGCCATCTCATCCTCTGTCGTCCCCTTCTCCTCCTGCCCTCAATCCGTTCCAGCATCAGAGTCTTTTCCAATGAGTCAACTCTTTGCATGAGGTGGCCAAAGTACTGGAGTTTCAGCTTTAGCATCATTCCTTCCAAAGAAATCCCAGGGCTGATCTCCTTCAGAATGGACTGGTTGGATCTCCTTGCAGTTCAAGGGACTCTCAAGAATCTTCTCCAACACCACAGTTCAAAGGCATCAATTCCTTGGTGCTCAGCTTTCTTCACAGTCCAACTCTCACATCCATACATGACCACAGGAAAAATCATAGCCTTGACTAGACAAAGCTTTGTTAGCAAAGTAATGTCTCTGCTTTTGAATATGCTATCTAGGTTGGTAATAACTTTTCTTCCAAGGAGTAAGCATCTTTTAATTTCATGGCTGCAGTCACCATCTGTAGTGATTTTGGAGCCGAGAAAAATAAAGTCTGACACTGTTTCCACTGTTTCCCCATCTATTTCCCATGAAGTGGTGGGACCGGATGCCATGATCTTTGTTTTCTGAATGTTGAGCTTTAAGCCAACTTTTTCACTCTCCACTTTCACTTTCATCAAGAGGCTTTTGAGTTCCTCTTCACTTTCTGCCATAAGGGTGGTGTCATCTGCATATCTGAGGTTATTGATATTTCTCCCAGCAATCTTGATTCCAGTTTGTGTTTCTTCCAGTCCAGCGTTTCTCATGATGTACTCTGCATATAAGTTAAATAAACAGGGTGACAATATACAGCCTTGACGAACTCCTTTTCCTATTTGGAACCAGTCTGTTGTTCCATGTCCAGTTCTAACTCTTGCTTCCTGACCTGCATACAAATTGCTCAAGAGGCAGATCAGATGGTCTGGTATTCCCATCTCTTTCAGAATTTTCCACAGTTTATTGTGATCCACACAGTCAAAGGCTTTGGCATAGTCAATAAAGCAGAAATAGATGTTTTTCTGGAACTCTCTTGCTTTGTCCATGATCCAGAGGATGTTGGCAATTTGATCTCTGGTTCCTCTGCCTTTTCTAAAACCAGCTTGAACATCAGGAAGTTCATGGTTCACATATTGCTGAAGCCTGGCTTGGATAATTTTGAGCATTACTTTACTAGCGTGTGAGATGAGTGCAATTGTGTGGTAGTTTGAGCATTCTTTGGCATTGCCTTTCTTTGAGATTGGAATGAAAACTGACCTTTTCCAGTCCTGTGGCCACTGCTGAGTTTTCCAAATTTGCTGGCATATTTAGTGCAGCACTTTCACAGCATCATCTTTTAGGATTTGGAATAGCTCAACTGGAATTCCATCACCTCCAGTAGTTTTATTCGTAGTGATGCTTTCTAAGGCCCACTTGACTTCACATTCCAGGATGTCTGGCTCTAGGTCAGTGATCACACCATCGTGATTATCTGGCTCATGAAGATCTTTTTTGTACAGTTCTTCTGTGTATTCTTGCAATCTCTTCTTAATATCTTCTGCTTCTGTTAGGCCCATACCATTTCTGTCCTTTATCGAGCTCATCTTTGCATGAAATGTTCCTTTGGTATCTCTGATTTTCTTGAAGAGATCCGTAGTCTTTCCCATTCTGTTGTTTTCCTCTATTTCTTTGCATTGATGAGATGGCTGGATGGCATCATGAACTTGATGGACGTGAGTCTGGGTGAACTCCAGGAGTTGGTGATGGACAGGGAGGCCTGGAGTGCTGCAATTCATGGGGTTGCAAAAAGTCGGACACGACTGAGCGACTGATCTGATCTGATCTGATCTGATGTCAACTTGTATGCATCATCATCCATATAAATAAACCTTAAAATTGTTTTCATAGTCTCAAAATACACTAAATTTAAATTGATCAAAATATGTATATGCTGCTGCTAAATCGCTTCAGTTGTGTCCAACTCTGTGTGACCCCATAGACAGCAGCCCACCAAGCTCCCCCATCCCTGGGACCCTCCAGGCAAGAACACTGGAGTGGGTTGCCATTTCCTTCTCCAGTGCATGAAAGGGAAAAGTGAAAGTGAAGTCGCTCAGTCGTGTCCGACTCTTAGTGACCCCATGGACTGCAGCCCACCAGGCTCCTCTGTCCTTGCCTGGGATTTTCCAGGCAAGAGTACTGGAATGGGTTGCCATTGCCTTCTCCAAAATATGTATATGAGTATCTAAAAATAATTTGGGGAGTAAATTAATATAAATTTATTCAGAAAAAGGAGAAATGTTTAAATTATTGCTAACATACTTAAGTAGATTAAAATAAGAGAAATAAGGTAAGTATTGAGCAATTAGTTAAAAACATGCTAGATAGATAGATATTTCTATCTATAAATGATTAATTTTCTTTAAAATCATTTTCTCTGTACTAGTTAAAACTTTTATAGTTTGATTAAAAATATCAAAGCAATCAAATTCCTTTTAAAATTATATTATTTAAAATTCATTCATCAAATTTAGAGATGCATATTAATTGTAAAGGGCTCTTATTGAGGTTTTCAAAGGGAATGAGAATTAGAAAACTGTTTAGCCTTATTTCATGTCATTCTTAAAAACTATAAATTACCTTTTAGAAATTTTCATATTTTCCTACATTTCTCAGGCTATTCTTATTTTCAGATTTTTAGTAAAACAAAACTTTTAAAGGCAAATATCTTTATAATTTTGTTAACTATTCTTAAAAACTTACTACAAAGCATATAAATTATGGCTTCCTAATTGATATTTTGACTGTTGCATACTCAAAGCATATGAAGCACTTTTTAAAGAAATAGAATAGGAAATGGAAATTGAAAGCAAGTAAGTATGAGTAAAACTAAGATTGTAAGAATGAGAGTTTTTGAAATTATAAATAACAATGCAGGAAATTCCATTAAAAAATTGAATCCTACTATATTTCAATGCCAAATTTATTTCTCCTAAAAATTCCATATATATTATACTGGAATTATTATATTGTGTTCCATATATTCCATATATATTATATTTAATTATCTATTAAATTATAGATATATTGGGTTTGCTGCTATTGCTACGTCACTTCAGTCATGTCTGACTCTGTGTGACCGCATAGACGGAAGCCTACTAGGCTCCCCCGTCCCTGGGATTCTCCAGGCAAGAACACTGGAATGGGTTGCCATTTCCTTCTCCAATGCATGAAAGTGAAAAGTGAAAGTGAAGTCGCTCAGTTGTGTCCGACTCTTAGCGACCCCATGGACTGCAGCCCACCAGGCTCCTCCATCCATGGGATTTTCCAGGCAAGAGTACTGGAGTGATATATTGGGTTTAGCCATTGCAAAACCCAAATAGTCTGAATTGCATAGCACACAAACAAGCCCAAGCATCTTCTAAAAGAGAAGGCATTTTTTTTTTAACTTTGCAGGTAGGTTACAAACTGAGGGCTGTGGATTGGACTTCCATCTGATTCCTCCAAAAGAGAAACCCAGACTAGCTCCTTCCTGATAACACTCGCAGGCTGAATAAAGGAAGTCTACTCATTTTCACAGACAAGCAGAATCCTGAATGGCAATATATGCATCCCCTTTTTTCTTGTATACTCTGGTAAAGTGTTTGGGTGAAGAATAACTGCACTTACTTTTCCTTCCCTTTCCTCCTCATCCATCTTCTCCTTTTCATCTTTCTCCTCTTTCTTATTGCTATTGGATAAAATTAACTATAATTCAACAGTGTATTTATTGGATATTACTGTGTTAAATCAGTTCTGACCAATAGATCCCTGTTGATTCACAGACTAAAGAACTTGTCATCGCTTTTACCTGATAACAATTCTGGTGGAGGTGGTGGTTTAGTCACCAAGTTGTATCCAACTCTTGTGACCCCATGGACTATAGCCTGCCAGGCTCCTCTGTCCATGGGATTCTCCAGGCAAGAATACTGGAGTGTGTTGCCATTTCTTTCTCAAGGAAGGAAAAATTCTGGAGCTACCAAGTTATCAGTAAAGAATTCAATTTCAGTGATTTGATAATCAGCTGCTGAAAGAAACTTGAGGGTTATATACAAACAATGGGCATTTATTTATGACTCTCTACCTGACAAGGAGTAAAACCTTTTATCTACTGACACTTCAGTGTATATGCTCTAGGCTCTGTATTTGTCATGATCTCTCCTTGAGAGCCTTCCTTAAGATTCTTTATAACTTGGTGCCACCTGAATAAACACTGGTGTGAGACGAGAAGTACTGAACAAGAACACAGGGACTTGGAAGATATTGTTGGTTGGCTTTAAGTGCTGTCTGGCATATTGAAGTTTATAAATTTTAAAGAAACTTAATACTCAGTCATTTTTCAAAAATTCCAGTCCTCCATTTTAAATGAAACTAAACAAAATAACGCCTCCCTTGTTTCAAATAGAACTTCATACACATAATGGGTAAACATAAGGTCAAGAATGGTGGAAGACCAAATCTGAAGATCCAAGATAAAAACATTGAGAGAAGAAAAATAATCATAAATGCTTTGGTTGTCATTCAATCCTAGATGTTTTACTTGCCCAAATTCAACCTAAAAATCTAGTTTTGTAATTTAGTATAAATAAATGTAGCATAAATAAAATGAACTATATGGCTATCATTAGATGAAAGTTGGTATTCTCTCCACCACAAATGTCTATCTATAATCTTGGTTTTGCTGCTTAATTTTCTTGTAACAAAGATTCTTTATAATTTAAATAAAAAATTCAATGTCATTTATAGAGTGGTCTGAGCATTCACTAAAATCAGAAGTGTATTTAATCAGTGATTATGAGTGTAAACTACTTTAGGTGGAATACTTTCTATAAATAATGTTACAATAAAGAAACCTTACACATTTACAATTCATAACATTCAGATTTTGTATAAAAACTGTATTTATCATCTATATTAATATGATGCTGAGAGGCTGTTATTGCAAATAACTTGGCATACTCAGAATATCTTTCCTTGATTTTGAAAAAAGCTATAATTGAATTCCTCTTGAAATATAACTGTTATACAAGGCATTTTTCTATATGCATAAGGAGTTGACTCACAGTCAAATCATTTATACTTAGCTATACAGTCATGAGTAGCTTGCAGCTGACTATGGATTGTACATAACAATCAGTAAAGACATATTTTCAAAGCCCTCAAGAGGAAATACTCATGATACATCAAATTTTTAAGTGTGATATCTCCAAATCCACATTCAAGTGAACATTAAGCTTTCATCATATTTCCAAATCCAGACTTAAGAAAACATGAAATTTGCCACATTAATATTGCATGTTGTACATTTCAGTGTGTCTAACAATAAAGAAGATAAGATAGTACTGAAAAGGGAATGATAGAGGAATATTAAAAGAAACAAAGTACATTTTAATGATTTAAACATGATAATCCATAGAGAAAAGAGTAAATCCTATTTAATATGTATATATCTTTATATGCTTTACTATATGTGTATGGATTTTTGTTTTCCTAAAGGTAGCATTCAATAATACACTTCAAGTACTGTTTGGGGAAAAAAATGCACTAGTTTTTCTTTTGAAAGAACAGTGCTTAAATAAAGGGTATGATGCTTATTTTCCTCTTGATAGATTCTTAGGCTGATTATGATCTAAAGAAATTTTCTAGAGGGGGATTGTGCAGAGGACATAGAGATGATTGGAAAGAGATTTGAAATTCTTGTAGAGGTATAATAAAAGATTTCTAAAACAAGATGCAGAATTATGACATTTCTCAAGATATCTTATCAAGTGATTTTGTGTTTATTTTGTTGTTGTTCAGTTGCTAAATCATGTTTGACTCTTTTGCATTCCCATAGACTAGCCTGCCAGGCTCCTCTGTCCATAGGATTTCCCAGGCAAGAATACTGCATTGGGTTGCAATTTCCTGCTCCAGGGATCTTCCCGACCCAGGGACCAAATCAGTGCCTCCTGCACTGGCAGGAGGATTCTTTACCACTGAGCTACCAAGGAAGCACCCCGTGTTTATTTTACTTAACTTCAAAATATTATAGAGATTTCCAGAACTATGGACAACTTCAGTGGAAATCTACTAAAGTTAGCAAACAGTTTACTAAAGTAGTTGCTAAAATATATTGAGTAATTGTTAGAAGTAGAGTTGACCTAAAGGAAATGTCTAGGTATACTAAAAACAGTAGTCAGTAATAACATTGTTGTAGATTCTGTTGGTTTTATTATTCTGAGACTATTGTGTATTTCTTACACAGGGTAAAATAAATGACTATGTTGGGGTCACTGAGAACAAGTATTTTTAACATTTATAGGTGAAGATATGGAGGTAAGATCAATGAGATTAAGTAAGAATAATTCTGATATTGAACTGGAAGCATCAACATTATCTTAAAACAAAATGTGTCCTAGTTATGTTTTTTAAAAAAAATCTTAAAAATAATGACCAACCCAATAACCAATGAGCATTTCTAGTAACACGAAGCGCTAACTACCATTTCTCACTAAAAGGATACAGACCGCCTTGGACAAATAGCTAATTCCAGATCTGCAACAGGATATGTACAAACTGAGCTATTCATGTCCAATGGAATCATGAGGAAGTTATAGATGATTACTGAGTCTTTAAAAGGACACCTGGAGCCAACTTTAACAAGCTCCCTGTGGCCAAATTTGGGACAGTTTGAACATTCAAGACTAATAACTGTAATGGACTGAAACACATCAAATACATTTCCATCCATGACTTTGTAATAATAAAACTATTCTCGATGATCACTTACACAAAATACTAGGAAACTACCTCATTATTTTGAAAGAACCGGTTGTTATACTGCCCTTCCAATATGCTTTAGTGTAAATAAATATTTGATTAGAGAATATTCCTTTTTATAAAAATATTTTAGCTAATAGAAGTAGAGATTATATTAATAGAATTAAGCTAACACAATTTTACAACCATAATGAAAGTGATGGATTGAGGCAATAATAATCAATGCATGTTGATATAAAAGAGAAGACACAAGTCATTATCATGTACTTACATAACACCATATACAAATACTGCTGCCAAAATATAAACCTGATTCTAAATCTAGTTTGTGAACTTATGGGAAATACTGGAGTTAAAGAAACATTAAATGACACCACAAAATTTCAACCAGCAAAATCCAGAATATAGGAATCTCTACCGTACAAATGACCTAATTAATTCAATAAATAAACTATATGGAAAAAATAAAGATAGAAACTATAAATCTGAAGACCTAAGAGTCACACTGCTGTTGTTTAGTTGCTAAGTCACGTCCAACTCTTTTGTGACTCCAGGGATTGTAGCCTACAAGGCTTCTCTGCCCATGGGTTTTTCCAGGCAAGAATACTTCAGTGCGTTATCATTTCCTTCTCCAAGGAATCTTCCTGACTCAGGGATTGAACTGGTGTCTCTTGCGTTGGCAGGCAGATTCTTTATTACCAAGCCACCAGAGAAACCCAAATCACATTAGCAAACTGCAAAATAAAGACTTTAAAGTATGGTCACTGAAATATACTTTAAAATTATAAAAAAAAGTCTTATTAAAGAATACTGTCACTTTTTGGTGTGATAAAGGTTTTGTGGTTATATTACAAAAGAGTACTTATATTTTAGATATATAAACTGAAATATTTGCAGACAAAAGATATAAATACCTTGCATGTGCATGCTAAGTCGCTTCAGTCATGTCCAACTCTTTGCAACCCCATGGACTGTAGCCCTCCAGGCTCCTTTGTTTGTGGGATTCTCCAGGCAAGAATAATAGAGTGAGTTGCCATGTCCTCCTCCAGGGGACCTTTTTGACCCAGGGATCAAACCTGAGTCTGTTTTGTCTCCTGCATTGGTAGACAGATTCTTTACTACTAGCACCACCTGAGAAGCCCAGATATCTTGAATTCATTTCAAAATAGACAGGGATAAAGGAATTTGTTTGTTTGTTTGTTGAGTCACCCAGTCTTGTCCAATTCTTTGCGACCCCGTGGACTGCAGCACACCAGGCCTCCCTGTCCCTTACCATCTCCTGGAGTCTGCCCAAGTGCATGTTCATTGCATAGTGATGCTATCCAGCCATCTCATCCTTTGACACCCTCTTCTCCTTCTGCCCTCAATCTTTCCCAGCATCAGGGACTTTTCCAGTGATCTCAAAGATCCGATAGATCTTTGGTCTATTTGCATTAGATGACCAAAATACTGGAGATTCAGCTTCAGCACCAGTCTTTCCAGTGAATATTCAGGCTTGACCTCCCTTAAGATTGACTGGTTTGATCTCCTTGCTGTCCAAGGAACTTTCAGGAGTCTTCTCCAGCACCATAGTTCGAAGGCGTCAATTCTTTGGTGTTCTGCCTTCCTTATGGTACAGCTCTCACAACTGTATGTGAGCACTGGGAAGACTATAGTCTTGAATATATGGACCTTTGTCTGCAGAGTAATGTTTCTGCCTTTCAATGTACTGTCTAGGTTTTTACAAACCTAGACACTTTCCTGCCAAGAAGCAATCGTCTTCTGATTTCATGGCTGTAGAAACTGTCTGCAGTGATTCTGGAGCCCAAGAGGAATAAATCTGTCACCTCTTCCACCTTTCCCCCTTCTATTTGCCATGTGGTAATGGGACCAGATGCAATAATCTTAGTTTTTATTTTATTTTTAAAAAATATTTAGTCTTAAGCCTGGTCTTTCACTTTCCTCTTTCACCCTCATCAAGAGGCTCTTTAGTTCCTCTTTGCTTTCTGCCATTAGAGCAGTATCACCTGCATATCTGAGGTTGTTGAGGTTTCTCACACCTATCTTGATTCCAGCTTGTAGCTCATCCAGCCTAGTATTTCTCATGATGTGCTCAGTGTAAAGGTTGAACAAATGCTGATGACAGACAGCCCTGTCATACTCCCTTCTCTATGTTGAACCAATTAGTTGTTCCATATAGGGTTCTAACTATTGCTTCTTGACCTGCATACAGGTTTCTCTGGAGACAGGTAAGATGGTCTGGTATTCTCATCTCTCTAAGAGCTTTCCACAGTTGAATAAAGGAATGCGGAGGTATAAAACAGTGTCATGAATTTATTATTCAAACTAGGATACACATGCAGATGAAAGATTACTATGTTATTTTCTCTATATTTTTATATATGTTAAATTTTTTTATGAATGAGTTGGTAAAAGTAATTAAAAAACAGAATAATTACATAATTATTAGAATAATTCACTATTAATTTAAAAAAATGAATGTATATGCTGTCTTTAAAAGCTCCTTTCCATATGAAGTTTAAAAATATTTACATAAATTCTGCCTCTAGAACATGAGGTTAAAAACTGGTAAGATCAGAGGCTTCCTTGGTGGAGCAGTGGGTAAGAATCTGCCTGTCAGTGAAAGGGACTTGGAAGGTTCACACGCCGTGAAGCAACTAAGCCCTTGCACCACAACTACTGAGCTCATGCTCTCAGGTTCATGAGCTGCAGCTGCTGAGCCTGTGTGCCAAACTACTGAAGCCCACATGCCCTAGAGCACGTGACCACAACAAGAAAAGCCACCACAATGAGAAGCCGCTGCTGCTGCTTGCTGCCAAGTCGCTTCACTCGTGTCCGACTCTGTGCGACCCCATAGACGGCAGCCCACCAGGCTCCCCCCGTCCCTGGGATTCTCCAGGCAAGAACACTGGAGTGGGTTGCCATTTCCTTCTCCAATGCAGGAAAGTGAAAAGTGAAAGTGAAGTCGCTCAGTCGTGTCCGACTCTTCGCGACCCCATGGACTGCAGCCCACCAGGCTCCTCTGTCCATGGGATTTTCCAGGCAAGAGTACTGGAGCGGGGTGCTAGTGCCTTCTCCCAAGAAGCCGCTGGTGTACCACAACAAACAGTAGCCCCTTCTCACTACTGGGGTTACTCTCTAATTGAGTAGAGAAAGCTCCTGTGCAACGAAGACCCAGTGCAAGCAACCAAAAATAAATAAATCTTAAAAACAACAACAACAACAACAACAAAAACAGATAAGATCAAAGCCACTGCTTACAAAGGTTAAAAATCTTCTTGTTGATACATTCAATAAAATCAGCATAAATAGTACATTGAATTTGTACTTGTGCTGTCAATTAGGAATTGGCAACAATTTTCTATGAAGGAGAAGGCAGTGAATATTTTAGGCTTTGTTGATCGTGTGGTCTCCATCACATCAACTGAATTTTGCTTTTGCAACGCAAAGTAGTCATAAAGAGTACATGAATGAATGAGTGTCACAAGTTTATTTACCTAAATAGGTGTTGGGCCAGATTTGTCTCAAATTCACTCACTTTTTACCAGTTCTATCACCAACATTTTTACGATTTTTAATCCTAGATCACTGTAATAGACACCTCATTTCACTGTTTTTTTCCCCATGTAATTATAAAATCTAATCTGAAATATACTATTTTTTATGTCCTTCCCCCTGTATTTGACAACTTTTTGGTTAACCAATGTCCAATATATGGAAGCTTCTCTCATGGCTCAGATGGTAAAGAATCAGCCTGTAATGAGACCCAGGTTCAATCCTCGGGTCAGGAAGATCCCAGGGAGAAGGGAATCGTTATCCACTCCAGTAATCTTGCCTAAAGAATTCCATGGACAGAAGAGCCTGGCAGACTACAGTCCATGAAGTTGCAAAGAGTGGGACACAACTGAGCAACTAACACACACTGATATATACTATGTGATAGAAACAGAATGAGAAGAGAGAATTAAAATTGTGGTAGGAAATGAGAAGAATGGGAAAAAAATCAATGCTTAGCTTTTATAATCAATGAAAAAAAATGTTTTGGAGGCTTTTATTAAAATTCCCTAGCAGTGTGAAGCTGGAAGTGAAAGTGAAAGTTGCCCAGTGGTGTCAGACTCTTTGCAACTCCATGGACTATACAGTCCATGGAATTCTCCAGGCCAGAATACTGGAGTGGGTAGCCTTTCCCTTCCCCAGGGGATCTTCCCAACCTAGGGACTGAACTCAGGTCTCCCACATTGCAGTCGGATTCTTTACTGGCTGAGCCACAAGGGAAGCCGTATAATAGTGTGAAGTTGGAAGGATTGTCTGTATATATTATCTTTTGGGCTTCCCAGGTAACACTAGTGGTAAAGAACCCACCTGCCATTCAGGAGACATAAGAGACATGGGTTTGATCTCTGGGTAAGGAAGGTGCCCTGGAGGAGGGCATGGCAACCCACTCCAGCATTCTTGCCTGGAAAATCCAATGGATAAAGGAGTCTAGTGGGCTATGGTCCACAGAGTCACAAAGAGTTGGACATGAATAAAGTGGTTTTGTTTTCTTGCTATCAACAAATTATGGGCCTGGAGTAGTACCATTGAATATCTGTCTCACTATTAGCAAGAGATAAAGAGAACTTAGAATATCATGGGAGTATTTGGGAGAAATCCTATCCTCAAGAGAGGTCAAGGGCACAGAGTTCAACATTAACGTCATGAATGTCCTTACTTCTGGATCTCTATGTGAGAAAACTCAATGTGTACATATTTGTGGTTTTGGTGGATGAATATGATAATATTTCTTGGGATTCAGTAGAAACTTCCAGAAGGATAAGAGGAAACGAGCACATTAGAACTAATGGCTCAATTCCCTGGATGAAATCCATGAAAGGTTCCATTTGGTCTTTTGCCATATTTTACAATAATACAGACATGTGTAGCAGTGGCTACAGAGGACATAGGTGACATAATGACCTCTTATGGGTTATACAGTTTTGTAGAGGATCATTTCCTAGGTACCAATGGTGGGATGGCCATGGGATGGACAGTTGTTGAGGGATGGAATATGGAGACGCTGGGAATATCTGAGAATCTAAAGAATGCTGTAATTAAAAAAAAAAAAAAAGAGCCACTAAGATTCTGTGCAGTCTAGCCAGAATTGGATGAGTGGTTTATAACATAATAGAACCATCTACAACACAATAGATACTTGGTCAGGAAATTGTGAGAAAAACCATTCTGTCGCAGAGACCACGGGTAACTCAAAGATAGTGGGAATGCTTATACCTGGAAACTTTTTGGAGAGAAACAAAAGAAGGGGAAAGAGAACCAAAGAACGAGCAATTAACCAGAAGAAATGGTTCTGTTTTAAATCGTTTCATGTTATAAAATAAGAATAAGTGGTGTACTGTGTAATTTATTATCATTTTACTACATATTTCTCTTTTTTTCTAGTAATACTTTGCTTTAAAGCAGGCAATCTTTTCAAAGTACAAATCTACATGTCATCTCTCCATTAAAAATGTTTATGGTTTTCCCATTGCTCTACAATAAAATCAACCCTGAATATTTATTGGAAGGACAGATGCTGAAGCTGAAGCTCCAGTACTTCAGCCACCTGATGTGAAGAGCCAGACTTGTTGGAAAACACCCTGATTCTGAGGAAAAGGGGACAAGAGAGGATGAAATAGTTGGATGGTATCACTGACTCAATGGACATAAGTCTGAGCAAACTCCAGGAGTTAGTGAAGAACCGGAAGCCTGGTTGTGCTGCAGCTCATGGGTCGCAAATAGTCAGACACGACTTAGCAACTGAACAACAGCTACAATAAACAATAATATTCTTCATATGGCCTGTGTGGTCCCACAAAAATCAATCCCTATCTTTATGTCCAGGCTATTTTACTGCTCATATTTTACTTCACCTGCACCGATTTTCTCTCTTATCAAGCATTTTATGTCTATGCCTAACATGAGCTCTTTTCTCATGATGTATCTTCATACTGAAATGTCCTTCCTTCTTTGCCTGGTTACTCTTCTACCAATCTCAATTTTAATTAGGTTAATTTCTCTGATACTCAAATTTTATTCATTCTGGAACCATCATTTTAGTATTTGACAAAGCCATGTACCATTGCATAACACTTTCATGATTTGTTTTGCTGCATCTGTTGAATGGGCTTCCCTGGTGGCTCAGTGGTAAAGTATCTGTCTGCCAATGCACGAGATACAGGTTCGATCCCTGGGTTAGGAAGATCTCCTGGAGAAGGAAATGGTAACCCACTCCAGTATTCTTGTCTGCGAAATCCCATGGACAGAGGAGCCTGGTGGATTACAGTGCTACACTTCGTCTATCTTCATATGTCATACAGTGATGAAGAAAGGCAGAAAATAGATACTCAATCGATATTTAATTAAGTTAAAAAATTAAAATCACTTTTAGTTCCAGGCTTTTTGAAGGGAAAAGAGAATTTTTTTTTACAGTCATAAGAAAATACTCATGTCTTAACTGTATCTCTCTCTCATCCTCAATAATTCCCATGTACCACATGTGGAAACAAATTAAGCATTTGATAAAAACATCCTTAATGAATTAATGGAAATTCATTCCTCATTTAAACAGAAAATGTATGTAGTGATTGTTAAGATGACCAAAACAATTTCATGATAATTGTAAGTCATGCCATTCACCCAAAGTGCATATTAAAAGGAGAAATGATATTTTTGTGGAAGTAATTACAGCCATGACAATACTGATCCAACTGATCATTCAAAGTTCAATTGTCAGGTTTCTTAATTTTTATACCATTATTATCCTAGTGAAAAATTAACTCCTATTTCACACAGAATATGCCAAATTTTATTGATTGGGCAAAATTCTTGTTTATAATAAAATAAATACACTGCTAGAATATCATTTGGAGAAATTTTATAGTAATTTACTTTGTGAAGAATTAAAGGTCTCTCTGTAAAATCTGATAAATATCAACACCTTGTTCTTAAAAGGAAAATCAAAGTATTTTAGTAATATACAGTGCAGTTCACTCACTTTTCTCTCAATTTTAACAATTAAAGTATGTAAAATAAAATCCACCTTTGATGAAATCACAATATATCAAATGTAGATTCTTAAAGCCGACAATCATTATAATTAAGCATAAATCTTCAGAAATACAGTTTGTTAAGTACAATTAGTATAGTCTTTCAGGCATTGTTTCTATTTTTCTCTTACATCATATCAAGTCACATTATTATGTCAAAACAAGTTTATAAGCATAGTTAATACATGCAATGAATTTTTGGAACTTAAGGCTAAAGACAAAACATATTAAAAAAAAATAACTTCATGCTTAGTAATAGGAGAGGAAGTACAGTTAAAAAGTAAACACCGTTCTTTCATTTATGTCTGGCAAAAAGCTGATTCTGAAGCACTGACTGATTTGATCCAGTTATAATTATACAAAGGATCATGCAGGTAAATTCTGATTCCTTTTAAAGAAGTCTAACTTGAAGTCAATAATATTTAAATGATTAAAAAGTAAAATCCCCTTACCGATGCAGATTTTTCCCTGTAAATTTTAGAATTAAAAAAACCAGATCTTAAACCCACAGAAAAGTTATCCATGCAATCAATACAAAGGATTCTTTATTCCTTATTTGAGACTAAATTGACAACACAAAGGCCTGGTGTACTTAACTGAAAACAAGAACATTCTCATACATAACCATATTACAACATCATAAGCAGGAAATTAATATTGATACATTACTATTATCTAAAAATCACCATATTCAGCTTTCAGTAATTGCCACAATGCCTTAAAAAATTATTGTTTATAGTTGCTTTACAATGTTGTGTTGGTTTCATTTTTTTCACAGAGATAATTGGATTTGGTTTTCAGTTCTTTTTGTTCTCATTCAGTAAAGGTTATACAATTCCCTTTAATCCTCCATTAGTGTTGACCCTTCCGTTTTAATCTGTTTGATCTTAACCATAATACTTTTCAAAATACTTTGTTTTCTGTTATGATTTCCTTCTTGATCCATGACTTTTTATTTCAAGTGTATAGCTTAATTTACAATGTTTTGAGTATTTCCTAGTTTTATGTTGTTTCTGAGTTCAAGAGCATTTGGTCAATTTGAGTAAATGTTTCAGTGATCTTGAAGAGTATGTGTTCTGCAGTTGCTTGGTGTAATGTCCCATATATGCCAATTAAGTCAATGTGATTAATTTAGACTCAAATATTATATCCTATAAATAAATATTTCATCTGTGTCCCTCAATTCCAGAAATTAAAAAGTATTAAGTTTTCTAATATGATTGTCAGTTTGTCTCCTCCTTATAGACTGTGTCACTTTGTCTGCATCGTAAAATTAAAACTATTATTATTAAGTACATGAAACTTTAAGACCCTTCTGCCACCCTCCTGCCATTATCACATGTCCTTCTTTGTTACTACTTTTTTCATTTAAAGTATACTTTTATATGATATTACTGTAGCTATATTTCTTTTTTTGGTTGATATTGCTTTTTACTTTCAATATTCCTTTATCTGTCTATTTGTTGTTGTTGCTCAGTTGCTCAATCCTGTCTGACTCTTTGCTCCTCCATGGACTGCAACACATCAGGCTTTCCTGTCCTTCACCATCTCCAGGAGCTGGCTCAAACTCATGTCCACTGAGTTGGTGATGCCATCCAACCATCTTGTCCTCTGTTGCCTGTCCCCTTTTCTTCCTGCCTTCAATCTTTCCCAGCATCATGGTCTTTTCCAATGACTCAGTTCTTCGCATCAGATGGCCAAAGTATTGGAGTTTCAACTTCAGCATCAGTCCTTCCAATGAATATTCAGGGTTGATTTCCTTTAGGATTCACTGGTTTGCTCTCCTTGCTGTCCAAGTTCTTCTCCAACACCACAGTTCCAAAGCATCTATTCTTCAGTGCTCAGTCTTCTTTATGGCCTGACTCTCACATCTGTTGGAGAAGGAAATGGCAACCCACTCCAGTATTCTTGCCTGGAGAATCCCATGGACAGAGGAACCTTGTGACCATGGGGTCGCAAGAGTCAGACATGACTGAGTGACTTTGACTTGACTACTCACATCTATACACGACTATTGGAAAAACCATTGCTTTGACTAGATGGACCTTTGTTGGCCAAGTGATGTGTCTGCTTTTTAATACACTGTCTAGTTATGTCATAGCTTTTCTTCCATGGAGCAAGCATTTTTTAAATTTCATGGCTGCAATTGCCATCTTCAGTGATTTTGGAGCCCAAGAAGATAATCTCTCATTGTTTCCATCGTTTCCCTATTTATTTGCCGGGAAGTGATGGGACCAGATGTCATGATCTTGGTTTTTTGAATGTTGAGTTTTAAGCCAACTTTTTTACTCTCCTCTTTCACCTTCATCGAGAGGCTCTTTAGTTCTTCACTTTCTGCCATAAGGGTGGTGTCATCTGCATATATAAGGTAATTGATATTTCTCCCTGCAATCTTGATTCCAGCTTGTGCTTCATCCAGCTCGGCATTTCTCATGATGTACTCTGCAGATAAGTTAAATAAGCAGATTGATGATATACAGCCTTGACATATTTCTTTTTGATTTTGAACCAGTCTGTTGTTCCACATTTTAACTGTTCTAGTTCTTTTTTTTTCTTTTTATTTATTTATTTATACCATTTCACGCCAGTCAGAATGGCTGTGAACCAAAAGTCTACAAGCAATAAATGCTGGAGAGGGAGTGGAGAAAAGGGAACCCTCTAACTGTTCTAGTTCTAACTGTTGCTTCTTGATCTGCATATAGTTTTTGCAAGTCAAATCTGTGTATTTATTTTTATTTATTTACTTTTTCTATCTCTTCTTTTTTATTTTTAATTTATTTTTTTAAATTTATTTATTTTAATTGGAGGCTAATTACTTTACAATATTGTACTGGTTTTGCCATACATCAACATGAATCCGCCATGGGTGTACACATGTTCCCCATCCTGAACCCTCCTCCCATCTCCCTCCCCCTCACTGCTGGGCATACATATTGAGGAAACCAGAATTAAAAGAGACACGTGTACCCCAATGTTCATCGCAGCACTGTTTATAATAGCCAGGACATGGAAGCAACCTAGATGTCCATCAGCAGATGAATGGATAAGAAAGCTGTGGTACATATACACAATGGAGTACTACTCAGCCATTAAAAAGAATACATTTGAATTCGTTCTAATGAAGTGGATGAAACTGGAGCTTATTATACAGATTGAAGTAAGCCAGAAAGAAAAACACTAATACAGTATACTAACGCATATATATGGAATTTAGAAAGATGGTAACGATAACCCTGTATGTGAGACAGCAAAAGAGACCCAGATGTATAGAATAGTTTTTTGGACTCTGTGGGAGACGTAGAGGGTGGGATGATTTGGGAGAATGGCTTGGGGCTGGTGCATTGGGATGACCCAAATCTGTGTATTTTAGGTGCTCCTATTATAATCAAAATATGACTGAATTTTAAAAATCTAACAATCTTTGATCTTGTATTTGAAATACCTGGTTCACTTGCATTTATTGTAGTTACTAGTATGCTGTGTTGTTTAGTCACTAACTTGTGTCCTATTCTTCTGTAACCCTATAAACTATAGCCAACCAGACTCCTCTCTCCATAGTATTTACCAGGCAAGAATACTGGAATGGGTTGCCATTGTTTTCTTCATGTGATCTTTCCAACCCAGGGATCAAACCCTTTCTCCTGCTTTGCAGGCAAATTAAATCTAACATCATACTGTATTTTTGCTCTTTGATCCATTTGATTTCTATTCCATTTTACCTCCTTCATTATCTATTTAGCATTAACCCTAGATTTCAATTACTTCCTCTACTATTTTGATATTTTAAACTTTCTTTAATAATTTTGAGTGATGATACTAGAGATTATATATCATATCCCTGATTTATTCCAACTTAATATACAAATTGGTATTTTTATCACTTTTCAGATGGAGCAAAGACATGGAAACATTTTACTTTCAATTGTCCTTTCACTTTCTTAAAATTATTTTGCATATTTAAAATTTTTAATAATCACTAAGGAGCAGAAATAAGCTATTCCAAGTTTGCTTTACTTGAATTTCTGAATCTTAAAACTGTGGTACAATAAGATGTTTTTGAGTTTCATTCCATTTTTTAGTGCAGCAGTAGCTAACTAGCACAGTTTTTTTAATACCAAAAGTACCAAAATACCATAGCAGAAATCTGAAGCATAGGACATCAAGTTTGAGACTTAGCAAAACAAAGGAGCTAGAAGGGCCTCCAGGAGATTTAGTGAATGCTGGATGGTCCTCAAGGAATTTCTTCATGAAGTTGAATGCAGTGTGAAAATTATTATCACTAATAAGATATATGGAATCAGGACAAATATCTCCATACATTTTTTTCTACTGATGTCTAAAAGGACTACATTACATTTTCATTTAATTAACTGATACACATGAAACCAAACTCAGTTTTCATATCAAGTCAGAATGTACATTAGGCTTTGATCAGGATGAAGAAAATATAACTCTAAGTTATCAGTTAGCTCTATTGTATAATTTCAAGTTCATTAGTAATCTGTTCAAATTTACAACTATTAAGATGAGATGATATCTTATTCAAATTTTTACTTTTTAGTTTTCCCTTAAACGATTGAGACCATATAATGGCAAGCAATTAATAAAAACAATGAAAGAATTTACTGAAATATATGACCCTTTAAAATCACTTATATATATAATATATATATTTCATACATTAGACATGTGAATTCTTAGAAAATGGAACTTGAAACTCCTCTTAAATTAGGCATTTAAAAATTGTTCTTTGTAAGCACAATTTGAATACTTTTCAATTTTGTACTGACACTGGTTTCTTTTTAAGAACCAAATAGATTCAGGTAAATACATGAGTAAGATAATAAAAACATAGATAATTGCTACCCTGACTCTTCATTGTACATGGGAAAAACAGTGTTTTGATAAAAACAGATAAGCATAAATAAAATTATAAAAGCAATAGCTGTGTTAAGAGTGAAGAATAAGAAAGTATTGCTTCAAAAGATAAAGAGACTCACAAAATTTTAAGTGAGGACCTATTAAATATTTTATAGGAAAAACAAGTTGTTCAGGAAAGGAATTATGCTTTTAAAAATTAGTTACCTTCCAATATTTAAATAATTTTTATCTTGTTCTCTGTTGAATAACTAAATCATAAGGCAACTTTCTGACCTTTTCCTACTCCTTAAGTTTCTCTTGTTTAGTGACTGTGAAGCAGAAATTTTAATTAAACTAATCAAAAGGCAATTTGTGATGATGAATTTTGTTTACAGAAA
This sequence comes from Bos indicus x Bos taurus, assembly GCF_003369695.1. Taxonomy (NCBI): domain Eukaryota; kingdom Metazoa; phylum Chordata; class Mammalia; order Artiodactyla; family Bovidae; genus Bos; species Bos indicus x Bos taurus. The sequence continues at coordinate 8,525,682 of NC_040077.1, read as the reverse complement.
AACTAGTGAAGCTGCACTGGTCAGAAAATGAATCATTGTCTAGAAAAAAATTAGTCAACAGGATAAATTTCTCTGTCAATAATATGCAGAACATCTTTCAATAATTAAAGCTTCTTCCTTCCATTTCAGCAGAGTTTACATTTCTGCCATCTGTTTGAAGTAGACATAGTGTTGATGTCTAATCAGTTCATTCACAGCATTTTTCAGTTGTAGGTTTCCATGAGTTATAAAGTGTCTTTAGTTAACAACTAAATGGTTCACTGATGGTGTTCAGACATAAGCTATGGGAGCACGTCTCTGAAGGGAATTTGGTGACCTAATGATAGTCATAATTGCTATTAGCCAAATAAGCCCATTTTCCACCACCTCCCCACCTTTCAAGCCCATAGTAGAATTGTACTCCTGACTTATATTTGGAAATAGCATGGTGCCCAGTTTTGACCAAAAGAGTCATTAAAATTTATTTGCTGAAGCCAGAACTTAGTATTACTTGCAAAAACATGAACTCTTAAAGTTTTCCCATTTTCTCTGATATTAGTTCAGTCAGTTCAGTCACTCAGTCATGTCTGACTCTGCGACCGACTGCAGCACTCCAGGCTTCCCTGTCCATCACCAACTCCCAGAGTTTACTCAAACCCATGTCCATTGAGTCAGTGAGGCCATCCAACCATCTCATCCTCTCTTCTCCTCCCCACTTCAATCTTCCCAGCATCAGGGTCTTTTCCAATGAGTCATTTCTTCCTATCAGGTGGCAAAGTATTGGAGTTTCAGCTTCAGCATCAGTCCTTCCAATGAATATTCAGGACTGATTTCATTTAGGATGGACTAGTTGGATCTCCTTTCTGTCCAAGGGACTCTCAAGAGTCTTCTCCAACACCACAGTTCAAAAGCATCAATTCTTTGGCGCTCAGCCTTCTTTATAATAGAACCCAACACTACATGCAAAGACAGCCACTCCATTGTCTTGAGTCTGAGTGACTGCAACAAGCAGGGTCTGTGATAGACACAACATAAACAAATCTTCGTGTTTTTATGCCTCTGAGATAGTAGGGATTGTTTACTACTTCAGAAAACCTCAGCTCTATTCCACATCACCCAGGATTTTCAAGCTAAATGTCTATCCCTAAGAGTACAGTACTTTGTTTTGTAGATACAGTAACAAATTATTTGGATGGAGGGATATTTTGGGTCAAGGGCTCCAGTTCAAGTGAATTTACTGTCCAAAAAGCACCTTTATATCTTTATTCATTTTTTTCAGCTTCTTGTTTCCTTGTACCACGAATAGGTTTATTTCAGTCTTGCTTTAAGTGTGGTCTACCATCAACAGCACCACATCAGACAGGTAAGGAGGAATTAGCTCTATGAAAATTCTAACTATTTGGTTCTGTAACAATTAACAAAGTTAATTTAAATGTATTTAAGGACTACCACGTATTTCATGAATTCTCATGTACATCATCCCCCGCCATCACCACAATTTAACCTTTTTAAAATAAGAACACATATTACCAAAATTTGTGGCTTGCAAGATTACAGTTCCTAACAGGTAAAGAGCTAACACAACTTGGTTGCATGAAAAATTCTGTTGACTCTTTGTGAAAAGATTAAGAAACAGCCATCAAGAAAGTATCCTAGATTCCCTAAAATATAGGTATATGAATCCAATTCATGTGATTTGATATCAAAGCATAGAACTAAAAAAGTAAAGGAGAAATAAAATGTAATGAAGCTTTCAAGTTAGATCCGAGTTTGAATTCTAGCTTGACCATTTATTTGTTTTGTGATTACTGTTAAGTTTTTAACCACTCTGTACCTATTTCCTTATCAGTGAAAAATAGGAATAATGGTACTTAAGTCACAAGATTGTTATGAGGACTATATTATGTATAGATGCAAAGCCCTTTAAAGACTCGGACACATAGTAAGTTCTTTACAAGTGCTGGCTGTGTTTGCCCTCTCCCCACAATCCTGAAAAATAAAACATATCCAGCAGATTAGAATTATGATCTTTCTGAGAATATTTTCACTTCAACTGAAACAACATTTCATGCAATTATCCTTTATGAATTTGGGAAGTTTACTGGGAGGATTATTATTTTCTATAATTGCTTTATAATTCTGTGTATTATTATTTTTTTGTTGTTGGTCTCTAGTTCTGTAGTGTTCAATTGAGTTGCTCAGTCTTGTCTGACTCTTCACGACCCCATGAACTGAAGCATGCCAGGCCTCCCTGTCCATCAACAACTTCCATAGTTTACTAAAACTCATGTCCACTGAGTCTGTGATTCCATCCAGCCATCTCATCCTGTGTCATCCCCTTCTCCTCCCACCTTCAATCTTTCCCATAATCACGGTCTTTTCAAAGGAGTCAGCTCTTCACATCAGGTGGCCAAAGTATTGGAGTTTCAGCTTCAACATCAGTCCTTCCAATGAATATTCAGGACTGATTTCCTTTAGGATGGACTGGTTGGGTCTCCTTGCAGTCCAGGGGACTCTCAAGAGTCTTCTCCAACACCATAGTTCAAAAGCATCACTTCCTTGGTGTTCAGCTTTCTTTATAGTCCAACCCTCACATCCATACATGACCACTGGAAAAACCATCAGATCAGATCAGATCAGTCGCTCAGTCATGTCCGACTCTTTGCAACCCCATGAATCGCAGCACGTCAGGCCTCCCTGTCCATCACCAACTCCCGGCGTTCACTGAGACTCACGTCCATCGATTCAGTGATGCCATCTAGCCATCTCATCCTCTGTCGTCCCCTTCTCCTCCTGCCCCCAGTCCCTCCCAACATCAGAGTCTTTTCCAATGAGTCAACTCTTCGCATGAGGTGGCCAAAGTACTGGAGTTTCAGCTTTAGCATCATTCCTTCCAAAGAAATCCCAGGGCTGATCTCCTTCAGAATGGACTGGTTGGATCTCCTTGCAGTTCAAGGGACTCTCAAGAGTCTTCTCCAACACCACAGTTCAAAAGCATCAATTATTCAGTGCTCAGCCTTCTTCACAGTCCAACTCTCACATCCATACATGACCACAGGAAAAACCATAGCCTTGACTAGACAAAGCTTTGTTAGCAAAGTAATGTCTCTGCTTTTGAATATGCTATCTAGGTTGGTCATAACTTTCCTTCCAAGGAGTAAGAGTCTTTTAATTTCATGGCTGCAGTCACCATCTGTAGTGATTTTGGAGCCCCCAAAATAAAGTCTGACACTGTTTCCACTGTTTCCCCATCTATTTCCCATGAAGTGGTGGGACCGGATGCCATGATCTTCGTTTTCTGAATGTTGAGCTTAAGCCAACTTTTTCACTCGCCACTTTCACTTTCATCAAGAGGCTTTTTAGTTCCTCTTCACTTTCTGCCATAAGGGTGGTGTCATCTGCATATCTGAGGTTATTGATATTTCTCCAGGCAATCTTGATTCCAGCTTGTGTTTCTTCCAGTCCAGCGTTTCTCATGATGTACTCTGCATATAAGTTAAATAAACAGGGTGACAATATACAGCCTAGCCTTGACTAGAAGGACCTTTGTTGGCAAAGTAATGTCTCTGCTTTTTAATATGCTGTCTAGGTTGGTCATAACTTTCCTTCCAAGGAGTAGGTGTCTTTTAATTTCATGGCTGCAATCAACATCTGCAATGATTTTGGAGCACAAAAAATAAAGTCAGCCACTGTTTCCACTGTTTCCCCATCTACTTGCTATGAATCGATGCCAATTTTTCACTCTCCTCTTTCACTTTAATCAAGAGGCTCTTTAGTTCTTCTTCACTTTCTGCCATAAGGGTGGTGTCATCTGCATATCTGAGGTTATTGGTATTTCTCCTGGCAATCTTAATTCCAGCTTGTGCTTCATCCAGCCCAGCGTTTCTCAAGATGTACTATGCATATAAGTTAAATAAGCAGGGTAGCAATATACAACCTTGATGTACTCCTTTTCCTATGTGGAACAAGTCTGTTGTTCCATGTCCAGTTCTAACTGTTTCTTCCTGCTTACAGACTTTTCAAGAGGCAGGTCAGGTGGTCTGGTATTTCCATCTCTTTCAGAATTTTCCACAGTTTATAGTCATCTCCACAGTCAAAGGCTTTGGTATAGTCAATAAAGCATAAATAGATCTTTTCCATTCAAAGGGTTCTTACTCTTGTCTCTAGTACATTTATTTAAAATTGTGCATCCATGTCTTGACTTCCTACTTTTACATTCCAGTCCCCTATAATGAAAAGGTCATCTTTTTTTGATGTTAGTTCTAGAAGGTCTTGGAGGTCCTCATAGTGCCATTCAATTTCAGCTTCTTCAGCATTATTGCTTGGGGCATAGACTTGGATTACTATGATTTTGAATAGTTTGCTTCGGAAAAGAACAGAGATCATTCTGTTGCTTTTGAGATTGCATCCAAGTACTGCATTTTGCACTCTTTTGTTGACTATGAGGGCTACTCCATTTCTTCTAAGGGATTCTTGCCCACAATAGTAGATACAATTGTCATCTGAATTAAATTTGCCCATTCCAGTGTATTTTAGTTCACTGATTCTTCCTAAAATATCGATGTTCAGTCTTGCCATCTCCTGTTTGACCACTTCAAATTTGCCTTGTTTCATGGACCTAACATTCCAGGTTGTTATGCAATAATGTTCTTTACAGACTCTGACTTTACTTCCATCATCAGTCACGTCCACAACTGGGTGTTGTTTTACTTTGGTTCTGTCTCTTCATTCTTTCTGGAGTTATTTTCCACTGATCTCCAGTAGCATATTGAGCATCTATGGACCTGGGGAGTTCATCTTTCAGTGTCCTATCTTTTTGCTTTTTCATACTGTTCATGAGGTTCTCAAGACAAGAATATTGAAGTGGTTTGCCATTCCCTTCTCCAGTGGACCACATTTTGTCAGAACTCTCCACCATGACCCATCTGTCTTGGGATTCCCTACATGGCATGGCTCATAGTTTCATTGAATTAGACAAGGCTGAGGTTCATGTGATCAGTTTGATTAGTTTTCTGTGATTGTAGTTTTCATTCTGTTGGCCTTCTGATGGATAAGGATAAGAAGCTTATGGAAGCTGATGGGAGAGATTGACTGAGGGGGAAACTGGGTCTTGTTCTAATGGGTGAGGCCATGCTCCATACATCCTTAATCCAATTTTTGGTTGATGGGCAGGGCTGTTTTCCCTCCCTGTTCCAAACTATGGTGGAGGTAATGAAGATAATGGTGACCTCCTTCAGGACGTCCCATGAACTGCTTCACTGAGTGCCCACACACGGCAGCAGACCAACTCCAAACCACGCCTTTGCTGGAGACTCCTGGACACTCACAGGCAAGTCTAGGTCAGTCTTTTTTGACATCACTGCTCCTTTCTCCTGAGTCCTGGTGCACACAACATTTGTTTGTCCCTCCAAGAGTTGGTTTCCCCATTCTTGTGTAAGTTCTCGCAGCTCTATGGTGGGGTTAATGGTGACCTCATCCAAGAGGACTTATGCTATACCCAGATCTGCTGCACCCAGAGCCCCTGCCCTACAGCAGGCCACTGCTGACCCATATCTCTGCATGAGACACTTAAACACAATTCTAACTCAGTCTTTGTGGGGTCTCTGGGTCCTGGTGCGCAGGTTTGTTTGAGCCTTCCAAGTGTCTCTGGTGGTTATGAGGTTTGAGTCCAAATGTGATTTTACCCTTCCTACTGTCTTGCTGGGGCTTCTCCTTAGCCCTTGGATGTGGGGTATCTTTTTTTGGCTGTATCCAACATTCTTCTGTCAATGATTGTTCAGAAGTGAGTTGTAATTTTGGAGTTCTCACAGGAGAAGACGAGTGCATGTCCTTCAACTCTGCCATCCTTTTCATTATAGGGGATTGGAATGCAAGAGTAGGAAGTCAAGGGATACATGGAGTAACAGGCAAATTGACATTGGAGTACAAAATGAAGCAGAGCAAAGGCCAACAGAGTTTTGCCAAGAGAACAGACTGGTAATAGCAAACACTGTCTTCCAACAACACAAAAGAAGACTCTACACATGGATATCACCAGATTGTCAATGCCAAAATCAGATTGATAACATTCTTTGCAGCCAAAGATGGAGAAGCTCTATACAGTCAGCAAAAACATGAGGAGCTAATTGTGGCTCAGATCATGAACTCCTTATTGCCAAATTCAGACTTAAATTGAAGAAAGTAGGGAAAACCACTAGACCATTCAGGTAAAACCTAAATCAAATCCCTTACACTGGAAGTGAGAAATAGATTCGAGGGATTAGATCTGATAGACACAGTGCCTGAAGAACTATGAATGGTGGTTTGTGACATTGTACAGGAGGCCATGATCAAGAGCATCCCCAAGAAAAAGAAGTACAAAAAGGCAAAATGGTTGTCTGAGGAGGCCTTACAAATAGCTGAGAAAAGAAGAGAAACTAAAGGCAAAGGAGAAAAGCAAAGATATACCCATCTGAATGCAGAGTTCCAAAGAAAAGCAAGGAGAGATAAGAAAGCCATCTTCAATGCAAAGAAACTAAGGAAAACAACAGAATGGGAACAAAATAGAGATCTCTTCAAGAAATTTAGAGATACCAAGGGAACATTTCATGCAAAGACGGGCACAATTAAGAACAGAAATGTTATGGACCTAACAGAAGCAGAAGATATTCAGAAGAGATGGCAAGAATACACAGAAGAACTATACAAAAAAGATCTTCACGACCCAGACAATGGTGATAGTGTGATCACTGACCTAGAGTCAGACATCCTGGAACGTGAAGTCTAGTAGGCCTTAGAAAACACCACTACAAACAGAGCTAGGTGATAGAATTCCAGCTGAGATATTTCAAATCCTAAAAGATGATGCTGTGAAAGCACAGTGCTCAACATGCCAGCAAACTTGGAACATTCAGTAGTGGCCACAAGACATGAAAAGATCAGCTTTCATTCCAATCCCATAGAAAGGCAATGCCAAAGAATGTTCAAACTACCGCACAATTGCACTCATCTCATACTCTAGCAAAGTAATGCTCAAAATTCTCCAAGCCAGGTTTCAGCAGTACGTGAACCACAAACTTCCAAATGTTCAAGCTGGATTTAGAAAAGGCAGAGGAACCAGAGATCAAAATACTAACAACCATTGGATCATTGAAAAAGCAAGAGAGTTCTAGAAAAACATCTATTTATGCTTTATTGACCATGCCAAAGTCTTCGACTCTATGGATCACAACAAACTGTAGAAGATTTAAAGAAATGGGAATACCAGACCACCTGAACTGCCTCCTGTGACCTCTGTATGCAGGTCAAGAAGCAATAGTTAGAACTGTATATGGAACAACATTCTGGCTCCAAAATGGTAAAGGAATACATCAAGGCTGAATACTGTCACCCTACTTATTTAACTTAGATGCAGAGTACATCATGTGAAATGCCAGGCTGGATGAAGCACAAGCTGGATCAAGATCAGTAGGAGAAATATCAATAACCTCAGATATGAAGATGATACCATCCGAATGGTAGAAAGCAAAGAAGAATTAAAGAGCCTCTTGATGAGTATAAAAGAGGAGCGTGAATAAAAGTTGGTTAAAGACTCAACATTCAGACAACTAAGACCATGGCATCCAGTCTCCTCATTTCATTGCAAATCAGTTCAGTTCAGTAGCTTAGGCCTGTCTGACTCTTTGTCACCCCATGACCTGCAACATGCCAGGCCTACCTGCCATCACCAACTCCAGAAGTCTACTCAAACTCAAGTTCACTGAGTCCACGATGCCATACAACCATCTCATCCTCTGTCGTCCCTTTCTCCTCCTGCCTTCAATCTTTCCCAGCATCACAGTCTTTTCAAATGAGTCAGCTCTTCACATCAGGTGTCCAAAGTATTGGAGTTTCAGCTTCAACATCATTCCTTCCAATGAATATTCAGGATTGATTTCTTTAGGATGGACTGGTTGGATCTCCTTGCTGTCCAAGGGACTCACAAGAGTCTTCTCCAACACCACAGTTCAAAAGCATCAATTCTTTGGTGCTCAGCTTTCTTTATAGTCCAACTCTCATATCCATACATGACTATTGGAAAAAACATAGCCTTAACTAGATGGACCTTTGATGGCAATTAACGTCTCTAATTTTAATATGCTGTCTAGGTTGGTCATAACTTGTCTCCCAAGGGGTAAGCATCGTTTAATTTCATGGCTGCAGTCACCATCTGCAGTGATTTTAGAGCCCCCAAAATAAAGTCTGCCACTGTTTCCACTATTTCTCTATTTGCCATGAAGCGATGGAACTGGATGCCATGATCTTTGTTTTCTGAATGTTGAGCTTTAAGCCAAGTTTTTCACTCTCCTCTTTCACTTTCATCAAGAGGATCTTTAAGTCTTTTCAATTTCTGCCATAAGCGTGGTGTCATCTGCATATCTGAGGTTATTGATAGTTCTTGAAGCAATCTTGATTCCAGCTTGTGCTTCATCTAGCCCAGTGTTTCTCAAGATGTACTCTGCACATAAGTTAAATAAACATGGTGACAATATACAGCCTTAACGTACTCCTTTCCATATTTTTAACCAGTCTGTTGTTCCATATCCAGTTCTAATTGTTGCTTCTTGACCTGCATTCAAGATTTCTCAAAAGGCAGGTCAGGTTGTCTGGTATTCCCATCTCTTTCAGAATTTTCCACAGTTTATTGTGATCCACACAGTCAAAGGCTTTGGCATAATCAATAAAGCAGAAATAGATGATTTTTTTTTGAAATTCTCTTGCTTTTTTGATGATCCAACAGATGTTGCCAATTTGATCTCTGGTTCTTCTGCCTTTTCTAAAACCAGTATGAACATCTGGAAACTCATGGTTCATGTATTGCTGAAGCCTGGCTTGGAGAATTTTGAGCATTACTTTACTAGCATGTGAGATGAGTGCAATTGTGCGGTAGCTTGAACATTCTTTGGCACTAACTTTCTTTGGGATTGAAATGAAAACTGACATTTTCCAGTCCAATGGCCACTGATGAGTTTTCCAAATTTGCTGGCATATTGAGTGCAGCACTTTCACAGCATCATCTTTTAGGATTTGGAATAGCTCAACTGGAATTCCATCACCTCCACTAGCTTTGTTTGTAGTGATGCTTCCTAAGGCCCACTTGACTTCACATTCCAGGATGTCTGGCTCTAGGTGAGTGATCACACCATCATGATCTTCTGGGTCATGAAGATCCCTTTTGTACAGTTCCTCTGTATATTCTTGCCATCTCTTCTTAGTATCTTCTGCTTCTGTTAGGTCCATACCATTTCTGTCCTTTACTGAGCACATCTTTGCATGAAATGTCCCCTTGATATCTTTAATTTTCTTTAAATTTCTTTAAGAGATCTCTAGTCTTTCCCATTCTCTTGTTTTCCTCTATTTCTTTGCACTGAACACTGAGAAAGGCTAAAGAGTCCCAACCACGAGTCTGGAGGTAAACTTGAGTTGCACCTTGTTCTTCGGCTGCCAAGCCTTTAGATTCCCTACAGATAATGACTCTCATTTTTAGCTGTTTAAAATGCAATTTATGACTGAATAGTTTCTTGTTGTTGTTGTTTTTGTTGTTGTTGTTTTGTTTTTTTATTTTTGCTGTTTAAAATGCAAATTATGATCCTATATATATATTTAGCTTTTTGATCCTGGGGCCATGCCTTAGTATCTTCTTTAGATTAGAGGTTTCCCAAGCTTCTGTAGCAATATTTGTATGGGTGACCTCTTTGAGTGGGTGCCTTTCACCCTTCCCATGCTTCTTTGCCTGTTTCAGTCCCAGTGGGACATTTTTCACGACCTTGGTCAAATTCCAGTGCTTGTTACTATCTCTGTGTTCAGTTCAGCCTTTGTGTCAGGCCTTGAGGAGCCAGCTGTGAACAAGCCAGACACAAAGCCCAGCCCTCATGAAACCTACAGGTTCATGGGAGAGAGGAAGATTAAGAATTAGAAGTGTGGGAATTCCCTGGATGTCCAGTGCTTAGGACTCTGTGTTTCTACTGCAGAGTACATGGGTTCAATCCCAGTTGAGGATCTAAGATCCTTCATGCCACTCAGCACCAAAAAAAAAAAAAAAAGAATTACAAGTGTGGTGGAATTTATGACAGTCAGGATGCTTTTTTTATGATGCATATTGCAAGGGGACTGAATATGGTCTCAGGCTGAGGAAGGCGACTGAGGAATGACCTTTAAAGTCTTGAGGGTTGAGAGGAGTTGACCAAACAAGGAGCTGGAGGAGGGGGACTGTCTGAAGGCCCTGAGGAACTGAGGAACTGAAGGATAGTAGCGAGCAGTGGCTGTGTGGTGCTGGAGTGGCCGAGAGGAGTGGTCAGGAGTGGTGTCCCTGAGAAGATACGCCACGTGCAAGGTCAGTGAAACCCCAGTAAGATGGTAGGCACTGGAGCGACTGTGAGGAGATACCCCATGTCCAAGGGCAAAGGAGAAGCCCCAGCAAGATGGGAGGAGGGGCAGATTCACATTTAGAATCAAACCCCATTCCCGCCAGAGATGCTAAGAGGGCTCAAACAAACCTTGTGCACACCAGGACCCACGGACTCCACAGAGACTGAGATAAACTGTGTTTGAGAGTCTCCTGTGGAGGTACAGATCAGCAGTGGACTGCCACAGGGACAGGGGCTTTGTATGCAGCAGACTTGGGTATGGCATAAGCCTTCTTGGAGGAGATCACCATTAACCCCACCATAGAGCTGCCAGAACTTACACAGGACTGGGAAAAAGACTCTTGGAGGGCACAAACAGAATCTTGTGCACAAGGACCCAGGAGAAAGGAGCAGTGACCCCATGGGAGACTGGCCCAGACTTGCCTGTGAGTCTCCAGGAGTCTCCAATGGAGCGTGGGTCAGTGGTGGCCTGCTGCAGGGTTGGGGGCACTGAGTGTAGCAGTATATGCATGGGATCCTTTGAAGGAAGTCACCATTATTTTCACTATCTTAACCATAGTTTGGCCCCAGGCAAATGGGGATTGGGGGCAGGAGGAGAAGGGGACGAGAGAGGATGAGATGGCTGGATGGCATCACCAACTCGATGGGCATGAGTTTGGGTAAACTCAGGGAATTGGTGATGGACAGGGAGGCCTGGCGTGCTGTGATTCATGGGGTTGCAAAGAGTCGGACACGACTGAGCAACTGAACTAAACTGAACTGAAATAGCAAGGGAGGGAACACAGCTCCACCCATCAACAGAAAATTGGATTAAAAATTTACTGGGCATGGCCACGCCCATCAGAACAAAACCCAGTTTCCCCCTTGGTCATTCTCTCCCATCAGGTAGCTTCCATAAGCCTCTTATCCGTCTCCATCATAGGGCAGACAGACTGAAAACCACAATCAGAGAAAAGCATGCAATCTTATCACATGGGCCACAACCTTGTCTAACTCATTGAAACTATGAGCCATGCCCGGTAGGGACACCCAAGGTGGGTGCGTCATGGTGGAGAGTTCTGATAAAATGTGGTTCCCTGGAGAAGGGAATGACAAATCACTTCAATATTCTTGCCCTGAGAACCCCATGAACAGTATGAAAAGGCAAAAAGATAGGACACTGAAAGATGAACTCCCCAGTTTGGTAGGTGCCCAATATGCTACTAGAGATCTGTGGAGAAATAACTCCAGAAAGAAGGAAAAGAGGGAGACAAAGCAAAAACAACACCCAGTTATGGATGTGACTGGTGACAGAAGCAAGATCTGATGCTGTGAAGAGCAATATTGCATAGGAACCTGGAATGTTAGATCCATGAATCAAGGTAAATTGGAAGTGGTCAAACAGGAGATGGCAAGAGTGAAAGTCAATATTCTAGGAATCAGTGAACTAAAATGGACTGGAATGGGCGAATTTAACTCAGATGACCATTATATCTACTACTGTGGGCAGGAATCCCTTAGAGGAAATGGAGTAGCCATCATAGTCAACAAAAGAATCCAAAATGCAGTACTTGGATGCAATCTCAAAAACAACAGAATGATCTCTGTTCATTTCCAAGGCAAACCATTCAATATCATAGTAATCCAAGTCTATGCCCCAACCAGTAATGCCAAAGAAACTGAAGTTGAATGGTTCTATGAAGACCTACAAGACCTTCTAGAATGAACACCCAAAAAACACGTCCTTTTCATTTTAGGGGACTGGAATGCAAAAGTAGGAAGTCAAGAAACACCTGGAGTAACAGGCAAATTTGGCCTTGGGGTACAGAATGAGACAGGGCAATGGCTAACAGTTTTGCCAAGAGAACACACTGGTCATACTGAGAGAGTCATTTCCTAGGCAGGTTGATAGGGAGTCTAGGGGTCCCCAAAGAGAGAGGGGTCTGGAATTCTCAAGGAGGAAGAAAGGACAAACTTTTTTCTTTCTCCACATTCCTTAGGATTATATACCAATAATGTATCCTGCCTAAGGACAGTCTTTGGATTAAACCTTCTGGCTAATTCTGTTATCTTAAAATGTTAATTATGGGAGTAGACCTGGTCTTTACAAGGATGTATCTTGCCTGAGGACAGTGTTATCTTAAAATGTAAATTATGGGAGTAGGTCTGATGAGGTCTTTACAACCTCCAGACATTCTTTGGATTCACTGGAGAGTATATAACTTCATTGTTAACACTAGCAAGCGGGTACTCTTTCTGCCCCCTTCTGATGCCTATGTCAGAAGCTTTCTCTATCTCCTTTATACTTTAATAAAACTTTACTACACAAAAGCTCTGAGCGATCAAGCCTCGTCTCTGGCCCCGGATTGAATTCTTCTCCTCCGGGGGCCAAGAATCCCGGTGTATTCGCGTGATTCAACAACAACCTTTCATCTTGGGGGCTCGTCCGGGATCCTTCAGGACAAGGTAAGGATGCTTGGAGCTTTAGTTCTTTGTTCTCTTAGCGAACACGTTTTCTGCCGTGCTTTACTAACTCTACCGTGTGCTTGTGTGAATGAATGGCATGCCCTGCGTGAAGCAAGTAAGGGGCCCTGCTCTGCGGTTCCACGGTGATCTCATACAGCTTATGGCAGAAACCTGTCGGGGCGTTATACCGACCTGCCAATGCCAAGAGGCACCCAATGTCTCCTTCGGAACCGACCAGAAATGGGCAAAGCGTGTGGACCGAACTGTCCTTTCTCGGTCAAACTTTTCGGTCTCTTTGACCATTTCATAACTCCTTGGGAATTAGAAGTACTAACCTAATCTATTGGATCATAGACTTTCAAGGGACTTGTGATCTATACTGTTACTGTGTACTGTGGCTTAGGTCCCAAACTTGAATTGGTAGTCAAGAAAGTGTCTAGCCTCGCTAGGAATCGAAAGTTCGTAAGCTAGATGGAGCTCTAGCTCCCAGAACATCTCTGAGGTTAAAGGTTACTCAGATTGGGGCTGCGATGGGTTTTTTTTTTTCTTTGGTAACGCCGGCTCTTAGTGGATCAGAAGAGGCTGTTATACTGGTGTGGTGATGCTTGGAAAGAACATCTCAGTTTTATGTTTGTGTTTGTCTTATTGTAGTCAGGAAATACTCAGGGCCGTGCACAGGCACTCAGGTGACGAATGTTTCCCCCGGTAGTCTTAGCTTGGGAGGCATTCCGGAAGGTTACTCTGATTCACCCCGGGTGACATCAGAGGCAAGCAAGGTTAAGGGTGAAGAGCTGGACGTCAAGTAGGGATGCTATCAAGTCTACCCCTGGTACATCCCCACCCCATCTCGGTGGTAGAACCGGGAGGGACGAGTACGGCCCCTGCGTCAGTAAGGGACAGACTAAGTCCGACCAGGAAGGAAAAGCTTTTGGTGTAACGTCTGTCTACACCCCCATCTAGAGCAGGGAGGGACGCCTCCGGTAGAAAAATGGCCTTGGTCACTTTTTTTCTCTCTTACAGATGGGAGCTAACAATTTCAGCCTCACTCCTTTGAACTGTATCCTGAAAAACTGGGATAGATTTGATCCCCAGGGCCTAAAAAAGACACACCTGGTCTTCCTATGTGATACTGCATGGCCACGGTATCCATTGGAGGATGGCGAACGCTGGCCAGTTGGAGGGTCTCTTAAGTATAATCCTGTTCTACAATTAGACCGGTTCTGTCAGGAACAAGGAAAATGGGTAGAAGTAGCATATGTGTTGCCCTTTTTCTCTCTGCAAAATATGCCAGACTTATGTCCTAAGGGTATAGATTTGGGCGTGAAATCTTCAGCTCCCTCCTGTCCTCTTACTTTGCCCCCATAACTGGAAATCCAAACTGAGATTCAAACTGCCCACATGGAGGTCCAAATAACTCCTGTCTCAGTACGACCTCAGACTACTCTGGTTTCAGTAGAAACTCAGACCATCGAAGTAAGAGATGAGATGGAGGACAGGAGACAAAGAGAAGAGGAAAAACAGGTTTCTCCAATCTATCCCTGGGATCATATGCGCAGAGCAGCCAGAGAGACTGAGGAACAGCCACACAAGCTGTTGTCTCTTTATGAAACACCCACCAGGAGAAATAGTCTGTGAGAGTTAATAAGCCTTTTTCTTATCAAGAAATACAAAGAATCAAGGAGGATCTGGGAGACTATTTAGAGGACCCAGAAAAATATATTAGAGCTTTTAAAGGTGTTACTCTGCTTTATGACCTCACTTGGAAAGATGTGATGTATATCTTGGGACAAACGCTGACTCCTGAGTCAAAGACTCGAGTTTTGGGGAAAGCGGTTGCTTATGGAGATGAATGGCTTGGTAATGAATCAGTAGGGAAGAGGGAGAACAAGATAGCGGCCCTCCCCACTGGGAATCAGGCGGTCCCAGCTATAGAACCAGACTGGGACTACAACACAGCTAAAGGAAGATGGGATCAGAGTCATTTTGTTAGATGTATTCTTGAAGGACTTAGGCAGGCGCGTTCCAAGCCTTTAAACTATGGCAAATTGGCAGACATAGAACAGGAGGAGAAAGAAGCTCCTGGTAAATTCCTAGATAGACTGAGAGAAGGCCTTCGCAGATTCACTGAGATTGATCCTGAAAGTGAAGAGGGAAAAGTGATCTTAAAGGATAGATTTCTCACTCAGTCGGCTCCAGATATCCGCCATAAGCTATTAAAACAGGCGTATGGACCAAATCAGTCTTTAGATACTCTGTTACAACTGGCTCAGACAGTCTGTTATGGTAGGGAATATGAGGAAAAGAAAGAAAGGCAAAAAAAGACAAAGGAAAAGGCAGAAGCCTTCGCCATGGCTATGAAAAACGTTCTTAAACAGCCTGAGAAAAATGCCCAGAGGGGCCCAGGTGGGCTTGCTACTGCTGTGGAAAGGAGGGGCACCTCAAGCGGGATTGCCCTCAGGCATCTAAGCCGCCCCCGGCTCCATGTCTGGTCTGCAAAGGACCGCACTGGAAGAGAGACTGCCCCCAGAGGCGTAGGTCTCCGGGGTCGGACTCTCAAGACAATCAGGACTGAAGGTGCCCGGGGGTCCCCACACAAGCTCCCGTCCTAATTACACCTGAGGAACCCCGGGTATTAATAGTTGTGGGGGGCCAATCCGTCGATTTCCTTTTAGATACTGGGGCAACTTATTCTGTGCTTACTGAAGCCCCTGGCCCACTTTCTTCCCGATCCGCTTCCGTAATGGGACTGTCTGGACGAGCCAAAAGGTATTATTTCAGTTATTCTTTATCTTGCAACTGGGATTCTGTGCTGTTTTAACACGAGTTTCTGATCGTGCCAGAATCTCCCTCACCCCTTTTGGGAAGGGATATACTGAACAAGGTCCATGCCTCTGTTTTCATGAATATGGAGCCCTCCCTTTCTCTCCCTTTAGTTGAACAAAATGTAAATACTAGAGTATGGGCTGATGGAAAATCTGTGGGTCGAACACAAAATGCTATTCCTGTAGTTGTTAAGCTCAAAGACCCACACATATTTCCACATAAGAAGCAGTATCCACTGAAACCTGAAGTTAAAGAAGGGTTAAAACCCATCATCGAAAATTTAAAGGAGCAGGGACTATTAATTCCCTGTAACAGTCCTTGCAACACTCCTATTTTGGGTATAAAGAAATCAAATGGTAAATGGAGACTAGTTCAGGAATTACGAATAATAAATGAGGCTGTAGTTCCTTTATACCCCGTGGTGCCTAATCCTTATACTCTATTGTCTGAAATTCCTGAACGGGCCAAATATTTCTCAGTAATTGATTTAAAGAATGCCTTCTATTCAGTGCCTTTGGCGGAAGAAAGTCAATTCCTATTTGCCTTTGAAGACCCTTCGCAGCCAGCTTCTCAGTTAACCTGGACAGTTTTGCCTCAGGGATTTCGTGACAGTCCTCACTTATTCGGACAAAGTTTGTCACGAGATCTACAAAACTTTAATAGCTCTGAAGCAGTGGTGTTACAATATGTAGATGATATTTTGCTCTGTGCTGAGACAGAGGAAGCTTGTTCGCGAGCCTCAGAAGATTTCTTAAACTTTCTGGCAGATTGTGGTTACAAGGCATCAAAGAGAAAAGGCTCAGCTTTGTCAACAATCGGTTAGATATCTGGGCCTAATCATATCAGAAGGGACTAGGGCCATAGGCCCTAAGAAAATTAAACCTATACTAAATCACCCCCTACCTATGACTTTAAGACAATTGAGAAGATTTTTGGGAATCACAGGTTACTGTCGCATTTGGATTCCGGGTTACAGAGAACTTGCCCGGCCTTTATATAAACTTATAGCTGAAACTCAGCAGGCCCAAACCGACAAACTGGTTTGGTCTCCAGAAACTCAAAAGGCTTTTAAGGTTCTTCAGACTGCAAGCTCCAGCTCTGAGCTTGCCCACAGGGTCAGAATTTAATTTGTTTGTCACTGAAAGAAAAGGTGTGGCATTGGGAGTTTTGACACAACCCCGAGGGCCTCACCAGCAACCTATTGCTTATCTAAGCAGAAAATTAGATGTAGTTTCATGTGGGTGGCCCCACTGCCTAAGAGTAATTGGGGCAGTGGCTTTATTAGCACCTGAAGCTTTAAAAATAATTAATGGACGAAAACTTACTGTACTGACTTCTCATGATGTGAGTGGAATCTTAAATTCTAAGGTTAATATTTGGATGACAGACAGTAGGCTTCTTAAGTATCAGTCATTGTTGTTAGAGGGACCAGTAACTAAGCTTAAAGTTTGTGGAAATTTAAATCCTGCCACTTTCCTTCCTGAGAAGGAAAATGAAACACCTGATCACGATTGTTCTCAATTCCTAACTTTAAACTATGCAGCTCAGGAGGATCTAAAGGATATCCCATTAGACAATCCTGACATGGAAATATTTACAGATGGCAGTTCTTTTGTTCAGGATGGAAAGCGTAAAGCAGGTTACGCCGTGGTGACTGCTGAACAGGTTTTGAAAGCAAAATCTCTCCCCTAGGGAACCAGTGCTCTGTTAGCGGAGCTTGTGGCTCTGACCCGAGCTCTAGAGTTAAACAAAGGGCAGCGGATGGGCCTGATAATCTATGTGAGTCTACTTCTGCTGACTCCAAAAATCCTGAGTCTGCAGTTTGATCCTCAAGACAATGTCTTCCTGTCCTGGGCTCACTCTTATGCTGCATTCCACAATCGGTCTAACTGCTGGGTCTGCGGAGAGCTCCCCTCTTCGTCAGTGGAAGGCTTCCTGTGGTGGACATCCCCACTTCAAGAAAAAGACTTTCTCCAAGTCTGTGAATACCTTCGACAACAATCACATGCGATGCCTCTTCTTCATCTGATGACATCTACCAACCCTAAAATGGACTGGTGCAACTTTGTACTTTAACTATGGACATAATGTGACTTTTAATTTTAATTCTGATTGTTTTGTTTTTGCTGTTTGCTCCCTGCATCTGTAATTGTATAACTGGATTTGTTTCTAGTCTCATGAAAGCTTTTAAGTTACAAATGGTTGCTCAAACTCCTGCTACTGCTGTAGCTTCCTCCAACTACTATTTGGGGCCCCTGGATCAGATATCCTCAATATGAGGATTAGGAGAATATGTTGCCTCACCAATTTAGGGACAACGCCCCTTGTCAGCTCGGAAGCAGTTATGGAATGAGAACGACGCCCCTTTTCCCTAGGCAACATAATTCTCCTAAAAGAAAAGGGGGGAATGAGAGAGTCATTTCCTAGGCAGGTTGATAGGGAGTCTAGGGGTCCCCAAAGAGAGAGGGGTCTGGAATTCTCAAGGAGGAAGAAAGGACAAACTTTTTTCTTTCTCCACATTCCTTAGGATTATATACCAATAATGTATCCTGCCTAAGGACAGTTTTTGGATTAAACCTTCTGGCTAATTCTGTTATCTTAAAATGTTAATTATGGGAGTAGACCTGGTCTTTACAAGGATGTATCTTGCCTGAGGACAGTGTTATCTTAAAATGTAAATTATGGGAGTAGGTCTGATGAGGTCTTTACAACCTCCAGACATTCTTTGGATTCACTGGAGAGTATATAACTTCATTGTTAACACTAGCAAGCGGGTACTCTTTCTGCCCCCTTCTGATGCCTATGTCAGAAGCTTTCTCTATCTCCTTTATACTTTAAAAAAACTTTACTACACAAAAGCTCTGAGCGATCAAGCCTCGTCTCTGGCCCCGGATTGAATTCTTCTCCTCCGGGGGCCAAGAATCCCGGTGTATTCGCGTGATTCAACAACAACCTTTCAATACCAAACACCCTCTTTCAACAACACAAGAGAAGACTCTACACATGGACATCACTAGATGGTCCACACCGAAATCAGATTGATTATATTCTTTGCAGCCAAAGATGGAGAAGCTCTATACAGTCAGCAAAAACAAGACTGGGAGCTCACTGTGGCTCAGATCATGAACACCTTATTCCCATATTCAGACTTAAATTGAAGAAAGTAGGGAAAACCACTAGGCCATTCATCTATGATCTAAATCAAATCCCTAATGATTATACAGTGGAAGTGGGAAATAGATTTAAGGACCTAGATCTGATAGATTGCCTGATGAACTATGGACTGAGGTTCATGACATTGTACAAGAGACAGGAATCAAGACCATCCGCAAGGAAAAGAAATGCTAAAAAGCAAAATGGCTGTCTGAGGAGGCCTTACAAATAGCTGTGAAAAGAAGAGAAGTGAAAAGCAAAGGAGAAAAGGAAAGATATACCCATTTGAATGCAGAACTCCAAAGAATAGCAAGGAGAGATTCCCCTTAGCTGCTGTCATTTCCACCCTCCAGATGGAATACTTATAAGGTTCAGAAAAACATCAGAGAGGCTCCTTGTTCAACCTACTGTCACACAGTGCCCTCTGTGAGAAACAGTGAGATACTGGATGGAACAGTTTAGTTGCATTACGTCTGCTTACAAAATTCACATACAAGAAGTGCCTCTTATTTATTCTTTGTTCAACTCCATGAGATATTAGTTCAGTTCAGTTCAGTCGCTCAGCCTTGTCCATCTCTTTGCAACCCCAGGTACTGCAGCACGCCAGGCTTTCTTGTCCATCACCAACTCCCAAAGCTTGCTCAAACTCATGTCCATCGAGTCAGTGATGCCATCCAAACATCTCATCCTCTGTTGTCTCCTTCTTCTGCCTTCAATATTTCCCAGCATCAGGGTCTTTTCAAATGAGTTAGTTCTTGGAATCAAGTGGCCAAAATATTGGAGTTTCAGCTTTAGCGTCAGTCCTTCCATGAATATTCAGGACTGATTTCCTTTAGGATGGACTGGTTGGATCTCCTTGCAGTCCAAGGGACTCTCAAGAGTCTTCTCCAACACCACAGTTCAAATGCATCAATTCTTCAGTGCTCAGCTTTCTTTATGGTCCAACTCTCACATCCATACATGACTACTGGAAAAATCATAGCTTTGACTAGACAGACCTTGGTTGGCAAAGTAATGTCTCTGCTTTTTAATATGCTGTCTAGATTGGTCATAGGCTGCAGTCACCATCTGCAGTGTTTTTGAAGCCCAAGAAAGTAAAGTCTGTCACCATTTCCATTGTTTCCCCATCTATTTCCCATGAAGTGATGAGACTGGATGCCATGATCTTAGTTTTCTGAATGTTGAGCTTTAAGCCAACTTTTCCACTCTCCTGTTTCACCTTCATCAAGAGGCTTTTAGTTCTTTTTCATTTTCTACCATAAAGGTGGTGTCATCTGCGTATCTGAGGTTATTGATATTTCTCCCAGCAGTCTTGATTCCACCTGTGCTTCATCCAGCCTGATATTTCCCATGGTGTACTGTGCATATAAGTTAAACAAGCAGCATGACAGTATTCAGCCTTGATGTACTCCTTTCCTGATTTGGAACCAGTATGTTATTCTGTGGCCAGTTCTAACTGTTGCTTCTTGACCTGCATATAGATTTCTCAGGAGGCAAGTCAGGTGGTCTGGCATTCCCATCTCTTTAAGAATTTTCCACAGTTTGTTGTGATCCACACAGTCAAAGGCTTTTGCACAGTCAATAAAGCAGGAAGTATAAAGACTTTTTTTTCTGGCCACCTGATTACTCATGGTCATATAACTGATTTTAGGCTTCCACTGAAAGTTTGACAGGGGCAGAAACATGAAGTGCATTTCAAATTGTCACATATAAGAAATGTAAAATTTCCTAGAGTCTTCATTAAGAGGTTAGATTGGAAAAGAGTGTTGACTTATTTGCATAATGATATATTAAGAATTTATTTTTAGATTCAAACAGATTATGCTAGTTTTGACCCCAATTAACAGAACTAATCACGAATGGAATGCATTTCCTGTATACATCACACATTACTGACAGTAAGTGGCTTATGGACATCAGTTACTGCCAATATTTCTTTGGCCTTCAACAGATCTATAATTTTTTTCTGTAGGGTGGGTTCCATAAATTGGAATTGTGCTTCTAAATATGAGTAAATATGCAGTTGCAGTGGGATTAGAGGGAGCCCAAGAGTGACCAAGTGATTGACACATCTGTGAAGTCTGTTTCTTAAAATTTTTGTCAATTTATTAAGCGATGATTAAATGTTTCACACGAGCTGAACATTAAAGAAACTGACTTATAAACTAAAGCCCAATAACTCAGTAGTGATGTGAGAAATACAATTTGAGGGATGACTCAAATTTGTCTCCTCTATTTGTCTCCTCTATTTAGGACTGTTTTTGACAGTGTCAGGGTCCCATGTTTGAGGAACAAGGACTGAGAAGTGAAGCATTTTGAAATTGTTTAATTATTTCATCTGAATATGGTAGCACTCAGAGAATTATTTATTTTCTTCCTTAATATCCATCTTTCTACTTACAGGGACATGTGAATTAATCAGTGCCATTCATACACAGACTGTCCTGGACTAAACTTGAAAAGAAATGTGAACAGATGTGCAAAAATAAAATCAATTTACATCTTCCATCATCTGTAGTTCTTTTCCTTAATACAATTAAATTACATGTTTAAAATATGGAGGGTTACTGTGTAATTTTATCTTTAATCATCAGTACTTGATAAAAATGTTAATTACTTGTTATTTAAGATTAAAGTCCAGAAACTACTTAAATTCTTTTTATTTGCATTTTACCATGTAGTTAAGAATGGATTACTAATAATAAATCCTACATAATGAGAATATATAGGTACTTATAATATCTGCCCTGAATCTAACTTTAGTTATATAAAGATTAGTGGAGAAACACAGATAATTGAATATCATAATTTAAAAACTTCTTTAGTGCTTTTAAGAAGGTGTATAGAGGTACAAAGAAATGTCTAACATATAGAATTATGAATCTAGGAATCAGAATACATGATATAAATATTATTTTCAAGTATATTTGAAATATTTTATACTATTTAACATGTAGAATTTAGCAAAATGAACCTCAGTAAATTAAAAGTGATATTTAATACTTATTTGCTGACAAAGATAATAAAAAGAAGTGAACTAATTATACAGAGTTTATTTTTTATTGGAAATTAAAGAATATATTTCTACATACATTCTCAGTTAAAGGGGAAAAATAAAAATAATTATTTAAGATTGAGTTGCATTATATTGAATAACAAAATGTATACAGTGGTACAATGCAGTTCTTAGAGAACAATATATGTTCTTAAATTCAAGAAGTTTGAAATTAATAACCAAATTTAAAAACAAACTAAAAAAGACTAGCAGGAAGATAATAAAAATGATAAAGATAACTGAAAAAATTACAAAGTTGGTTGATAAAACCAACTTGATATTATATAAATTATAATAGACTTACACAATTTTGTGTGATACATTATTTTATTTATTAACTTTTTAAAATTTTATTTTATTTTTAAACTTTACAATATTGTATTAGTTTTGCCAAGTATCAAAATGAATCCACCACAGGTATACCCGCATTCCCCATCCTGAACCCTCCTCCCTCCTCCCTCCCCTACCCTCCCTCTGGGTCGTCCCAGTGCACCAGCCCCAAGCATCCAGTACCGTGCATCAAACCTGGACTGGCGATTCGTTTCATACATGATATTATACATGTTTCAATGCTATTCTCCCAAATCTCCCCACCCTCTCCCTCTCCCACAGAGTCCATAAGACTGATCTATACATCAGTGTCTCTTTTACTGTCTCGTACACAGGGTTATTGTTACCATCTTTCTAAATTCCATATATATGCGTTAGTATACTGTATTGGTGTTTTTCTTTCTGGCTTACTTCACTCTGATACATTATTTTAGAAGACTGCTGCTGCTTCTAAGTCACTTCAGTCGTGTCCAACTCTGTGCGACCCCAGAGATGGCAGCCCACCAGGCTCCCCTGTCCCTGGGATTCTCCAGGCAAGAACATTGGAGTGGGTTGCCATTTCCTTCTCCAATTTTAGAAGACTAGTTTTCCCTAATTCCAAAACTGACAAGTATAGGACAAGAGAAATATAGACCAATTTTGTTTCTGAATAGAAAAACCAAAATCACATGTGATTTAATATCTCTCCCTATTTGTCACATCTTTGTTCTTGAGTCATCCAGTTAGCCAGACATGTTCCTCTCAAAACGGAAGCAGAAGTACATGAGGACAAGTGAAAACAATACATCTTAAGGTTCAGGCTCCAGAAAGGTACAGAGTGACTTCCATGCACCTGCTGTTGGTAAAGGACCTGCCTGCCAATGCAGGAGACATAGGAGACACTGGTATCATCCCTGGGCCGGGAAGACCCCCTGGAGGAGGGCATGGCAGTCCACTCCAGTGTTCTTGCCTGGAGAATCCCGATGGATAGATGGGCCTGGCAGGCTATATAGTTCCTGGGGTCTCAAAGAGTCGGACATGACTGGGCAACTAACACACATGGTCACGTGCCCAGTCTAAAGTCAAGAGGTGTGTAAATACATTTCTCTTGTAATAAAGCAACGGAGTGTTGATGTATAGAGAATTAAAAGATCGTGTCAATTAATTGCACTAACCACAGAACTATATCATTAGGAAATTATCTACATTAACAGATGAAAGTAGAAAAGCTTGTAACCACCTAAATAAATATACAAAAAGCATTTGCTAACATTTACATTTATAATAGGTCCTTAACATGTTAAGAAGAGAGCAAGGATGTCTTAGCTTCATAAGTTGTGTCTACCAGAAATATATCACAGATATCCTAAAGGTGAAATATTAAAAATATCCCTGTTAAAATAAAAAGGCAAGGATATCTACTGTACCTGCTTTTCAACATTTTACTAGAGTTTAGCCAATACCATAAAATAGAAAAAACAAATATGAGTTTGAGCACCAATAATGGATAGACAAACATATATGACCTTGTATATTTTTAAAGTGACATTTCACATCATTGGGAAAAACACAGTCTTATAATAAATGGTGTAGACGATGCACCCCAGGTCAGGTCATTCCTGGGGTTGCCAAAATTCAGTATCTGATTGATGCTGACATCAGACAGCTCCGACAGGCCATTTCAGCTTCAGTTCTCTCCAGTGGGGTCAAGTGAGGCTTTTGGACATGCATTCCAGGCCTGCTTCTCCACTGGACAATTCTGCTTATTCCTTTTCCACTGTACAAGTGTTAATCCCTGAAAAACATTCTGTACACAAAACTTTGCCTAAGAGTCTGGCAAAGTTAATAAAACACCTCTTTAATAAAACACAGTATACTTCCTGCCAAGAAAAACTATGTCAAACCTGCTGCTAAGTCACTTCAGTCATGTCCGACTCTGTGCAACCCCATAGATGGCAGCCCACCAGGCTCTGCTGTCCCTGGGATTCTCCAGGCAAGAACACTGGAGTGGGTTGCCATTTCCTTCTCCAGTGAGTGAAAGTGAAAGTGAAGTCGCTCAGTTGTGTCTGACTCTTCACAACCCCATGGACTGAAGCCTACCAGGCTCCTCCTTCCATGGGATTTTCCAGGCAAGAGTACTGGAGTAGGTTGCTATTGCCTTCTCCTGGACAGTGTGTTAAAAAGCAGAGACACCACTTTGCAGACAAAGGTCCATATAGTCAAAGCTATGGTCTTCCCAGTAGTGTATAGATGTGAGAGTTGGACCATAAAGAGGGCTGAGTGATGAGGAATTGATATCTTTGAATTGTGGTGCTGGAGAAGACACTTGAGAGTCCTGTGGACTGAATGGAGACCAAATTAGTCAACCCTAAAGGAAATCAACACTGCATATTTATAGGAAGGACTGGTGCTGAAGCTGAAGCTCTAATACTTTGACCACCTGATGTTTCACTTCAGTTCAGTACTCAGTCGTGTCTGACTCTTTGCAACCCCATGGACTGCATCATGCCAGGCTTCCCTGTCCATCACCAACTCCCGGAGCTTGCTCAAATTCATTTCCATTGAGTCACTGATGCCATCCAACCATTTCATCCTCTGTCGTCCCCTTCTCCTCCTGCCTTCAATCTTTCCCAGCATAGGGTCTTTTCTAGTCAGTCAGTTCTTTGCATCAGGTGGTCGAAGTATTGGAGCTTCAGCTTCAGCGTCAGTCCTTCCAATGAGTATTCAGGACTGATTTCCTTTATTGGAAATTGACCAGGATTGACTGGTTGGATCTCCTTGCAGTCCAAGGGACTCTCAAGAGTCTTCTCCAACACCACAGTTCAAAAGCATCAATTCTTCCGTACTCAGCTTTCTTTATGTTCCAACTCTAACACCTGTACATAACTAATGCAAAAACCATAGCTTTGACTAGAAGAATTTTTGTTGGCAATGTAATGTCTCTGCTTTTTAATGCTTAATGCTTAGAGCCAACTTATTGGAAAAGATACTGGTGCTGGCAAAGATTGAAGGCAAAAGAAGAAGAGGGCAGCAGAAGATGAGAAGGTTAGACAGCATTGCCAACTCATTTGATATGAATCTGAGGAAACTCTAGGAGATAGTGAAGGACAGGGAAGCCTGGTGTGCTGCAATGCATGGATTTGCAGAGTTGGGCAGGATTTAGTGACTGAACAATTAACAACAATCCCTTTCATGAGGGTTTCACCCTCATGATCTAATCATCTCCATAGAGGCCATAATTTAACATATAAATTTGGGGGTGGGGCACATCTTCTGTAAAACTCAAAAACTGAAGTGGATGATTTCTAAAGTTTCTTCCAACATTCCTGTATATATACAGATGCTTTTTCTTCCTTTTTCCAAAGAAAGGTATTAAATAAAGTGTTAAAGGAACAGTCAGTTAATCTTAAGATTATATATAAATGAGTCAGAACAGAAGATGCACTGAATTATTTCACTGAAATATAAGTAACTTTTATTTACATATAAAAAATAAATAAGCCTTTGGGATAAAAATCAATGGTGGTTTTTGTTTATAATTGGTCAGAAATTGAAATCTGTCTAGCTCAGTGAATATGAAATATATTCCTATCATAATATGGAAAGTCATGGATGACAGTAGCAATGGAAATAAGCTCTTATTCACTGTTAGAATCTGTTTTTCTATTGTTGCTGCCCTCTGCCTGTTGATATCTTCACTGGAGGCATGGCCATAGACAACTATACTAACATCCTGAGAACTGCCTTATCAGGAAAGAAAGGGACATTTATTACCAGCTCTGGTATGAAAAAAAGTTGTGAGTGAGACTCCAGTATTCCATCAGAGGTCTTTTTTTATCAGAGAAAGGGAAGTAATGGCAGTAATGACCACTTAAGGCAGTTATTGAGCAAGCTCTCCTGTTAGATATTTATGGGGGTTGAATGAAATATTTTTAGGAACCAGGAAAGTAAGTGAGTAGAATGTGTATATACATTATTACTTAAACTATGCCACCGGTGAGAATGAAAATGTTGGTGTTTGAGAATGAAATGTTGTGACAAGTGTAAAACAGGACCATAGTAGGCCAGTGGGGAAATATAATTTCCATTTGTTTGACTGAAAGAGACTGACAATTATTGTGGAAAACTAGAAAAAACATTTTCTATCCAAAGGGGTATATTGATATAAAGCAGCAATATAGGGTCTTGTGGTTAGATCTGACTTATTTTAAAAAGCTGGAAATGTGCATTTTTGTGTGAATTTAAGACTTTTCTTTATAGCTGATTTAATTTTTTTGTCAATACTGCTGTGTTGACAAATCTTCATTCAGCCTGTGAGCAAGCAGTTTGCTGCCGCTAGACTAATTAATCAGACAAAATTATTTAAATCTTTTTCTGCCTTACTCATAAAAATATATATTTTCTGAAATACTCCTGTCTCTGTCCTACATACATTTTGACTTAAATCATAATTTATACATAACCTTAATTCACAAGAGATTTATTTTGTACTGTATTTATTCTGTACTATAAGAGATTTATTTTGTACTGGTTTATGGTCTAAGATGTAGGATGCTGATGTGTCTGTCATGAAGCAATTTGTCCCCTCAAGCAAGTGAAGCTAGATACATATACTCAAATATATGTGTGGAACTAAGGTTCATGGAACTGAGTATCTGTGTGTGTGGTGCAGAAAAAGGGGTTGGTAGGGTCTAAAGGGAAAGGAGGTAGCCCTTGATTACAAAAAGGTGAGCCCAACTTTCCTGATCTTGTGTTCTGTTCTCATCCAGCTCTGCTGATATCATAATTGGAAATGTGTGGGTGAAGTATTTGATAAAACAGAAGGGAATCTCAAAGTATCCATGGCCTTCTAAATAATTATTTTGATTTTGGAAGCTTTAAAATAACGAAGGCTTGGGACAAAGCTCTTTTTGTTCCATCCATGATATGGCTCCCAGATTTTTCGCACTACAGTTAACTCTCATGATTCATCATTCCCAAGTAATACCTCTAACTGACATAGTGTAAAACATGTTTGAAAGGGAAAGATAAATGTCTATGTATGGCTGATGGAGGGAATTGGAAACCAGGTAAATCATCTATATAGTTCATTTCATAAGTAGTTTCTGCCAAGGCTCTGAGGACAAGGCCCCAAGATGGAAGAATGAGAATAGGGGTGAGATGTTAAGACTGAAAAAGTGACTGTGGAATGACAAATTTGTTCAGCATACATGGTGTGTAATATCACCCGTATATTAGCTTTTGAATTATGTCCTTTCTATATGCTTTGATGTTCTCCATATATTTTTCAAATAAATAATTGTTGCCAATTACAAAGACTATTAGTAGTCATTTACATTTATTCATAGCTCACCTGTTGGAGGCCTAACCCAAAACTGTAAGTATAATAAGAAAATGTTAAGACCAGTACAGCTTCTATTCTCGTACATGTAATAGATTGTTATAAGTAATTGTACATTTTATCTTCATGATTTACTATTTAAAGATTATTTTTTATTAGTCTATATTTTTAGTAACAAATAATTATGTGTAATTTGTTGTATTTTATGTTTGTGTTTTTAGTTTTGTGGCTACATTTATGTTAAATATAAATATTTAAAATTGTTTCTTTTCATTTTTTTACACAGACACATGCTATTTCTGTAAGATTTTTTATCCTAATACTTGAACATACAATTTTACTTTCATTACAAACAGTAGTATTCAATTATGCATGACGGTGATCTAGTCGCTAAGTCATATCCGACTCTTGCGGTAGGACTGTAGCCTGCCAGGCTTCTCTGTCCATGGGATTTTCCAGACAAAAATACTGGAGTGGGTTGCCATTTCCTTCTCCATCAATTATGCACAGAGTTTTATAAACTGTGTTAAGCTTATGGAAGAATTTAGATAAAAGTAAATTGTATACACAGTTGTGACTTTGCGTCACACAGTTTTACCCTAATAATAAGTAGGTAAAGGAAAATGATGACTGATGTGCTCAGAGATGCCCAATATCTGGCCCCTGAATTCTTGGCCTCAGCAAAGATCTCTGTGCCCAACGTGGATGCAGAAACGACTGGACATCTGGTCCTCAAAGATGATGAAAAAAAAAACTTGGCTGATGATCATTTCATAGGCAGTATGTAATAAAGAGATGAGCCAACACTAGATGGACAACTCTGACTTTTGTTGAGATGCAAACTCTAAGGACTTTGTCACAATTGTGACCATAATTGGTTAAGGAATCCCGATAGACAGAGATGGAATGGGGTCTTATGGTGAATTAGTTTGCTTAAAGGATATAAAGTTTTGTGACTTTTTTGCCCACCTAAGTTTATGGCATAAGCATAATGTTCATCACAATTTCATGTACAGAGTTTCCTTTTGGACTGTTAACAATTACTGATTCAATTTCTTTAATAGATACAGGACTATTCAGATGTCTGTTTCTTCTTATGTGAGTTTTGTCAGATTGTGTCTTTCAAAGAATTGGGCCATTTCCTCTTTTCTATTTTGTGGCCATAATATTCCTTTATTATCCTTTTAATGTGCTCTCTTTCCTTTCTTTTCTGATATAAGTAATTTGTATTCTATTTAAACATCTTAGAAACATGCTGATTTTATTGATCTTATCAAAGAACCAGCTTTTGGTTTAATTTATTTTTTAAAAATTTAAATTTATTTACTTTAATTGGAGGCTAATTACTTTACAATATTGTATTGGTTTTGCCATACGTCAACATGAATCCACCAGAGGTGTACACGTGTTCCCCGTCCTGAACCCCCCTCCCATCTCCCTCCCCGTACCATCTGGTTTCGTTTATTTTTTCTACTGGTTTCCTATTTTCAATATCATTTATTTCTACTCTCTTATTATTTCTTTACTTCCGCTTACCTAGATTTAATTTGTTCCTCTTTGTCTAGTTTCCTAAGGTGAAATCTTAGATTATTATTTTAGATAATTTCTTTTCTAATATATGCCTTGTAGTAAAATGCCATATTTTTCTCTAAGCATGGGTTTCTCTGAATCCTGTTTTTTAAGTCATGTTTTCATCTTCATCTACTTCAAAATTTTGTTTTCTTGAGTTTTTATTAAAATTTTGTTCTTTAATCTCTACATATTTGAGGATTTTCCAGTTATCATTTCTTTTTGATTACTAGTTTAATTCATTTATGGTAGGTGAGTAGATATTGCATGGTTTCTATTCTTTTAAACCTATTAAGGTATGTTTAGTGGCCAAGATGTTTCATGTTAGTTTGAGAAAATGATATTCTGCTGTTGTTGGATGAAGTAGTCTATAAATGTCAATTATATCCAGTTAATTCATGGTGGTGTTGAGTTCAGCTTATGTCCATACTGATTTTCTGCCTGCAAGATCTGTCCATTTCTGAGTAAGTAGTGTTGAAGTCTCCAACTATGATAGTGGATTTATCTGATTCTCTTGGCTATTCTCCTGAACTTGAACAGTGGAAACAGTGTCAGACTTTATTTTGGGGGGCTCCAAAATCACTGCAGATGGTGACTACAGCCATGAAATTAAAAGACGCTTGCTCCTTGGAAGGAAAGTTATGACCAACCTAGATAGCATATTCAAAAGCAGAGACATTACTTTGCCAACAAAGCTTTGTCTAGTCAAGGCTATGATTTTTCCAGTGGTCATGTATGGATGTGAGAGTTGGACTATGAAGAAGGCTGAGCACCAAAGAATTGATGCTTTTGACCTGTGGTGTTGGAGAAGACTCTTGAGAGTCCTTTGGACTGCAAGGAGTTCCAACCAGTCCATTCTGAAGAAGATCAGCCCTGGGTGTTCTTTGGAAGGAATGATGCTAAAGCTGAAACTCCAGTACTTTGGCCACCTCATGCGAAGAGTTGACTCATTGGAAAAGACTCTGATGCTGGGAGGGATTGAGGGCAGGAGGAGAAGGGGACGACAGAGGATGAGATGGCTGGATGGCATCACTGACTCGGTGGACGTGAGTTTGGGTGAACTCTGGGAGTTCGTGATGGACAGGGAGGCCTGGCATGCTGCGGTTCATCGATTCGCAGAGAATTGGACATGGTTGAGCAACTGAACTGAACTGAACTTGGCTATTCTGTCAGTTTTTAATCTCACATAGTTTGATGCTCTATTGTCAGTGCATACATACAAAAAATCATTATTTCTTTTGGAGAATTGACCATTTTGTCAGTATATAATGTTCTTCTTTATCCTTGATAAGTTTCCTTCCTTTTTAGTTTGCTCTGTTTGAAATTAATATAGCTACCCCTGCTTTCTTTTGATTTTTGTCAAGATGGTATATTTTTCTCCATCCATTTACTGTTTTAGCTTTCAAAAATATGTAAAATAAAGTTAAAAATACTTTTTATATTGGAATATAATTGATTTACAGTGTTGTGTTAGTTTCAAGTGAACAACCAAGTGACTCAGTCATACATATATCTGTTATTTTTCAGATTCTTTTCCTGTTTAGTTATTACAAAATTTTGAATATAGTTTGTACTATGCAATATATCCTTTGTTGATTATATATTCTATGTATAGCAGTGTGTATATGTTAATCCCAAATCCCAATTTATTCCTCCCTTCCCCTTTGGTAATCATTAGTTTGTTTTCAAAGTCTGTGAGTCAGTCTGTTGTCTCTTTTGTAAATAAGTTCATATGTATCGTATTTTAGATTCCACATATAAGTTGTATCACATGGTATTTGTCTTTGTCTGACTTACTTCACTTAGTATGATAATCTCTAGGTCCATCCATGTCGCTACAAATGGCCTTATTTCATTCTTTTTATGACTGAGTATTATTTCATTTATATATGTACCATAACTTCTTTATCCACAAACCATAAGTAGGATACTCCTTGACATAAATTGCAGCAATATTTTTTTAGATCCATCTTATAGAATATGGAAAATAAAACAAAAATAAACAAATGGAACCTAATTCACCTTAAAGACTTTTACATAACAAAGGAAACCATAAAACAATGAAAAGGCAACTCACAGAATGGGAGAAAATATTTGCAAGCAGTATAACCAACAAAGGATTAATCTCCAAAATATACAAACATCTCATGCAGCACAATATCAGAATAATGCACAACACCAATCAGAAAATGAACAGAAGATCTACATGGACATGTCTCCAAAAAAGACATACAGATGGCCAAAAGCACATAAAAAGATGTCCAGCATAGATAATTACTAGAGCAATTCATGCCATCCATTTATTTTTAATCTATATTTTGCTCAGTCACAAAGTCATGTTCAACTCTTTGCAATCCTATGGCCTGTAGTACCTCAGGCTCCTCTATCCTCCACTGTTTCTTGGCTTTTGCTCCAATTCATGTCCATTAAGTCAGTGATGCTATCTAACCATCTCATCCTCTGCCACCTCCTTCTCCTTTTGCTTTCAATCTTTCCTAGCCTCAGGATCCTTGTCAGTAAGTTGATTCTTTGCATCAGGTGGCCGAAGTATTGGAGCTTCAGCTTCAGCACCAGTCCTTCCAATGGATATTCAGGGTTGATTTCCTTTAGGATGGACTGATTTGATCTCCTAGCTGTCCAAGGGACTCTCAAGAAACAATTTGAAAGCATCTGTTCTTTAGTGCTCAGGCTTGTTTATGACCCAAATCTCACATCTGTACATTACTCCTGGAAAAACCATAGCTGTGACTATATAGACTTTCATTGGCAAAGTGATGTCTCTGCTTTTTCATATGGTGCCTAGGTTTGTCATAGCTTTCCTTCCAAGGGGCAAACATCTTTTAATTTCATGGCTGCAGTCACCATCCCCAGTGATTTTGGAGACCAATAAAAGAAAATATGTGATTGCTTCCACGTTTTCCCTATTTGCCATGAAGTGATGGGACTGGATGCCATGATCTTCGTTTTTTGAATGCTGAGTTTCAAGGCAGGTTTCTCTTTCTCCTCTTTGATGCTCATTAAGAGGCTCTTTAGTTCCTCCTCACTTTTGGCCACTAGAGTTCAATTATCTGCATAGCTGAGATTGTTGATATTTCTCCTGGTAATCTTAATTCTGGTTTTTGATTCACACAGCCTGGCATTTTGCATCATATACTCTGCCTAGAAATTAAATAAGCAGGGTGACAATATACAACTTTGCTGTACTCCTTTCCCAATTTATATATGTCCTTATATTTTTAAAGTGAATTTCTTGTAACAACACTGTTTGCATTGTGTTTTTTTAATATTCTTTCTGACAATCTGTCTTTAATTGATGTTTTTAGACTATTGATATGCAAAGCA
This sequence comes from Bos indicus x Bos taurus, assembly GCF_003369695.1. Classification (NCBI taxonomy): domain Eukaryota; kingdom Metazoa; phylum Chordata; class Mammalia; order Artiodactyla; family Bovidae; genus Bos; species Bos indicus x Bos taurus. The sequence goes on along the minus strand of NC_040077.1, from coordinate 8,493,281 downwards.
ACTATTGAAATAGTTGGAATATTATCTCCCATATTCATTGTTATTTTATGCTTGTTACCCATTCTTTTTAGTCGTTCCACTCTTTTCTGTATTTTTTAGTTTTAATTGAGCATTTTATATGATTCCACTTTCTCTTGCCTTCTTGGCATATCAGTCATATTTGTTTATTTTTCTTACTTTTTCTAGTGGTTGACCTAAATTTGCAGTATAAGTTTACAACTGATTCAATTCTACTTCCAAATAATATTATTCCATTTCATAAGTAGTATGAGTACCTTATAATATCAAAGTAATCTTAGTTCTCCCCTCCTCTTCCTTATATCCTTGCTGAGATTCATTTTACTTATACCTTAATGTGTGTGTGTACACACACAGACACACACACACATATATATGTATATCACATAATTGAATGTATGCTGCTATTATTATTTGAACAAACCATTTTCTGATAGATCAATTAAGAATAAAAAAAATGAAAGTTTTTATTTTACTCCCTGTGCCTGCTGTGATGATCTTACTTTTTTATGTAGATCAGGTTTTTGACCTATGTAATACTCTTTCTCTTTAAGAAACTTCTCTTAACATTTCTTGCAGGACAGGTCTACTGATAACACATTCCTTCAATTTTCTGTTGGTCTGAGAGAGCCTCTATTCCTCCTTTGCTTTTGAAGGATAATTTTTTAGGGTACAAAATTTTATGTTGGTGTTTTTTTTCCTCAACAATTTAAATATCTCAGTCTGCCCTCTTCCTGCTTGCATGACTTGTAAGGAGTCAAATATACTTATCTTTTTCCTTTTTATAGAAAATAATCTTTTCCTCTCCTGTCAGATTTTTTTTTCTTTTACTTTAATTTTCTATAGTTTGAAAATATTATGACTAGGTGGTAGTTTTGGAATTTATTTATCTTGGTATTCTCTGGGCTTCTTTTATATGTGGTTTGGTGTCTGATATAATTTGGGGAAATTTTCAGTCATTACTCTTTCAATTATTGCTGCTATTTCTTTCTTTCTTTCTAGTATTCACATTTTTTTTTGCTACCTTTATTTTTTTTTATTTTATTTTATTTTTAAACTTTACATAATTGTATTAGTTTTGCCAAATATCAAAATGAATCCATCACAGGTATACATGTGCTCCCCATCCTGAACCCTCCTCCCTCCCCCCTCCCCATACCATCCCTCTGGGTCGTCCCAGTGCACCACCCCCAAGCATCCAGTATCATGCATCGAACCTGGACTGGCATTTCGTTTCATACATGATATTTTACATGTTTCAATGCCATTCTCCCAAATCTTCCACATTACATGTATAGTATCTCTTTTGAAATTTTCCCACAGTCTTGGGTGTTCTGTTTTCAGTATTTGCTCGCTTTGCTTTTCAGGTTTAGTGATTTCCACTGAGATATCCTTAGATACAGAGTTTCTTTCATCACCTGTGTCCAGTATTCTGATAACACCAGCAAAGACATCCTCTTTCTATTGCAGTATTATTGGTCTCTAGTATTTCTTTTTGATTCTTTCTTGGGATTTCCAGCTCTCTAGTTGCTATTGTGTGCTGTCTACTTTATCCATCAGAAGAATAAGCATATTAATGACGGTTGTTTTAAATCTTGTTCTGATAATTGGTATCCTTACCATGTGTGGTTCTGTTATTTGCTTTGTCTTTTCCACATTATCTTTTTTTGCCTTTTGGTATGCCTTGTAAATTTTTCTTGACAGCTGCACATGATGTGAAGTAAAGGGCTTTAGTAATGTAGTAGTAAGGTATGTGTGGAAAAGAAGCACTCTATAGTCCTGTGATTAGATATTAGTCTGTGGTGATCCTATGCATCTGAACTGTCAGCTTCATAAGCATTTCTCCATTTTGTTTTCTCACCCCTTAGGTGGGACAGGATGGCTAGAGTGGGCTGCAGTTGAGTATTGCTCATTTCCTACATGGAAGACTAGAATTGACTAGAGTTGAGCATTTCCTTTCCTTGAGGTCAGTTAGGTTCTACAAATACCTCAGCCTGATAGGCTCTGGCTAATTAATTTCTCCTGTGGGCAGGCCTTGTTAAGAGTGGAGGGCTTTGGCATATTTCAGAATGGTTCTTTTTCCCCTCCCTCTGTCCAATGGATGTTTCTCTGATGTTTACTGTGAGAACCTGTTAGAGTCTCTGGAGATTAAATCCCACAAAACTGTAGGGGCTCCCCTATAACTGGATATCCCTGGAGCTGTTAGCTGTCAAAGTTGTTCACTCTGAGCCTCAAGCAGTTAATCAGTTATAACTCAGGTTTTCCTACTCTGGCGTGGATTCCTGTTGTACTTTTCCCCTGTGAATCTCTGCTCAGGTAAGCCATGATCCCTGGTATTCATCTATATGTATCTCTGGTCTTGCTGACAGCACTTCTACTCATGTCATTATTTTCCTGAAGATTCTAGAAGAATTGTTGATTTTTTGGTATGGTCACTTTTTCATTTCTTAGGATGAAATGGCCACTTACAAACTCCTTACATGTAGAACCAGAAGCTGGAAGTTCCCTCACCTTGTCTTTTAACCTCTGTTTTAAAATATTTCCTTATGTCTGCCTAAGGCTGGAAGAAGCACAAACTGGAATCAAGATTGCTGGGAGAAATATGAATAACGTCAAATATGCAGATAACACCACCCTTATGGCAGAAAGTGAAGAGGAACTAAAAAGCCTCTTGATGAAAGTGAAAGAGGAGAGTGAAAAAGTTGGTTTAAAGCTCAACATTCAGAAAACTAAGATCATTTCATCTGGTTCGTCCCACCAGATCAGATCAGATCAGATCAGTCACTCAGTCATGTCCGACTCTTTGTGACCTCATGAATCACAGCACGCCAGGCCTCGCTGTCCATCACCAACTCCTGGAGTTCACTCAGACTCACGTCCATCGAGTCAGCGATGCCAATCAGCCATCTCATCCTCTGTCGTCCCCTTCTCGTCCTGCCCCCAATCCCTCCCAGCATCAGAGTCTTTTCCAATGAGTTAACTCTTCACATGAGGTGGCCAAAGTACTGGAGTTTCAGCTTTAGCATCATTCCTTCCAAAGAAAACCCAGGACTGACGTCCTTCAGAATGGACTGGTTGGATCTCCTTGCAGTCCAAGGGACTCTCAAGAGTCTTCTCCAACACCACAGTTCAAAAGCATCAATTCTTCGGTGCTCAGCCTTCTTCCCACAGTCCAACTCTCACATCCATACATGACTACTGGAAAAACCACAGCCTTGACTAGACGAACCTTTGTTGGCAAAGTAATGTCTCTGCTTTTGAATATGCTATCTAGGTTGGTCATAACTTTCCTTCCAAGGAGTAAGCGTCTTTTAATTTCATGACTGCAGTCACCATCTGCAGTGATTTTGGAGCCTCCCAAAATAAAGTCTGACACTGTTTCCACTGTTTCCCCATCTATTTCCCATGAAGTGATGGGACCAGATGCCATGATCTTCGTTTTCTGAATGTTGAGCTTTAAGCCAACTTTTGCACTCTCCACTTTCACTTTTATCAAGAGGCTTTTTAGTTCCTCCTCACTTTCTGCCATAAGGGTGGTATCATGTGCATATCTGAGGTTATTGATATTTCTCCGGGCAATCTTGATTCCAGCTTGTGTTTCTTCCAGTCCAACGTTTCTCATGATGTACTCTGCATATAAGTTAAATAAACAGGGTGACAATATACAGCCTTGACGAACTCCTTTTCCTATTTGGAACCAGTCTGTTTTTCCATGTCCAGTTCTAACTGTTGCTTCCTGACCTGCATACAAATTTCTCAAGAGGCAGATCAGGTGGTCTGGTATTCCCATCTCTTTCAGAATTTTCCACAGTTTATTGTGATCCACACAGTCAAAGGCTTTGGCATAGTCAATAAAACAGAAATAGATGTTTTTCTGGAACTCTCTTGCTTTTTTGATGATCCAGCAGATGTTGGCAATTTGATCTCTGGTTCATCTGCCTTTCCTAAAACCAGCTTGAACATCAGGAAGTTCACGTTTCACGTATTGCTGAAGCCTGGCTTGGAGAATTTTGAGCATGACTTTACTAGCGTGTGAGATGAGTGCAATTGTGTGGTAGTTTGAGCATTCTTTGGCATTGCCTTTCTTTGGGATTGGAATGAAAACTGATCTTTTCCAGTCCTGTGGCCACTGCTGAGTTTTCCAAATTTGCTGGCATATTGAGTGCAGCACTTTCACAGCATCATCTTTCAGGATTTGGAATAGCTCCACTGGAATTCCATCACCTCCACTAGCTTTGTTCATAGTGATGCTTTCTAAGGCCCACTTGACTTCACATTCCAGGATGTCTGGCTCTAGGTCAGTGATCACACCATCATGATTATCTGAGTCATGAAGATCTTTTTTGTACAGTTCTTCTGTGTATTCTTGCCACCTTTTCTTAATATCTTCTGCTTCTGTTAGGTCCATACCATTTCTGCCCTTTATCGAGCCCATCTTTGCATGAAATGTTCCTTTGGTATCTCTGATTTTCTTGAAGAGATCTCTAGTCTTTCCCATTCTGTTGTTTTCCTCTATTTCTTTGCATTGATCGCTGAAGAAAGCTTTCTTATCTCTTCTTGCTATTCTTTGTAACTCTGCATTCAGATGTTTATATTTTCCTTTTCTCCTTTTCTTTCACTTCTCTTCTTTTCACAGCTATTTGTAAGGCCTCCCCAGACAGCCATTTTGCTTTTTTGCTTTTCTTTTCCATGGGGATGGTCTTGATCCCTGTCTCCTATACAATGTCATGAACCTCATTCCATAGTTCATCAGGCACTCTTATCTATCAGATCTAGGCCCTTAAATCTATTTCTCACTTCCACTGTATAATCATAAGGTATTTGATTTAGGTCATACCTGAATGGTCTAGTGGTTTTCCCTACTTTCTTCAATTTAAGTCTGAATTTGGCAATAAGGAGTTCATGGTCTGAGCCACAGTCAGCTCCTGGTCTTTTTTTACTGACTGTATAGAGCTTCTCCACCTTTGGCTGCAAAGAATATAATCAATCTGATTTCGGTGTTGACCATCTCGTGATGTCCATGTATAGAGTCTTCTCTTGTGTTGTTGGAAGAGGGTGTGTGTTATGACCAGTGCATTTTCTTGGCAAAACTCTATTAGTCTTTGCCCTGCTTCATTCCATATTCCAACACCAAATTTGCCTGTTTTCCAGGTGTTTCTTGACTTCCTACTTTTGCATTCCAGTCCTCTATAATGAAAAGGACATCTTTTGGGGGTGTTAGTTCTAAAAGATCTTGTAGGTCTTCATAGAACAATTCAACTTCAGCTTCTTCAGCGTTATTGGTTGGGGCATAGACTTGGATTCCTGTGATATTGAACGGTTTGCCTTGGAAATGAACGGAGATCATTCTGTCATTTTTGAGACTGCATCCAAGTACTGCATTTCAGACTCTTTTGTTGACCATGTTGGCTACTCCATTTCTTCTGAGGGATTCCTGCCCAATAGATATAATGGTCATCTGGGTTAAATTCACCCATTCCAGTCCATTTCAATTCACTGATTCCTAGAATGTCGACATTCACTCTTGCCATCTCTTGTTTGACCACTTCCAATTTGCCTTGATTCATGGACCTGACATTCCAGGTTCCTATGCAATATTGCTCTTTACAGCATTGGACCTTGCTTCTATCACCAGTAACATCCACAGCTGGGTGGGAGGACCAACCCCACATCCAAAGAGCCGTGGCTATGCGGGTGCAGGAGGGCCTAGAGGAGGTATCCCAAGTTGAAGGTCAGGAAGGGCGGTGGTGAGGAGATACCCCTCGTCCGAGGTAAGGAGCAATGGCTGCGCTTTGCTGGAGCAGCCATGAAGAGATACCCCACGCCCAAGGTAAGAGAAACCCAAGTAAGACGGTAGGTGTTGCAAGAGGGCATCAGAGGGCAAACGCACTGAAACCATATTCACAGAAAACTAGTCAATCTAATCACACTAGGACCACAGCCTTGTCTAACTCAGTGAAACTAAGCCATGCCCATGGGGCAAACCAAGATGGGCGGGTCATGGTGGAGAGATCTGACAGAATGTGGTCCACTGGAGAAGGGAATGGCAAACCACTTCAGTATTCTTGCCTTGAGAACCCCATGAACAGTATGAAAAGGCAAAATGATAGGATATTGAAAGAGAAACTCCCCAGGTCAGTAGGTGCCCAATATGCTACTGGTTGGTCCCACCACTTCATGGGAAATAGATAGGGAAACAATGGAAACAGTGGCAGACTTTATTTTTTGGGGCTCCAAAATCACTGCAGATGGTGATTGCAGTCATGAAATTAAAAGACGCTTGCTCCTTGGAAGGAAAGTTATGACCAACCTAGACAGTATATTGAAAAGCAGAGACATTACTTTGTCAACAAAGTCTGTCTAGTCAAGGCTATGATTTTTCCAGTGGTCATGTATGGATGTGAGAGTTGGATTGTGAAGAAAGCTGAGAGCCGAAGAATTGATGCTTTTGAACTCTGGTGTTCAGAAGACTCCAAGGGACTGCAAAGAGATCCAACCAGTCCATCCTAAAGGAGATCAGTCCTGGGTGTTCATTGGAAGGACTGATGCTGAAGTGAAACTCCAATACTTTGGCCACCTGATGCAAAGAGTCGACTCATTGGAAAAGACCCTGATGCTGGGAGGGATTGAGGGTAAGAGGGGCAGGGGATGACAGAGGATGAGATGGCTGGATGGCATCACCAACTGGATGGACATGAGTTTGGGTAAACCCCGGGAGTTGGCGATGGACAGGGAGCCTTGGCGTGCTGTGGTTCTTGGGGTTGCAAAGAGTCAGACACGACTGAGCAACTGAACTGAACTGAACTGAACTTCAAATTCTCTAGTTTTATCTAATATGAGGTTAACCTAATAGATTAAATTTCTAACTCAATATATTATTTTTAATTCTTTATTTTATATTTGAAACGTATTATTTATAACGTGTCTGTTTTTGAATTGCCTGCTTTTTCAATTTTATGTATTATGATTATTCTTTTCTTATGACTTTAGTTCTTTGTATATTTGATTATTTAAACAGATGAATTTAGTTTTCATACAAATGTCCTATTTGTTCAAATTTCTTGTGATTTTAAATTTATTTATTTTCTCATGATTCTAATGGTGAACTGTTATTCATATGCTTTTTAGTGTAAGATGTTGTGAATTCATCAAATTCATCTGTGAGAATTCTGTTCAGCTTTGCATGAGTTCTACTCCCTGCCGTGGGAGTGTCATTTGGCAGATAACCTAATTTGTCACAGTCTGTGATCACTTATGCACGTTTGTAAACTTCTGAGTTTGGAAACCACATGCAAAATGTAGATTCCAACCTTGGGCCATGTGTAGAAATGCTTTTCCCTCTCACAGCTCAGGAACACATAGCAAAGCATTGCAGTCTTCTTTTCCATGTCAGGGGATCTACGTTTCTAGAACTTTGTTGCTATAGCTCTTTAAAGTTACTTCTTTTATGTGGGAAGTCTCCATTTCAATAGCCACTCTGGATGGAACCATTTCAATAGTCACTCTGGATGGAACCAGGAATATTTATCCTATGCCTGAATAGCCATGAAATAAAACTCTTGGTCTACCAAGCAGGACATTTTGCATTAACACACCCACGTGTACCAACATACACAAGTACATATACACACATACACATAAACACACTCTAGGGCAGTTAGAGTTTCACTTTCCATTTGGGTTTACAATTCTGTTTGTAGAATCGATGTGTATCACTTTATATCCTGTGATTGTGGTTTGATATATTTTATCCACTATCATTAGAGTTTCAACAGATGGTTTTCCAGGTGATTAGGCCACCTAATTTCTTTACATTTAAAAAATAAATATAAAGCAATGTAAACTTTAATAATTGCTATATCACTTCATCAGCAGTTTATGGTTAGTGTTATGAATGTTGAATGTGAAAAAGTATCATTTTATGTATAATGGATTCATTCAGATTTTTCTGATTCTTGCTAAAGTTCTCTTTTCTTCAACTTTTGGCCTTAAATGGTGGAGACTCTTACTTTCATTTGGGTATTTGATTTTCGTTTCCTCTTAAGAAGAGAGAAATTTGGCTGTCATTTGATGTTATTGTGGATTGATGCTTCTCCAGAGCCCATATAATGAAGTTTATGTTTTGAACTAGTGAAGTATTTGTTATTCCAAATTATGAAATGATACATTTTCATTTGTTTCATCTGCAAGAGTGGATGATTTTGAACTTAACAGTAAATTAGAGAGCGCAATAAAAATTATAGTTGACCAGCTGGGATGACTGTGGGCAATCTGATGCTTCTTTTAGAGTTATTTGAGATGTTGATGTCATATTTCTTTCAATTTCTTTCCTTTACAAACTCAATCTGAACTTTTTCTTCCTTTGTTCAAAAATTCCAAGTAAGATTCCAAATGTTTCACTTAAGTTTAATGGTTTTGCTTCATATTTAATGATTTATATGTTGTGTACATGCCCTTTGGCTGATGTTCTGAACTCCATCTCTATGCTTTTCATAAATATTCCTCCTTCTAGTTAAGAGTTTCTAGAAATAAAACAAATGCTGTTTTGTAGCATATCTCTTTTATTCATATAGGATTATTATGCTGTATTGATTTTATGGAACCATTCTTCAAGCAATTATACTGCAATATTAAATTTTCAAAATACCCTTAGCCATCATGGTACAACAAAGCAGGTTAGTGACATCTGAGATTGACTGATGAGACTAATAGGAAATTAAACAACCAGTAGGCTTTGTTTGCTGTTATTTTAAGGAGGAAACAGAGAGATCAATAGCAGAGGGGAAATTTTTATTTTTAACAGATGTATTCATTTATATTATGTTTGGTAACTTTTATTTAGAATAATATGATATATAAACATACATATATATGTATATATAGACATTGTACATGTATACATATGTGTTTACAGACAAATTTTTATACTACTTATTGTTTCTATAGCATAGTTCATAATTACCAAACACTGGTGAAGTTCTTTATTAGTATTGATATTTTTCTAGAGAAGGAAAAAGTATTCCAGATATTGTATTCATTTATTTTTTATTTTTTTTTTACTTTACAATATTATATTGGTTCTGCCACACATTAACATGAATCCACCACAGGCATACACGTGTTCCCCATCCTGAACCCCCCTCCATAACTCATTATCAAAGAAATGCAAATCAAAACCACAATGAGGTACCATTTCATGCCAGTCAGAATGGCTGTGATCCAAAAGTCTACAAGCAATAAATACTGGAGAGGGTGTGGAGAAAAGGGAACCCTCTTACACTGTTGGTGGGAATGCAAAGTAGTACAGCCACTATGGAGAACAGTGTGGAAATTCCTTAAAAAACTGTATTAGTTTCTTTTCAAAAGAATTTTATCTGTATGGACATTTCCTTTGCTAGTGTGCATGTCTCATCACTATTGAAGCTTTAGTGCACACACTAGTACCTTAACATGTAGAACTCTTTTTCATATATAGCTTTTAGAAAAAATTATAAACAAGTCAGTCTTCCAAGAAGTACTGTTTGAAAGAATATTTTTTAGTTAATAATTCTGATATTTTTCTTCAATTGGTCTTAATACCAACCAACAATCCAAGTTCATACATATTCACATTATTACCAAAGTTGGGTTCCACTACATGCTGCTCAGAAAACAATGCTTGAGAGGCAAGTGTTGGGAGAAAGGAAACTTTCTCTAATCAGAAAAACTGGCGATCTGGGGAGAAGATGAATTCATAACCTAAAACCAACACTGAAGATTCTGATGGACAGGGAAAATTTTTCGAGGGAAAGGAAAAGTAACCTCAGTTAATCATTGAGATTTGGGATTGGAATTGTAGTTATCATGTTCATACAGTTTGCTTGCAAATTGCTGAAGAATAGGGAAGAGATCTTGTCATCTCTTAATTACTTGTTCATTTTTATTTCTTTAATCTACATAAAGAGTCAACAGGTTGGGCAAGGTATTATGAGACAAAAACACTTGAGAGGTGTGCATACGCCAAAGATGAGTAAAGCATGGGGTTGCTTGGTTTAGGATAGTTGCAATACAGTTTTAATAAAGTGACAAGACAAAAAGGGGCCTTCTGCAGAGTTCCAAGCTCTTTCCTGCAAAGTTTCTTTCCTGTCAAAAGCTGCTTGTAAATCTCCACTTTTTACAATATAATCACATTTCTATGGGATTATAAAGAATTATAAAACAAGATCTTAATGATCCAGATAACCATGATGGAGTGATTGCTCACCTAGAGCCAGACATCCTGGAGTCCGAAGTCAAGTGGGCCTTAGGAAGTATCATTGCAAACAAAGCTAGTGGAGGTGATGGAATTCCATATGAGCTATTTCAAGTCCTAAATGATGATGCTATTAAAGTGCTGCACTCAATATGCCAGCAAATTTGGAAAACTCAGTAGTGGTCAAAGGACTAGAAAAGATCTGATTACATTCCAATGTCAAAGAAATACAATGCAAAAGAATGTTCAAACTACCACACAATTGCATTCATCTCACATGCTAGTAAAGTAATGCTCAAAATTCTCCAAGCCAGGCTTCAACAAAAGGTGAACCATGAACTTCCAGATGTTCAAGCTGAATTTAGAAAAGGCAGAGGAACCAGAGGTCAAATTGCTGACATCCACTGGATCATCAAAAAAGCAAGAGAGTTCCATAAAAACATCTACTTCTGCTTTGTTCACTATGCCAAAGCCTTTGACTGTGTGGATAACAACAAACTGGAAAATTCTGAAAGAGATGGGAATACCAGACCACCTGACCTACCTCCTGAGAAATCTGTATGCAGGTCAAGAAGCAACAGTTAGAACTGAACATGGACTATTGGACTGGTTCCAAATTGGTAAAGGAGTCTGTCAAGGCTGTATATTGTCACTCTGTTTATTTAATTTATATACAGAGTACATCATATGAAATCCCAGGCTGGATGAAGCACAAGCTGGAATCAAGATTACTGGGAGAAATATCAATAACCTCAGATATGCAGATGACACCGCCCTTATGGCAGGAAGTAAAAAGGAACTAAAAAGTCTCTTGATGAAAGTGGAAGAGGAGAGTGAAGAAGCTGGTTTAAAACTCAACATTAAAAAAAACTAAGATCATGTCATCCGGTCCCATCACATCATGGCAAATAGATGGGGAAACAATGGAAACAGTAAGAGACTTTATTTGGGGGGGTCCAAAAACATTGCAGATGGTTACCGCAGCCATGAAATTAAAAGACGCTTACTCCTTGGAAGAAAAGCTATGACCAACCTAGACAGCTTATGAAAAAGCAAAGACATTACTCTGACAACAAAGGTCCATCTAGTCAAAGCTATGGTTTTTCCATTAGTCATCTATGGATGTGAGAGTTGTGCCATAAAGAAAGCTGAGCACCAAAGAATGAACGTTTTTGAACTGTGATGTTGGAGAAGACTCTTGAGGATCTCTTGGACTGCATAGAGATCCAACCAATCAATCCTAAAGGAAATCAAACCTGAATATTCATTGGAAGGACTGATGCTGAAGATGAAACTCCAGTACTTTGGCCACCTGATGTGAAGAACTGAGTCACTGGAAAAGACCCTTATGTTGGGAAAGATTGAAGGCAGGAGAAGGGGACAGCAGAGGAAAGATGGTTGGATGGCCTCACAGACTCAATGGACAAGAGTTTGACAGGCTGCGTGAGCTGGTGATAGACAGGGAGGCCTGGCATGTGGAAGTCCATGGGGTCGCAGAGAGTAGGACTTGACGGAGTGACTGAACTGAACTGAACAAAGGTCCATCTTTTATACCCTCTTCATGCTGACATATGGTGCCATATCCTTAGTGTGGCAGATGAGAGCATGGGTTTGTAGCATCTCTTTGGGGACAGTTTTAGTTGCCAATTTATGAATATGGTTAGAACAAGTTACAATTTGTGTGTGTGTGTGTGTGCGCGCGTGCGTGCACACAAATGAAATGGATGATATGGTTAGATAGCATCACTGACTCAATGGATATGAACTTGGGCAAACTCCGGGAGATAGTGAGGGACAGGAAGGCCTCATGTGCTACAGTCCATAGGGTCTCAAAGAGTTGGACACGAATACTGACTAACCAACAATAACATATAGATTATTGTAAGCAGTAGTGTTAATACCATTCTCTTAAGGCCAGTTCTTGGAATTGTGCTAGCCGTAGATTCACTACTACTCAAGATGGATAAGTTTATGTCACAACTGTCCTCTGGTCATCATGCAGTTAGCTTTTCCCCTCTGGTGACAGTTATAGTATCTGTAAAACAGCTCAAGGATATCCATCAGAAACTTCATCAGTGATTCTATGTCTTAATCATTAGCTGCTTGAGTTTGCTCTTTTGTGACTCAGGGAGGCCTAGGAGGAGACTTCAGCTTTTCCATGAACAAGATACAGGGGACATGGAGGGACCTTTGTACTTGGAGGGTCCAACAGATTTCTGCTTGGTTCATAATTCTTTCTTTGTTGATCTAGTTATGTTCAATTGATTAGTGTATCAGGTTCTAACCCTTACAGTAAGTACCAGGGGTCCTTAGCTGTGTTTTGTAACCCTTGGTAAGTTGTTCAAAACTTTGTCTCAATATCTTCATTTGTAACGTGGTAGTAGAACCTACTTCATAGGATTGTGTTGAGGACACTTTTTTTTTAATATAAATTTATTTATTTTAATTGGAGGCTAACTACTTTACAATATTGTATTGGTTTTGCCATACATCAACATGCATCTGCCATGAGTGTACACGTGTTCCCCATCCTGAACCCCCTCATACCATCCCTCTGGGTCATCCCAGTGCACCAGCCCCAAGTATCCTGTATCCATCATAGAACCTGGACTGGCGATTTGTTTCTTATATGATATTATACATGTTTCAATGCTGTTCTCCCAAATCATCCCTACCTCCCTCTTCCACAGAGTCCAAAAGACTGTTCTATACATCTGTGTCTCTTTCACTGTCTCGCATACAGGGTTATTATTACCATCTTTCTAAATTCCATATATTAGTATACTGTATTGGTGTTTTTCTTTCTGGCTTACTTCACACTGTATAATAGGCTTCAGTTTCATCTCTAAGCAAGATGAAAAGACAGCCTTCAGAATGGGAGAAAAAAATAGCAAAAGAAGCAACTGACAAAGAACTAATCTCAAAAATATACAAGCAACTCCTGCAGCTCAATTCCAGAAAAATAAATGACACTTTTATACATATAGACAGTTATAACAGTTCATGGTACACAGTCATCATTTAGTAACTGCTAATTATTATTATTTGCTATTTGTTTAAAAAGCTAAAAAGAAATATTTTGTCATAAATTATTGTTAATTTCACAGTATCTTTGGTATCCATGACATTAAATTCTGGGAATTCTACCTTCATAAATACTTTTATATCTGTCCTAGACATTTCTGTCTCCCCAATCACTAATTTTATATAGTCTATAAACTAATATTTCTTATTAGTTTTGCATAAAGTAATATTTTTTTGCATAAACTAATATTTCTTATCAGTTTATGCAATAAGATACACTTACAGGGGTCTTCCCTGGTGGCTCAGACGGTAAAGTGTCTGCCTGCAATGCTGGAGACCCAGGTTGGATCCCTGGGTCGGGAAGATCCTCTGGAGAAGGAAATGGCAACCCACTCCAGTATTCTTGCCAGGAAAAATCTCATGGATGGAGCCTGGTAGGCTACAGTCCATGGGGTTGCAAAGAGTCGGACACGACTGAGTGACTTCACTTCTCACTTCATTATATAATTATTGCATAAAAAATTTTTAGCCTTTCTTGATAAACCAACATCCACATTTCTACTATAATTTATTTCTACACCTAACTAGTCATATCATCTGGAGAAGGAAATGGCAACCCACTCCATTGTTCTTGCCTGGAGAGTCCCATGGACAGAGGAGCCTGGAGGGCTGCAGTCCATGCATCGCACAGAGTCAGACACGGCTGAAGCGACTAAGCAGCAGTCATAGCATCACCTTTAAAACTTTAGTGGGCTTTTCTAGAAATGAGCTTCAGCATTCTGAGTAAGCAACACACATTTTTTTGGTTTTCTTGTGTTGGGGAAATGGTTAAAAATAAAATCTGCTCTCCTGGAAGTTCTCTCTACAAGTGTAAAAAATAGAGAAAATAATTGTATTATTGAATAAGCATTAAGTCAGACTGCTGTATGCATTTTAGGCTGTCCAGTAAAGAAATTACAAAGACAGAAAGAGATCCCATGCTTTCATGTAGCAGGTTGACACAATTCATTATATAAAAATTAGGCATTTTATCCAAAGGGAAAATAATCTCTTATCTCTAAGACAAGAAAGAAGTCACCAGTTGTAGCCAGGTCTCTAGAAAGACAGAAACAGGGAGACAGGCTGCAATCCTCCCTGATGTTCCCATTTCAAAAAGGTGGCTCCAAGAACTTCAAGAAAGATTCCTGGGGTGAAAAACCAGCAAGAGTCTTATTTAGCTTTTAAAAGATGTAAGTACAATTCAGAGACAGAGAAATAATTTACATGAAAGGGTTTAAAAGTTTAAGTTATAAGGAAATTCTGTAAGAGAAGAGAGACCCAAAAGTTTCTTTTTCACATTGGGTACTAGGAAAAATTCAAATTTTTGAGATTTTTTGTTATTCTTATTCTTGTCACAGTCTTCAAAAATGACATAATTTTCTGGCAATGCCTTGTATCTCCCTGAAGTACTTTGTGTTTGTGCTAATTCACACCATACCTTGCTACTTCACTAATGTAATTTATTCCCTCATCCTGAGACATCTTTGCTTTCTTTTTCTGGAAAACATCTAGGATCAGGCCAAATATTGTTTTCTCTATGCATATAAAAAAAAAAAAGCATTGTTTATCAAGAAGAGGTTTATTGCAACATACCAGTAACATATTTCTTATAAAAGTTTTATAGATTTATATAGAATACTATTGCACATATTATGTCTGAGTAGGGTAAATGTGACTAGGTTGTTGACCTGAAACAAACAGACTGACAGATATTTCTCCAGTATTGAGGTACTTATTTGAGATTAGCAGAGAATTGCAATTCAGAGTCTGCAACCATGGTGAGCTGCCTCCCGAGCCCCCCAAGCAAGGGAAGGAGACTGCTTTCTAGAGAGGAGAGGAAGATGGGAGTGGGAAGGTTATAGGGAAACAAAAAAGAGTTCATGGCTTTTCATTGACTGAATACTTGCCAGGAAAGACGAGAAGTCTTTCTTCTTCTGGTTGGGCTCTGATGTCTCAGTGTGTGAGAACTTCCCCTTCTGGTTTTTCAGCTCCATTGAATTGAGATGTTTGTAATTTTTTTGCAAGATGCTTGAGAAATATATAAGTTATATACATATATTTGGACTGAGAGTCAATAATCTATATCCACTGCACAGGAGGAAACAAATAGCTACTCTGATCCCTGTGGAGTCCTTCAAGCTTCCTACTTTAGGAGCTTCATAAACACAGTAAGGTGAATGAGGTAGAGACTTACAGCTTCCCGATTTTTAGTGAGGCATTATAAAAAATTGTCATTGTAACAAAACTATAAATTATAATACATATGCTGGCAGTTCACTCTGCAGTATAGTCAGCCATAGTTTAGCTGAGAGGCATACATCAGCCTATATATCTTACAGTTTCCTTAGTTTATATTTTAAAGTTATTAGGCATCTTACTCTTCAACTCAATTAGCATCATGTCTAAAGCAGGAAGAGAGAAGAAACCATATCTCAATTTCCTGAAGATTTCATTTCTTTGATAATGTATTTAAGTTGGTAACAACCTGTAAGAACCCTAAATTATTTGTTTTTACCTCTATTTTTATAAAGTAGTAGTCAAGTATCAAAAATGAATGTTGTTATGGTTGTTTAGTTGTGTCCGACTCTTGAGGCCCCATGAAGAGTAGCCCGCCAGGCTCCTCTGACCATGGGATTTCCCAGGGAAGAATACCGGAGTTGATAGCCATTTCCTTCTCCAGAGGATCTCCTGACCCAGGGATCAAAACCACATCTCCTGCACTGGCAGGTAGATGTTTTACCCCTGAGCCATCAGGGAAGCTGTGCTTGGTGCATGTACACTTGCCCATCTTAGAAAAATGTGTTTCTAAGAGTTGTAGAAAACTGAAATGAATCATATACACTAAATGGGATCTCAAAACCTGGAATGTCTTAAGATCCCAACCAAACTTATTTACATTTTTCTATTTTTCTGCACTTTCTGCTAGGAACATACCTAACGTTTTGCTGTCTAGCAACAGGGCAAGGAAGGTATATTCATGACAAGAACAGATAGCTATAATATGGATGGTTCATTTGTTACTTAGCAAAGCTGAAACTTCTTTACTTTATATATAAGATGGATCTTTTTTCAAAATTTGTCTCTGACTGTGACAAAGTTATGTTACAATCAGTTAAAATATTAAGAAGATAATAAATGCCTACCTTATAGAGTTATTGTTAAGATAAAATAGCTAATATATGTTTTAAAAAACACAAAAGTCTAGAACATAATAAGCACCCACAAGTGATACTTTTGATTAGGCTGTGTTGTTGTTGATTTTGACAATATTGATGATGATAATGAAGTTATTTCTATTTCTATTTTAAAATTGACTAGAGCATATTTGTCTTATTTTTTAGTGTATTCACTCTTGTTGGTGAGAAAAAATCATTTGATGCTGTATAAACATGGACTGTAGCACACCAGGCTCCTCTGTCCATGGAATTCTCCAAGCAAGAATAGTGGAGTGGGTAGCCATCCACTTCTCCAGGGGATCTTGCCAATCCAGGGATCGGGATCGAACCTGGGTCTCCAGCACTTCAAGCAGACTCTTTACTCTCTGAGCCACCAGGGAAGTCCTAGCTAGTCTTCTTACTTATCTGCTATATAAATATTATGCATTTATTAAAGCTTTTTAATAGTTTTCCCTAGATTATATTTTCTTCTTATTTTAATATAAGTATAAACATTCGTCCTCTCACCAAGTAGATCAGAGTTTATAGCTGGCAAAGTTGGCCTGAACGCTGAAACTTAGAATCAGACATCTTAACTGTAATATTAAATCAAGAAAAAAAAAATTCAGCATCAGTGTTATGCTGTTGGCAAATTGCTGGTGTTTAGTTGACTGTTGGGAGAGAATGCTAGTTATGCAATTGCATTAATAATGATTCCACTGGAACCAGATGAGTCTCTGTGTCCTATTAGCCCTTCTGAATTAAATCCTGCACTGCTTAACTTCTCTCCTTCTCTCATGAACCTTTCATCATATGATATAAAAAATGTCTCCATGGAAACGAAAGCATTTCCCTTAGAAGACAAAAGGTGAATAATTCCTGCCGAATCCTATCATTATTTTTCAGAGACTACTTTATTTTATTACAAGTGAAGAAGCTTCAATAGCAGTCTGTACTCTGCAACTAAGAACAGGACAGTTTAATCATTTCAATAAGGCTGAAGAAACAGCCACTAAGAACTATTTTATTAACTTCCTAGAGGATTTGTGGTTGTACAACATTAAAAGATGCCTTACAGTAAACTAAATTCCAGGGGGAGGAAATAGTATAGTTCAACAACATAGGATAGGTCAGAAAAGCCCCAGGGGAGTATATGAAATATTTGGTCTTCCAACTACCTATCAACGAAATGACATCGTGTCATATCTGTCTTTACCACAGGCTGTCTTGTATCATCATTACTTGTTTAAGTTTGATTTTTTAAGATTATTGAAAATGCTGATAATTATTTCTGACTTCTGATTACTTTGTGTGGAAACTTTATGACAGGGGCCACAATCTCCTACCATGCTTGCAGCTTTTGCACATTTCTATTGTCATTATTGTTTTCATGTATTTCTTTAATAAGGAAAATCCCATGGATGGAGGAGCCTGGTAGGCTGCAGTCCATGGGGTCGCTAAGAGTCGGACACGACTGAGTGACTTCACTTTCACTTTTCACTTTCATGCATTGGAGAAGGAAATGGCAACACACTCCAGTATTCTTGCCTAGAGAATCCCAGGGACGGGGGAGCCTGGTGGGCTGCCGTCTATGGGGTCGCACAGAGTCGGACACGACTGAAGCAACTTAGCAGCAGCAGCAATCAGAACATAAAACATTACATTTTTTCATCTGTGTCCTTTCAAAAAAATCATGTAAAAATTGTCAATGACCTATCTCTCATTCCTTACCCCAAGATTTAGGGCTTTCTGTGTTTTACAAGGAAAACATAGCCTATTTTCTGTCTTCCATTTTTATCTCCTAAAAATATTTGGATAAATGTGTGGCGTCTATCTTTTGCAGCAGATGTGAAAAGTTTCAAACAGGCTATTAGAAGTGAAGTTCATAAAGACAAGAAATAGGAGCACTTCCTTCATACAGCTATCAAAAACTTCCCAAACTAGTACATTAGACTAGTGGATTTTCGAGAAGATAAAAATGACTTTAGGAGTAGAGAAGTAAAATGTGTCTGCACACACGTGTGTATAATATTGTTTAGTCACTAGGTCGTGTCCAACATTTTTGTGTCCCCATAGCCTGTAGCCTGCCAGGTTCTTCTGTCCATGGGATTTTCAAGGCAACAGTACTGGAGTAGGTTGCCATTTCCTTCTCCAGGGGATCTTCCAGACCCTGGGATCAAACCGGAGTCTCCTGTATCATCTGTGGATTCTTTACCACCGAGCCACCAGGGAAGCTTGCTCATGGTACACACACACACACACACACACACACACACATATATATGTACAATTACAATGTGTTTGTGTATGTGTTCCATATTGTTGATTAATTTCATATATTTTATCTGTATTTATGCAGCATTCTTAATTTAAATTAAAATTAAAGGAAAAATACAAAGGAAAAGTTTTTGCTTTCCTCCAATGCAGTTGTTAAGAACTTAACCTATTAAATTTTTTTTATTTGATAAAACAAGTTGATTATGTTGCTCTTTTTATTTTTATTTTTGAAAATCAAAAATGATGCAAAATAATAAGTGGTTATAAACATGAGAAAGGACAGAAGCTGCTACAACCCCCATTCTTGCTTTAGTAACAAAATCTTAAATTTTATGAAGATACTGGCTCACCTGGAATAAAGACCAGAATCCCAGACTACACTGCAGCAAGTTAAAGACACGTAACTAATTTTGACTAATGTAGTGCTAATGTAAGTAATGGATACATGACCTTGTAAAGAAAGACGTCACTGTACCTTTTTCTTCTTTTCAGCTTTGGTTGTGATCCAGTGGACCATATGGATTTGAGTAATGCTATAAAGTGGCAGAGCAATACGTTAGATTGAATTTAAATCCCTGACATATTGATAATTACTG
Organism: Bos indicus x Bos taurus; assembly: GCF_003369695.1. Lineage (NCBI taxonomy): Eukaryota > Metazoa > Chordata > Mammalia > Artiodactyla > Bovidae > Bos > Bos indicus x Bos taurus. Next base: position 8,473,941 of record NC_040077.1, on the reverse strand, counting down.
TATCTCTATTATTCTGGTTCTTTGCTGTAGAAACTGAACTTACATTCTTGTTAATGCAGAGCATAGCCTTTCATGTGAGTGAAAATATTCATTTACTCATTCAGTTAATCAGTACTTACTAAGGATCAACTACACACCAACAACAGATTCTTTCATAACAATTACCTTCTTTTGTGATATGCAGATAATAAATGCAATATAAATAAATATGAAATTAGAATTGGGTTGAAATAAAGAGAGGATCTTAATGCAAACAGCTTCACAAACTAGAACACTGGAAAGCTGGAGTTTTGGAAAGGTGCAAATGCCTTTAAAAGGAGCAATGATAATGATGGATAGGAACATATAAGCTAAACAGTAACATAGTATTTGAGGGAGTGAAGTACTGAAGATGTGTTACTATCAGAAAAGAATAGGTCTAAAAGGGCCTGAAGGACACTCAAAAGCCACAAATTGGTGGTAATAACTTCTTGTGTCATGGGATATCTTCAGAAATAAGTATATTTATTTATAAATATACATTAATAAATGTAAAAGTTATATTAAGAAGCAATATAATATTAAGACAATTTAAATACATTATTTTAAAACATAATATGTACTTAAAAATTATAAAGCCATCAGAAAATGCAAAATATACTCTTTAGCAAAAGGATGGAAAATTCAAACTAATTGGATAGTGTGGAAACATATAACATTATGTTTTTACCAGATGTGAAATTTAACATCTAGAGAAGAAATAAAACTATCCAAAAGTTTTGTTATACTACTCCAGAGAAACATTTGTGTATGTCTCTTTTAAAGCAGTGTGTTTATTTAATGTTCAATTTCAACTCTGGTAAGTATTTATAAAATATTTTTATGAAAATAGTCCTTTGACTGTGTAGCTTAAATTATCTATTTCCTGTATATATCTGCTTTAATTCATTTTGAAAATAACAATTTTGACTTATGCTATGGAGAGATGCTTGAATATTTAACAGAACAATTCATAACATTTAAAAAGTGAAAAGAAAATATTGAACTCTTTTCAAGAAGCAAAAATTATCATAAAGAATAATTCTGGCTAATTAAGAAATCAGACAATGTAAATCATACCATAATTGTCTCCAAAGTATTTTTAATTGATGCTTTCCAGTTTTTAAATTTAAAAAGATCTTTCTTTTAGAGATTAATCCCTTGTCAGTTGCTTTTTTTTTTGCAAATATTTTCTCCCATCCTGGAGGTTGTCTTTTCATCTTGCTTATTGTTTACTTTGCTGTGCAAACGCTTTTAAATTTAATTAGGTCCCATTTGTTTATTTTTGTTTTTATTTTCATTATTTAGAAGGTGAGTCAAAAAAATCTTGCTATGATTTATGTCAAAGAGTGTTATGCCTATGTTTTCTTTTAAGAATTTTATAGTGTCTGGCCTTACATTTAGGTCTTTAATCCATTTGAGTTTACTTTTGTGTAAGGTGTTAGAGTGGAGAAGGCAATGGCACCCCACTCCAGTACTCTTGCCTGGAAAATCCCATAGATGGAGGAGCCTAGTAGGCTGCAGTCCATGCGGTCGCGAAGAGTCGGACATGACTGAGCGACTTCACTTTCACTTTTCACTTTCATGCATTGGAAAAGGAAATGGCAACCCACTCCAGTGTTCTTGCCTGGAGAATCCCAGGAACAGGGGAGCCTGATAGTCTGCTGTCTATGGGTCGCACAGAGTCAGACATGACTGAAGTGACTTAGCAGCAGCAGTAACTTCTCCCCTGGAGAAGGAAATGGCAACCCACTCCAGTATCCTTGCCTGGAGAATCCCATGGATGGAGGAGCCTGGTGGGCTATAGTCCACGGGGTCACAAAGAGTCAGACACGACTTAGTGACTTTTTACTTTTACTTTACTTTAAGGTGTTAGAGAGTTTTCTAACACTATAATTCTATTCTTTTACATGTTGTTTTCCCAGCACCACTTATTGAAGAGACTGTCTCTTCTCCATTGTATGTTCTTGCCTCCTTTATCATAGATTAGGTGACCATAGGTGCATGTGTTTATCTCTGGGCTTTCTATCTTGTTCCATAGATCTATATTTCTGTTTTTGTGTTAGTACCATACTGTCTTGATTACTGTAAAAAAAAGAAAGAAAGAAAACCCAATTGAAAACTGTGGGGAAGACCTAATAGGCATATCTCCAAAGAAGACATACAGATGGCCAAGAGGCAAATGAAAAGATACTCAATATCACTAGGTATTAGAAAAATACAAATCAAAACTACAATGAAGTGTCACCACCCACTGGTCAGAATGGCCATCATGAAAAAAAATCTATAAACAATAAATGCTGGAGAGGATGTGGAGAAAAGGGAACCCTCTTACACTGTTATGGGAATGTGGATTGGTGCAACCATTATGGAGAAGAGTATCGAAGTTCCTTAAAAAAACTAAAAGTAGAACTAGTTCTTTAAGTAGAACTAAAAATGATCCAGCAATCCCATTACTGGGCATAGACTCAGAGAAAACCATGACTCCAAAAGATACAAGCACCTCAATGTTTATCACAGGACTATTTACAATAACCAGGACATGGAAGCAACCTAAGTGTTCATTGACAGAGGAATGGATAAAGAAGATCCGTGAACTTCCTGATGTTCAAGCTGGTTTTAGAAATGGCAGAGGAACCAGAGATCACATTGCCAACATCCGCTGGATCATAGAAAAAGCAAGAGAGTTCCAGAAAAACATCTATTTCTGCTTTATTGACTATGCCAAAGCCTTTGACTGTGTGGATCACAATAAACTGTGGAAAATTCTGAAAGAGATGGGAATACCAGATCACCTGCTCTGCCTCTTGAGAAATTTGTATGCAGGTCAGGAAGCAACAGTTACAACTGGACATGGAACAACAGACTGGTTCCAAATAGGAAAAGGATTTCGTCAAGGCAGTATATTGTCATCCTGTTTATTTAACTTATATGCAGAGTACATCATGAGAAATGCTGGACTGGAAGAAACACAAGCTGGAATCAAGATTGCTGGGAGAAATATCAATAACCTCAGATAAGCAGATGACACCACCCTTGTGGCAGAAAGTGAAGAGGAAATCAAAAGCCTCTTGATGAAAATGAAAGTGGAGAGTGAAAAAGTTGGCTTAAAGCTCAACATTCAGAAAACGAAGATCATGGCATCCGGTCCCACCACTTCATGGGAAGTAGATGGGAAACAGTGGAAACAGTGTCAGACTTTATTTTTCTGGGCTCCAAAATCACTACAGATGGTGACTGCAGCCATGAAATTAAAAGACGCTTACTCCTTGGAAGGAAAGTTATGACCAACCTGGATAGCATATTCAAAAGCAGAGACATTACTTTGCCAACAAAGGTCCGTCTAGTCAAGGCTATGGTTTTTCCAGTGGTCATGTATGGATGTGAGAGTTGGACTGTGAAGAAGGCTGAGCGCCAAAGAATTGATGCTTTTGAACTGTGGTGTTGGAGAAGACTCTTGAGAGTCCCTTGGACTGCAAGGAGATCCAACCAGTCCATTCTGAAGGAGATCAGTCCTGGGTGTTCTTTGGAAGGAATGATGCTAAAGCTCCAGTACTTTGGCCACCTCATGCGAAGAGTTGACTCATTGGAAAAGACTCTGATGCTGGGAGGGATTGGGGGCAGGAGGAGAAGGGGATGACAGAGGATGAGATGGCTGGATGGCATCACCGATGGACATGAGTTTGGGTGAACTCCGGGTGCTGGTGATGGACAGGGAGGCCTGGCGTGCTGTGATTCATGGGGTCGCAGAGTCGGACATAACTGAGCGACTGATCTGATCTGATCTATGTAGAGTCTAGAAAAATAGTACAGATGAACCTATTTGCAAAGCAGAAATAGAGACATAGACACAGAGAACAAATGTAGGGACACCAAGGTGGGAAAGGGGAGGGTGCGATGAATTGGGAGATTGGGATTGACATATATACGATACTATGTATAAAAGAGATAATCTTTTTATTTATTTGGGCTCGACACTTGACAGGTCAGTGCCTTTAATTCTGGAAAAAATTAAAGGATACAGCAAATGTTCAGAAAGTATTTGTTGATTAAATCATTGTAATGCATGTGTCATATCTAAACATTGACTATAGTTTAATTATACTCAGCTGCATATTGTTAACATGGGTCTTGTCATCTTTATAGGAAGTATGAACAAATTGTTTTATACAATTATCAATTTGTATTAAATTAGAAATCTGTTCAAATATATAGAAACCACATTTAAAACATAGGGTGCATACTTAAATATAGAATTATATAGTGCATAATTTAACAAAATTTACAGGAATATTTAGATTTACAATGTAGTGTTAATATAATGCATTGCATTAAGTTGATCTGATCTCAAGCCAGTCCCTCTACTTGGTCTCTATGACCCATCCTCTCTTCACTGCTCAAGGAGTTTGGACCTATAATTTTTTTTTTTTAGTTTTATTTATTTATTCATTTACTTTACAATATCGTACTGGTTTTGCCATACACTGACATGAGCCTGCCATGGGTGTACATGTGTTCCCCATCCTGAACCCCTCTTCCAACTCCCTCCCCACCCCATCTCTCCGGGTCATCCCAGTGCACCCGTTCCGGGCACTGTGTATCGTGCATTGAACCTAGACTGGCGATTCATTTCACATATGATAATTGACATGTTTCAATGCCATTCTCCCATATCATCCTGCCCTTGCCCTCTCCCACAGAGTCCAAAAGACTGTTCTATACATCTGTGTCTCTTTTGCTGTCTCACATACAGGGTTATCAGTACCATCTTTCTAAATTCCATATATATGCATTAGTATACTGTATTGATATTTTTCTTTCTGGCTTACTTCACTCCATATAATAGGCTCCAGTTTCATCCACTTCATTAGAACTGATTCAGATGTATTGTTTTAATGGCTGAGTAATATTCCATTGTGTATATGTACCAAAGCTTTCTTATCCATTCATCTGCTGATGGACATCTAGGTTGCTTCCATGTCCTGGCTATTATAAAGAGTGTTATGATGAACATTGGGGTACATGTATCTCTTTCAATTCTGGGACCTATAATTATCCTCTATCTTACAGCATAAATTTCCCCTTATATAGTGGATTATCCCCAATGACATATAAAGATATTATGCACTCTATCTTCTTTTAAAAACAATGAGCAAACATAGACTTTTCTTTTACCGTTTATTGCGTCTTTTGCTAGCAAGTTTCATCAAAATAATTTTCCTACATTGTCAGGGTCTAATACCTCTCTCTTCCTATTTCTCTATTCAGTCACTCAAAAAAGTGTTTTCCTCCTTCACCCCCAATGAAACTGTTCTTGAACTCTACATTAACAATGATTGATTCTTTGTAATCTTAGTTTACTGTGTGCTATATCTTGTAGTTTCTTCACTTGACTTCTAGAAAACCACTATTCATTATTTTCCCTCATACTTCACTATGAGGAACTTTTTTTTTGTTTTTCAGTTTTGTTTTACTGATTCTTTCTATTTCCTTAAAATTCTTCACATTGGAGTCATCCAGTCCTTAATCACTGATTCTTTTCTGTGTACCTACATTCCCTCTTGTGCTGAATTCAGTTTCCTGATATTGTATACTACTTCTATGCCAGCTACTTTCATATTTATATCTCCAGTCCAGACCATATTCTGTAGCTCCAGTCACATATTGCTGTCCACTTGATGAAACTGATAGACCTGTGAAACATTATATACCTGGAACTGAATATTTCTTATTTGCCTACACTAAATCTGTCCCTACTACAGTCTGCCCTATCTCAGTGATGATAGTCTATCCTTTAGGTTACTTAAGACAAAAACTTTAGTGTCATTGTTGGTTTCATTTTTTTCTCTGTAATAATATACCACATCCAGTTTGTCATGAAGTCATGTTGGCTCTCCCTTCATAGTACACCTAGAAACAGAACCCCTTCACCATCTCTGCTTTATCTAAGCTACCTATCATCTCTTGCTTAAATTTGTTTATTACATTCCTAACTAGTCTCCCTGTTTCCCAATTTGCCCTCCCCCCTGTTTTGCATTGTCAATAAGACATTGTTGAGGTTTTGATAAAACATATATCAAGTAATGTTACTCTTCTGACTCAGAGGAACTTCCTGTTTCACTAGCAGCAGATATTGAAGCTCTGCAGAGCTCTCTGACCCAGTCTCTTGCCTTCTCCGTCACCTCACCTCGTGTTACTCTCCCTTTTGCCCATTCTTCTCCAGTCACACTGGCCTTTTTCGTCTTCAAATATTTCAGGGCGATAAAGCATATTACCAAGTATGTGCCCCTGCTGTGGTATTTTCCTCTTCCTGGAACTCCCTTGCCTGGAAATCTGTATGATTTACTGTTTATCAGGTCGAAGTCACTGCTCACCGTCTCATCGATACTTTCCTTGCACTGTGCTTAATCGCTCAGTCCTGTCCCATGATTCAAGATGTCATGGACTGTAGCCTGCCAGGCTTCTCTGTCCATAGGGATTTTCCAGGCAAGAAAGGTGTAGTGGGGTGCCATACCTTCCTCTGGGGATCTTCCAATCCAAGGGATAGAACAAATAGAACCCAGGTCTCCCACAATGCAGGCAGATTCCTTACCATCTGAGTCACCAGGGAAACCCTTTCTATGGCCATGGTTTATAAAACAGATATCCAACATCACCTTATAGCAAATAGATGGGGAAACATTGGAAATAGTGACAGACTTTATTTTCTTGAGCTCCAAAATCACTGAGGACGGTGACTGCCACCATGAAATTAAAAGACACTGCTCCTTGTAAGAAAACTTATGACAAAACAGGACAGCATATTAAAAAATGGAGACATCACTTTGCCAACAAAAGTCTGTATCAGATCAGTTGCTCAGTCGTGTCCGACTCTTTGTGACCCCATGAATCGCAGCATGCCAGGCCTCCCTGTCTATCACCAGCACCCGGAGTTCACTGAGACTCACGTCCATCGAGTCAGTGATGCCACCCAGCCATCTCATCTTCTGTCGTCCCCTTCTCCTCCTGCCCCCAATCCCTCCCAGCATCAGAGTCTTTTCCAATGAGTCAACTCTTTGCATCAGGTGGCCAAAGTACTGGAGTTTCAGCTTTAGCATTATTCCCTCCAAAGAACTCCCAGGGCTGATCTCCTTCAGAATGGACTGGTTGGATCTCCTTGCAGTCCAAAGGACTCTCAAGAGTCTTCTCCAACACCACAGTTCAAAAACATCAATTCTTCGGCGCTCAGCCTTCTTCACAGTCCAACTCTCACATCCATACATGACCACAGGAAAAACCATAGCCTTGATTAGATGAACCTTTGTTGGCAAAGTAATGTCTCTGCTTTTGAATATGCTATCTAGGTTGGTCATAACTTTCCTTCCAAGGAGTAAGCGTCTTTTAATTTCATGGCTGCAGTCACCATCTGTAGTGATTTTGGAGCCCAGAAAAATAAAGTCTGACACTGTTTCCACTGTTTCCCCATCTATTTCCCATGAAGTGGTGGGACCAGATGCCATGATCTTTGTTTTCTGAATGTTGAGCTTTAAGCCAACTTTTTCACTCTCCACTTTCACTTTCAAGAGGCTTTTGATTTCCTCTTCACTTTCTGCCATAAGGGTGGTGTCATCTGCATATCTGAGGTTATTGATATTTCTCCCAGCAATCTTGATTCCAGTTTGTGTTTCTGTCAGTCAAAGTACAAATGTGAGAGTTGGACCATAAAGAAGGCTGAGCGCTGAAGAATTGATGCTTTTGAATGGTGGTGTTGGAGAAGACTCTTGAGAGTCCCTTGGACTGCAAGGAGATCAAGCTAGTCAATCATAAAAGAAATCAACTGTGAATATTCATTGGAAGGACTGATGCTGAAGCTGAAGTTCCAATACTTTGGCCACCTTATGTGAAGAACTGACTCATTGGAAAAGCCCCTCATGCTTGAAAGAGTGAAGGCAGGAGAAGAAGGGGATGACAGAGGATGAGATGCTTGGATGGTGTCACCAATTCAATGGACATAAGTTAGAGCACACTCCAAGAGATAGTGAAGGACAAGAAAGCCTGGCATGCAGCAGTCCATGGGGTCGCAAAGAGTGGGACATGACTGAGCAACTGAAAAACAACAACCCCCTCCCTCCACAATATTTTTGTCACCCTTCATTCAGTTCAGTTCAGTCGCTCAGTTGTATCTGACTCTTGTGGCCCCATGGACTGCTGCATTCCAGGCTTTCCTGTCCATCACGAACTCCTGCAATTTACTCAAACTCATGTCCATTTAGTCTTCTCCAACACCACAGTTCAAAAGCATCAATTCTTCAGTGCTCAGCTTTCTTTATAGTCCAACTCACATCCATACATGACTACTGGAAAAACCATAACTTTGACTAGACGGACCTTTGTTGGCAAAGTATTGTCTCTGCTTTTTAATATGCTGTCTAGGTTTGTCATAGCTTTTATTTCAAGGAGCAAGCATCTTTTAATTTCATGGTGGCAGTCACCATCTGCAGTGATTTGGGAGCCCAACAAAATAAAGTCTGTCACTGTTTTGATGGCCTCCCTTCTATTTGCAATGAGGTGAAGTACCAGGTGCCATGATCTTAGTTTTCTGAATGTTGAGTTTTAACCAACTTTTTCACTCTCCTCTTTCACTTTCATCAAGAGGCTCTTTAGTTCTGCTTCACTTTCTGCAGAAGGGTGGTATCATCTGCATATTTGAGGTTATTGATATTTCTCCTGGCAATCTTGATTCCAGCTTGTGCTTCATTCACTCCAGTACTTTGCTTAAGGTACTCTACATATAAGTTAAATAAGCAGGGTGACGATATACAATCTTGATGTACTCCTTTCCCAATTTGGAACCAGTCTGTTGTTCCATGTTCAGTTCTAACTGTTGCTTTTTGACCTACATACAGATTTCTCAGGACGCAGGTCACGTGGTCTGGTATTCTCATCTCATGAAGAATTTTCCAAAGTTTGTTGTGATCCACACAGTCAAAAGCTTTGGTGTATTCAATAAATCACAAGTAGATGTTTTTCGGGAACACTCTTGCTTTTTTTGATGATCCGACAGATGTTGGCAATTTGATCTCTGGTTCTTCTGCCTTTCTGAACCCATCTTGAACATTTGGAAGTTCACAGTTCACATATTGTTAAAACCTGTCTTGGAGAATTTTGAGCATTACTTTGCTAGCGTGTGAGATGAGTGCAATTGTGCAGTAGTTTGAACATTCCTTGGCATTTCCTTTCTTTGGGATTGGAATGAAAACACATTATCCAGTCCTGTGGCCACTGCGGAGTGTTGCAAATTTGCTGGCATATGGAGAGCAGCACTTTCACAGCATCATCTTTTAGGATGATGGAATTCCATCACCTCCACTAGCTTTGTTTGTAATGATACTTTCAAAGGCTAACTTGATTTTCCTTTCCAGGATGTCTAGCTCTAGGTGAGTAATCACACCATCGTGGTTATCTAGGTCATGAAAATCTTTTTTTTTTTTTTTTTTTGTATAGTTCTGCGAATTCTTGCCACCTCTTCTTAGTATCTTCTGCTTCTGTTAGGTCCATATTATTTCTCTTCTTTATTGTGCCCATCTTTACATGAAATGTTCCCGTGGTACTCTAATTTTCTTGAAGAGATCTCATCTTTCTCATTCTATTGTTTTCCTCTATTTCTTTGCATTGATCAGTGCAAAGAAATTATCATTGAGGAAGGCTTTCTTATCTCTCCTTGCTATTTTTTTTTTGGAACTCTGCATTCAAATGGTTATATTTTTCCTTTTCTCCTTTGCCTTTTGCTTCTCTTCTTTTCTCAGCTATTTGTAAGGCCTCCTCTGACACCATTTTGCTTTTTTATGTTTCTTCTTCTTGGGGATGGTCTTGATCACTGCCTCTTGTACAGTGTCATGAACCTCCATCCATAGTTCTTCAGGCACTCTGTCTATCAGGTCTAATCCCTTGAATCTATTTGTCAGTTCCACTGAATAATCATAAGAGATTTGATTTAGGTCATACCTGAATGGTCTAGTGGTTTTCCCTACTTTCTTCAATTTAAGTCTGAATTTGGCAATAAGGAGTTCATGATCTGAGCCACAGTCAGCTCCCAGTCTTGTTTGTGCTGACTGTATAGATCCTCTCCATCTTTGGCTGCAAAGAATATAATCAATATGATTTCAGTGTTGACCATCTGGTGATGTCCATGTGTAGAGACTTCTCTTGTGTTGTTGGAAGTGGGTGTTTGCTATGACCAGTACATTCTCTTGCAAAACTCTGCTGGCCTTTGATCTGATTCATTCTGTACTCCATGGCCAAATATGCTTGTTACTCCAGGTATCTCTTAACTTCCTACTTTTGCATTCCAGTTCCCTATAATGAAAAGGACATCTTTTTGGAATGTTAGTTCTAGAAGGTCTTCAAAGAACCATTCAACTTCAGCTTCTTCAGCATTACTGGTCAGGGCATAGACTTGGATTACTATGATATTGAATGGTTAGCCTTGGAAACGAACATTCTGTCATTTTTGAGATTGGGTCCAAGTACTGAAATCAGACGTCTGTTGACTGATGGCTACTCCATTCCTTCTAAGAGATTCTTGCCCACGGTAGTAGATATAATGGTCATCTGAGTTAAATTTGCCCATTTCAGTGCATTTTATTTCACTGATTCCTAGAATGTTGATGTTCACTCTTGCCATCTCCTGTTTGACCATTTCCAATTTGCCTTGACTCATGGACCTAACATTCCATCCAGGTTCCTATGCAATGTTGCCCTTACAACATCGGACTTCCATCACCAGTCACATCCACAACTGAGTGTTGTTTTTACTTTGGCGTCGTCTCTTCATTGTTTCTGGAATTATTTCTCCACTGATCTCCCAAAGCATATTGGGCACCTTCCAACCTGGGGAGTTCATCTTTTAGTGTCCTATCTTTTTGCCTTTTCATGCTGTTCATGGGGTTCTCAAGGCAAGAATACTGAAGTGGTTTGCCATTCCCTTCTCCAGTGGATTACGTATTGTCAGAACTCTCCACCATGACCTGTGCTTCTTGGGTGGCCCCACAGAGCATGGCTTAGTTTCATTGAGTTAGACAAGGCTGTGGTCCAAGTGATCAGTTTGGTTAGTTCTGTGATTGGGTTTTCAGTCTGTCTGCCCTCTGATGGATCAGGATAAGAGGTTTATGGAAGCTTCTTGATGGGAGAGACTGACTGAAGGGGAAACTGGGTTTTCTTCTGATGGGTGGGGCCGTGCTCAGTAAATCTTTAATCCAATTTTTGTTGATAGGCAGGGCTATGTTCCCTCCCTGTTGTTTGATGTGAGGCCAAACTATGGTGGAGGTAATGAAGATATTGTGGACTTCTTTAAAAAGGTCCCTTTCACACACTGCCACACTCAGTGCCCCCAACACTGCAGCAGGCCACCGTCGACCCATGCCTCCGCCAAAGACTCCTGGACACTCATGGGCAAGTCTGGATCTGTCTCTTGTGGGGTCACTGCACCTTTCTCCTGGTTCCTTGTGTGCACAACGTTCTGTTTGTGCCCTCCAAGAGTCTGTGTAAGTTCTTGTGGCTCTTTGGTGGGGTTAATGGTGACCTCCTCCAAGAGGGCTTATGCCATACCCAGGTCTGCTGTATTCAGGACCCCTGTCCCTGTGGCAGGCCACTGCTGACCTATACTTTTGCAGGATACACTCGAACACAGTTCTGTCTCAGTCTCTGTGAGGTCTGTGGGACCTGGTGCACACCAGGTTTGCTTGAGTCCTCTGAGTGTCTCTGGCAGGTAAGGGGTTTGATTCTAAATGCAATTTCACCCTTCCTACCATTTTGCTAGGGCTTCCCCTTTGCCCTTGGACATGGTGTATCTTTTTTCTGTTGGATCCAACATTCACTCCTCATTGTCACTGTTCAATTTGCTTCCCCCCCCACTAGAACTTATTACCACCAACATACTTTATTTTGTTTACTATTTAAAATTACTCATTCTTCTAACAAGTTAACTCCAAAAAGCAGGGATACATATATGTTTTTTCATTGATTAATTCTAAGTACCTTGAACAATGCTTAGCACATACTATTGCTGTATGTATCCAGACCTGTTGCCTGGATGAATGTTGTTATGTTAAATCACTTCAGTTTATACTGTATAAAATAATAGTTTATATTATATGCATTCAGTGATTATTTAGTGTTCTTTGAATGCATGCTTGCATGCTAAGTTGCTTCGTGCATGCATGCTGAGTCTCTTTAGTCATATCCAACTCTTTGTGACCCCATAGACTATAGCCACTAGGCTCCTCTGTCCGTGGGATTCTCCAGCCAAGAATATTGGGGTGGGCTGCCATGCCCTTCTCTAGGGGATATTCCTGATTCAGGGATCAATCAGTCATGTACCTTACATCTCCTGCATTGACAGACAGGTTTCTTACCACTAGTGCCACTTGGGAATATTATCAAATGCCTATCCAGTGATGCATCATAATAAACATACTTTTATTTAAGTCAGCAATACTCTACCTTGTTTACAATGTTGTCATGGAAATAGAAAAGCTTGTACTTAAAATATTGATATTTCTGCTTGATGCCACTTATTTAGAGATTATAGCAAGTCTAATGACTATAATGGCTTCCCTGGTGGCTCAGAAGATTAAGCATCTGCCCACAATGTGGGAGACCTGGGTTCGATCTCTGGGTCAGGAAGATCACCTGGAGGAAGAAATGGCAACCCACTCCAATATTCTTGCCTGAAAAATTCTAGGGACGGAGGAGCCTGGTAGGCTACAGTCCATGGGGTTGCAGAGTCAGACATGACTGAGCGACTTCACTTTCTTTAATGACTATAATCAGCTCCTTTAGTCCTTAAGAAAACATCTTGTTTCCATTTATAGAGATTTAGGTGATAGAGATTTTAGCCCTGGGTCATATATAGGATAACTGTGTAACATCAGGCAAAGTACTTTAGAGTATCTTTCACTTTTGAAGCTGAGAAAATAACTGTTCTGCAATTGTTATAGGTTGGTTGGAAATATTAAGAGATTATATTAAGGCAAAATTGAAAACAAACGTAAATGTTCTATGGCATAATAAATTATTCTAGTTGCATAAACTATATATATATTTCAGTTTTTAACATTGAATTCTGGTATATCAGTCAGATCAGATCAGTCGCTCAGTTGTATCTGACTCTTTGTGACCCCATGAATCGCAGCATGCCAGGCCTCCCTGTCCATCACCAACTCCCGGAGTTCACTCAGACTCACGTCCATCGAGTCAGTGATGCCATCCAGCCATCTCATCCTCTGTCGTCCCCTTCTCTTCCTGCCTCCAATCCCTCCCAGCATCAGAGTCTTTTCCAATGAGTCAACTCTTCACATGAGGTGGCCAAAGTACTGGAGTTTCAGCTTTAGCATCATACCTTCCAAAGAACTCCCAGGGCTGATCTCCTTCAGAATGGACTGGTTGGATCTCCTTGCAGTCCAAGGGACTCTCAAGAGTCTTCTCCAACACCACAGTTCAAAAGCATCAATTCTTCAGCGCTCAGTCTTCTTCACAGTCCAACTCTCACATCCATACATGACCACAGGAAAAACCATAGCCTTGACTACACGAACCTTTGTTGGCAAAGTAATGTCTCTGCTTTTGAACATGCTATCTAGGTTGGTCATAACTTTCCTTCCAAGGAGTAAGCGTCTTTTAATTTCATAGCTGCAGTCTCCGTCTTCTCTAAATTCAAATCATGTCATGTAGGGTGAAATACTAATACATTATTATTGACTTTAATGATTTAAAATGTTTAGAGATGTTTTAAAATACAGTATATATATTTTAAATCTCATGTAACTTTCTTGTTTAATTAGAAAATTCTATTCTCAAAACTACAAGAGAAATTAATCAAATATATCTTAAAATTCCTTCCAAATGTGTTTATAACAGAATGAAATGTTTCTTTTACTGATAATATAATAATGGAAAGGACAAACCTCAATGCATATTAATTCCTAGTAGATTATCAAATGTTTAGATTATCGAAGTGTCAAGGTTTGTAATACATTGTTATATAAATGATAGCTTTATAGTAAGAGTATTTTATGGTTATATACTTTATAGTATATATATTTAAGTAAAGTTATATTTACTTAAAGTTATATTTATATAAGTTTATATGATTTACATATAATTTATATAACTTCATATAATTCATAATCTATTAGGAAATCAAGATTTAATTTTAGTACAATTGCCTCTAACATTTATTGAGGTTTTTACAATTTATAGAACCTTTTTAAAATATGTTATCTTCCTACATTCTTACTACTGTTGATTTAAAAAATATTAGATTGCTGAATAAATTCGTTCAGGTGTTTTCATAACCTGTAAGAGAAAAACCCAAATGAACTACTTTGGCCAACCCAATATATTATAGGTTCTTCCAATTTTATGGAAGGACATTTTAGTGACATCTCATATTGCTGACCCTTTATCCTAGAGCTGAACCAAAGTTCCTTACCTTTTACATCTTTTCTTACTGTATAAAATTTATATATATATTGTGTGTGTGTATAATACATCACTAACCTATGTAATTTAGAATATTTATGTATGCATAGCAAACACACCAAAAATATTGATAATTACCATGAGTAAAATTTTTAACCTAGCATTATAAAATCATCAAAAAAGTGTTTTACACCTATGATTTTTTTTTTTCTATTGATGAGATTCAGTTTAATTTTTTAAAAGTATTGATTTACTTTTGGCTGTCCTGAGTGTTCATTGCTGCTTGCAGGCTTTCGTCACTTGTGGCAAGAGGGGGCTACTCCCTAGTTGCAGTGCGCAGGCTCCTCTTTGCAGTCACTTCCCTTGTTGGAGAGCACAGATTCCAGGGCTCTGGTGCTTCAGTAATTGCGGTCCATGGGCACTTGAGTTGTGGCACACAGGCTTAGTTGCTCCAAGGCAGGTGGAATCTTGCCGGACCAGGGGTTGAGCCGCTGTCCCCTGCATTGCAAGGTGGATTCTTTACCACTGGATTACTTACTTTTAAAGATTAGAATGAATATGTCACTAGTGGAATATATTAAAAAATTAGGAAAAACGATTAATTAGAAAGAAATGATTAGCTATAGCATTTTCAAAAGTCAAAATAACATGATATAGTGAAAAGAGTACATGCTTTTCACCGGATCAATTTGAATTTCAATGACATCTGTGACCATGATGATAGCTTACCATGAAGAATGTCAGATTCATTTTCTCCAAAGAAGATGATTTAGGCTCAGGATCAGGGACCAGGCTTGATCACTCAAGAGCTTTTGTGTATCAGAGTTTTATTACAGTATGAAAAGCGACAGAGAAATCTTCTGACATAGATGTCCAAAGGGGGACAAAGAGTGCCCCAGTCGCTAGTCTTAGCGAGGGAGCTATATATTTTTTTAATTGGTTGTTACAATAAATCGAAAGAATGTCTCAAGGTTGTAAAGATCTTACTAGACCCACTTCTACAATTTACATTTTAATATGAGAGGATTAGAACTAACAATAGAAAGATCTTACCAGACCCATTCCCACAATATACATTTTAAGATAACAGGATTAGTCAGAAGGCTTTCAAGAAGGAGAAACTGTCCTCAAGCAGGACATGTTGTTATATAATCCTTAGCACAGAGTTTAAGCTGAGTTGTTTGCTGTGTAATCACCAGCTTAAAGAAAAAAATGTTTTGTCCTTTTCTCCTCCTTGAGGACTCCAGACCCCTATCTTCTCCTTGAGAGCCCCAGACCCCTTTCTCCTCCTTGAGGACCCTGGACTTATCAACCTACCTAGGAATTGCCTCTTTTAATGAGCAAGTTACATTACTTCTTTAAGCCTTGATTTCCTACTATACAAATTAGGAAAAATTTTATTTACTTTATTTGGCCTTATATATTTTTGAAGGAATACATGAAAACTCTAGTTAAATAAGTATATGTCAATTGTATATACAGTGTAGTACCAAAAATACAATTACAGTAATATCTTTATTAAAAGATATTTCTAGATACAAATCTAGTTCATATACATATAAAACTATGCAGATATATGCTATATATTATGTATGTACCATATATGAATGATATATACATTATATAATATTTATGTATGCACAAGCCAATATATAAGCTATAGAATACATGTGTACTTACACACACACACACACACACATTTACAACTTCTGTTCTTCCATTTTGCTTGAATAATGATGACTGGCTTGAAATTATGAAATGTATCTGAATTGTGAAACTGGAGTTTAGTGAAATTTTATCTTAGGTGCACTTATTTTGTTGAAAATTAGAGTTTGACATATATAACTTTTGGCCAACTCATATTTACCATACAATTAATTCCAAAAAATTTTGAATAATAAATAATGCTGTATCTTTTACTTAAAAAAAAATTCACATTTGTACTGTTATTTTATCCCCAAGAAAACCTTATGACCAACATACTATAAGTATCATTGTTGAAAAAGTGAAAGTTGCTTAGTTGTGTCTGACTCTTTGCAAAACCATCGAATTCCCCAGGCCAGAATACTGGAGTGGGCAGCCTTTCCCTTCTCCAGGGGATCTTCCCAACCCAAGGATCAAACCCAGGTCTCCCACATTGCAAGCAGACTCTTTACCAGCTGAGCCACAAAAGAAGCCAAAGTATCATTGTTGCTGCTGCTGCTGCTATGTCTCTTCAGTCGTGTCTGACTCTGTGGGACCCCACAGATGGCAGCCCACCAGGTTCCTCCATCCCTGGGATTCTCCAGGCAAGAATAGTGGAGTGGGTTGCCATTTCCTTCTATGCATGCATGCATGCTAAGTTGCTTCAGTTATCTCCGACTCTGTGTGACCCCATGGACAGCAGCACATCAGGCTCCTCTATCCACAGGATTCTCCAGGCAAGAATACTGGAGTGGGTTGCCATTTCCTTCTCCCAGTATCATTGTTACCTGTCACCAAGTAAGATTAAGTTATCGGAAAATTTGAGACAGTTTTTTAAAGAAGCATTGTGTTTTATATGCCACGACAGAGTTAAAAAGTTAAGAAGCAAGTGAAAAATGAAAACAGTTTAATAACATAGCATAGGTAGTTTCTCTTCTCATCATTTGGTAAATCTAAAACTGTAATTAATCAGCATTTCTTGTTGATGACTTGGGAGTAAAAGTCATTGTTAGGAATTTTATGTCAAAGGTCTTAACACAAGACATTCACCTTGCATTCACCTCAATCTATTCTACTGTTCTCTTATAGGCTGTGCTGATAAAGATATTATAGAAGCACTGTAAGATTTATAGTCATTAAAAATGCCTCACGATGTACAATGAAATTTATCCTATAAAAATAGTAGTAGGGTAAAATATTTAAAAAGATTTTCCTCCTCTGAAGCAAACATACATTTTTTTTTTTTAAGTTAAAGCATTTCAGTTATATTGTTCAACATCCATTTAAGGGAAAAAAAAAAAAAAACCTGGCTAACTAGGTTTTTATTGTAAAAGGAAGATTCTGGAAAATTATAGTGGTTTAAGTAACAAAATGTCATATGGATCAATGTTTGTACTTTGTGTGAAAAATGATTTTAAAATGAAAATGTTAAACGTAGAATTTATTTTATAGCTTTAGGATGAGATGTTAGCAATTGATTCAATATTTTTATGTGGATGTTACCAACTAATTTGTGGAAATAAAAATCGATATACATGATGTAAAGACAAATTAATGTGTGCTTAGGGCAAGGATCAATACCATGGAAGAATCTAGTGGAAGTTTAAGAGGCTATGCCATTCTCATTTACTAATTATTTTTTTCCAGTTTTATTGAGAAATAATTTACATATGTAACTATATAAGTTTAAGGTATATGTCATGATATACCTTGATTTATATGTACTAAGAAATGATTACCAAAATAGTTAAAATCCATCATTGCCTATAAATATGATAAAAAGAAAAAAAAAAAAAACTTCTTGTGATCAGAATTCTTACTATCTACTCTCTTAACAATTGCTAATTCTTTTTAAAGAAGACCTTTTTAAAGAAGGTCCCAGAAATTACCAAAAGAGTTACTATCCACCAAAGTGACAGCATTACCATGCAGTTACCTCATCTTCAACATATTTCTGAACATCATTATGACAATATTACATTTCTTATATACACTTTTGTACCACTTCTATATCGAGAAAATAACTGAGGTTGATTGCCATTGTAAATCTATCATACATTAGAAGAAGAGGCAATGTCTTAGA
Source organism: Bos indicus x Bos taurus (assembly GCF_003369695.1). Lineage (NCBI taxonomy): Eukaryota > Metazoa > Chordata > Mammalia > Artiodactyla > Bovidae > Bos > Bos indicus x Bos taurus. The sequence continues at coordinate 8,455,697 of NC_040077.1, read as the reverse complement.
GTTTTATGCATACAAGTCTTTTGTCTCTTTAGGTAAGTTTATTCCTAAATATTTTATTATTTTTGTTGCAATGGAGAATGCAACAAATTCTTTAGGTAAGTTTATTCCTAAATATTTTATTATTTTTGTTGCAATGGAGAATGCAACAAATGCAATGGAGAATGCAACAAATGCAACAAAAGAGAATCCTTATATTCTCTTTCTGATTAGAGATTCCTATGTATTAATTTTATATTCTGCAACTTTACTATATTCACTGACTAATTCCAGTAACTTTTGGGGCATCTTTAGGGTTTTCAATGTATAGTATCATGTCATCTGCAGACAGTGAGAGTTTTTTTTCTTTTCCAATCTTGATTCCTTTTATTTCTTTTTCTTCTCTGATTGCCATGGCTAGGACTTCCAAAACTATGCTGAATAATAATGAAAAGAATGGGCACCCTTCTCTTGTTCCTGATCATAGAGAAAGTGCTTCAGTTTTTCACTGTTGAGAATAATGTTTGCTGTAGGTTTGTCATATATGGCCTTTATTATATTGAGGTTGCTTCCTTCTATGCCTGCTTTCTGGAGAGTTTTCATCATAAATTGGCTTCCCTGGTAGCTCAGACAGCAAAGAATCTGCCTGCAATGAAGGAGACCTGAGTTCTATCCCTTGGTTGGGAAGATCCTCTGGAGAAGGAAATGGCAAGCTCCTTCAGTATTCTTGCCTGGAGAATTCCATGGAGAGAGGAGCCTGGTACACTGCAGTCCATGGAGTCACAAAGAGTTGGACACGACTGAGTAACTAACACTTTATCATAAATACGTGTTGAATTTACTAAAGAGACAAAAGACCAGTATGCAGAAAACTATACTGATGAAAGAAATCAAAGGCAACACAAACAGATGGAGAGATATAGCATTGGAAGGATCAATATTATAAAAATGAATATACTACCTAAAGCAATCTACAGATTCAGTGCAATTCTTACCAAACTGCCAATGGTATTTATCACAGAACTAGAAGAAGAAAAAAAAAATACCACAATTTGTATGGAAACATGAAAGACCTTGAATAGCCAAGGCAATCTTGAGAAAGAAAAATTAACCCACAGCAATCAACCTTCCTGACTTCAGACCACACTACAAAGCTACAGTTATCAAGACAGTATGGCACTGGCACAAAAACAGATATATAGGCTAATGGAACAAGATAGAAAGCCCAGGGACAAACCCATTAATCTATGGGCACCTTATCTTTAACAAAGGAAGCAAGAATATGCAATAGAGAAAAGACAGCATCTTCAATAAGTGGTGGTAGGAAAACTTGACAGCTCTAAGTAAAGAATGAAACTTTGTAACACCATAGACAAAACTTAGAACATTTCCTAACATCATAAACAAAAATAAACTCAAAATAGATTAAAGACTCTGTGGGAGAGGGAGAGGGTGGGATGATTTGGGGGAATGGCATGGAAACATGTATAATATCATATAAGAAATGAATTGCCAGTCCAGGTTTGATACAGGATCCTTGGGGCTGGTGCACTGGGATGACCCAGAGGGATGGTACAGGGAGGGAGGTGGGAGGGGGGTTCAGGATGGGGAACACGTGTACACCTGTGGTGGATTCATGTTGATGTGTGGCAGAACCAATACAATATTGTAAAGTAATTAGCCTCCAATTAAAATAAATAAATTTAAATTTAAAAAAATAAAAAGATTAAAAACTTAAATTTAAGACCAGAAACTGTAAAGCTCTTAGAGGAAAACATACACAGTACACTCTTTGGCATAAATCACAGCAAGATCCTCTTTGACTCACTTTCTAGAGTAATGGAAATATAAACGAAAATAAACAAATAGGACCTAATTAAGCTTAAAAGCTTTCACAGCAAGGGAAACCACAAACAAGGTTATAAGACAACCCTTAGGATGGGAGAAAATAATATTAACAAATAACAAAACAATTGACAGAGGATTAGTCTCCAAAATATATAAGCAACACTTACAGCTCAATATCAGAAGGTCAAACAGCCCAATCAAAAAATGGGCAGAAGGGCTAAACAGACTTTCTCCAAAGAAGACATACAGATATCCAATAAATACATGAAAAGATGCTCAGTATCACTAATTATTAGAGAGAGACAAATCAAAACTACCATGAAATATCACATCACACTAATCAGAATGGCCATCATCAAAAAATCTACAAACAATAAATGGTGGAGATGATGAGGAGAAAAGGGAGCCCTCCTGCACTGTTGGTGGGAATGTAAACTGATATAGCCATTATGGAGAACAATATGGAGATGCCTGTGGTGCAGTGGTAAAGAATCCACCTGCCAGTACAGGAGATGGAAGAAACGTGAGTTCGATCCCTGGATTGGGACGATCCCCTGTAGTAGGTAATGGCAACCTGCTACAATATTCTTGCTTGGAAAATTCCACGGACAGAATAGCCTGGCTGGCTATAGTCCATGGGGTCACAGAGAGTCAGACACAACTGGATGACTGATTACAGCATGGTTAGCACATGACCCAGTAACCCCACTACTGGATATATACCATGAGAAAACCATAATTTTGAAAGACACATTTACCCTAATATTCATTGCAGCATTATTTACTGTAGCCAGGACATGGAAGCAACCTAGATGTCCATTGACAGATAAATGGATAAAGAAGAATTGGTACACATATGCAATGGAATACTACTCAGCCATAAAAAGGAACAAATCACAGTCAGTGGTAGTGAGATGGGTGAACCTAAAGCCTGTTACACAGAGTGAAGTAAGTCAGACAGAGAAAAACAAATATCCTATATTAATGCATATATATGGGATCTAGAAAAATGGTACCTATTTGCAGGGAAAGAATGGAGACACAGATGTAAAGAACATACTTGAGGGCACAGCAGGGGAAGGAGAGGGTAGGACAAATGGCCAAAGTGGCATTGACATATATACACTATCATGCATAAAATGGATAGCTGGTGAGAAGTTGCTTATAACACAGGGACGCCAGCCTGGTGCTCTGTGATGACCTAGAGCATGGGATGGGGGAAGGGAGAGAGGCTAAAGAGGGAGGGAATATATGAATAATTATAGCTGATTGGCACTGTCATATGGTAGAAACCAAGACAACATTTGTCCTCCAATTAAAAAATTAAAAAAGAAGAGGCAAAAAAGTTAGTGATTTGGTTTTTATTATATTTAAGAAATTCAGAGGTAATAACTTCCTTGTAAAATGTGTCTAAAATAATTTCTAAAATTAAAAATATGTGAAATTATTTTATATGACTTAATTATAATTCAGACAATTTGTTTGCTTAGGAAACTTACTGTATACACTGTAACTTACTGTATATAGCATATCGTTAAAGCCATAACAAAAGCTATATTTCACTTTAAACATCATTGTGATTATGCTTTCATTAATGTGAACAATTAATCTTTCTATAGAATCAATTAGGAATTAATAGGTACAACTAAGATGATCTTTTTACTTACTATAAAATAACATATTAGAAGGAAGTATTTAAAATGAAAACTATGAACATTTTGGAGAAGGCAATAGCACCCCACTCCAGCACTCTTGCCTGGAAAATCCCATGGACGGAGGAGCCTGGTGGGCTGCAGTCCATGGGGTCTCGAAGAGTCGGACACGACTGAGCGACTTCACTTTCACTTTTCACTTTCATGCATTGGAGAAGGAAATGGCAACCCACTCCAGTGTTCTTGCCTGGAGAATCCCAGGGACTGGGGAGCCTGGTTGGCTGCCATCTGTGGGGTTGCACAGAGTCGGACACGACTGAAGCGACTCAGCAGCAGCAGCAGCAACATGAACATTTATTCCTTTTTCTCCACTTACCCATTGGGCCTTTGAACAAATTTCTTATTTAATCTAATTAATAGTTTTCTCCCCTCTTGTCTTATTAATAATAATACTTAGCTGAGAATTCCTTGGTGGTCCAGTGGTTAGGACTCTGAACTCCCACTATCAGAGGTGTGAGTTCAATCCCTGCACAGGGAAATAAGATCCTGAAAACTGTAAAAAAAAAAAAAGGTAGTAGTACTTATATGAAAGACCTTAATCTGATACTTGCACAGAATGGTAATTTAATCTGTCCCTCCTTCCCGCCTTACCTCCCTCCCTCATTTATAACATGAAGATTTTGATACCCACACAAAAGATTATCATTCAGGATAAAATTATATAATACATGTGATAATATAATTTTAAACTATAAAATAGTATGTAATATTACTACTTTTTAGGAATTATTATAATTTAAAATGTTTTAACTTACCCAAGATCATATATTAGGGACTTCCCTGGTGACTCAGTCGGAGAAGGCAATGGCACCGCACTCCAGTACTCTTGCCTGGAAAATCCCATGGACAGAGGAGCCTGGAAGGCTGCAGTTCATGGGGTCGATGAGGGTCGGACATAACTGAGCGACTTCACTTTCACTTTTCACTTTCATACATTGGAGAAGGAAATGGCAACCCATCCAGTGTTCTTGCCTGGAGAATCCTGGGGACGGGGGAGCCTGGTGGGCTGCCGTCTATGGGGTCGCACAGAGTCGGACACGACTGAAGCAACTTAGCAGCAGCAGCAGCTGGTGAATCAGATGGTAAAGCGTCTGCCTATAATGTGGGAGACCCGGGTTCAATCCCTGCGTTGGGAAGATCTCCTGGAGAAGGAAATGGGAACCCACTCCAGTATTTTTGCCTAGAAAATCCCATGGACAGAGGAACCTGGTAAACTACAGTCCATGGGGTCACAAAGAGTCAGACACGACTGAGCGACTTCACTTTCACTTTTAAGTTCATATATCCAGTAAACAGTGAAGTCAATATCAAAATTCAACACCATGAATGCAGAGTTTGTTCTCCTAACAGGTGTGCCATACTACCAATATTGCTATATTTGCCATCATATCATTAACTACTGTGAAGAGGATTACTTCCCATTACCCAAAAGTTTAGGCAATAGGAATGTACATAGAAGGGCTACTCTAGTAGCTCAGCTGGTTAAGAATCCACCTGCAATGCAGGAGAACCCAGTTCGATTCCTGGGTTGGGAAGATGCCCTGGAGAAGGGATAGACTACCCACTCCAGTATTCATGGGCTTCCCTGGTGGCTCAGAGGGAAAAGAATCTGCCTGTAATGCAGGAGATGTGGGTTTGATCCCTAAATTAGAAAGATGCTCTGGAGGAGGGCATGGCAACCCACTCCAGTATTCTTGCCTGGAAAATTCCTATGGACAGAGGAGTCTGGCGGGCTACAGTCCATGGGGTCAAGAAGAATCGGACACAACTGAGAGACTAAGCACAGCACAAGGAACATATCAGTGAGAAGGTGTCACATGATTGGATTCTGAACAAAAGATGTGGCCCTGAAAATTCAATCTTACTGTATTTAATTCATAGACATTTGAGTATCTATGATATGTCAGATACTCTGGGGAAGTTATGAGAGATTTATCATTAAATTTAAATCCCATAGGTTAAAATTTTAAATCATGGCAGTTTCGTGTGTGTAACATAAATAAAGTAAGTGTCTTAGGAAATTTTATTTCTACCAAGGGTCAATTCCTTAATCATCATGATCATTTTTATAGCTGATAGGCAATTAAGATAATTGAGATTGATTCCTTTCACATATTGCAAAAACCTAGTAAAGTCTGATGTGCTAATGTCTTCAGAGAACCTAGATTGTACCCCCTGTTCACTAATAAGATTACTGATAAATTTAAACTAATGGATATAGAAAACCAGCTCAAAATGTATTCTGATAAACTTATTCCCTGAACAGCCTGTGATGATACATTAATATTAACTTAAGAGAAATTCTCTCTCTTTTCTTGTAGGAAGCATGCTTCTTTAACACATTCAAGCATTACTGATATTCCTTTTCTATTCTAAAGATAATTTTAGAGGTTGCAAACAATAGAATTAGCCCATAGAACTGTGTCCATTTGCCCTCACATCTGTTTCAAAAGTGCTCTGCAAATAATGCATCCAAATAGACATAATCTTAGAGATTTGTCTGCAGTATTTCTGTAGGGCTGGACGACACCTGAGCCAGATGCTAGTTCTTTGGCATGATAGATAAAATTCAAGTTTGAACTCTCTGTCTCATGGGTAAAGTCTCACGAGTATGTGTTAAGGGCAGAGAGAGAGAGAGACCAAGGGAGTGAGAGAGAGAGAGGGAGAGGTATTAGTGTAGATGTTGTTGTTGTTCAGTTGCTAAGTCTTGTCCAACTCCTTGCTACCCCATGGACTGTAGCATGCCAGGCTTTGCTGTCCTTCATTATCACCCAGAGTTTGCTCAAGCTCATGTCCATTGAGTCAATGATGCCATCCAACCATCTCATCTTCTCTCTCCTTCCTTCTCTTGCCCTCAGTCTTTCCCAGCATCAGGGTCTTTTCCAGTTAGTCGGCTCTTCCCATCAGTTGGCCAAAGTATTGGAGCTTCAACTTTAGCATCAATCCTTCCAATGAATATTCAGGGTTGATTTATAGCATGTAGCACTTTTCTATGACAGTAAATAGAATAACAAAATTTGTATTTTTGCTGCAAATAAAACTAAACCTCTTAAAAATTTAATAATTTACATTAAGAAAACAATGACATATTTATAATATCATGTTCAGCAAAATATTCAGTAATAGTTTTATATAAGAGGTATTTATTGCTTAAAGAATTTTCTTGTTTATTGTAGTAATTTTTAAAAAATGATTAAACCTTTTCATTTTTCATAGATAAAAATGGTGTTTTGTTTCTGACATTTACTAGTGGATACTATAATATTCCTAATATGATTATAGATGCAGTCCAAGGATGGAATTTCTTGTTGAAAATTCCAGTACCTCTGGGGAAAATAATGAGTGGAATACTTCTAGGTTCCAGATCCTTGGAGCATCCATTAGTTCACCTGGGCCTCTTCCTCTTCCCTCCCTTGCCCTTCTCTAGTCTCCCATCCTCCCAGTATATTTTCTTCTTCCTAAGCAGCTATCTCTTCCAGTTACCAACACTGACTTCAAAATTTTTATTCTTGTCATTTTATCATCTTCTGCATCTCTCCAAATACTTATATTAATACATTCTAGGTAAATTGTGCCTTAGAACAGTATCTCAGCTACAATAGCTTTTTACTCCTGATAGCATCTTTGTCATCTATGGTGCTTGCTAATGATGCTTGCAGCTCTTTCAGCTCTCATTGTCATAACATAGATGTTAGGACTTTAGCTACCAAGTTGATCCCATCCTCTACCAACGTGATCACTTCTGACTAACATAGCCAAAAGGACCAGTTGATCCTCTCTTTGTCCAGATTTTATAGGTTTCAAATATGCATTTTTTTTAAACCCAGAGAGTAATTTTAAGAAGATATTGTAGTGAATGCAATTCAAGAAATCAGTATTTTTTCTTTACAACTCTTTATAAGGTAGGTCATTTTTAAAGTACAACCAATTCAGTTCAGTTCAGTCATTCAGTCATGTCTGACTCTTTGCGACCCCATGGACTGCAGCATGCCAGACTTCCCTGTCCATCACCAATTCCCGGAGCTTGGTCAAGTTCATGTCCATCGAGTCGGTGATGCCATCCAACCTCCTCATCCTCCGTTGTCCCTGTCTCCTCCTGCTTTTGATCTTTCCCATTTTCAGGGTCTTTTCTAAGGAGTCAGTTCTTCACATCAGGTGGCCAAAGTATTAGAGCTTCCACATCAGTCCTTCCAATGAATATTCAGGACTGATTTTCTTTAGGATCAAAGGAAATTGACTGGTTTGATCGCCTTGCAGGTCCAAGGGACTCTCAAGAGTCTTCTCCAACAGTTCAAAAGCATCAATTCTTTGGCGCTCAGCTTTCTTTATGGCCTAACTTGCACATCCATATGTGACTACTGGAAAAACCATAGCTTTGACTAGATGGACCTTTGTTGGCAGAGTAATGTCTCTGCTTTTTAATATACTGTCTAGGTTGCTCATAGCTTTACTTCCAAGGAGCAAGTGTCTTTTAATTTCATGGCTGCAGTCACAATCTGAAGTGTTTTTAGAGCCCAACAATATTGCATAGGAACCTGGAATGTTAAGTCCATGAATCCAGGCAAATTGGAAGTGTGTGAGATGGTGAGTGAACATTGACATTTTAAGAATCAGTGAACTAAAATGGACCAGAATGGGTGAATTTAATTCAGAGTGGTTAATGATCAAAACAATCTCCAAGAAAAAGAAATGCAAAAAGGGAAAATGGTTGTCTGAGAAGGCCTTAAAATAGCTGAGAAAAGAAGAAAAGTGAAAGGCAAAGGAGAAAAATGCAACCAGAGGACATACTATTCAGCACTGATTAGTGAATTATTTGGCCTCCTGGATAGCTCACCTTGTACTGAGCTACCTGCCTGCCTGCAGGAGACCCCAGTTCCATCCCTGGGTTGGGAAGATCCCCTAGAGAAGGGATAGGCTATCCACTCCAGTATTCTTGGACTTCCCTGGTGGCTCAGACTGTAAAGAATCCACCTGCAATACAGAAGACCTGGGTTTGATCCCTGTGTTGGAAAGATCCCCTGGAGGAGGGCATGGCAACCCACTCCAGTATTCTTGCCTGGAGAAACCCCATGGACAGAGGAGCTTGGCAGGCTACAGTCCATGGGGGTCATGAAGAGTTGAGCATGACTAAGTGACTAAGCACAGCACAGCACAGTGAATTATTTTTCAAAATTGTAATGTGTTTTACAATTAATTGTCTACTACTACAGACATTATTCAGTTTTTATAAAATAGAATAGAAAACAGTGAAAACTCATTTAATCAAAGAACAGAAAATCTTTTTCAATTTAATCTTAAATATTAGAAATTTTCAGATTCAAATTCATGAATAATCTTGGGAACACATTTTATACCTGGAAATATACTCAAATACACTTTCAGTCAGATTTAATGACTCTAAATCAGAAAATTCTAGTAGTATAATCATGATTTCTATAATCTATGCCAAGGTGGAAACATCATTTAATTAAGATTATTTAATTTACAAAATTATCTTTCATCTTTGATTACATTGAATCTTGTTTCCTTAAACATAAAATAAGACTTATATTCAGTGTCTCTTGAATGTAGCTCTAAGGAATACATTAATAAGTAAAAACTATATTCTTTTTTATTGATAATGTTTGTGAAGAAAATGGCCGAAACAAGGTTTTTAGGCTCTGAGCCATATTTTTGAAAATTAAGACATTGTTGCATAGAAAAGGAGAGTCAGCCAAAGTCCTTACCACTATATATGAAACATGTAAAATATAAGAAAATTAATCTCATGATGATAGCTTAAAATAAAAAGGAGACTGTGCAAAAAAAAATAAAGAATTATTAGAGAAATGCAGAAAAACTACAAAGAGTCATCACCTTATGTCAGCCAGAATGATCACATCAAAATGTCTACAAATAATAAATACTGGAGAGGGTGTATAGAAAAGAGAACCCTCCTATACTGTTGGTGGGAATGTAAATTGGTACAACCACTATGGAGAATGGTATGGAGATTCCTTAAAAAAAAAAAAAAAAAGAGTTGCCATGTGATCCTACAATCCCATTCCTTAGCATATATCTGGAGAAAAAATAATAATTTGAAAAGATATATTCACTCTAGTGTTCATAGCAGCACTGTTTACAATGGCCAAGATATGGAAGCCACTTAAGCATCCATGGACAGATAAATGGAAAAAGAAGATACGGTGTATACACACACACACACACAATGGAATATTACTCAGCCATAAAAAGAATGAAGTAATGCCATTTGCAGCAACATAGATGGACCTAGAAATTATCATGCTAAGTAAGTCAGAGAAAGACAAATATCATACAGTGTTATTTACATGTATAATCTTAAAAGATTATACAAAAGAACTTATTTCCAAAACAGGACTAGACTCACAGGCATAGAATACAAACTTAAGGTTACCCAAGGGGAAAGGAAGGAGGGAGGGAGGGAATTGGAGAAGGAAATGGCTACCCACTCCAGTATTCTTGCCTGGAGAATCCCAAGGCCAGAGGAACAGGCTACAGTCCATGGGGTCGCAAGAGTCAGACACGACTGAGTGACTTTCACTACTGCTACTTCACTACTACCATATAGTCACTGCCATATATAAAATAGATAACAAATATCTAGCAGAGGGAACTACACTCAATATTTTGTAATAACCTATTTGGGAAAAGAATCTGAAAAGGAATATATATGTATAACTGAATTACTTTATTGTATATCTGAAACTAACACAACATTGTAAATCAGCTATATTTCAATAAAAAATAAAAAGACCAAAAAAAAAAAAAGAATTGCCCTATTTCACTTTAGTAATTTTTTTTAGACAAGGCAGGGTCATGATGCTAGTTTGTCGCAGGCCCCTGTTTTAGACCCTTCCAATGAAGACTGAAGCAGAATCAGGAACCACTTTGTAATTTTTCCACACTTTGTAAATATCTAAACCACAGTTGTGAAATGAGCGTTTCCCTTAGATTGTAAGCAGTTCAGTGTAAGGGACTACCTTTTATGAACTCTGAGTGCTTAAACCAGGGCCAAAATCTTTCTAATCACAATTAATTGAATTTGTTACCTAGTTGAATTAAAGCTTTGGTGAATTAAACCTTCAACTTTACTTCTTGGGCAAGTTTTCTGTGGCCTATAAACACAGGTAAAAATAATTCTACATGCTTAAAGATATAACCAAGTCATTTTTCCATGATTAATTCACTTCTGTCTTATCAAAACCTTCAAAAGTATACCATGCAATGGTTTGGAAAATTTTGTTGATTTGCTTGATATCAGTTGTGTGTATTTATTATGAATGTCAGGGCTTTTTGCTTATAGTGAATATCAGGGCTTAATTTATATTGCTTTCATACTATGAATGCACTTCAAACATTCATATGTTTATTTCATATTTATTTCAACAAATATTTCATATTTATTTCAACAAATAAATAACAGGTGTTGAAATTCAACATGAATGCATTATAGGCAATAAAGTCTACTCATTTAGATATAAAATGCAATATTTCAATTTATGTAGTTAGAAAATTTAAAGAAGTGTCTATATAACCAAGAAAAATAAAATAGTTATTACAGTCTAATGTATATTGAAATACTAGTTTAATATTTTCATCAAATAATTACCTAATGAGACTATTCAATGGGAATTAAAAGAATTTAGAATGTCATAAATTTGAAAGGGCTTCCTTGATGGCTCAGTGATAAATAATCCTCCTGCCAATGTAGGAGTCACAGATACAATCCCTGCTTTGGGAAGATCCTCTGGAGAAGGAAATGGTAACCCACTCCAATATTCTTGCCTGGAGAATCCCATGGACAGAGGAGTCTGGCGGGCTATAGTCCGTGGGGTCACAAAAGAGTCAGACACGACTTAGCAACTGGACGATAACATAAACTTGAGAAATATAATTTTTTCTAAAGTGTTTTAATTTCATGAACACCCTTCAACATGCCAGGCCTTCCTGCTCTTTTTTGAACAGAAATGAAAATATAGTTGATTTTGTTTCTTTCTCTAATTTGTTCCTTTCTCATGATGTGGTGGTTTAGTTGCTGAGTCCCGTCCTACTCATGGACTGTAGCCCGCTGGTTCCTCTTTCCATGGGATTTCCCATACCAGAGAATAGTGAAGTGGGTTACCATTTCTTTCTCCATAGGATTTTCCTGACCGAGGGTTCGAACCCACATCTTCTGCATTGCAGGCAGATTCTTTATCACTGAGTCATCAGGGAAGCCCCTTTCTCCTGATTACAAGATAAACTTTAGATTTTTGTATACCTGGAAGTGAAAATCCATTGGTTGCAAACTATCTTAATTTTAGACTTGCCTGTAGCAAAGCATTTAAAGAGGTCTTTGTAAAAAGATGCTGACACTGAATTAGAAGCCACTTTCATTTGTGTAGAGGCGGCTGAATGAGACCCATTAACTTCAGTTGGAATTGAACAGCCACCCTGGGAAAGCTTGTCCAAGAGAAAATGAGCATAATCAAATTTAAAGTAAGGTGTATGAGAACATCTGAAAGTTTAATGTGATGCAAAGTGTTTCAATGTGGCCTGTTAGGCACACCTAGAAGCCTATTTAAAAAGTCTAGACAGGCAATAAACATAGCTACCAGAGAAAATAGAGATTCCAGATGCCCATGGGATTTTCCTTTAGTGAGGAAATAATTTGAACTATACATAAACCACTTTCTACTCTCAGATAACTTTTAGATAGGTTAATTTTAAGTGGGAAGTCACATTTAAATATTTTCTTAAAATGTGTCCTGATTATTCCTCAGAACCCTATGGCTTTACCCTTCTGTAAACAAGAAACAAACAAATAAGTCCCTTAAGCTTCTATTTTAAATACTCTAAGAGGGCTTGTCATTTAAAGGTACTACTTTTCCCAGGGTTTTTAGAAACAAATAATTGATCTTTAATGATAACTTCTATAAATCCAGAACTCTATGTGTATATTTTACTATTTTTTTCTACTGTTGGGGAAAATTTTTACTTAGATCTAGATTATGTAACTATCCACCTTTAAGGACACACGTAGCTGTATACACATGTATATTAATCTGTCTACTTTTGCATTTGGAAGATAATTCTTGGAAAAGGTTGTGTTAAAAGATAAGCTGAAACACGTTAAAATTTTCAGGAGTGTATTTGAGCATATGCCCATTTGAATTGGGCAGTGCCAAACCAACAGTGGTTAGGAGCACCCCATTGATAGGAGCAGAAGGGGCTGTGAAGCAGAGGTGGGTTATGCAGGAGATGAGGCAGCAAAGCAAGGAAATTATTTGATTGGCCATAGCTTAAATAGTTACCTTGTTTGGGAAAATTGGTTGCTGGTGATTGGTTGTTCTTGATTTTCTTGATTCCAATGCATTGTTTCTGACTTAGGTCTTGTGTTTTTTCAGTTTGTTCCTGTAGGCTACCAAAGCATAAGGGCTACAGAGGTCTAATGGCCTCCTTGGTTAAACACATTAACAGAAGAATGGAATCAGTGTTTCTGTGCCTTGTAAATGCACATGTGGGGATTAAGGCTGAAGACAACAGACTCCCTTAGCACTGATTTATTTAACTTCCTAATTTCTAGTAAATACAATCATCTCCAGGATCCATGGAATAAGTCATTCAAATTTTACAGAAGCATGGAAGCATAAAAGAAATCAGTTAAGTGTTTGATTATGACAGTATTTACAGTCGTATCAGGATTTTACCAGAGATGGTGCTTATGGTTTCAAGGATATTTCATAAGAAAAGCACCAGTCATGAGCATGGCAGCAGCTGACAACCAGAATATGTTATAGGACATTTCATATTTATCAGAAAAAAAAAGACACTAATGAGGCTTGTGTAATTCTCTCTGTTGTTGTTTAGTCACACAGTCATGTCTGACTCTTTGCGACCCCATGGACTGCAGCACGCCAGGCTTACCTGTCCATCACGACCTCCTGGAATTAACCCAAACTCATGTGCATCGAGTTGGTGATGCCATCCAGCCATCTCATCCTCTGTCGTCCCCTTCTCTTTTTGCCTTCAATCTTTCCCAGCATCAGGGTCTTTTCCAATCAGGTTCTTCATGTCAGGTGGCCAAAGTGTTGGAGCTACAGCCTCAGCATCAATTCCTCCAATGAATATTATATTAGTAGTATATTAATAATAATATATAATTTTATTAGTTCATACATTGAAATTCACCAATATCTCTGAAAATCACATACTAAAAAATACAATAGAGGAAAGATATAAATTGATAAATTCATCTCAAAGGTACTCTGTATTTTGAGGGAGTAAAAACAAAATAATTACTTTAAGAAAATATGTGTTTATATCTATTTTTACCTGCCATGTCTGGCAATAGAGAACTCAGTTAAAAACAAAGGTTAAAAAAACAGTCAGATCAGATATACTTATCAGAAAAGTAAATTTATGTCAAAATTGGGATGGGATGGGGGATGTGAGGGAGGTTCCAGAGGTAGGGGAAATATATTATACTTATGGCTGATTCATGTTGTAAGGCAGAAACCAACCCAACATTGTAAAGCAATTATCCTCCATTTAAAAATAAAGTTTGAACACTATTGCAATAAAAAAATCAAAATCTTATTTTTAAAATACTTTGAAATTTTAATTTTATAATGTTGCTAAATACTTTTAAAGTCAAATTGATCTGTTGACTAATAATTTTTAAAAAGCAATGCTTCTTTGATCATTCCACGTCACGTCATCTTATTTCTGTCCATCCCCTGAGACAACTGCACTGAGTGCTGAACTCTTCTGTCTACCCCCAAATTTCTAAATAATCCCTTTACTGACATTCTGTGATTTTTTTAAAAAGCCTTATCCGCGGTTTCTTACTACAGAAGATGAGGAGTATCGTTTTTGTTTCATCCTTCCTAAATATTTCTCATTCATCTTCTCTAGGTATGGTTATGTCACATATGTTTTTAGAAACCTGATATTTATTATCTAAATGATTGCTAATGGTGGTGTCAATCAGTACTCTAGTAGCATTTCTTACTTCTTTTGCGTGATGTTTCCCAGCGTTCAATACTTGTCCCCCTCATTGGTTTAGTTGCGTTACTAATGAGTTTTTCCAGTAGTCATGTATGGATGTGAGAGCTGGACTGTAAACAAAGCTGGGTGCCAAAGAATTGATGCTTTTGAACTGTGATGTTGGAGAAGACTCTTGAGAGTCCCTTGGACTGCAAGGAGATTCAACCAGTCCATCTTAAAGGAAATCAGTCCTGAGTATTCATTGGAAGGACTGATGCTGAAGCTGAAACTCCAATATTTTGGCCATCTGAGGCGAAGAACTGACTCATTGGAAAAGACTCTGATGCTGGGAGGGATTGGGGGCAGGAGGAGAAGGGGACGACAGAGGATGAGATGTTTGGATGGCTTCACTGACTCAATGGACATGAGTTTGAGTAGGGTCTGGGAGTTGGTGATGAACAGGGAAGCCTGGCATGCTGAAGTCCATGGGGTTGCAAAGAGTCAGACATGACTGAGCAAATGAACTGAACTGAACTAAACTAAATGAATTCCAAAAATTTCCCATAAAACGCCTCTAAATATACTCAAACATTAAGTTTTCATTTATTTTATTATTTTCCATACAATTTCCATAGCATAATTTCCTATGAAAGTTTCCAATATTTTACTATTATTTGGGACTAGTTTGGATGATTTGTCTGTAGACATGTTGCATGCCCAGGTCGTTATTTCTTTTAGGTTCTCTTTGCCTTAGTTAGTGACAACCACCTCCTGTGGGTTTCCCTAAAATATGTGAAGTCTCAGGGAAAGTATTATTTTGTTGGCCTCTATAATTATAAACAATTCTATTTAAAATGTATAACAGAATTCATGATCTCCTTGAACCATAGTAAATAATTGATGAAATTTAAACATAATTTGAAGACAAAATTATTCCTCATTACTCACAATGCTACATCATTCATTGTGTTGCTTTTGAATACTGGTTTCCAAAGGCTTAGATTTTATTATGTTTGTTTGATGATGACTCCAGTAACACATCTTACATGGGGAATGCAGGAAAATAGGAATAATATGTTTTTCTTGTCTTGTTGAATTTATCATTCAACATATATGGTATAGTGTAAATGCAGAACAGTACACCTTCCAACCATATCTCCTCTTGAACTCTTTATGCCAGAACTACTTCATCCCTAGTGACCTTCTTCAGTGTTGATCATGTCCCTGTCTTCGACACATCAGGTGAGACTCTCAAGGAATACACCCCAATGTTCATTGCGGCACTATCTATGCTAGCCAAAATGTGGAAGCAACCTAAATGTCCATCAACAGAGGGATGAATAAATAGGTGGTACATATATACAATGGGATATCACTCATCCATAAAAAGAAACAAAATTGTACCATTTGCAGAGATGTGGAAAGACCTAGAGACTGTGTGTACAATGGAATATTACTCATCCATAAAAAAGAAACAAACTTTTACCATTTGCAGAGATGTGGATGGACCTGGAGACTGTCATAGAGAGTGAAGTACATCAGAAAGAGAAAAACAAACATCTTATTATATCTCTTGTATGAAGAATTTAGAAAAGTGAAATAGATGATCTTATTTGCCAAGCAGAAATAGAGGCACACATATAGAGGACAAACATATGGATACCAACAGGGAAGGGGGGGCTAGAGGAATTAGGAGATTGGGATTGGCACATATACACTACTGATACTATGTGTAAAATTGATAACTAATGAGAAGCTACTGTATAGCATGGGGAATTTTACTCAATGATATCTGGTGATCTAAATGGGAAGGAAATCCAAAAAGGAGGAGGTATAGTAAATTATATATATCTGATTCATTTTCCTGTGTGGTAGAAACTAACACGACATTGTATAGCAAGCTTATTCCAATAAAAATTAATTAAAAAAATAAAGACAACCTTCTTAGGAAGCCTCTCCTAATTACAAAAAAAAGAAAAGAAAAGAAAAGGTGTATGTTGGCATACAGTCCATATGACAATCCATGTGTTTGTGAATGTATACATATAATGCATATATTCTTGTGTCTATACATTTGTATGCTTACATGCATGTTAATATATTAATCTTCACAGGAGGTACTAGTGGCAAAGAACCCTCCTTCCAATGCAGGAGGATGTAAGAGATGTGGTTTCGATCCTTGGGAAGATCCCCTGGAGGTATATAGGGCTTTCCTGATAGCTCAGTTGGTAAAGAATCCGCCTGTAATGCAGGAGACCCTGGTTCAATTCCTGGGTCGGGAAGATCCACTGGAGAAGGGTAGGCTACCCACTCCTGTGTTCTTGGGCTTCCTTTATAGCTCAGATGGTAAAGAATCTGCCTGCAATGCAGGAGACCTGTGTTTGATCCCTGGGTTGGGAAGATCCCCTGGGGTTGGGAAGATACCCTGGAGAAGGGAAAGGCTACCCACTTCAGTATTCTGGCCTGGAGAATCCCATGGACTGTTACATAATACATATATGCATATATATATATATATATATATATATATATATATATATATATATATGAACTGAACAAGGCAAACCATTCAATACCATATTAATCCAAGCCTATGCCCCAAACAGTAACGCTGAAGAAGCTGAAGTTGAATGGTTCTATGAAGACCTACAAGACCTTTTAGAACTAACACCCAAAAAGATGTCCTTTTCATTATAGGGGACTGGAATGCAAAAGTAGGAAGTCAAGAAACACCTGGAGTAACAGGCAAATTTGACCTGGGAGTACAGAATGAAGCAGGGTAAAGTCTAATAGAGTTTTGCCAAGAGTCGCACAGGTCATAGCAAACACACTCTTCCAACAACACAAGAGAAGACTCTATACATGGACATCACCAGATGGTCAACACCGAAATCAGATTGATTATATTCTTTGCAGCCAAAGATGGAGAAGCTGTATACAGTCAGCAGAAACAAGACCAGGAGCCGACTGTGGCTCAGATCATGAGCTCCTTATTGACAAATTCAGACTTAAATTGAAGAAAGTAGGGAAAACCACTAGACCATTCAGGTATGACCTAAAACAAATCCCTTATGATTATACAGTGGAAATGAAAATAGAATTAAGGGACTAAATCTGATAGACAGAGTGCCTCTGTCCAGAACTATGGACAGAGGTTCATGACACTGTACAGGAGACAGGGATTAAGACCATCCCCATGGAAAAGAAATGCAAAAAAGCAAAATGGCTGTCTGGGGAGGCCTTACAAATAGCTGTGAAAATAAAAGAGGTGAAAAGCAAAGGATAAAAGGAAAGATATTCCCATTTGAATGCAGAGTTCCAAATAATAGCAAGGAGAGATAAGAAAGCCTTCCTCAGCTATCAGTGCAAAGAAATAGAGGAAAACAACAGAATGGGAAAGACTAGAGATCTCTTCAACAAAATTAGAGATACCAAGGGAACATTTCATGCAAAGATGGGCTCGATAAAGGACAGATGGTATGGACCTAACAGAAGCAGAAGATATTAAGAAGAGGTGGCAAGAATACACAGAAGAACTGTTCAAAAAAATCTTCATGACCCCGATAATCATGATGGTGTGATCACTCACCTAGAGCCAGACATCCTGGTATGTGAAGTCAAGAGGACCTTAGAAAGCATCACTATGAACAAAGCTAGTGGAGGTGATGGCATTCCAGTTGAGCTATTTCAAATCCTGAAAGATGATGCTGTGAAAGTGCTGCACTCAATATGCCAGCAAATTTGGAAAACTCAGCAGTGGCCAAAGGACTGAAAAGGTCAGTGTTCATTCCAATCCCAAAGAAGGGTAATGCCAAAGAATGCTCAAATTACCACACAATTGCACTCATCTCACACGCTAATAAAGTAATGCTCAAAATTGTCCAAGCCAGGCTTCAGCAATACGTGAACCATGAACTTCCAGATGTTCAAGCTGGTTTTAGAAAAGGGAGAGGAACCAGAGATCAAATTGCCAACATCTGCTGGATTGTCAAAAAAGCAAGAGAGTTCCAGAAAAACATCTATTTCTGTTTTATTGATTATGCCAAAGCCTTTGACTGTGTGGATCACAATAAACTGTGGAAAATTTTGAAAGAAATGGGAATACCAGACCACCTGACCTGCCTCTTGAGAAACCTATAAGCAGTACATGGAACAATAGACTGGTTCCAAATAGGAAAAGGAGTACATCAAGGCTATATAGTATCACCCTGCTTATTTAACTTCTATGCAGAGTACATCATGAGAAACGCTGGACTGGAGAAAGCACAAGCTGGGATCAAGATTCCTGGGGGAAATATCAATAACCTTAGATATCCAGATGATACCACCCTTATGGCAGAAAGTGAAGAGGAACTAAAAAGCCTCTTGATGAAAGTGAAAGTGGAGAGAGAAAATGTTGGCTTAAAGCTCAACATTCAGAAAATGAAGATCATGGCATCTGGTCCCACCACTTCATGGGAATAGATGGAGAAACAGTGGAAACAGTGTCAGACTATATTTTGGGGGGCTCCAAAATCATGGCAGATGATGATTGCAGCCATGAAATTAAAAGATGCTTACTCCTTGGAAGGAAAGTTATAACCAACCTAGATATCATATTCAAAAGCAGAGACCTTACTTTGTCAACAAAAGTCTGTCTAGTCAAGGCTATGGTTTTTCCAGTGGTCATGTATGGATGTGAGAGCTGGACTGTGAAGAAAGCTGAGTGCTGAAGAATTGATGCTTTTGAACTGTGGTGTTGGAGAAGACTCTTGAGAGTCCCTTGGACTGCAAGGCGATCCAACCAGTCCATTCTGAAGGAGATCAGCCCTGGGATTTCTTTGGACAAAATGATGCTGAAGTTGAAACTCCAATACTTTGGCCACTTCATGTGAAGAGTTGACTCATTGGAAAAGACTCTGATGCTCTGAAGGATTGGGCACAGGAGAAGGGGTGACAGAGGATGAGATGGCTGGATGGCATCACGGACTCGATGCACATGAGTTTGAGCAAGCTCTGGGAGTTGGTGATAGACAGGGAAGCCTAGTGTGCTGCGATTAATGAGGTCGTAAAGAGTCTGACACAACTGAGTGACTGAACTGAACTGAATACATCTTTTAAAAATTAAGTTCTGTTTCATATTTCAGTAAATCAACGTAAAAACTCTACCGTAGAAACATTGAATACAGTAGAATTTTATTTAAATTGTCTCTTCCCATTCAAAATATTACTGAGATTCACATGAGTGAATGAACTTAGTTGTGAGTATTGCTGAAACAAAGCAGTTGATGCTTTCTTCCACCATTGAAGAATGATTAAACAAAATAAGATTTTGCCCTTTTCCTTCTTCAAGAATTAGCTATTAATTCTTGAAGAAGGAAGGTTTCTTTTTTGATTGTCTTGAGTTGGCAAGGTACAAGTTGTATGACAAGTTGTCTGAAGGTCCATTTTTACTTTTACTTTTTCCATTTTATTGCTCAGGATACAATAATTTACTCTCTGTACAAGGTAAATATTTAAAAAGCAGAGAGTAAATAATAGTTGTTTTTTTGTAAATTGCAAAATAATAGTTGAAATTTTTAAATTAAACCTATGGCATATTTCATTCTTGCACATTGAAATGTATTTATACATGTATTTGAATGAGGAAGAAGACCATTTATGTGAGGTGACTTTCTTTGGTAGTGCTCTACAGACTGCATAAGGCTAGAGATGCAATAAATATTGCTGGAGAAAAGAATGGCAGAACCCAGTCAGTCTCCACATGCACAATAAACTATTTTTTCCACCATGATATGGAGCCTGGAAAAACTGTCATATGAAACACTCTTCTAGATGTGTTTCCTATTAAAAAAAATAAATGTTTTATTTTGAAATAATTTCAGACTTACAGAAAAAGATACAAAACTGACTCAGAGAATTTCAGTAAATCTTTCACGTATTAATCAATACAGTATACTAACGCATATATATGGAATTTAGAAAGATGGTAACAATAACCCGGTGTACAAGACAGCAAAAGAGACACTGATGTATAGAACAGTCTTATGGACTCTGTGGGAAAGGGAGAGGGTGGGAAGATTTGGGAGAATGACATTGAAACATGTAAAATATCATGTAAGAAACGAGTTGCCAGTCCAGGTTCGATGCACGATAATGGATGCTTGGGGCTAGTGCACTGGGACGACCCAGAGGGATGGTATGGGGAGGGAGGAGGGAGGAGAGTTCAGGATGGGGAACACATGTATACCTGTGGTGGATTCATTTTGATATTTGGCAAAACTAATACAATTATGTAAAGTTTAAAAATAAAATAAAATTTAAAAAAAAAGAACCTAATATTATTTATCAACCTCCAACATTTAGCACCTTGAAACAGCAAACATTTATTATCTCACACAGTGTCTGGATTCAGGAATCTGGTAACACTTTAGCTGAACGATTCTGGTTCAATTTCTTCATCAAGTTGTAGCCAAGCTATTGACTAGGGCTGCTGTCATCAGAAGGGACTGGAAAGTCTGCTTTTAAACATTTATGGCGGTTGACAAGCAGCTTTAGTTCTTTGGTTTGACCTGTGGACTTCCCCATAGGGCTACTCACCTGACAGGATAGCTAGCTTTCTAGAGAGAAGGGAGCAGGCAATGAGAGAGGAGGCAGGGAAAATAGGGAGAGAGAGATGCCTTTTATGACATAATTTCAGATTCATACTCCCTGATTTCTTATTCTTTTTGATAGAAGCAAATCATTAAATCCAGGCCAAACTCAAGGGGAGAGGAATTGCCCTGTACTTGAAGGAAGAAGTAACAAGTGTGCACATATTTTCAAAGCCACTGACCCAACTTACCCAAATGTTAGTAATTTATTCCATTTGCCTTACCATTCTCTCGTCCTCTCTTATCATTTATTTATTTATTTGTTTATTTTTTGGAGGGGCCCTTTGAAAGTAAGTTCTAGATATGATGCCTCCTTCTAAAAGTTTAACTCTGTGGGAGAGGGAGAAGGTGGGATGATTTGGGAGAATGACATTGGAAACATGTATAATATCATATAAGAAATGAATTGCCAGTCCAGGTTTGATGCAGGATACAGGATGCTTGGGGCTGGTGCACTGGGATGACCCAGAGGGATGGTATGGGGAGGGAGATGGGAAGGGGGTTAAGGAATGGGGAGCACGTGTACACCCGTGGCGGATTCATGTTGATATATGGCAAAACCAATACAATATTGTGAAGTAATTAGCCTCCAATTAACAAAATAAATTTATATTTTTTAAAAAATAAAAGCTTAACTATATTTTGCTAAAAGCAAGGCCATTCTACATAACCATTAAAAATTTCAAAATCAGGGAAGTAACACTGATACAATATTATTGTCTAATACACAAACCTTATCAAGTTTTCCAGTTGTCCTACTAATGCCCTTGTTAAAAGAAAAAAAAATAACTTGGTCTTTGACCAATCTGTAATTAGGCAATGAATTTAATTGCTATATACTTTCCCCTCCTCTTTCTTCTTTCTTTCTTTTTTCTTCTCTTCCCTTTTCTCTTCTTTCTCCCTTCCTTCTTCCCTCCCACATCCCTTCTTCCCTCCCTCCTGTTTTCTTTCCTATCACTTAAAGTAGAACAATAACTTAGGTTTTCTTGTTTTCCATGATCTTGACTCTTTGAAATCTAAATAATATTTATGTTGTACATTGTTCTTCAGCTTTGAATTATCTGATATTTTTCATCATTTGATCTTGGTTATATGTATTTTGGGAGCAGCAATACCATGTATGTGATTCTCTGTGCTCCTCAGAGTATCATATGAGAAGATACGTATCTGTCTCTAATTATTACTACCTTTAATTTTTATCACTTGGTTAAAATGGTGCTTACCAGGTTTCTCTACTTAAATGTCGCTATTTTCTGTTTGTAGGTGAAAGTGAAGTCACTCAGTCATGTCACACTCTTAGTGACCCCATGGACTGCAGCCCACCAGGCTCCTCCGACCATGGGATTTTCCAGACAAGAGTACTGGAGTGGGGTGCGACTGCCTTCTCCTACCATATAGGGATATACTTTGATATTGTGTCAATATATTGTTTCATTTTAGCATGATGATTTTTGCCTGAAAGAATTAGTGCTGTGGCGGCTTTCACACAGTATTTAACTAAATACTTAGGCTAAATATTTACCAACATGTAAATAAATGGATGAGATGGTTAGACAGCATCGCTGACTCAACGGGCATGAATTTGAGTAAACTCTGGGAGATAGTGGAGGACAGAGGAGCCTGGAGTGCTGCAGCCCATGGGGTTGCAAAAAGCTGGACATTACTTAGTGACTGAACAACATACTAGTGAGAAGTCAGTGCTGAAACTGAGCATCCTAGGATTAAGAAATCAAGTAAAGATACTGTGTATAACAGAATCCATGCTTCTCGCTTCAAAGAATTTCAAATGCAGAAAGGGAGGAGGATGACTTGTATTCTGTGTGTACACATGTGTGCAGGTATTTCTTGGATGATTTCTCTAAAGGGTCTTAATTCAGTGATCCTAGTAGCAATGACATACTTAGCACCTAGAACCCGCATTTGATTTCTAAGCCAACTAAGAGTGACCAGATTTCTTAGTGAAACTGCTGATTTCAGGATTGGTGCTGGCAAGGTACCAAAAGATCTTGAAACATTTTGCTATGCCAGAAATAAGGAAAGGCTCAAAGAATGACGGATGCACATTAGAAAGATACAGGAACCAGCTTTAAAGGCCTCCCAATGAACAAGTTATGAGTACTTTGACTATAAAAATATATAATGATAGTAACAGATTACAGAATATAATTAAATACTTCTTGAAAAAATACATACCAAGAAGGGAAAGCTCTCTCTTAACAACAGACAGAGAGCTAATAAATGCATAATTAGGGAGAGAATGAGAAAACTGTCATACTTTAATAAATCCCATGAAATGCTCTTGGTAAGCCGAGCAGTTGATAATTCATGTCCACTTCATCTGTGTATGATTAATTACTCTGGGTTTGGGTTTGGCCTGAATAAAATTGGTTGCATTTATTGTGCAACTCTTAGACTGCTAGTTTTCTTCTACATTTATTAACCGTATATGAACATGAATAAAACTGTTATGATTCGAGGAATAACATTTAGTTACTGTAAATTATTTTATTGTGAATTATTTTATTTATAACTCTCAAATCCATATGAAAATGATCATTAATAACATATTGCCTGAAAAACGCCTGGCACAGGTGCCCTCATGCTGTGCATGAGAACTTCAATCTAGATAAAAGCTATAGTTCTCATTCCACTTGAAATAGAAAATCTGATAAATGCTTTTATTTCTTTACTGACAATTTTATCTCTGAAGAGTTAACAAGAGTTAAAGGAACTGCTTCTCTGAGCAATCATCACAGAAAAGGAAGTGATGATGGAAACAGAGATACTAATCATATCATTAAACTGTCTGAGATAGCTGTGAAAGGCAATATCCATCATTGTCAGGCTTGCACAATAAACTTGAGGAAAGAACATTGCAATATTTTACTGAAAATTTTCAAATTTAAAATTTACCCCATCTAAGAAAATTTATATTTCTAAAAACATGAATTTATGATATTTTGCCTTAAAATTTGTCAGATTGGCCATTGCTTGCAAGATAGTTTGAAACTGTTAGCGAGGCATTTATGGTATGGTCTTGCTAATATTTCACTTGTGTCTTTCAATTACCCCAATGACCCACTCAATCTTGATAAACAGTCATACACAACCATGACCCAACTTCACATATACATATATACACATACAGAAAATTCACAAATCTCTCTACTCTGGTATTTTGTATTTGCATTTTTCTAAAAATGCTCAGGAGAAGGCAATGGCACCCCACTCCAGTACTCTTGCCTGGAAAATCCCATGGATGGAGGAGCCTGGTAGGCTGCAGTCCATGGGGTCGCTGAGAGTCGGACACGACTGAGCGACTTCCCTTTCACTTTTCACTTTCATGCATTGGAGAAGGAAATGGCAGCCCACTCCAGTGTTCTTGCCTGGAGAATCCCAGGGACGGGGGAACCTGGTGGGCTGCCGTCTATGGGGTCACACAGAGTTGGACATGACTGAAGTGACTTAGCATAGCATAGCAAAATGCTCTGCTCTGTGACATTTGTGTTCCTTTGGAATTTTCTTCTGCCCAGTACTTCTTCTTTTCCACTCTAACTTTTCTGTTTGGCAAATCTAATCTTTCCCTCAAGATTCCTATTATTTCTGCCTTTATGTAGTCTAGTCTTCCTCATCCTCTAAGACCCAGCTAATTTCCATATCTTCATTGTTTCCATTATACTTTCAGTATACCTTTCTCAATGCATATCTAAGAATTTTAACAAGCTTCATATAATCTATCTCAAATATGATACTATGTTTCTTAACGTTAGGGGCTTTAACTTTGTTCTCCTTTGACTTTGCAGTAATATTCACACTGTGTGAATCAAATTCAACACGTATTTGTTTTTTGTGAGAAGTGAAATTTATATTTGGAACATATAGTCACTAAAATGTAAAATTCACTAAAATATAGAATAGTATCTGGCACTTAATCGTCTAAACATTATTACATAAGCATTTGTTGAGTATTCACAAATACTATCAAGAATGGAAAAGAGGTGAACCTTTTTGCATCATTAAACTTCCACATGGTATATTCCAGTGAGCACAGTTTTTATTTAATAAAAGTTCAAATTCCAAAGATGGGAGCAGCTTCCCTGAAAAATTAGAAAGTCAAGAGGTACCTGGAGTAACAGACAAATTTGGCCTTGGAGTACAAAATGAAGCAATTCAAAGGCTAACAGAGTTCTGCCAAGAGAACACACTGGTCATAGCAAACACCCTCTTCCAACAACACAAGAGATAACTCTACACGTGGACATCACCAGATGATCAATAAAGAAATTATATTGATTATATTCTTTGTAGCCAAAGATAGAAAAGCTCTATACAGTCAGCAAAAACAAGATGGGGAGCTGACTGTGGCTCAGATCAAGAACTCCTTATTGCAAAATTCAGGCTTATATTGAAGTACATAGGAAAAACCAGTTGGCTGTTCAGGTATGACCTAAATCAAACCCCTTACAATTATACAGTGGCCGTGACAAATAGATTCAAGGGATTAGATCTGATAGATAGAGTGCCTGAAGAACTATGGATAGAGGTTTGTAAAACTGTACAGGAAGCTGTGTTCAAAACCATCCCCAAGAAAAAGGAATACAAAAAGGCAAAATGGTTGTCTTAGGAAGCCTTACAAATAGCTAAGAAGAGAAACTGTAGAAAATTTGTAAAGAAATGGGAATACCAGACCACCTTACTTGTCTCCTAAGAAACCTCTATGAAGGTCAAGAAGCAGCAGAATCAGACATGGAACAATGGACTGGTTCAAAATTGGGAAAGGGTATGTCAAGGCTGTATTTTGTCACTCTGCTTACTTAACTTGTATGTAGAGTACCTCACGTGAAATGCCAGGCTGGATGAAGCACAAGCTGGAATCAAGATTGCCAGGAGAAACAGCAAGGACCTCAGATATCCAAATGATACCACCCTTATGGCAGAAAGCGAAGAGGAATTAAAGAGCCTCTTGATAAAGGTAAAAGAGAGTGAAAACACTGGCTTAAAACTCAACGTTCAAAAAATGAAGATCATGGCATCCAGTCCTATCACTTTATGGCAAAAAAATGGAGAAACAAAGGAAACAGAGACAGATTTATTTTCTTGGGCTCCAAAATCACTGTGGACTGTGACTGCAGCCATGAAATTAAAAGATGCTTGCTCCTTGAAAGAAAAGTAGTGACCAACCTAGACAGCATATTAAAAAGCAGAGACATTAATTTTCTGACAAATGTCCATCTAGTCAAAGCTATGGTTTTTCCAGTAGTCATGTATGGATGTGAGAGCTGGACGATAAAAAAGGCTGAGCACTGAGGAATAGATGCCTTCGAACTGTGGTGTTGGTGAAGACTCTTGAGAGTTTCTTGGATAGCAAGGAGATCTTTCTTAAATGAAATCAGTCTTTCTTAAGTGAAATCAACCCTGAATATTCATTGGAAGGACTGATGCTGAAACAAGCTCCAATACTTTGGCCACCTGATGCGAAAAGCCAACTCATTGGAAAAGACCCTGATGCTGGGAAAGATTGAAGTCAGGAGGAGATGGGTTGACAGAGGATGAGATGGTTGGATGGCATCACTGACTCCATGGACATGAGTTTGAGCAAGCTCTAGGAGACAGTGAAGGATAGGGAGGGAAGCCTGGTGCTCTGCTGTCAATGGGGTCACAAAGAGTCAGAAATGACTGAGTGACTGAACAACAACAAGATAGGAGTATCTAATTTGGATAGAAAAAAGTTGTTACATCAAACTGTACTAATTTTGAAGGAATTCTAATTCTAAAAAAACTAAAATACATTACAAATGTAAGAGACAGATCATCAGTAGACACCCACTGTGTGTGTGTTTTTGTTGTGCTCAGTTGCTCAGTCGTGCCTGACTCTGTGACTCTGTGGGCAGACTGTAGCCCATCAGGTTCCACTGTCCATGGGATTTTCCCGGCAAAAATACTGGAGTGGGTTGCCATTTCCTTCTCCATGGGATCATTGGGACCAGGGATCTAACCCTCATCTCTGTGTTTCCTGCACTGCAGGCAGATTCTTTACTGCTGAGCCATTATCTACTTCATTGTCAGGATAGACACAGAGATGAAAACTTCAGTTTAACTCAAAGTCCAGAAATAGAGGAAATATAGATATGACAGATAATTATTTGAATATATAATGGTTCAGAATTTTCAAAAACTGATGATAGACATAAATGAATATCAAGAAGCCTAAACCCACCTAGAGATATACCTAGCAGTTCACGGAAAAGCTGCTGAAAACCCCAAACAAAGTCAATCTTAAAAGGAACACGAAAAAAAAAAAAAGGAACACGAAGGATGAAAACAAAAGCTTCAAAGAAGTATCATTAACACTGAAGATTATTTTTCAAGATAAACTATGGAAACCAAAAGTAAAATAATAGCTTCAAGTAGGGAGAGCAAATAATTTCAACATAGACTTCTATACAGAGCAAAAGTTGTCCTTCATAAATTAAGGTAAAATAGAGACTGTATCACCAGTGAATACACATTAAATGGAAATGTAAAGAGCAGTTGTAGAAATAGTATTTACAGATGAAAACTATAGTAATCAGATAAAGAAAATGGAACCAAAAAGTAACAGGGGGTAAATACAAATAATGTTGTATTCAGTTAAAATTTATAGAGGGCTAAGATGTATGAAAGTAATAGCATAAAATATAGAAACATATTAAATGAAGTTAGAGAGTTTTAATATCCTTCCTTTGTGCAGATATGAACAAGCTATTTATACATATTTTACTTGGTGAATCAGGGATGATGTGGACAGAAAAATAATTTAGAAAGGGAAAATAAAATAGTGCATAGAAGTAGTATGTAATGGCAAGAAAGAAGAAATAAAGACTATATGGGGGAAAGTTCAGAAAAAGGTTGACTTACATGTATGTTGTTTATAAGAAAAACATAAATAAATTGAAAATAAATATATAGAAAATATACAAGATTAATCAAGAGAAAGTTGTCAAAATGTATCAATAGATTTAAAATAAAAGCATATTAGAGATAAAAAGGAACACACAATGATAGAATGATCAGTTTAATATGAAGATATAAGTATACCATTCATGTTCTTTCAGTGGAAGAATGGATAAATGGAGATTTAAAAAAATATGTTTGTAGTAAAGCAAGGTAAATGCTGTGCCACATGCAGCAGCATGGATGTATCTCAGAAGCCATGCGATTCATTAGTCTCATAGAGTCTATAGTTTTATTTATATGCGCTTCAAAAACAGATGCTAGTTGACTTTGAAGATGAGGATGATAGGGTTTGAAAGAGAATATGGGGCATCCGCATTGCTAGTAATGTTCTATTTCTCATTCTGAGTAATAATTCCATGGATATGTTCCTACTGTGCTAATTCATGAAGGTATACATTTATGGGTTGTGTTTCTTCATATATGTCACACCTGAATAAAAGGCTCATTTTTTAAGCAAGTATGTTGGTATAAAAATCATTAAAAAATAAAAGGACTTGTTTATTAAAGATAACATAGTGCTGGAAGTAATGTTAACATCACACAAAATGAATGCAATAGCAGTCCATATATTTTTGGAAGGGATAGATGGCTAAACTTGGCTTAGAACTTTTTAGCAACCAAAATGAAATGCAAACATGATTATAAAGATGTACAGTCTCCATAAGTTGAAGATCAACTGTGAAACAGAGTAGTGCAAATATTCCTGGTACAGAGACCACAGAGAAAATTCTTATTCATTCTCAAAAAAAGAAAAAAATGCATAATCTACTAAATGTTGTCTTCAACAATAACTTTAAAGTAAATATAGAGATGTTTCAGAAAACTCGAAGTTCAACTCATTAAAGCAAGAAAATAAATGGTAGGAATATTTGGGAGGGGAGGAAACTTAAGCAAAATTCCATATTACAATTTGTAAAAACAGGCTTCATTAGTTTATCTAGAGAGATTTAAATGTGTCACTAGAAAAATTGAACATAATGTTTCTTTTAATTCAATTTTTGTGAATCCTTCCTGTCAAGGTCACATTCCCTCACAACTTGGAATACAGCTATTCTGTTCTGCCAGTTTGTGTAGGACCATATGCTGCAACAATCAGTGAAACAGAAGGTAAGATTAACACCCTCTATGGAAAGTGAGGAGCCGAGAAGGGACAGGTGCCTGACCAGAAGGCCATGGCATATTCACGCAGAGGTAGACCTGGGTAGTTCCTGCCAAGCTTCTCTCCCCAAAATAAAAGCTTAGGGTATGTTCCAGCATATATATGAACAAGTAATGATGTCCACAAAGTTCTGAGGAATATAGGATAATTTCAAATATTGGATTTGGGAATATTTCTGTAAATGAAATGTCTCAAATATTACCTCTTTTTGCTCTCTTCTACCATCACCACACCATCAATGGCTCTGAATAAACATTTACTGTATTATTTATCCTGCAAAGAACTTACATATATTATCCACTTGGTACCTCAAATAGCCCAATAGTAATGGCAATGACAATAGTCATCAAATAATACTGATTGTAATCAGTCACCATGTTAAGATCTATGCATAATTATTATCATCCAGATAATTTAATCCTCCAGTGTTTTAAGAATTTACCTTAATAGTATCGTCTCTGTTAAATACATGAGGAGAATTAATGTGTAGGAAAGTTGAACATTCAAAGATGAATTTCAAGAACTAAGGTCTGAACCTAGATCTTTATGATTCTGTCAATTAGATGATCAAACTGTGCATGTCTCTGTGTGAGATTGTGTCTGTGTGCCTATTGTCTGTCAGTCAATTTCTTTTTCTTCAGTATTCTTATTGGTAAAAAACTGATAGATGTAAAGTGAGGATCAAAATTTTATACAAATATTAAAAATTTAAAAGCCCAGCTTAAAGCTAAAGGGAGAGCAACACTCTTCTGTCATCTTCTAGATTTGAAGACATCTGGGCCTGCTTAGAACTCCATATTGATTTAGGTACCTAGTCAGAGGGAGAAAGTCTGGAGGCTTCTGGGCCTGCTGAATCAGGCATTGGTTATCTTTACTTAGATAACATTCCTTTTCCCTTCTTTATTAACAATACTCTTTGATGGTGACTTTCCAAATGATCTCAATAGTAATTTCTAACAAAATATTTCACTGCCTACTTCACCAAAGGGGAGTGTTTGGCACATGAATGCAGTTAAGTCCATCAGTTTTTGAAACTGAATCTTGAGCTCAAGGACAGAAAACAGAGCAGAATTATTCTAATGGAAACCCTTAAAAATATTCCAATTCCTACTGCCTTATTTTCTTGAGTCACCCAGATTGTTTTTAGTCACGTTTTATCTGTATTACTGATTTTTTTCTCACTAAATCAGCCAGAGTTGGCTAAACCCAAAAGAATCTAGGTATTGATCAATCACACCACTTTTATTGCTTTTACTTATGAGAATCACATTTTGAAAGAAATTCTGTCAATAAGAGTGACTTCTGGAAATGATCATAAAAGTTAAATGGCAATAAACTATTTTCAAAGTATAAAAACCAGATCAGATCAGATCAGTCATTCAGTCGTGTCCGACTTTGCAACCCCATGAATCGCAGCACGCCAGGCCTCCCTGTCCATCACTAACTCCTGGAGTTCACTCAGACTCACGTCCATCGAGTCAGTGATGCCATCCAGCCATCTCATCCTCTGTCGTCCCCTTCTCCTCTTGCCCCCAACCCCTCCCAGCATCAGAGTCTTTTCCAATGAGTCAACTCTTCGCATGAGGTGGCCAAAGTACTGGAGTTTCAGCTTTAGCATCATTCCTTCCAAAGAAATCCCAGGGCTGATCTCCTTCAGAATGGACTGGTTGGATCTCCTTGCAGTCCAAGGGACTCTCAAGAGTCTTCTCCAACACCACAGTTCAAAAGTATCAATTCTTCGGCACTCAGCCTTCTTCTCTTCACTCTTCTTCACTCTTCTTCACTCTTCACTCTTCTTCACTCAGTCCAACTCTCACATCCATACATGACCACAGGAAAAATCATAGCCTTGACTAGACAAAGCTTTGTTGGCAAAGTAATGTCTCTGCTTTTGAATATGCTATCTAGGTTGGTCATAACTTTCCTTTCAAGGAGCAAGCGTCTTTTAATTTCATGGCTGCAGTCACCATCTGCAGTGATTTTGGAACCCAGAAAAATAAAGTCTGACACTGTTTCCACTGTTTCCCCATCTATTTGCCATGAAGTGATGGGACCAGATGCCATGATCTTCGTTTTCTGAATGTTGAGCTTTAAGCCAACTTTTTCACTCTCCTCTTTCACTTTCATCAAGAGGCTTTTGAGTTCCTCTTCACTTTCTGCCATAAGGGTGGTGTCATCTGCGTATCTGAGGTTATTGATATTTCTCCCGGCAATCTTGATTCCAGCTTGTGCTTCTTCCAGTCCAGTGTTTCTCATGATGTACTCTGCATATAAGTTAAATAAACAGGGTGACAATATACAGCCTTGACAAACTCCTTTTCCTATTTGGAATCAGTCTGTTGTTCCATGTCCTATTCCTATTCTTATACTTTATATATACATAAAGTATAAGAATAGGAATTTTTTAATTTGTAGGATAAGACTTCATACAAAAGAGACATCAGGACCATTTCTTTAACTTGACCATAACTTTCAAGTTAAAGGAACTTGAAATTCAAATATGTTACTATTTGAGGTAGTTAATTCATTGTCAGTGAGGGTACTCAGTCAATATAGAAGATTGTTAAGACTCTTGTACTCATGTAATCAAAACCTTAAAAGCAAATCATTACTAATGCATTTCATAAAAACAGAAAACACCAATAGTGATGATTCTTTCCCATTATCTAACAATATGCAAAATGTTACCTATTTTTGTAGTCTTACAAAAAAGTTTACACTAGAGCGTTTATATGGAATATGAGATAATTTAGAACTTCAAACCTCCCACTTGTATAAATTTTTTTAGATTGTAAACTAGGAAAGGCTAAATTATGGTATCTACCTCAAGGCACTAGAAAGTAGATAGAAAGATTCCACTATTTCATGTAAGGTTGGAAATAAGAGACACCTTACTGGAGGACACAGATGTGGGTTTTGCCTTCACAAAGCCTGAATACTGACAGCAACACTTGCATTATGCACAGATTGTTGTTGTCATTGTTCAGTTGCTAAATCATTTCTGACTCTGCGACCCCATGGACTGCAGCATCCTAGGCTCCTGTCCTGAAGTGTCTCCCAAAGTTGCCTCTAGTCCTTTGAGTTGGTGATGCTATATAATTCAGATTACAAAGTTACACCTCATAGAGATCATCTCCTTGCATCTTAAAGCAATTAAGAGAGAAAATTTTTATGAAAGACCATTTCCATTACTACAGTGATTTCTATTTATGGAAATGGGAGAGAGAAAGAAATAGTAGAAAGGAGTAAATTAACTGGTATTTGCGGAAATGGCTACTGTGGCAAGTGTATTTACAAGAAGTTCCAGCATTATTTTATCTTAAGCAAATGTGATCCCATTTAAATTGTTTCCTCAAGGTGCAGAAGCTAGACAGAACACAAAATTTGCTTCCTTTTGACATCCCCAAAGCCACCTCATTTCCCAGTATCTCCACCATTAATTTCTGATTCTTAAATTACACAATATTATCTAGGTATTTTGTAACAGGGATTATGCCTGTGAAACTCAGTATTTTATTTAATTACTTACAATTCAGAACTAATATCAAGTGAACTAATATCAATGCAAATATTATTTACATTTAGAAATTGCCTATGTTAAGTAGCAGTGATTAATTTATAAGGATCATGGAAAAGATTGCCCAGCCCTCGATACCTGAATCTTGACCTTTTACCTATTTTGAATCTCATCAGTTCTGCTAGATTTGCTGTGAAATGAACAGGACAGATAACCTTCTAAGGTATGGAGGAGGCATTAGCTGAAGCAGGGAAGAAAAAAAGAGCTGTTCAGTTAAATACTGGCAATACAAGGAAGCTCCTCAAAGGAGCACTTTTACTAAAGCAGAAATATTTTGGACTTTTAAAATAGCACTCTCAAACTTTAGTTATTTTTTTCAGTATTAAGAGAAAATGGAACAGAAGTTATTATCTAATGTTTTATTAATTAAAAAATGAGAATCTAAGGGAAAGCAAGGTAACATTCCTTATCTGGAATGTATCCCAAGGAAATATTAGATCTGTCTACCTCCCCGTCTGCTTATCTCACTGTACTTTTTAGAAGACCCAATGTGGGTCAGGCTTTCAAAAACATAACTGAACTATTTTGCAAATGTATTTTCAGTCTGAGGAAAAACGAGGATTAAAACCTGTCTCTATTAGTTCAGTTCACCCACAAAAGAAGCAGCTGAGAGTGAGAGTGCCATTTTCTCATCTTGTTCTAACTCTGGTCTAAATAGCATAATTATCTTTATACACAAGATTATCTTTTGTCATCTATGGCTCTAATAAATATATACATCCGTGTATGTTGTAAACATAGTTTCTGATTGTGAATGGAACAAGAATTCTCAGTGCTTAGCCTTCCAGCCCATATGTCTCATGGATCCCTAAGAAGATGGTACGTAAATGTTGAAATTGCAAGTCAGTGACACAACTGGGAGCTTGATTCTTTCTCTGAGGAATTACAAAGTAGAAGTTCTCAGTGTTACAGACAAATAAGTTATATAAAGTTTAAATAAAGAGAAGACAGTAAATCTTAGCAGACCTGGAAAAGCATTATTTTCTTTTTCAGCTTTATTGGAATATAATTGGCATTTAACATTGTATATGTTTAAGGCATGCAGCATGATTTTATATGTTCATATATTATGAAATGATTACCACAGTAGGGTTAGTTAATGCCTCCAACACCTCACCTAATTACCTTTTCTGTGTGTATAATGGGACATTTAAGATCTATTTCCTTTGCAACTTTAACATTAGTGAAAAACCCAAAGGAACTGAAATACCACATCAAAAACCTGTTTCTCATCTACAAAATTAAAATGAAGATTTTAAAGAGCCTGCCTTCTTTCAACTCATTTCTATTAGTGTGGTTGCATAGATGATTTCTCAAGAGGTTGTAACCTTTATCCACAACTCAAACACTAAGTCCTAGTGTTTGATATGCAAAGTATGCCAGGTGGTATGTAATAAATAAAAGATCACTGTCCTTGGCCATTGCCACATTAACAAGTCTGCTGCCCGCAAATACCAAAACATATCAGAAAAGTTATCCATGCTCCTGAGATTTAAGGTATATCAAATATTCCCCTTTCATTATGCTCTATGAAGTTAGAAATTTGGGAAAAATTTAATATATCAATAATCAGTATCTATTCTAGGGGGGAAAATAACCTTTTTAATGAAAAATAAAGTTTTCATTCAACAAAATATGACGTGCATATTAAGTACTGGATTAGTCCTGGATATAGGCAGATAAGAGTATGTGGTCTCTGTCCTCACAAAACACACACCATAGTGAAGAGAGCAGTGTACAGTTCTAATATATATGCTAATTGGTCATAAGAAAGATAAAGTATGTCAGAAGATCACAAAGTAAAGAGTGACAAATCCTGTTTGAGGCACACAGGGATGCTTCAAAATACAGGAGCCTTTGGCCCTTAACTTTGGGGGATACAGAAAACATCTTCTGAAATGCTGATAGGAAGAATTTCCCAATGAAGCTAACCCTGGCCAAGAATCTGAAAGTACAGAGTGTAGAAGTGCTCCCTCAGATTTCTTAATTTCTCAGGTTTTCCTAATCTTGGCCTTACAGGTTTTGAAGAGTATTTTGTAGGTATTTTATAGTTTTTTCTCTTTTTTTTACTTATTTGTCATTCATATGATAGGTTCACATTATGCATTTTGGAAAGAATATCAGTAGGGTGATATTTTCAATGCTGTGTCCTTTTCAATGCATTTTATCAGAGGCACATTCTGTTGGTATGTCCCAGTATTGTTTTTTTTTTTTTTAATTTTTTATTCCTTTATTTCTCATGTGTTCCCCATCCTGAACCCTCCTCCCTCCTCCCTCCCCATACCATCCCTCTGGGTCGTCCCAGTGCACCAGCCCCAAGCATCCAGCATCGTGCATTGAACCTGGACTGGCATCTCATTTCATACATGACATTTCACATGTTTCAATGCCATTCTCCCAAATCTTCCCACCCTCTCCCTCTCCCACAGAGTCCATAAGCCTCTTCTATACATCAGTGTTTCTTTTGCTGTCTCGTATACAGGGTTATCGTTACCATCTTTCTAAATTCCATATATATGCGTTAGTATACTGTATTGGTGTTTTTCCTTCTGGCTTACTTCACTCTGTATAATAGGCTCCAGTTTCATCCACCTCATTAGAACTGATTCAAATGTATTCTTTTTAATGGCTGAGTAATACTCCATTGTGTATATGTACCACTGCTTTCTTATCCATTCATCTGCTGATGGACATCTAGGTTGCTTCCATGTCCTGGCTATTATAAACAGTGCTGCGATGAACATTGGGGTACACATGTCTCTTTCCCTTCTGGTTTCCTCAGTGTGTATGCCCAGCAGTGGGACTGCTGGATCATAAGGCAGTTCTATTTCCAGTTTTTTAAGGAATCTCCACACTGTTCAGTATATATATATCAGTATTGTTGATATAGCAGTGTATTATCAGAATCTCTTCCTTGGTTAGTTTGACTTGGGAAGAGGAGTGGTAGGCAGGCAGTACTTTTCTCAAAATATATTTTCCAAGATTCCATGTCCTAAATAGGATGTTTATGAAATTAAATGACACTTGCTCCTTGGAAGAAAAGCTATGACCAACCTAGACAGTAGATTAAAAAAGCAGAGACATCACTTTGCTGACAAAGGTCCATATAGTCAAAGCTGTGATTTTTCCAGTAGTCATGTACAGATCTCAGAGCTGGATGATAAAGAAGACTGAGTGCTGAAGAATTGATGTTTTCAAACTGTGGTGATGGAGAAGATTCTTGAGAGTCCTTGGACAGCAAGGAGATCAAGCCAGTTAGTCCTAAAGGAAATCAACTCTGAATATTCATTGGAAGAACTGTTGCTGAAGCTGAAGCTCCAATACTTTGGCAACCTGATGCAAAGAGCCAATTCACTGGAAAAGACCCTGATGCTGGGAAAGATTGAGGGTGGGAGAAGGGGAAGATGAGAGGATAATATGGCTAGATGCCATCGTGGACTCAATGGACACGAGTTTGAGCAAACTCTGGGAGATAGTGAAGGACAAGGAAACCTGACATTCTGCAGTCCATGAAGTTGCAAAGAGTCAGACATGGCTGAGCAACTGAACAAAAACAACTATGATGCCTATGAGAAAAAAAAAAAAACATGTGAAATGGTTTTCACAAATAGTAAAATAGTTTCTTAAGTTCTGGCTATCCATTATGGAACTTGATGCTTAATAATATTAGTTTTTTTTGGGGGGGGTCTGAATCCTTTATAAATAAGCCTCCAATAGTCAGTAGTTTTGATGAACAAAACTGAGTGTCACATTCTGTAACACCTGTTCCTTCTGCAAATGTCATTTCCCAATGGTATTTCTAAAGACCTACTGGGAAACAAATTGATCCACAATCAATTTATGTGTTACTGTTATTCTTTTATATTCCCCAACATTTTGTGATTATTTATGCCATTTTCTTCTAAGAGATTCTTGCCCACAGTAGTAGATATAATAGTCATATGATTAAATTCATCCATTCTGGTCCATTTTAGCTCACTGATTCCTAAAATGTCTATGTTCACTCTTGCCATCTCCTGTTTGATCATTTCCAATTTACCTTGATTCATGGACCTAACACTCCAGGTTCCTATGCAATATTTTTCTTTATAGCATTAGACTTTACTTTCATCAACAGTCACATCCATAATTGGGTGTTGTTTTTCATTTTGGCTCCCTCTCTTCTTTCTTTCTGGAGTTATTTATCCATGCCTCTCCAGTAGCATATCGGGCACCTACCAACTTGGGGAGTTCACCTTTCACTGTCATATCTTTTTGCCTTTTCATACTGTTCAGCAAGAATACTGAAGTAATTTCCCATTCCCTTCTCCAGCAGACCACATTTTGTCAGAACTCCCCACCACAATCCATCTGAATAAGGTGGCCCTAGACAGCATGGCTCATAGTTTCATTGAGTTAGACAAGGTTGTGATTCATGTGACCAGTTTGGTTAGTTTTCTATGATTGTGGTTTTCATTCTGTCTGCCTTCTGATGGACAATGATAAGAGGCTTGTGGAAGCTTCCTGATGGGAGGGACTGGCTGTGGGTGAATCTGGGTCTTGTTCTAATGGGTAGTGCCATGCTCAGTACATCTTTAGTCCAATTTTCTGTTGATAGGCAGAACTGTGTTCCCTTTCTGTTGTTTATACTGCAAGGAGATCAAACCAGTCAATCCTAAAGGAAACCAGTCCAGAATATTCATTGGAAGAACTGATCTGAAGCTGAAGCTCCTATACTTTGGCCACCTGATGCAAAGAACTGACTCACTAGGAAAGACCCTGATGGGAAAGACTGGAGGCAGGAGAATAAGGAGATGACAGAAGACGAGATGGCTGGATGGCATCACCAACTCAATGGACATGAGTTTGAGTAAGCTCTTGGAGTTGGTGATGGACTGGGAAGCCTAGTGTGCTTGGCATCACAAAGAGTTGGACACAACTAAGCCACATTTCCACCATGACCTGCCCGTTTTGGATGGCCCCACAGGCATGGCTTAGTTTCATTGAGTTAGACAAGGCTGTGGTCCTAGTTTGATTAGACTGACTAGTTTTCTGTGATTATGGTTTCAGTGTGTCTGCCTCTGATGCCCTCTTGCAACACCTACCGTCTTACCTGGGTTTCTCTTTCCTTGGATGTGGGGTATCTCTTTGTGACAGAATGTGGTCCACTGGAGAAGGGAATGGCAAATCACTTCAGTATTCTTGCCTTGAGAACCCCATGAACAGTATGAAAAGGCAAAATGATAGGATACTGAAAGAGGAACTCCCCAGGTCAGTAGGTGCCCAATATGCTACTGCAGATCAGTGGAGAAATAACTCCAGAAAGAATGAAGGGATGGAGCCAAACCAAAAACAATACCCAGTTGTGGATGTGACTGGTGATAGAAGCAAGGTCCGATGCTGTAAAGAGCAATATTGCATAGGAACCTGGAATGTCAGGTCTATGAATCAAGGCAAATTGGAAGTGGTCAAACAGGTGGTGGCAAGAGTGAACATCGACATTCTAGGAATCAGTGAACTAAAATGGACTGGAAGGGGTGAATTTAACTCAGATTACCATTATATCTAATACTGTGGGCAGGAATCCCTTAGAAGAAATGGAGTAGCCATCATGGTCAACAAAAGAGTCCTAAATGCACTATTTGGATGCAATCTCAAAAATGACAGAATGATCTCTGTTCATTTCCAAGGCAAACCATTCAATATCACAGTAATCCAAGTCTATGCCCCAACCAGCAATGCTGAAGAAGCTGAAGTTGAATGGTTCTATGAAGACCTACAAGATCTTTTAGAACTAACACCCCAAAAAGATGTCCTTTTCATTATAGAGGACTGGAATGCAAAAGTAAGAAGTCAAGAAACACCTGGAGTAACAGGCAAATTTGGCCTTGGAATACAGAATGAACCAGGGTAAAGACTAATAGAGGTTTGCCAAGAGAACGCACTGCTCATAGGAAACACCCTCTTCCAACAACACAAGAGAAGACTCTACACATGGACATCACCAGATGGTCAACACCGAAATCAGATTGATTATATTCTTTGCAGCCAAAGATGGAGAAGCTCTATACAGTCAGCAAAAACAAGACCAGGAGTTGAATCTGGCTCAGATCATGAACTCCTTATTGCCAAATTCAGACTTAAATTGAAGAAAGTGGGGAAAACCATTAGACCATTCAGGTATGACCTTAATCAAATCCCTTATGATTATACAATGGAAGTGAAAAATAGATTTAAGGGACTAAATCTGATAGATAGAGTGCTTGATGAACTATGGACGGAGGTTTGTGACAGTGTACAGGAAACAGGGATCAAGACCATTCCCATGGAAAGAAATGCAAAAAAGCAAAATGGCTGTCTGGCGAGGCCTTACAAATAGCTGTGAAAAGAAGAGAAGTGAGAAGCAAAGGAGAAAAGGAAAGATATAAGCATCTGAATGCAAAGTTCCAAAGAATAGCAAGAAGAGATAAGAGAGCCTTCCTCAGCGACCAATGCAAAGAAATATAGGAAAACAACAGAATGGGAAAGACTAGAGATCTCTTCAAGAAAATTAGAGATACAAAGGGAACATTTCATGCAAAGATGGGCTCGATAAAGGACAGAAATGGTATGGACCTAACAGAAGCAGAAGATATTAAGAAGAGGTGGCAAGAGTACACTGAAGAACTGTACAAAAAAGATCTTCACGACCCAGATAATCACGATGGTGTAATCACTGACCTAGAGCCAGACATCCTGGAATGTGAAGTCAAGTGGGCCTTAGAAAGCATCACTATGAACAAAGCTAGTGGAGGTGATGGCATTCCAGTTGAGCTATTCCAAATCCTGAAAGATGATGCTGTGAAAGTGCTGCACTCAATATGCCAGCAAATTTGGAAAACTCAGCAGTGGCCACAGGACTGGAAAAGGTCAGTTTTCATTCCAGTCCCAAAGAAGGGTAATGCCAAAGAATGCTCAAACTACCGCACAATTGCACTCATCTCACACTCTAGTAAAGTAATGCTCAAAATTCTACAAGCCAGGCTTCAGCAATACGTGAACCGGGAAATTCCAAATGTTCAAGCTGGTTTTAGAAAAGGCAGAGGAACCAGAGATCAAATTGCCAACATCTGCTGGATCATAG
Organism: Bos indicus x Bos taurus; assembly: GCF_003369695.1. Classification (NCBI taxonomy): domain Eukaryota; kingdom Metazoa; phylum Chordata; class Mammalia; order Artiodactyla; family Bovidae; genus Bos; species Bos indicus x Bos taurus. Next base: position 8,415,706 of record NC_040077.1, on the reverse strand, counting down.
AAAAAGCAAGAGAGCTCCAGAAAAACATCTATTTCTGCTTTATTGACTATGCCAAAGCCTTTGACTGTGTGGATCACAATAAACTGTGGAAAATTCTGAAAGAGATGGGAACACCAGACCACCTGACCTGCCTCTTGAGAAACCTATATGCAGGTCAGGAAGCAACAGTTAGAACTGGGCATGGAACAACAGACTGGTTCCAAATAGGAAAAGGAGTACATCAAGGCTGTATATCATCACCCTGCTCACATCATGAGAAACGCTGGGCTGGAAGTTGCACAAACTGGAATCAAGATTGCCGGGCGAAATATCAGTAACTTCGGATATGCAGATGACACCACCCTTATGGCAGAAAGTGAAGAGGAACTAAAAAGCCTCTTGATGAAAGTGAAAGTGGAGAGTGAATAAGTTGGCTTAAAGCTCAACATTCAGAAAACTAAGATCATGGCATCTGGTCTCATCACTTCATGGGAAATAGATGGCGAAACAGTGGAAACAATGTCAGACTTTATTTTTTTGGGCTCCAAAATCACTGCAGATGGTGACTGCAGCCACGAAATTAAATGACGCTTACTCCTTGGAAGGAAAGTTATGACTAACCTAGATAGCATATAAAAAACAGAGACATTACTTTGCCAACAAAGGTCCGTCTAGTCAAGGCTATGGTTTTTCCAGTGGTCATGTATGGATGTGAGAGTGGACTGTGAAGAAAGCTGAGTGCCGAAGAATTGATGCTTTTGAACTGTGGTGTTGGAGAAGACTCTTGAGAGTCCCTTGGACTGCAAGGAGATCCAACCAGTCCATTCTGAAGGAGATCAGCCCTGGGATTTCTTTGGAATGAATGATGCTAAAGCTGAAATTTCAGTACTTTGGCCACCTCATGCGAAGAGCTGACTCATTGGAAAATACTCTGATGCTAGGAGGGATTGGGGGCAGGAGGAGAAGGGGACAACAGAGGATGAGATGCCTGGATGGCATCACTGCCTTGACAGACGTGAGTCTGAATGAACTCCGGGAGTTGGTGATGGCCAGGGATGCCTGGCGTGCTGCGATTCATGGGGTCTCAAAGAGTCGGACACGACTGAGTGACTGAACTGAACTGAACTGAAGCCACCTAACTAAACTGAATACCATTTTCTGCACAAGACATTCACTCTAACAGCATAACTATTCATATTATTCCCCCACTAGATAACTAGCTTCAGTGTTTCTCTCCTAAGCCTGGACCTAAACTTTCTCTTTTACCATTGATTTGTAGTTCCACGTTTTTCCACTAAACTTTACACCAGTCTTCCCACCCGCCACCACCGCCCAATCCCCACCCCTCCCCCCCGCCCCCCAGCATTTGGTTTTGGTTATAACATCTTAGTGGCTTTATTTCTGTTGACCTAATACCTTTTTTTCTTTCTCTTTTTCCCCAATTAATTGAAAAGTATAGTTTCCTAGAACATATTTAAAAATCTGGATTATCTAAATTTAATCAAAATGTGATACATGTTTTTTCCTAGAAAACTCTTGTTATTATCTAAATCTACTGTCTTCTCTGTTTCAGTAAATACTTAAATTTAGATACCTAACTCATTCTATTTTCTGGACTAGACAAATGGTACTATTTCTTCTCTAGTTACTTGGTAAATTTCAAAATTATTTAGCCCTGGCATTTTCCTTTTAGAAGTTTATTAATGAAATAATTTCGTTAATAGATATAGTCATAAGAAAATTATCTTCTTCTCCTTGTATGAGGTTTTGTAGTTTGTATTTCGAGGAATTGTTTTATCTAAAATTACCAAGTTTCTGGCTATAGAGTTGTTCATAGTATTTTTTTTTATTATTCTTTAATATTATGAGATCAGTAGTGATGAACTCTCTTTTATTTCTGATGTTAATAACTTGTGTGTTCTCTCTTTTTCTTTTTTAATATGGCTAGGGGTCTATCAAATTTATTGGCCTTTTAAAAGAATTAGCTTTTGGATTCTGATTTTCTCTATTGAAAATGAGAAACTCCTGAGGGGGTTTCATTCTAATGGGCACTCTGCCTCCAGCAGCTTTTCAAAATTACCATTTCAGTGTTTTTTCCAAATGATGGCTCCAGAGCCACCTGCTCCATGCAAGCTGATATAGATGGTCAGTCTCTGTACACACTTATTTCCAGATTTGGGGATGGTTTTTTGCTCTGGACCCTCATTTCACTGATGTGCCCAAGAAAAGTTATGAGTTCAGTTTGTTTAGTTATTTTCCTTTTATAAGGGTGAGGATGACAACATCTAGTCTCTTTAAGTGATGAAGCCAAAAGTGCAAGTCTCTGGAACATCCTTTCATCTATACTTTTATTTCTCCTGTAGCCTTAATGCCACAGTCAGATCTGTTTCCACCATGGTGGAGTCCCACTGAGATGGTGTTTCTAACTCCAGGGCTGTCCCTACTGGTTTTACTCTCTCTTTGCACAATTCTGCAGGTAGTTCAGGGAGTGAGGTATTACGCTCCTGATTTGATCATATGACTTGTCATGCAATTGTCATACAAGGTCATATATAATATCACAAATCAATAAATATGATAGACAATTCTCTTCTAATTTAACTGCTTATATTTTCTTGCATTGTATAGATACATATAAAAAGATATTATTCTGATGATTGCAAACTCATGACTTAGAAGAATAGTGCAGAATATCCCCTGACAGTTTCCCCTAGTTATTTCTCATACCACACTAGCCTGAATAGCGTCTAAAAACTCTTCTCCACACCCCAGCTTCTCTCTTTCAGTCCTGTCTCAATTATCCCTTTAGTCTTTTACTCCCTCAATTCTGTGCTTCAGGGTCCCAGTTCTATCCTAGATCTGCTCTTATTCTGGGTCTCCCTATTGCTTCTATTCTCTAACAGCAGTGGCCGTGCCGCACTGGGGGATGTATTAGGTCTTTAATTTTTAAGACAGAAGAATCTGCAAGAAAAACAAGCTCTATTTCCTCAAACAGAAAAGGCTGACACTAGAATTAAAAACATACCCCCATGCTGTGATATAGGATACCTTATGTAATCTAGACCCAACTCAACTCTCTTTCCTGTCTTCTCTCTTTTTTAATCACTCTGACCTCCATACTATTCCTCAAACACACTAAAAATGTTTCTGTCTCAGGAACTTTGTGCTTGTGTTTTCCTGCCTAGAAAGCATTTCCTCTCCTCTCCTCCTTCAATTCATTTTATCTGTGCTAAGTGTTGCTTCACTTTAAAGTTGAATAATCTATAGATTATAGATTATATACCTGAATAATCTATAGAAAATAGCTGCTGCTCCTGACTATGTCCATTATTTTTACTCTTTTATGAATCCTTTGGTTGAATAAAAGAACACATTCTACAATTAATTTTATTTTCTTGATTGTGATATCTCAAAAAGTAATAGAAAGGAAAGGAGCAAGGTGTTTTCAGAGGAAGCTTCCCAGGTGGTGCTAGTGGTAAAGAACCCACCTGTCAATTCAGGTGACATAGGAGATGTGGGTTTTACCCCTGGGTGGGAAGATTCCCTGGAAGAGGGCATGGCAACCCACTCCGGTATTCTTGCCTGGAGAACTCCATGGACAGAAGAGCCTGGTGGGCTGTAGTCCATAGTGTCACAAAGAGTCAGACACGACTGAAGCGACGTAGCACACACAATTGCAAAAGGGGATTAGAAGTTAGTTTGGCTTGCCAGAAAAGGATCTTCAGAAAAAATTTAAAATGAGACTTAAAAGATGGGCAGAAGCCATCTTTATGTGAAAATTGGAGTGATGATTTTCAGGCAGAAAGGATAGCACTTGATGGGAAAGGACTTGGCATGTTTAAGGTGAGAGACCCTTTTAGATGTAACAATTAGTATGGAGAGGTTATATCATGAGAAGAGTTTGGAGAGCCAGGTAGGAACTGGAATATAGGATGCCTGTTAAGTCATGTGTAGAAGCATGGATGTAATTAGGAAGCCCAGACAAGAGTAACAAAGCAATTTGTGTTTTAAAATTATCATCTTAGATGCTGTATGGAAAATGCAGTTGAAAGGGACAAGATAATTAGAGATGAGACCAGTCAGGGAATTATTGCAGTACTCCAGATCTTTTTAAAACTATGATTTGCACCAGAAATAAATAATAGAAATGGACGGTATGTCTTTTTGTGAGGTAGAAACAAAGTGAGATAGACTGGATAGTTTAAATGTAAGGAAAAGGAAAAGAAGTGTCAAAGGATCCCAGGACTGACTTGTGTATTTGGGTAAATGATTGGGCCATTTACTATTTGGAAAAGTCTGTAATAAAAATGCTCTTATGAAGGGACATAAATGGAAAGAGAAATCAACAATTTAGCTCAGTCATATTAAGCATGAGCTATCTTAGAGACAGTCAAGAAGAGATTTGAAAAAAGCAATTAGGTACACAAGTGCAGAGGTTAGAAGAGGGGTTTGAGCTAATAACAGAAAATTGAGGATTTTTTTCATTAGTATATTATCTCACATATTTCTAAATAATTTGCCTTCTAGACATAATACAGCATAATATAAATATATAGTAATTCTAACTCTTTCTAATAAGGTGTCATATTTTGATTATTGTAGAACAAGAGGAAAAGGGCTAATAATTATTGAGCATAGACTATTTATGAAACATTGACAGGTGTTTTACATTTTTTTGTTTTCTCAATAATGCTATACATTTAATTATTTACACTTAAACCATGGGAAAACTGAAATTTTAAAAGGTTGATTAAGTTTCCCTAAGATCAATCAGCTTATCAATGACAGAAACAGGATTCAAGCACAGGTTTTTGTTATTAAAACCCATTTTCTTTCTGTACCACCATTGTGTAAACCATTTTTCCTTTCTTCCTTAATGAGAGTTAACAATATCCATAAATAATTTTTCAAAATAGAAAGTAAAAACAATGATGTTGCTATAAGAACATGTGTAGCTACAGCCGGTAAAATAACCTTTGTTAGAAGTTATAACCACTTCCAAGTAAAGTGTATACATATTTTATTAGAGTAGCTGAAGAAATGGTGATATGATTTAAGCAGCATTTTCATTTACTTGTAAACATGAGTGTGTGAATACTTTTTTGTGACCATTTTTTAAAAGTTATAGTTTTCCTACAATTTCCAAAAGTCTAGAAAGTAAGTTTGATTATCTTAACACACACATATACACACACAATCACAGTAATTGTGTCTTAGTAGTGATTAGTTATTTCCACCACAGAAACTTGGTATTTGAGGGCTTAAATAATTCCTTAAGGTAAGAATTAAGCAATCAAAATTCTGGTACTGTTTATTATTAGAATTACCTGGAGGGCTGGTATTTGTTCTTTTTTCTATTTTTGACTGGGGGCAGGGGCAATGGTAAACATTTTCTCCTAGTGGATTTTTCTGAAATGTGATCATGCATTTTTTTTTTTTTATAGCATGGGGAATTCTATTCCATTAGTTTACATAATTCCATCTCATTTGGAATATGAAGTGATATTTCCTTTCTATCTCTCTCTAAGAGTTTGGAAAAAACAAGGTTGCAGTGTGAGCAGACTAGAGATACTACTTCGTGTTCTTAAATGAAAATAATTTATTTTTATTATCATATTGGAAATATTACAGCAAAATTTAAACATTGTCTTTGATATACCTTCTACTTTATGTAACCCAAGATGTTGTTCTATTTCATCCATGCATGTAATTCTGCCCTTTTGTATTTCAGTGAGAATCTAGAGTAGTAACAAGAGTAATACTGAAGATATTGAAATTCTTTTTGAAATGCAATTCAATTATTTGTATTGTTTTATTATTTTAGAATGTTAACATTTTAGAACTAGAAATTACATAAGATGAAGTGTTTTCTTTTTACTCTGAAAGGAAGAGAAAGGGAAGAAAGAGGAAGATGAGGAGGCTATAATTTACTGACAGATTAATATATATGTTTGAGAGATTATGTATGTTTTTTCAGTACCTTGCAGTTTGGAATCTTTTTCATTATAAAAAAGATTCGAGTAAGGCTCTGTATGGTAGTTTTTGGTGATCCCTTAAAAAACTAGGAATAAAACTACCATATGACCCAGCAACCCCACTGCTAGGCATATACTCTGAGGAAACTTCAATTGAAAAAGACACATGCACCCCAATGTTCATTGCAGCACTATTTACAACAGCTAGAACATGGGAGCAACCTAGACGTCCATCAGTAGATGAATGGATAAAGAAGCTGTGGTACATATACACAATGGAATATTATTCAGCATAAAAAGGAACACATTTGAGTCAGTTCTAATGAGGTGGATGAACCTTGAGCCAACTATACAGAGTGAAGTAAGTCAGAAAGAGAAATATAAATATCATATACTGATGCATATATATGGAATCTAGAAAGACAGTACCTATGAAGATATTTATAGGACTACAATGGAGACACAGAGAGAGCAGACTTATGGACATGGTGTGGGGGTTTGAAGGAGAGGGTGGGATCTATGGAGAGAGTGACATGGAAACTTATACTACCATATGTAAAATGGATAGCCAATGGGAATTTGCTGTATGACCCAGGGAACTTAAACCAAACTGAGGCTCTGTAACAACCTAGATGGGTGGAATGGGGAGGGTGGTGGGAGGGAGGTTCAAGAGCGAGGGGACATATGTATACTTATGGCTGATTCAAGTTGATGTTTCGCAGAAACCAGCACAATTCTGTAAAATAATTATCTTTTAATTAAGAAATAAATAAATTAAAAAAAAGATTAGAGTAAGGCTCAAAAAATTAAATAATTATCCCAAGCTGTGACACAATTAGTAATTAAAAGCACTGTGCAAGTTTCACATTGTACTTTGTAGGTATTTTTTAAGTATGACACTTACAGTTATGAATTTCCCTCTGAGCACTGCTTTAGCTCTGTCCTATACAGTTTGGAATATTGTGTTTGTATTTTCATTCATCTAAAATGATTTTTAAATTTCCTTTTTTAATTTTTTCTTGACATGAGTGAGTGAAAGTTGCTCAGTTGTGTCTGACTCTCTGACTCTCTAGGCCAGAATACTCGAATGGGTAACCTTTCCCTTCTCCAGGGAATCTTCCCAACCCAGTAATTGAACCAGGGTCTCCAGCATTGCAAGCAGATTCTTAAAGAATTCCCTTTAATGTTCCTTGTTAGGCCTGTTAGCAATAAATTCTGTGAGATTTTATCTGGGGAGGTTTTTATCCTACCTTCATCTTGAAAGATACTTTTGATGTACATAATATATTCATTGACAGTATTTTTTAATTTCAACACTTTGAGTATGTTTTACCAATGCTTGCTTTCTGGTCTCTTTTTTCTCTCCAATTTTTCTTTGAGCTGCTCTCAAGACTGTGTCTTTTGACATCAGCAATTTGACTGTGATGTTTCTGAATTTGGATCTCTATTTATCCAACCTGGAGTTCACAAAACTTCTCAGGTTTGTCAATTAATAATTTTCATCAAGTTTGGGAAGCTTTTCAGCCGTAATTTATTTTAATAATTTCCTGCTCTTTTTCCTCTCTTCTCTATGGCTCTCCCATTATGCATCTTGATGTGCTTAATGGCGCCTCACATTACTCTGGTGCTGTGCATTTTTCTTAATCCTATCCTTCAGATTACCTAATCTCTTTTGATCAGCCTTCAATTTTGCTGATTCTTTCTTTAGCGGACTCCAGTCTAGTGTTCATGCCATCTATTAATGTTTCATTTTGGTTATTGTACTTTTCAACTAAAGAATTTCCATTTGGTTCTTTTAAAAAATAATTTCAATTTCTTTATTGATATTTTCTATCTCATGAGATAGTCACCATATCTTCTTTCAATTTTTTTAAACAAGATTTCCTTTAATTCTTTGAATATATTTATAATGGCTGCTTTGAAATCTTGTCTGCTGACAGAAACATCTGGGCCACTTCCAAAGCAGTTTCTGTTGTTTATTTATTTTTTTCAGCATGTGGTTAGATAATATGTTGCAGCAACATAGGATGTTGATCCCTCTACTCCTGAGATGTATTGTTGTTTTTTTGACTGGTCATTTATTTATTTGCTTAGTGACATGCTTGAACTAATTCTTTGAAGTCTACTCCCCCCCCCGCCCCCCGCCCCGCACCGCCACCGAATATGGCTATGAGACAGCTGATATTCCTGCTCAGAGTTTTTCTTGTTTTTATCTTTTATCCTGGTTACTTAAGGGTTGCCCCTGGATCAGCATAAGCCATTTATTACTCAAAGGTTGTATTAAGCCTCCTTAGCCAGTTGGAGTTTTGATTTTGACTACTAGATATGTGTGTAGCTTAGAGGCTGCAATCACAAATAAAGGAGTTTATGTTTTTGCCACATGTTCAGCCAAATGTGGGTAGCATGGATTGTCCCTCTGCAGTCACTCCTGAGAAGGCATGGTTTTGGCCATGCACACAATCTTCCAGTCTGCCAAGGATGGGTGCAATTTTATTTTTAAGCCTAGTTTCCCATGAGTTGCCTTTATGTAATAATCTGCCCAGACTGCCACAGCCAGGTACCATAGATTGACTGGTTGAAACAACAGAATTATATTTCTTACAGTTCTGAAGGCTAGATGTCTCAAGCAAGTTTGTCTCAGATAAGTCTAAGCTAATCTTGCAGGATGATAAAGCTTAAACTCCAATACTTTGGCCACCTCATACGAAGAGTTGACTCATTGGAAAAGACTCTGATGCTGGGGAGGATTGGGGGCAGGAGGAGAAGGGGACGACAGAGGATGAGATGGCTGGATGGCATCACTGACTTGATGGACGTGAGTCTGAGTGAACTCCGGGAGTTGGTGATGGACAGGGAGGCCTGGCGTGCTGCGATTCATGGGGTTGCAGAGTCAGACACGACTGAGTGACTGAACTAAACTGAACTGAACTGAAGTTTCTAGTGAGGGCTCTCTTCCTGGCTTGCAGATGGCCATCTTTTCACTGTGTCCTCACATGGCAGAGAGAGAGAAAGAGGAGAGAAGGAGATGGAAAAAGAACACTCTCTACTGTCTCTTGTCATAAGGAAAAGACACTAATCCTATTGGATCAGGGCTCCACCCTTATTGCCTCCTTTAACCATAGATGCCTCCATAAAGACCCTATGTCCTATTATAGTCACACTGAGGATTAAAATTCCAACATATGAATTTTGGATATACACAAGCTTTCATTCTATTAATATAACAACTATGTCAGAGTAGCTTATTGTTCAGCCAGTAGCTGATCAGAGTTGTTCTTAAGTCTCTAGTGTCACTGAGACTTTTAACTCTTATGATCTCTTTGTGGTTTGGGAATGCTTTCAGTCCTTCCCTACACCCTACTCTAATTGCTTCTGCTCTATGAGTAATAACTAGTTAGAACAAGGGATCTCTCAATGACATCCACTTGGCATAGAATTTCTATTCCCACCCCCAACCTCAGTTGGAAACCAAAGCTCAGAGTGGAATCTAAGGAAAATAGAGGATTCATCTTCTTGGCTGTGGCTTCCTGGATTAGAACTCCTTGAGTAGTTTTCATAAGATATAGCTTGAGATGAACAGGAGGCAGGGAAGTTGGGGGAAGGTGGTTGTAGCTCAAATGTCATAGGCTGTTGCTACTTTTCTTAGATTTTGAAGATTTACTTGAATGAATGTTTCTAAATTTTCTCTATGCCCCTAGGACAATTTCCAGAGGTTTAAAATTCTGGCTTTTTTTCTAGTTAATTTTTATAGTTGAGTGATTTATGAGAGAGCTTCTATTGACTATTAAGGGTTCCCAGGTGGCTCAGTGGTAAAGAATCCTCCTGCCAGTACAGGAGATGTGGGTTCCATCCCTGGGTCAGGAAGATCTTCTGGAGAAGAAAATGGCAACCCACTCCAGTATTCTTGCCTATAAAATCCCATGGACAGAGAAGCCTGGAGGGCTATAGTCCATGGGATGGCAGAAGAGTCAGACACAACTTAGCAATTAAAACAACAAAAATTGACCCCTCATTTTATTCTGCAAGTACTCTATTTATAGATTTTTAAAACTGGAAATAAATTTGGATGTTTTCATTTGGAGTCTGCCCTGGTGGCTCAGAGGTTAAAGCGTCTGCCTGCAATGCAGGAGACCCGGGGGTTCCATCCCTGGATCCGGAAGATCCCCTGGGGAAGGAAATGGTAATCCACTCCAGTATTCTTGCCTGGAGAATCCCATGGATGGAGGAGCCTGGTGGGCTACAGTCCGCAGGGTCGCAAAGAGTCAGACATGACTGAGCGACTTCACTTTCTTCCTTTCTTTCTTTTCATTTCAAAGTGAAGGAATTTACCTCAGAATGACTTACACAGAGATACAGGCAAGACAAAGGCAGTGCTAGACATCTCCATAAAATAGACTTGAAAGGAAGAAGGAATTTGTCACTATGGCTTCAAAATTTTATCATAAACATGAAAAAATAAGTCTTTAATGATTTCAAAGTATTAAACTGAAGAAGTAAGCAATACACAATAATATACAATATTTTATATAATTTGTGACTTTAAAAATTGTTTCTTAAAAGAAATGACATTATGATGTCCTTCAAGGCAAGGTTATTCTATCAAGCTAATGTGGAAACTCATTTATTTTACATTTGATTCATTATTAAATTTTATTGTAGTATTTTGCCATTATATTTGAGGTTGTCATCCCAGATAGGTAACTTTTCCCCTTGTTGAAAATTTTCTTCATTTTGGAATAGCTGCTATTTTACATTATTTATTTGGACGTTAAAATTGTTATTGTTGTTCAGTTGCTAAGTCATGTCTGACTCTTTGAGACTGCATGAACTGTAGCCCTCCAGGCTCCTTTGTCCTCTACTATCTCCCAGAGGTTGCTCAAATTCATGTCCAAAGTTAAAATTAGTAAATAGATATATTTTTTAAAATAATTTTGTGATTTCTTTTCAAGTACACTTGATAATTTGTATTTATTGACTATGAAGCTCTAAAAGCAATTGTCATAATGATCTGCTTCCTGAGATTCTCTTGTAAAATTCTAATCAGGTTTTAACAAATAACTTTTTCTCATTTACTATCATGTTGCCAAAGCTGTAGTCATTGATTTCTTTTAAAAATATGATAACTAGTAAAGACACTTTAAAAATATTCATTCCAGATGCAGAAAAAGATGAAAACATATTGAGCTTTATAATTTAGCCAAATTTAGAGGAGTCTCAATATTTTAGTAATTTTTCTACCATTTAATCACTTCATTCATTCATAATTTTAAAAGCTGAAATTAAAAGAACTTATGTTCTAGAATCTCTAGGACATGAACCCTGCATTTAAATACTTGACACATGACATTAGGAAATCATTTAGCATGCCTGATCCTTTTGCAACTGAAAAAGAAATGTTGTGTACATATCCATTATATGCTGAGAAATTGTTTCCTCATTCAACCCTTATTTTCCTTCTAATATTTACTTAGCAAGATTTACCTGTAATAGTAATAAAAATAGTTCTCTACCTGTTCCAGCTTACTCATGAACATTATAACACTGGCTTAAAATAAACTCCCATCCTCTTGAAGAAGTGAAATGTCACATTTTCAAAAATAGGTAAACAAATGCATTTTTAAAGCTTAGCGTTTTCAATTACTTTCTGCTTTGTGTATCTTTTGTAAGGAACCTGGGAGATATATGTATGTGTATATATATATACTTTCTAAAATACTGCTCACATAGCAGTCAAAACTAAACTATGCAAAGGAAAGGTCAGACTTCAACAGATAATTCCTGTTTCCCTGGAAACTGACTTGAGTTAGGAAAAAGCTGTACGTGCTTATAAATAATCATGGGTTCAGAAACGTCATTGCCTTCTTTCTCACCTGAGAAAGAGCAAGTTCATAGATTATTCCTAAATGAGAATTTCAAATATTGGTAATAATTTATCTGTCTTTAGTTGACATCTATACATCCTACTCCGTGTCACATTCCTCAAATGAAAGGCTGCCATGAGGATGAATCAGATATTTATCGTTGAAGCAAATTACTTGATGATTACTCATGCTTTTTTCATTAGTGGTCACACATTTATATCTCTTGACTCCTGGAAGAGTGAACAAGATGCTGAATGTAACCTATGGCCTGTGGACGTTTGTTTTATTGTTAAGGGATTCTATGTTAGGGATGCTAGTCCTTCATGCCTTTTATGCAGTAACATAAGGAAATATCAATTATACTACGGCCATGTAGAGCCAAGGGAGAGCAATTTAAATGGGATCAATCATTGATTAGAAAATATTTGAAGGTATATTATTTTAGGTAAATGAATTTGATAAAAGAGCCAAGCAACCAAGGTGGAATTGGATTGGGGCTACTTGGAATGATAATATTAGAGTTATTTATTCATGTCAGCATTTGCCTATTTTCACAGTAATATTTTTATTATTAGACCCACGTTGATAACAATCCTCTTGGAAAGTATTGTGGGTAGAAATGCTAGTTACTCTAATACCATTTCCCCCCTTTCACTTTCTTTTCCAAATATTTTCCCCCACATCTTACTATATTTTCTTTCCTTGTTCTTTGAATTTGCCAAATTATCTTAATAATTTATGCCAATAAATACAATTAATGAGACAAGTTCATAAGGATACTGTAAAAATTATTCAGGAATATCCAAGCTGTATCTTTCTTTTCCCAAATACCTAATAAAATACCTTTGAATGAATCTTAACAAGCTTGAGATGGAAATAAATGAAAATAAAATATTTGTGTCAATCACTGATAAGAATCTAGGGGATTGTCTACTAAAAAGAGCTGGCTTGAAGCTCAAATGCAAATCATAATTAATTGTTTTACAAGTGGAAATACTGTAGAACAAACCATACAATGTGTAGGGAAAAACAAATTCTCCTTCACGCTGTCTTCTGCTTGTTTCAGAAAGTCAACTTTTATAAAAGATGGAAAAAAAGAGTGATTTGTTTCATCCTTATGTCTGTGTAGTCGCATCTGACTCTTTGTGATTCCATGACTATAACCCACTAGGCTCCCCTGACCAGGGAATTTTCCAGACAAGAATACTGGAGTGGGTTGCCATTTCCTACTCCAGGGAACCTTCCCAACCAGGTATCGAACCTGAGTCTCCTACATGTCCTGCATTGGCAGGCAGATTCTTTACCACTATACCACCTGAGAAGTTCCTTTATATACACAATATAATTATGTTATAATATATGTAAACCATTTACATACATGGTTTTGTTTGATGGAACTGTAAGAGATGTGGCTTGTTATAACAATTATAACAACTACTCCTGTTATAACAAGTCATAAGATATAAAAATATGGTAACTACATATTTTAAACTCTTGCAACAGGAATGATAGTGAATCAGAGATGCACAAAACCAGAGAACTGTATAATACTTATAATATTGTAGCAGTTTTCTAAGTGATAGGTGAAAAGTACCTGGAATAAAAGAATAGAGAGGAATAAAAACAACCATGCGAAAGAAGATAGAATTCTACATTCAGTTCTCTTTGCATTTCCAAGCCCTACCCACCCTTTAAGATATAGCTCAAAATGGGAATTCCAGATTTGAAATGACTACTGTCTTTTTTGTACTTTCAAAATACTTTGCTCAAATTGCCAATATATCACTTAGAGTGTAGAGTTAAACCCCACCACATTCAACTTTCTAGTTCTAGTGTTTGCTGTTTTACCTGGCAAAAAGTCATCACTCAGTGCATGTCTGCTGAGTTGAATTGTATCTTCAGTCCCTCTTTCTCTTAAATCTAGTATTCTGGATTTAAGAATGAAACCTATAAAGACTTTAAAAATTGAGGTTAATTACAGTCTGACTTTACAATGATCAAAGTCTATTATCTATAAATAGTGTCTATTATCTATATCTAATAGATAATCTATTATCTATAAATAGAGATAAATCTATATTGTCTATTTTATTATCAAATATAGTATCGATTTTGATAATAGAAAGAATTTATTAATCAAAGAAGTCTGTAACTAGATATTCTTTTTGCCTACCAAGGTCAAAATAAAATAGATTTAAGCTATAAAGTATAGCTTCAGACAGAGTATGCACCTTTGAAAAAGACCACTCAACCATCTTTTGGGGAGTTTCCTAAAACACATGGCTCATTTTCATCCATGGACTCTATAGATGATACACAATGTGAGAGGTGAGAGGTAAGTTTTACTTGGGGCAAGATGAGGACTGGGGAGATAGCACCTCAGATAACTCTGAGAGACTGCTCCAAAAAGGCCGTGGGGGAAGGTCCATATATAAGATTTTTCTGAAGGGGCAGCTCAGTGCAATCAAGCCCTCTGCAGAAGCACAAGTTTCAGTCTCTGAAGAGGCAGATGGCAAATGCCCTTGTTGTTCAGTTGCTGGCGAATGCTCTTGGCAAGTGCCAATTTGTAGCTGATAGCATCAATTTAAACAAATGAAAAAAAATGTATGTGAAAACAATGTCCTCCCTTCCTTTATAAACTAACCTGGGAAATATCCTTTTAGAAGTTTTCATCTTTGTTAGCTTAATATTTTTCAACATAATTACTCAAATTGTGATCAATTTTTATCACCATTATTGTTCTGCCATTATAAGTAGTACAGGATGATATGTATTGTGTGTGCTATCAACTTGATGTGAGAGAAATGCATGTTGCTTAGCAGTGTTCAGTTGTAAAGTATATCTGAAGCTTTCACTTTAGAGTGTAAGGCAGCCTTAACTGAGCAGGATAAGAAAGGGGATATGTTATCTAAACCATCATGCCTGAAATAATGTTTTCCTCTTCAACTTTTTGTACTTGAAATCGGTCGCTAAACTAATTTATACTTGAAAAAATAAACTAATGTTTCCTTTCACAAAGAAATCGATAACAAAATATCAGGGCTAGCACTAAGCACATAAAAGTCAATCAATTTTTTTGTGTATTAAGTGTTAGAGACATATTTAACCTCATTGAAAACAAAGATTTAGATTTACTAGTTAATTTTAGAATCCTTAGAAATAGTTACTTCCAACATTATAAACAAAAAACTCTGCTTTCTTTGCTAAATTAAATATTATTTTGAATAAGTTTCATCAACATGTAAATAGGCCAACCTCGCTGTTATTTCATTTACAGAGAGAGCACATAATCCATTTTGAATCATCTGTCTAACTTTTATCATTGCCCTGTAGTTCAAGATGATTATATATAAGAACTACAACTTCTATGATTCTATTCCTGCTGCCAGAATGTCTTGTGGAAGATACAAAAAGAGTGACCCAAGTCAAAGACATCTTCAGAAACTCAATAGTTGTTACAGAGAGTATCACAACAGTAATCCAAATTCAAAAATTGTAAGTTATCAGGGAAAAAGATAACAGTGAGAAAAGAGAAAAGAGAAAGTGAGAAATATTTACACAGAAAGTAAATAGCATTTGAAAAATGAAGATAGTTTATTTGATTTTCTATTAATATTTTAAATTATTAAAATAATTCACTTGATTTTCTGTTAATATTTTAAATATTTAAATTTTACATATAATATATACATATATATATACACATAAGATTTATGTATATATATTTATGTATGTATATTTATATATATGTACATGTATATATATGTATATAATATTTATGTATACATAAATATACATGTATATATACATAAATATCGGAGAAGGCAATGGCACCCCACTCCAGTACTCTTGCCTGGAAAATCCCATGGATGAAGAAGCCTGGCAGGCTGCAGTCCATGGGGTCGCTAAGAGTCGGACACGACTGAGCGACTTCACTTTCACTTTTCACTTTGCTGCATTGGAGAAGGAAACGGCAATCCACTCCAGTGTTCTTGCCTGGAGAATCCCAGGGACGGGGGAGCCTGGTGGACTGCCGTCTATGGGGTCGCACAGAGTCGGACACGACTGAAGCGACTTGGCAGCAGCATATATAAATATACATATGTATATATACATAAAATATACATATGTATATTTAATGTATATATACATAAAATTTAAATATTTAAACATTATATATACATATATGTATATATACGTAAGAAGTATGTATGTATATATATACATAAGAAGTATGTATGTATATACACATAAGAAGTATGTATGTATATATACATAAGAAGTATGTATATATACATAAGAAGGCAATGGGAACCCACTCCAGTACTCTTGCCTGGAGAATCCCATGGACGCAGGAGCCTAGTGGGCTGCAGTCCGTGGGGTCGCTAAGAGTCGGACACTACTGAGCGACTTCACTTTCACTTTCATACATATATGAGGTTTGAATACTAATGTATGTGTATATTTATGATATACAGAGACATTACTTTGCCAAAATGGTTTGTCTAGTCAAGGCTATGGTTTTTCCTGTGGTCATGTATGGATGTGAGAGTTGGACTGTGAAGAAGGCTGAGCGCCGAAGAATTGATGCTTTTGAACTGTGGTGTTGGAGAAGATTCTTGAGAGTACCTTGGACTGCAAGGAGATCCAACCAGTCCATTCTGAAGGAGATCAGTCCTGGGATTTCTTTGGAAGGAATGATGCTGAAGCTGAAAGCTGAAACTCCAGTACTTTGGCCACCTCATGCGAAGAGTTGACTCATTGGAAAAGACTCTGATGCTGGGAGGGATTGGGGGCAGGAGGAGAAGGGGACGACAGAGGATGAGATGGCTGGATGGCATCACTGACTCGATGGACGTAAGTCGGAGTGAACTCCAGGAGTTGGTGATGGACACGGTGGCCTGGCGAGCTGCGATTCATGGGGTCGCAGAGAGTCGGACATGACTGAGCGACTGATCTGATCTGATCTGATTGTGTATATATAACCCACTATTTCCCCTCTTTTTCATACATAATCAGTTTGTTTTATATCTGTTCATTATGTATGAATGAGTGGATATTTTAATGGATATGCATAAAGTAGCAAACTATACACATGACTTCACTCCTTGCTTTTTTACTCAAAAATGTACCCTGGGACACATTTTACACATCAGCTCCGGTATGTAAAGAATGCTATATTTCATATGCAATAAATACATAAATAAATTTAGACACAGATGTTAATTACATATAACTCTAGAGGGATCCTAGTTATATATGTAAATATGAAATACAACTCTATAAAACTTCTAAAACCAATACAATATTGTAAAGTAAAATAAATTAATTAAAAAAAAAACTTCTAAAGGAAAACTTAGGTTAAATAGTATGTAACCTTAAATTTGATGATGAGTCTTTAGATATGGACATGATCTATGAAAGAAAAACATTGATAACTTGGACTTTATTAAAACTAAAAACCTCTGATCTCTGAAAGACATCATTGAGAATATCAGAGACTTGAGGAAAATATATTGAGCACATATCTGATTAAGTCCTTATATCCAAAATATAAAAAAAAATAACTCAAAATTCTACAAAAGTGGGAAAAAATGAAAAATGGGTAAAAGATATGAACAGACACCTCACCAAACAAGGTATATAAATGGCTAATAAGTATATAGAAAAATGTTCAAGGAATTGCAAATTAAAACAAAAAGAAGATGCCACTGCACATCATTAGATAGACAAAATAAAACAAAACCTTAAAATACCAGATGTTAGGAGGATGCAGAGCAGTAGAAACTGTCATTCATTGCTAGTGGTAATGAAATTGATATAATCCACTTTTGAAGACAGGAAGTTTCTTCCAAAGCTAAACATAATATTATCATACAATCCAACAATTGCTTTCTTAGATATTTATCCAGCAGATTTGAAAACTTATATATACATGCAAAGTTTATACCAGCTTTATTGATAATCATCAAAAATTGGAAGCAACGAAATATCCCTCAATAAGATATGATAAATGAACTTTGACATATCTGTGGAGTGGAATATTATGCAGCAGTAAAAAGTAAGTGAGCTATAAAGCTACAAAAAAGACTTAGAAAGATCTTAAATGTGCATTGTTAAGTAAAGAAGCCAATTTGAAATGGTGATTTACTGCTACTGCTGCTGCTAAGTCGCTTCAGTTGTGTCTGACTCTTAGCGACTCCATGGACTGCAGCCTACCAGGCTCCTCCATCCATGGGATTTTCCAGGCAAGAGTACTGGAGTGGGGTGCCATTGCCTTCTCTGGGTGATATACTATAGAATTCCAATTATATGACATACTGAGATTGGCAGAAATACAGAGATGATAAAAAGATCCGTGGTTGCCAGGGCTTCAGGGGACAACAAGAGGATCAAATATGTGAAGCACAGAGTTTATTTAGGAAAGTAAAACCATTCTGTATACTACAATAGTGGACACACAGCACTTTACAACATGAAGAATAAATTTTAATATGTGCAAATTTAAAAAAAGTAATTTTAAATGTCAAATGTCCCAGGATGGAATGCATAATGTGATAAAACAATTAAACTGTGTAATAAATTTATGAAACCACCTCACTGAATGGAATAAGGAAAAGATGCTGACCTAACTTTGAAATTAAGGGGAATAGGTAAAACTAGAGGCAAAAATAACCCTGTACTATTATTCTACTCTGTGGGTTAGAAATTCTAAAACTGCTGTATATATATTAAGATTGAACAATTAATTAAATGGATGGTGGATGATGAGAGAAAGGTTTCTCATTGTTGCAGTCAGAGGTTACAGATAAGTGAGGGGAGAAGGCTAGAATAATCCATATGGTAATGGATTATAGTTAGAGACATTGCATCAACTCACAATTAATTTTGCATAGACACAGATGGTTATATATAGAAATACACACACACACACACACACTCATGAGCTGGTATACACACACATATTATTTTCATGCTTTATCAACAGAGAGAGCCTAGAAAGAAATGGCACACTGGTAGCAATAACACTTAACACTCAAATCTTGGTTTCTGTTAGTATTCACCAATAAAAGAAAACAAAAGTCTTAAAAGAAAGGACTGATTCTAGGATTGGGGAAGGAAATATAGATGATCTTTTGGATCTTGTATTGCCAGAAAGTAATGAAGTGTTCCAAAAAAGAAAGGACGAAACAGAGGAAGGAAGGGAGGAAAGGATGGAGGAAAAGAGAAAGAAAGGAAGGAACTCTTGATGAGTGATGGGGGTTATGTTAAAGAATAAAAGAGACAAAGGAACCAACAGAAAGAGCTCTCAAAAACCAAGCCTAAGACAATTTGAGAAAATAAAAATAAATTAGCATTAGATTGTAGCTTAAACTATGAAATAAATATCCATAAATTTTTACTGATATAAATGTGACTGAGTAAATAAATAAACTGGAAAAATTGACAAATCTCCATGCAGAAGAAATTTAAGTAATTTATGTAGATTCTTGCCCCTCAAGGAGGTGAAATATAACTTTTCACTCATTTTGGGCTGTGTATAGTGATTTTTTTTCGCCAAGAGTACAATGTGGAAAGCAAGGAGAAAGTAACTTTGCAGTGGAGAAATCTGGCCACCACCACCTTAGTCAAGGGATCAAGGTCAGTATCAATATCAGTAAGTCATCTTGGCAGTATGTATGCTTAATATTATTTGATGATATAGCATCCTGTGTTCTTCCTCCCCCCAAATGCATAACCCTAGTCTAATCAAGAGAAGAGCACCAGAAAAATCACAGTTGAAGGTTAATCTAAAAGATGTGTAACCAGTTATAAAAGAATCACTCTTCAAAACTGTCTAAGTCATCAAAAGCAAGGAAAGTCTGAAAAACTCTCATAGACAAGAGAGACTAAACAGACATGGCTATTAATGAAATTTAGTGTCTGGGACCGGATTTGGGAGAGAAAAAGGACATTATATAAGACTACCTTAATAAATATGGACTTTGAAATAATGCTCAGTATCAGTGCATTAACTGTAACAAATGTGCAATACTAATGTGAGATATTTACAGTAGAGGAAGTTGTGTGGAGCATCTGAGAAATTACTGTACTATTTTGACAAGAAGTGAGAGTGTGGTGTGGTACAACAGAACCTGAGCAAGTTTGGGAGAGTGTCCTTACAGATGGGATTTGTTGTAGGGTTCTAGAGGAAAGTGAGGTGAGAGGGAAGGAGAGAAGATCAAAAATACATATAATTAAGGATATGGGATCCAATATCTTACTGTATAAAAGGAAGTTACAACTATCAGTTCAGTTCAGTCATTAAGTCATGTACGACTGTTTGTGACCCCATGGACTGCAGGCTTCCGTGTCCTTCACCAACTCCCAGAGCTTGTTCAAACTCATGTCTAACGAGTCGGTGATGCCATCCAATCATCTCACCCACTGTCACCCCCTTCTCCTCCCGCCTTCAATCTTTCCTAGCATCAAGGTCTCTTCCATCCAATGACTCAGTTCTTCACATCAGGTGGCCAAAGTATTGGAGCTTTAGCTTCAGCATCAGTCTCTTCAATGAATATTCAGGACTTATTTCCTTTAGGATGGACTGGTTGGATCTCCTTGCAGTCCAGGGGACTTTCAAGAGTCTTTTCCAACACAACAGTTCAAAAGTATCAGTTCTTCAACACTCAGCCTACTTTATGGTCCAATGCTCACATTCATACATGACTACTGGAAAACTGTAGCTTTGAGTAGATGGATTTTTTGGGCAAAGTAATGTCTGCTTTTTAATATGCTGTAATACGTTGGTCATAGCTTTTCTTCCAAGGAGCAAGCATCTTTTAATTTCATGGCTGCAATCACCATCTGCAGTGATTTTGGAGCCCAAGAAAATAAAGTCTGTCACTGTTTCCATTATTTCCCCATCTACTTGCCATGAAGTGATGGGGCTGGATGCCATGATCTTAGTTTGTTAAATGTTGAGTTTTAAACCAGCTTTTTCACTCTTCTCTTTTACTTTCATCAAGAGGCTCTTCAGTTCTTCTTCACTTTCTACCATAAGGGTGGTGTCATCCGCATATCTGAGGTTACAGAGTTACACCTATCGAAAGGAACACAACTAGAATGAACTTGACTAGTACTTCTGTACTAGTCTACTTAGTTCTAGGTATCTGTGTATGCTATGTCCCCTACCTACAAATAAGTTCCCTTCCTAGAGCACTTTCATAAGTCCAATTTGTTTGTAAGTCCAGCACAATTAACCTAGTACCCAACTAACAAGATAGGCTATTTAGCACTGAACTGTAACATTTATAATACTTTTCATGCAAATAATGCATAAAAAACACAGAAAATAAAATAATCTTACAGTTCAGTGCCTTGGAAAGTACAGTAGTACGGTACAACAGCAGTACTGGGGCTGGCATTAAGTGGACAGTCAAGAAGAGTTACTGACTGACTGGAGGAGGCAGAAGAGGTGAGAGATGGTAGAGCTGAAGGATCGTTAGCAATAGGAGATGGAGGGCAAGCTGCAATGCCACTCAAACCTGACATTGATGGCACGTGTACTGGTTCCTTGCTGAAACCAGATGCACGTGCTTGCATCTTTGAAAGTTCACAACATGAAGGATTATACTGAGGGAATGTACTGTATAAATATGTGCAATATGTGCTTATTAAGTAAAAATATCTCTTAAGTAGATAATATGAAGTTACTAGCCCACAAAATGTTGATTCTTAAGGTAGCTTTTTCACTCTGCTCTTTCACCTTCATCAAGGAGCTCTTCAATTCATCTTCACTTTCTGTCATCAAAGTGGTGTCACCTGGATATCTGAGATTATTGGTTTTTCTCCTGGTGATCTTTACTCCAGCTTGTGCTTCATCAAGCCTGGTATCATTCATGATGTACTCTGCATTTAAGTTAAATAAGCAGGGTGACAATACACAACTTTGATGTACTCTTTTCCCACTTTTGAACCAATCTGGTGTTCCATGTCTGGTTCTAACTTGCTTCTTGACCTGCATACAGGTTTTGCAGAAGGCAGGTAAGAGGACCTGGTATTCCCATCTCTTGAAGAATTTCCCTGTTTGTTGTGATCCACACAAAAAAGGCTTTGGCATATTCAGTGAAGCAGATGTAGATTTTTTCTGTAATTACTTTGCTTTTTCAATGATCCAATGGATGTTGGCAATTTGATCTCTGGTTTTACTGCCTTTTCTAAATGGCAGCTTGAACATCTGGGAGTTCTTAGTTCATGTACTGTCAAAGCCTATCGTGGAGAATTTTGAGCATTACTTTGCTAGTGTGTGAGATGAGTGCAATTGTACAGTAGTTTGAACATTATTTGGCACTGCCCTTCTTTGGTTTTGGAATGAAAACTAACCTTTTCCAGTCCTTTGGCCACTGCTGAGTTTTCCTAACTTACTGGCATATTGAGTGCAGTGCTTTAACAGCATCATCTTTTAGGATTTAAAATATCTCAACTGGAATTCCATCACTACCACTAGCTTTGTTTGTAGTGATTCTTCCTAAGGCCTGCTTGACTTCATACTCCAAGATGTCTACTCTAAGTGAGTGATCACACCATCATGGCTATCTGGGTCATTAAGATCATTTTTTGTATAGCCCTTCTGTGTATTCTTGCCACCTCTTCTTAGCATCATTTTCTTCTGTTAGGTCCATATCCTTTCTGTCCTTTACTGTGTCTATCTTTGCATAATATTTTCCCTTTGTATCTCTAATTTTCTTGAAGAGATCTCTAGTCTTTCCCATTCTATTGTTTTCCTCTATTTCTTTGCATAAAAGGCTCTTAAAATTTTCTTTGCATAAAAGGCTCTTAAAGGTTCACTTAAAAGGCTCTTAAAGGTTCACTTAAAAGGCTCTTAAAGGTTCACTTAAAAAGGCTTTCTTATCTCTCCTTACTATTCTTTGGAACTCTGCTTTCAGATGAGTATATCTTTCCTTTTCTCCTTTGCCTTTCACTTCTTTTCTTTTCTCAGCTATTTGTAAGGCCTCCTTAGACAACCATTTTACCTTTTTGCATTTCTTTTTCTTGGGGATTATTTTGATCACCACCTCCTGTACAATGTTACAAACCTCTGTCCCTAGTCCTTCAGGCACTCTATCAGAACTAACCCCTTGAATCTATTTGTCACTTCCACTGTGTAATGGTAAGGGATTTGATTTAGGTCATACCTGAATTGCTCAGTGGTTTTCCCTACTTTCTTCAATTTAACTCTGAGTTTTGCAATAAGGAGTTCACGATCTGGGCCACAGTCAGCTTTTGGTCTTGTTTTTGCTGACTATAGAGAGCTTCTGTATCTTTGGCTGCAAAGAATATAATCATTCTGATTTTGGTGTTGACCATCTGGCGATGTCCATGTGTAGAGTAGTCTCTTTTGTTATTGAAAGAGGATGTTTGCTATGACCAGTGTGTCCTTTTGGCAGAACTCTGTTAGCCTTTACCCTGCTTCATTTTATACTCCAAGGCCAAAATTTCCTGTTACGCCAGGTGTCTCTTGATTTCCTACTTTTGCATTCTAGTCCTCTATAATGTGAAGGACCTCTTTTTCTGGTGTTAGTTCTAGAAGGTCTTGTAGGTCTTTATAGTACCGTACAGCTTCAGCTTCTTCAGCATTAGTGAGTGAAAACACATATATCATGGCATCTGGTCCCATAGCTTCATGGCATATAGAAGAGGAAACAATGGAAAAGGTGACAGACTTTATTTTCTTGGGCTCCAAAGTCACTGCAGATGACAACTGCAGCCTTGTGATTAAAAGATGTTTACTCCTTGAAAGAAAAGCTATGATGATACCTGACAGTGTATTAAAAAGCAGAGACATTACTTTGCCAACAAATGTCCATATAATCAAAGCTATGGTTTTTCCAATAGTCACATATGGATGTGATTGTTGGACCTTAAAGAAGGTTGAGTGTCCAAGAATTGATGCTTTTGAACTGTGGTGTTGGAGAAGACTCTTGAAAGTCCCTTGGACTGCAAGGAGATCCAACCAATCAATCCTAAAGGAAATCAATCATTGGAAGGACTGATGCTGAAGCTGAAGCTCTAATACTTTGACCACCTGATGCGAAGAGCTAACTCATTAGAAAAGACCCTGATGCTGGGAAAGATAGAGGCAGCAGGGGAAGGGGATAACAGAGGACAAGATGGTTGGATGGCATCACCGACTCAATGGATATAAGTTTGAACAAGCTCAGTGAGATGATGAAGGACAGGGAAGCCTTTGTGCTGCAGTCCATTGCATCGCAGAGTCAGACATAACTGAGTGACTGAACAACAACCCCACAAATTACTTATTAATTAAAAAAAAAGAGTAAAAAATGATAATTCTACAGTGGAGAAGCTTGTCAGATACCAACTTATTCATGTGACCCAAGTAAGTGGCATCAGACGAATACAATTGTCATCAGAACAAATAAAAACGATGCTCCACCTTATAGATGCAATGAGAATATGGCATCGCTTCTGTGATATTTCTAACAGAGGTGTAGGACCTGAATCTAACTATAAGGAATCATCAAGCAAGACTTCCAAACTGAAGAAGGAAAGACTTGACATCCAAATGTAACATGTAATCCTAAACAGGGTTAAGACATTTTTGGACATTTGCCAAAACGTTAATAACCTCTGAGGATTAGATATTAGTAATGTATCAACTTTACATTTCTAATTTTAATGAGTGTATTGTTGCTATTTAGAAGAGTGTCTATGTTTTAGAAATAAATACTAACGCATTTTGTAATGATGTAATATCAGGGTGACAACTTATTCTCAAAAAAGTATTTGTCCTATATATTCCAAGAGATGGTTTAATCTCACATTCACAATATTGAACACAAAAACCCAGATAAAACAAAACATTTGATAGGATTTCATTTTGTAATTATTGAAAACTGGGTAAAAGGAGGCTTAATTTTCTAGAGAACATACGTGATGCTAAAGATTTTTAAAAGGAAGAGTGTTTCATAGAAGTCAAGATACTGTGTCTACAAGAAAGGGAGGGGACTCACAAAAAGCTTTAGGCTAACAGTGATCTCTTTCTTGACATGGATCATAATTATATGGACTATATTTTAAGTTTTATTATTATTTTTAGTTTGATTATATTTTATGTAGCTTTTTAAAATAAAAGAATAATGTACAACATTATAGAACAGGTAGCTTACACCTTGCTGCTGCTACTGCTGCTAAGTCGCTTCAGTCGTGTCCGACTCTGTGCGACCCCATCAACGGCAGCCCACCAGGCCGTGCCGTCCCTGGGATTCTCCAGGCAAGAACACTGGAGTGGGTTGTCATTTCCTTCTCCAATGCATGAAAGTGAAAGGTGAAAGTGAAGTCGCTCAGTTGTGTCCGACTTTTAGCGACCCCATGGACTACAGCCTTCCAGGCTCCACCCTCCATGGGATTTTCCAGGCAAGAGTACTGGAATGGGGTGCCATTGCCTTCTCCGAGCTTACACCTTAGCAGTATAAATTTAGAGTGGGAACTGACTTGCTAACTGTCATACTTTATTTAATCTATCAATTTCCTGAACCACCAGTATTTTATACCAAAAAAAGAGGGGAAAAAAGCTACCAGTTTATAAGATGCATCTTAACATCAAAGATGTTAATTTGTGTATGTCTTTGTCTTGATCACAGTTGTATAACACTGAATATCTCAATATAGAGTATTGAAAGTGAAAGTGAAGTTGCTTAGTCGTGTCCGACTCTGTGACTCCATGGACTATATAGCCCAGGCTTCTCAGTCCATGGAATTCTCCAGGAAGAGTACTGGAGTGGGTTGCCATTTCCTTCTCCAGGGGATCTTCCTGACCCGGGGATCAAACCTGGGTCTCCTGCATTGTAGGCAGACGCTTTACCATCTGAGTTACAGGGAATTAGTAGTTTCTTATTTAAGCTTCCAAGTAAAAGTGAGTTGGATGTTTTTGCAAAATTAACTCAAATACTGTGCACTAAGTACCTTTACTACAACAAATATATTTCAAGTTACATGCTTAGTTTTTACACCAATACATTTCAACAAAATAAAATTCTCAGATAGTTCTGAGAAATAACTGTCATCCTAAGATAGAATAAAACTTGAAGAGGTACATTTACTCTGAAAAAATTTTATTAAAACATAAATTTTAACAAAACAAATATTATATATGCAATTTTATGGTAAATTACTTTGAGTCATTTTTCTAATATTCAAACTTGGGCCCTTTACTTATTTTCTTCTTTTTTATCATTGAAGTTCTCTTTCAAAATATATAAACACTGCCTGTGTTTGAGGCACTTCAAAATTGAAATTAATTATGCTAATTACCTCATATAGATTAACCTAATTAAATTTAATTGATATTCTTGACTCTAAATATTATCCTCTGGGAGATTTTACCTTTAGGGAAAACTAGGTAGAGAATCCAAGTGCTTATTTGTCCTAACATATTTAGGCAGCAATCATAGCAGATGCACTTGTTCAAATGGAATATGTATAGTCATCTAGCGACTGATGTTCCCTTTATCTATTGATTTTGTTAAAATACACATTACTTGTGGAAATTAACTGAGGTAAATGTCAAGGTTTAATTAGTAATTAAATCCTTCCATTTAGATTGTAGACACAAAAATGTGAAATCATGATATATGTAGCTAAATACTCTAATAAAAACTTTTCATGCTTGTTAATCTTCAGATTATTCCTGGAGTGTTGCTACATATAATACTGAGTTATTCTTAGTTTTTCTCTGTGATACTTCTGTTCCCTTCTATTCCATTCTTTGCTCTCTCACTGTTCCATTTCATGGAGCATTATTTTTTCAGCTGAGCACAATTAAATACTACTTCCCAGGATTCTGCTCTGGTCTTACTGTCCTTCTTTCTCACAGAGGGGATTTCATTTACTCTACAAGTGACTTCAGTTAATACTTATGGGCTGGAAAATGCTGTATCATTATTTATATTATTGACCTTCACTTTGCCGCTCAGATGTATGCAACAACTTGCTCAACGTATCCACACCAATGGCACACAGTCATGGAAACTTAACATGTCCAGCATTGTTCATTTTTGCTGCCTACTCCCATCACCATATTAAGGTCCTCAGCTTTTCTCATCTGACTATTTCCGTAACCTTCTTGTCTTAGTTCTTGATCCCCTCCCCACCTCTATTTCATTATCACTTCCAACAGCTCTTAGTAATTATCTGGTTTGCTCAATTTGAAAATATAAGCTTATTTGAGAGAGTGACTCCCTCCTCTTTTAGCTAGGATCTAAAAATCGCCCTCCATCACCTGCAAAATAGAGTCTAAGCAATTCAGCAAGAGTCTTGGAATCTTCGTTCCTGTCTAGTCCCCATCTCTTCTCAGTACTGCACTCTGAAATGTGTACTCAAATGATAGCAGAACTTAGGTACTTTATGACATAGACATCATAGTTATGAACTTCTTTTAATTTGTGTACTGCCTCTGTGCTTAATGTGTTCTTATCAACTGTTTAATGGCTTTAATATGCAGGTAACATTACATACTAAGCAATGAGGAAAAAATAGTTTTAACAATACAGGTATATATAAAGAAAAATAGACAAATCTTAAGCCTGCCTCCTAGCCTGTTTCCACCAGCAATCACTGTTTGTTTTTTTGAATCATATCTCCCAGACTTTCTATTTCTAAGCAGCAATTTGGATACTTTTATTTTAACAATATGTGTTTGCTTATTCCATCTCAATACAATACAATTTTTTAATTTAACATTATGGAGTTAAATCTTACAGTTCAGTTCAGTTCAGTCACTCAGTTGTGTCCAACTGTTTGTGACCCCATGAATCACAGCAGGCCAGGCCTCCCTGTCCATCACCAACTCCCGGAGTCCACCCAAACCCATGTCCACTGAGTCGGTGATGCCATCCAACCATTTCATCCTCTGTCGTCCCCTTCTCCTCCTGTCCCCAATCCCTCCCAGCATCAGAGTCTTTTCCAATGAGTCAGCTCTTCGCATGAGGTGGCCAAAGTATTGGAGTTTCAGCTTCAACATCAGTCCTTCCAATGAACACCCAGGACAGGTTGCCTTTAGGATGGACTGCTTGGATCTCCTCGAAGTCCAAGGGACTCTCAAGAGTCTACTCCAACACCACAGTTCAAAAGCATCAATTCTTCGGTGCTTAGCTTTCTTTATAGTCCAACTCTCACATCCATACATGATCACTGGAAAAACCATAGCCTTGACTAGATAAGGCTATGCTGTCAAGGATGGTCATAACTTTCTTTCCAAGGAATAAGTGTCTTTTAATTTCATGGCTGCAGTCACCATCTGCAGTGATTTTGGAGCCCAGAAAAATAAAGTCAGCCACTCTTTCCACTGTTTCCCTGTCTATTTGCCATGAAGTTATGGGACCGGATGTCATGATCTTAGTTTTCTGAATGTTGAGTTTTAAGCCAACTTTTTTACTCTTCTCTTTCACTTTCATCAAGAGGCTCTTCAGCTTTTCTTCACTTTCTGCCTTCAGGGTGGTGTCATCTGCATATCTGAGGTTATTGATATTTCTCCTGGCAATCTTGATTCCAGCTTGTGCTTCATCCAGCCCAGTGTTTATTAGGAGGTACTCTGCATATAAGTTAAATAAACAGGGTGACAATATACAGCCTTGACATAATCCTTTTCCTATTTGGAACCAGTCTGTTGTTCCATATCCAGTTCTAACTGTTGCTTCCTGACCTGCATACAGGTTTCTCAAGAGGCAGGTCAGGTGGTCTGGTATTCCCATCTCTTACAGAATTTTCCACAGTTTATTGTGATCCACATAGTCAAAGGTTTTGGCATAGTCAATGAAGCAGAAATAGATATTTTTTCTGGAGCTCTCTTGCTTTTTTGATGATCCAGTGCATATAGCATAATTTTATCATTTCTCTATTGACGAACTTTTTGGTGATTTTTATTTTATTTATTATTATTATTTTTATTAATGCAATGGGTGGTCTTGTATTTCTGCTAACCACACCTTCTCTAGTTTAAAAAAGAATTCATTCTTATAATAAGATAACAGACACCCATTGCTTACATGACATATATACCGCATTTTCTATTTTAAAACTCTTTACACAGCTTTTTAAAATGAATTTTTCCATATTATTAGGATTAAACTATGACACTGCTTAAGAAAATTAATAAACAATTGTGTGCATTATTTCACTACATGTATACTCAAATTGGAGAAGGAAATGGCAACCCACTCCAGTATTCTTGCCTGGAGAATCCCAGGGACAGAGGAGCCTGGTGGGCTGCAGTCCATGGGGTCACTAAGAGTCAGTACGACTGAGCGACTTCACTTTCACCTTTCACTTTCATGCATTTGAGAAGGAAATGGCAACCCACTCCAGTGTTCTTGCCTGGAGAATCCCAGGGACAGAGGAGCGTGGTGGGCTGCCGTCTATGGGGTCGCACAGAGTCAGACACGACTGAAGTGCCTTAGCAGTAGCAGCAGCAGCATACTCAAATTATTTGTTTAAAATGTCATAAGGGAAGCCCTAAAGTGTCAAGGTTAGTCTAATTTTTTAAATGATTTGAATTAATTAAACAAATGTAATGTTGTTTAATGCTGTTTTGGCATTATGATTATAATTAGTTAATTATAATCATATTATAATCATATAATTAATATATAAATAAATATAATCATTAAAATAAATAAAGGAAATTTCACTTAAAGTGTAGTCACGGAGCCCTGAAGGGGGAATTTTTACATACATATCGTTCATTATACTCTACATAAACAACAGGAAAAAGGAAAAGAACTGTTTTGACAAAGGAGGACATTAATCACTTGGGAATTTTATGTCCAGATTTTAAGAAAAAGAAGGAAGAGCCCTCCCTACCCCAGTAACAATACTCTAACTACTTTGTGGAACTGTTAGAATGTGTCACATCCCATTTTCTCCTAAAATGTATTAAATCAAGCCTCTCTATTTCTCTGTACTTGCTTATGATTCATCATAGCTTATCTGTTCTAAGTGTAATTCCCAAAATAAACCCATTTGCTGGTAAAATAAGTGGCTGTTTCATTTTTAAACTTGACAAAATATAATGTCATTATGACTAAATGATATGAAAAACCTACCACATGTTAAGTATTCTGATAATTATTAGATGTTGAATATAGCTACATGGAAAAGAAAAGCATAGCTTAGTATAGGAAAAATGTTAATCTTTATTAACTTTATTAGTTCTACTGACATGCATCAAAAAGACAAGTTTAAAACATATTTATTATGTTCTCAACTTACAAAACAGTAGGTTTTACCATTTGTTTAAAAATGTGAAAGTAGACATCTAAAAATATACTTTTAAAAGATAAGTTTGACAGTATGGATAATCACAAATTTTCAAATAAACAAAGCCATCCTCTGCTATTGTTACAAAAGATCTACATTTAACTAAACACTAATAAACTTTGAATATACTAAATATCTTTTCAGTCTGATGTGGACATGAAGATGTTTCAACATATCAACTTACTGATAGCAGTGAAACCCATGGTTTACATTTTGTTTTGGTGAGACCAGGAGAGTTCTTTCTCCGGGACTATTTATGTAGCAGTTCTCTGCTTATGGAAATAGAAGTGTATAAAAAGCACCAGCCAATATGGCAGGTTGGAATTTCTGGTTCTGAGGTGTACTGTGCAGATATAGGTAATTCCTGATTATAGAGAGACAGAATAGCACTATGACCCTGGTAGAGAGAAGTGAATATGAACCTCATTCAGCCTTTTTTGAACATTGCGGTGAGGTTGCCTTTTTCTGAAGTGCATATTCTTACTTTAGTGCTATTGCTATATAATATCCTTTTCCTGGACTAAACCAAAGATTCTGAAGGAGATCAGCCCTGGGATTTCTTTGGAGGGAATGATGCTAAAGCTGAAACTCCAGTACTTTGGCCACCTCATGCGAAGAATTGACTCATTGGAAAAGACTCTGATGCTGGGAGGGATTGGGGGAAGGAGGAGAAGGGGACGACAGAGGATTAGATGGCTGGATGGCATCACGGACTCGATGGACGTGAAACTGAGTGAACTCCGGGAGTTGGTGATGGACAGGGAGGCCTGGTGTGCTGCGACTCATGGGGTCGCAAAGAGTAGGACACGACTGAAACTGTTTGAATGGCAGTGCAAACTGGACAGCCAATGCTCTATCTAAAAAGGTAACCACTTCCTAGCTCCAGCTAACTGTTGCCACCTATAATGCATGCCCAAATTGACTACTTTTTAAAAAAATCTCTATTTTTAAAAGTTGTAATTAAATTAAAAATTGAACAAGATGAAGTCCAGTTAAACCCCAGCCAGGAGATGAATTTGGTCTTCAGGCTGCTGGTTTATAATTGCAATTTATACCATCTACAATGCAGTCATAGATAATGAATAGTATTAATATTATTCATTAAATTTATAAAATATTCAGCATCACTGACCTCAGTGCAAGCACCTTTTGAAATGAAAGAAAAATATTTTTAAAAACATCTAAATCAGTTAGTATAAAAATTGATTTTTCATTATTTTATCAAAGCACATCCCTGTAAGGTCTACAAACACTACTCTCTGTGTGAAGTGTTCACTTTAATATGAACAATGATAGAAATAAATCACATAAAGAGCCAAGGAAAATGTAACTGGGTATCAGTGATCAATACATTGACATTAACTTTGGTAATAAATCCATTAAACTCATGCATGAAATATAAATAAATCTTAGCTCTTAGTATAATTGAATACCTTGTCAATTCCTTCACTAATTATTCAGTGTTGACTGGTAGTTTCTCTCAGAATTAGTCATTGATTATCATGATGCAGTAATGCTACTGTTAACAAAAGGCCTTTAACTAGTAGATGTGGTTTTACTCTATTGCATAAAATTTAAATTTCAGTTGAAATGGCAAAATAAACCGTCATCTCTTACTCTATCTAATTGACTTTTCTGCCAATGAAACCTAGTTTTTCAATGAATATGCCAGTGAACTCATATTTAGAAAATATTATTAGAGTGATTTTATCTATCAACATAAATTTTGTACTAAAAAATGTCTTTAAACCCCACATCCAGGGGGAAAATTAATGATAATGTGTGTTCCATGAAAGATGGATAGTTCAGTCACTCAGTCATGACCGACTCTTTGCAACCCCATGGATTGCAGCACGCCAGTTCTCCCTGTCCATCACGAACTCCCGGAGTTTACTCAAACTCATGTCCATTGAATAAGTGATGCCATCCAACCATCTCAGCCTCTGTCGTCCCATTCTCTTCCTGCCTTCAAGCTTTCCCAGCATCAGGGTCTTTTCATATGAGTCAGTTCTTCGCATCAGATGGCCAAAGTATTGGAATTTCAGCTTCAGCATCAGTCCTTCCAATGAATATTCAGGACTGATTTCCTTTAGGATGGTTGGATCTCCTTGCTGTCCAAGGGACTCTCAAGAGTCTTCTCCAACACCACAGTTCAAAAGCATCAATTCTTTGGTGCTCAGCTTTCCTTATAGTCCAACCCTCACATTCATACATGACCACTGGAAAACCCATAGCTTTAACTAGATGGACCTTTGTTGGCAAAGTAATATCTCTGCTTTTTAATAGGCTATCTATGTTGGTCATAACTTTTCTTCCAAGGAGCAAGAAAAATAGAATTCATATTTTAAAAGTTTGGAAGATGTTGCTCCCTAAATTCCTATGGTAGAGGTTCATTTTGCAAATTACTGTGCTAAAAGTTTGAAGTTTTCCTACATTGAATCCTACCTTATCGTATTTAACATAGTATTTTTCAAGTTTATTGAAACTGAGAGTCACTTGATTTTGAGCAAAACAATTGGAGAAGGCTGACCCAGAAAGGAAGGGTGTTGCCCAAGTTTGCATAACTAATTAAAATTAGGTTCAAAAATACCTGTAGGATTTTCAGGGTCCTACAAGTTTTTAAAAAATACATTTAGGGCATATTATGTGGACTTTTTACTCAGTCTTGGTACATATTAAAGGAAAATATCTTAATCATGCTAAAATTCCTTTGTCAGAAGCATGCAAACTTGTAATATTCCCCCATTTTAATTCATCAGAATTTTCATATGAGTGCTAAAGATGGAATTTCCATAAAATTAATATTTTAAAAGGAAATAAACCATGAATGAATGACAAAATGAAAACTGACCTATAAATTTTCAAATGTAATGCAATTTGTGTAAAAAAAAAAAAATCTAACAGTACAGAAAAATGGAAAATGAAAAAGTGTCTCTCCACTCCATTCTGTGCCCAAGAGGGTACAGCTGGATTCTAACAGACTCAAAACTCTCTAAAGATCCTCTGGCTTATTTGAGTCACAACAGCCTCTCCATGTCTAAGAGGGATGTGAAACAATTGCAGCCCACCATTTGTCCACCTGTCTATGCCTCTTACACAGTAGCACAGAAGCTAGAACTTTCCCAGCTTCCTTTCAGTTTGTGCTGCCTTTACTTTTATTTTATTTATTTATTTTTTTGATTTGTTCATTCATTCATGCACACCGAAGCATTTACATCCATAGTATTAGAATACACTTGGGTGTTTTTTTTTTGGCTCTGTTCCCAGCTCCTATCTGTACAAGACAGCAAATTAGCATTTTGTTTACTTTCTGAACCAAAGAGCAGGTAGGTTTCTGGTTTCTGAAAGGCTGCACTGATCCCTTCAAGGCTATGCATCAGGGCTTGGTGGAAATCACTACATGTTTCTTTTATTTTTTTCTGTGTATATTTTTAAAAACTTTGTATAGAAGTACTTTAACAGACATAGATATTTACTAAGGACAAGTGTGCAGATACAAAGTTTTTACAAACTAAACACACTCAGGTACCCAGCACAAAATTTGAGAATATTATCAGATTCACAAAGCACCCTTTTTGTCTCCATTGAAATCACCATTACCTATTCTGAAGTAACTACTATCATGATACATAACTTTATAGATAAACATCTCTTGTTTTAGAACTTAATTTACACCATATAAAATAGTAGTGTACTCATTCATGACATTTTACTCAACATATAGTTCTATTGCATAAAATTATGTCAATCACTCTTATCTCTTTATAGAATTTAATTTTGTTAAAAGGCCTCAAACTATTTATTCATTCCAGTGTTGAAGAACATTTAAGTGGGTCCAGGTTTTTTTCTGTTATGAATAGTGTGTCTATGAACATTCTTTGCATATGTTTTGATGAGCATATAAATGGTATTCTAATATATTATAGAAATAAATGAAATTTCTAAGTAATGTCTCTGCTTTTTAATAGGCTGTCTATGTTGGTCATAACTTCTTCCAAGGAGAAAGAAAAATGGAATTCATACTTAAAAAGTTTTGGAAGATGTTGCCTCCCTAAATTCCTTTGGTAGAGATTCATTTTGGAAATTTCTTGCTAAAGGTTTGAAGTTTTCCTGCAATGAATCCTATCTTATCTCATTTAACACAGTATTTTTCAAGTTTATTGAAACTGAGAGTCACTTGATTTTGAGCAAAACAATTTGGAGAAGGCTGACCCAGAAAGGAAGTGTGTTGCCCAAGTTCACATAACTAATTAAAATTAGGTGCAAAAATACCTGTAGGATTTTCAGGTTCCTACAATATATAGGGCACAGATTTGACATATTGCTAAAAAGTTTTTCCAGAGTGGTTGTACCAATTCATAATCCTGTCAGCAGTATGTGAGAGTTCTAGTTCATCCCTTTATTTTCAATATTTTTGTATCACATTATATTTTAGCACACTAATTTATTTTGCTAAGAATAATTATTAAGCATCTGAAAGTATGTGCTATTTTTTCCTAATAGAGTTGAGTCACATTCCTTTTCTTCAGAATAATTTTGATTTAGAACTACAATTCACATAATTGTTTGAAGATTGTAATGTTTTTCATATGCTAAAATCTTATTTGTAATTACCCCTGGAAATATTTGTATTGGTGGCAGAGGATATTAGAACATAATAACAATTATATATTGCTGAACAAAATTAAGGAGAGATGAAAGACAATATTTAAAAATGACCTCTAATTTAAAAAGAAAATAGTGCACTGTATTTCAGCAGGGAGTTAAAAATTAACACCACAGCATCCCCTATGTTATAGATATCAATCTCCATCACTTTCCTCACGTCTGTTAAATGTTGATAACATTTTATATCTCTGAGATGGTAGAGGGTTGGTTTGAATAAAAAGAGAGGCATAAATTACACTCTCAAGCTTAAGACAATGAATGTCATGAAATGAATGAAAAGTGGTTCCCTAACTTACCATTAGGGAGCTGTCTTACAGAGGCAAAATCATATCCTACATATTTCTTAATAAACAGCTATAGTTAAGTAGGACCAGTACTAAGGTCAGGCTAAGTGAAGTGCCTACCTCAGAAGCAAATTTTAAGATCACTAAAACTCTTAGTAATTCAGATAAGTACACTTTAATGTAGTATTTTTAAAATAAAATTTAAGGCAAAAATCTATGATATAAGAATTATCCATATTTTAATTAAAGATGAGATAAATATTACTGAATTTTCCTTTTGCCTCAGTCTCTAATCAGATTTGGCATGACTCTTGTACTTTGACTTCAAGAAACTAGGAAAAGAAGATCCAAAGAAATCTAAAGCGATACAAGGAAAGAAATAATAAAGATGAGAGCAGAAATCAATGGAAGTGAAAACAGAAAACCAATAGATTATAGTAGTAAAGGAAAATGCTGATTCTTTAAAAAGAACATTGATAAATTTTTAGTAAGATAGTCAAAGAACTAGATAAAGACATGAATTTCCAATATCAGTGATGAAGAGAAGAAATATCACCGCAGACTCCAAAGACCTCGAAAGGATAATAAGGGAATACTAGGAACAGGTCTACACAGATAAATTTGATAGCTTAGGAGACAGATGGCTTTCTTAAAAAACACAGATGACTGAATCTCACCCAAAATGAAATAGATAATTGTAATAGTTTCAGATGAGTAAAAGATAATTACTTTAATTTAAAAGCTTCTGATAAAGAAAATTCAAAGCCCAGATGATTTTACTAGAGAATTCTACCAAACATTTAAAGAATTAACACCAATTCTATATAACCTCTTACAAAAAAAAAATTGGGGGGTGGGGGAGCAAAGCTTTCTCAACTCGTCATATGAGGTCAGAATTACCTTAATACCAACATTAGACAAAGGCAACACACACACACAAGCACATACATCAGAAAAAAAAAAAAAAAAGATACAGACCAGACTCATGAAAATCCACATAAAAATCCTAGATAAAGTATTCAGTTCTAATTCATTATATGTACAGTGTGATTGAGTGAGATTAATTCTAGAATGCAATAAGCCTGTTAGGAGACAGGAGAAGGTAAAGCTTTAGTAATATGACATTTCAAGGACAGATTGAACAGGGGAGATTTGAAAGGCCTGAATGTACAATGTGCAAAGAAAAGTTGAGAGAGGCTCTGAAAGCAAAGTTTAAAAACAAGTACGTTTATAAATGTTTTAGTTGTTGATTTATATGAAGATATATAAGAATTTTTAATATTACTGTCTAACAGCTCTTCAATCAATCTTATTTAATAAGTTTGTGAAGGAGAAGAACATGTGTTAGCAACGAATGGAAAAAGTCATGCCATCGACATGATTCTATATTAATCAAAGATTGATAGCCATCTGTATGTCTTCTTTGGAGAAATGTCTACTTAGTTCTTTGGCCCATTTTTTGATTGGGTCATTTATTTTTCTGGAGTTGAGCTGTAGGAGTTGCTTGTATATTTTTGAGATTAGTTGTTTGTCAGTTGCTTCATTTGCTATTATTTTCTCCCATTCTGAAGGCTGCCTTTTCACCTTGCTAATAGTTTCCTTTGTTGTGCAGAAGCTTTTAAGTTTAATTAGGTCCCATTTGTTTATTTTTGCTTTTATTTCCAATATTCTGGGAGGTGGGTCATAGAGGATCCTGCTGTGCTGTATGTCAGAGAGTGTTTTGCCTATGTTCTCTTCTAGGAGTTTTATAGTTTCTGGTCTTACATTGAGATCTTTAATCCATTTTGAGTTTATTTTTGTGTATGGTGTTAGAAAGTGGTCTAGTTTCATTCTTTTACAAGTGGTTGACCAGTTTTCCCAGCACCACTTGTTAAAGAGGTTGTCTTTAATCCATTGTATATTCTTGCCTCCTTTGTCAAAGATAAGGTGTCCATATGTGCGTGGATTTATCTCTGGGCTTTCTATTTTGTTCCATTGATCAATATTTCTGTCTTTGTGCCAGTACCATACTGTTTTGATAACTGTGGCTTTGTAATAGAGCCTGAAGTCAGGCAGGTTGATTCCTCCAGTTCCATTCTTCTTTCTCAAGATAGCCTTGGCTATTCGAGGTTTTTTGTATTTCCATACAAATTGTGAAATTATTTGTTCTAGTTCTGTGAAGAATACCGTTGGTAGCTTGATAGGGATTGCATTGAATCTATAAATTGCTTTGGGTAGTTTACTCATTTTCACTATATTGATTCTTCCAATCCATGAACATGGTATATTTCTCCATCTATTAGTGTCCTCTTTGATCTCTTTCACCAGTGTTTTATAGTTTTCCATATATAGGTCTTTGGTTTCTTTATTTCTCCAAAGAAGACATACAGATGGCTAACAAACACATGAAAAGATGCTCAACGTCACTCATTATCAGAGAAATGCAAATCAAAACCACTATGAGGTACCATTTCATGCCAGTCAGAATGGCTGCAATCCATAAGTCTACAAGCAATAAATGCTGGAGAGGGTGTGGAGAGAAGGGAACTCTCTTGCACTGTTGGTGGGAATGCAAACTAGTACAGCCACTATGGAGAACAGTGTGGAGATTCCTTAAAAAACTGGAAATAGAACTGCCTTATGATCCAGCAATCCCACTGCTGGGCATACACACTGAGGAAACCAGAAGGGAAAGAGACACGTGTACCCCAATGTTCATCGCAGCACTGTTTATAATAGCCAGGACATGGAAGCAACCTAGATGTCCATCAGCAGATGAATGGATAAGAAAGCAGTGGTACATATACACAATGGAGTATTACTCAGCCATTAAAAAGAATACATTTGAATCAGTTCTAATGAGATGGATGAAACTGGAACCTATTATACAGAGTGAAGTAAGCCAGAAAGAAAAACACCAATACAGTATACTAACGCATATATATGGAATTTAGAAAGATGGAAACAATAACCCTGTGTACGAGACAGCAAAAGAGACACCAATGTATAGATCAGTCTTACGGACTCTGTGGGAGAGGGAGAGGGTGGGGAGATTTGGGAAAATAGCATTGAAACATGTATAATATCATGTATGAAACGAGTCGCCAGTCCAGGTTCGATGCACGGTACTGGATGCTTGGGGCTGGTGCACTGGGACGACCCAGAGGGAGGGTAGGGGAGGGAGGAGTGTGGAGGGTTCAGGATGGGGAACGCGGGTATACCTGTGGCGGATTCATTTCGATATTTGGCAAAACTAATACAATATTGTAAAGTTTAAAAAAAAAAAAAAAGATTGAATAGGGGAAAGGAGTCTTATGAATCTTGTCATACATTTATACCCAAATGGCTTTGAATACCGATTTAATATAAGTGAAGATAAACTCAAGAGGAAAAAAGGGTTATTTCTAGTGTGATAAGAGAGAAATCCACGTAGAGAATGGAAACAAGAAATTTTTCATGAGGTCTTGGGGGAAGGGTATAAAATTTTCCATCAGACACTCAGATGAGGAAATCAGCATGAATTACTACATGAATGCTGGTCTGAAGAAAATTATGTATTTCTTAAGTGGATAACTTTTTCTGTAGGGTTTTTTTTTTTTTTTTAATTTGTAAAGAGCTATGATAAAATACAAGCTCTTAATTTCCAAACACTTGCTTACAGACATTCTTAGAAAAGCTAGTCTACCTACTTACACAAGGGCTGTATTGCCCCCTTCTGGAGAAAGGAGAATTTCACTGAGAAACATTTCCTCAATATTCATTGGAAGGACTGATGCTGAAGCTGAAGCTGCAATACTTTGGTAACCTGATGTGAAGAGCTGACTCATTTGAAAAGACCCTGGTGCTGGGAAAGATTGAAGGTAGGAGGAAAAGGGGGCGACAGAGGATGAGATGGTTGGATGGCATCACCGACTCAATGGACATAAGTTTGAACAAACTCCTGGAGATAGTGAAGGAAAGGGAAGCCAGGCCTGCTGCAGTCCATGGGGTTGCAAAGAGTCAGACACGACTTACTGACTGAACAACAACAACAAATCATGCTGTTTAAAGAATACATACTCACACATTCACAAATGCACAATATGATCTGTTTGTATTGAAAGTATTAAATGATAAAACTAAACCAAATCAAAAGTCAAGTTAAAAGACTTAATTTCATATACTATTAACTGACCATTAAGGTACAAGGTTCATACTGCATCCCCTGTATCAAAAACAAATGTCTGAAATAAAGTAAATACTTAAATCCATCTCAGAATAATCACCTACTATTTTAGAATTATTTAATAGGTTCACGTTGTGACAGAATTCCAACTTTGTCATATAGCGTTAAAATGTCTCCATAATCTGATCCGAACCTGTGTTTCAAAGCATAACATCTAGTCATGCACATCATTCAGGCCACAGTCTACCTGCAGGTAAGTTCCCAATGACATGCTTTCTGTCCTTACATCATCACAAATGGTTCTCCTTCCCTAAAATGCCTTTCTATTCTCTATCTCCACTAGTCAAAATTCTTTCCATATGTTAAAATCAAAACCAATGACTAATTGCGTGAATTC
This sequence comes from Bos indicus x Bos taurus, assembly GCF_003369695.1. NCBI lineage: Eukaryota > Metazoa > Chordata > Mammalia > Artiodactyla > Bovidae > Bos > Bos indicus x Bos taurus. The sequence goes on along the minus strand of NC_040077.1, from coordinate 8,376,080 downwards.
TTTACCAGAATTCCGTATCAAAGTGAAAGTCACTCAGTCATGTCTGACTCTTTGCGACCCCATGGACCACACAGTCCCTGGAATTCTCCAGGCCAGAATACTAGAGGGGGTAGCTATTCCCTCCTCCAGGGGTTCTTCCCAACCCAGGGATCAAACCGAGGTCTCCTGCATTGCAGGCAGATTTTTTACCAGCTGAACCACCAGGGAAGCCCAAGAAAACTGGAGTGGGTAGCCTATCCCCTCTTCAGCATATCTTCCTGACCCAGGAATTGAACCAGAGTCTTCTGCACTGCAGGTGAATTCTTTACTAGCTGAGCTACTCTTTTCCAGAATTCCATATCAAAAGGTAATTGGAAAAAACTTAACCTACAGGTTCTTCTTGTCATCCTTGACAGGGATCACTTCTTATTTATCTTTGTACCTTTATCCCTCACAAAGTGTCTAATCTGAAATATGTAATTCGATAGAATAGATGCTGAGTACAGTGTTTCTTAAAAGAAAGAAAGTGAAGTCGCTCAGTCGTGTCCAAATATTTGTGACCCCATGAACTGTAGCCCACAAGGCTCCTCCGTCCATGGAATTTTCCAGGCAAGAGTACTGGAGTGGGTTGCCATTTCCTTCACCAGGGGATCTTCCCAACCCAGGGATCGAACCTGGGTCTCCCACATTGCAGGCAGATGCTTTACGTTCTGAGCCACCACCATAACAGTATTTTGCATTCAAAGTGAGTTAGCAGAGTTGAAATTATGTAGCAATGCAGATGGATTATAATATCAGATTGAGGAAGGTTTACAATATCAGGAGAAGCTTTAAAATTTTTACTAATTACAATGCAGACAGCTAATGATAGTCATTAATTATAAAATCATTCTGTAAAAGTGTTCAATTCTGAAGCATGTTCTCTGGTTTGTGTGTGTGGCAGACTAATGATTCCCATAATGTCCACACCCTAGCCCTGGGAACCTGTGACTACATTTATATTACCCAACATATTAAAGACGGTTTTCCAGATATGGTTAAAATCTTTGAGAAAGGGAGAGATTATCACGGATTATCCAGGTAGGCCTAATCTAATCATAAGGTCTCATATCTGGGAGGCAAGAGAATCAGAGCCAGAGAGAGGACACGTGACAACAGAAGTTGAGTTTGGAATGATGCATTTTCTGATGGAGAAAAGGGCCATGGTTCAAGGAATATATGTATCCTCTAAAAGCTGGGAAAGGTAAGAGAATAAAAGTAACAGCCTTTCAAGGACGCTGATTTTACATTTCTGAACTCTGTAACTGTAAAATAGTAAATCTATGGTGTTTTAAGGCACAGTGCTTATAGCATTAGAAAACTAATACATTGTGTTTCTCAAGGATTATGATGTAGCTTTTATACGCATCAAGCTTATGTGTATAGCTACAGTTGTGACACCTATCTTGGATTTTTCAGAGGGAATACTAGCAATGAATTAGGTCATACGCGAGTATTAAGGTCATTAGAAATTATTATAATTTAAATGGAATAGTTAGCCTCTGCAGTTATGACACTGAATTTTCAAGTATAATGATGATTACAAAAACTTGAGAACAACAAAATTGAGTCTTTGTATTTACTTACAACTAGTCTCCATGTATTTTCTTCATCAGTAGGCAAATGATTAGATGGGTGCCTATAAATTAAATATAAATGTGTAGAATTATAGCCATTAACTTGGGTTTAAATTTTTTGATGCATTTTGATGTTTTTAGTTTTTTTAGGAACTTACATGCTATTTTCCAGTGATTGCACTGGTTTACATTCCTATCAACAGTATAGGAGGGTTCCCTTTGCTCCATATGCTCTCCAGAATCTATTATTTGTAGACTTTTGTATGATGGCCATTTTGACTGGTGAGGTGATACCTCGGTGTTGTTTTGATCTGTATTTCTCTAATAATTAACAGTGTTAAACATATTTTTGTGTACCTATTGGCTATTTGTGTATCTTCTTTGGAGAAATGTTTGTTTAGGTCTTCTGCCCATTTTCTGATTGAATTTTTTGCTTTTTGTTATTGAGCTGTTTATATAGTTTGGATATTAACCCTTTGTTGGTCACATCATTTGCAAATATTTCTCCCATTCCATAGGTTTTCTTTTCATTTTGTTTATGGTTTCCTTTGAGTCCAAAAACTTTTAAGATTGATTAGGTGTCATTTATTTATTTTTTAGTTTTCTTTCTTTTGCCTTGGAATACTGATATAAGAAAATGTTGCTATGGTTTATGTCCCAGAATGTGTTGCTTGTGTTCTATGAGTTTTATGGTGTCACGTCTTATATTTTAAGTCTTCAAGCCATTTTTAGTCTATTTTTGTGTATGGTGTGAGGATGTGTTCTAACTTCATTGATTTACATGCAGCCGTCGAGCTTTCCCAACACCACTTGCTGAAGAGACTGTCTTTTCTCCATTGTATATTCTTGCCCCTTTTGTCAAAGATTAATTGACCATAGATGTGTGGATTTATTTCTGGGCCCTCTGTTCTGTTGCATTGGTCGCCTCCAGCTTTTTTTTTTTTTTTTTCCCCTCAAGATTGCCTTGGGAAGTCTGGGTCTTTTGTTGTTTCATAGACATTTTAGGGTTATTCATTCTAGTTCTGTGAAAAATATCATGAGTAATTTGATAAGGATCATGGATATCTTTCCATGAATCATCTTTTATTTTATCAGTGCTTTATAGATCTCAGTGTGTGTCATCATATCCTTTGTTAAATTTATTCCTACATATTTTGACTTGATTTTAAATGGGATTTTTCTTTGCTTTCTCTTTTTGATATTTCATTGTTAGTGTAAAGAAATGCAGCAGATTTCTGTATATTAATCTTATGTCATGCTATCTTGCTGAATTTATTTATCAGGTCTAAGAGTTTTTGAGAGAATTCTTTAGGTTTTTCTGTATAGAATATCATGTTATTTGCATATAATGACAGTTTTACCTCTTCCCTTCCAATTTGGGTACCATTTATTTCTTTTTCTTGTCTGATTATTGTGGAAAAGACTTCCAATTCTATATTGAATAGAAATGATAAGTGTGAAAATCTTGTTCCAGAATTTAGCAGGAAAGCTTTAGCTGTATTATGTATTAGAGTATTATGTTGGTTGTGAGTTTGTCATAAATCACTTCTATTATGTTGAGAAATGTTACCTCTGTACCTTGGCAAGAGTTTTTTTTTTTTTTTTCTTAATCATGAATCAGTGTTGAATTTTATCAAATACTTTTCCTACATCTGTTGAGATGGTCATGTGGTTTTTGCTTTTATTTTGTTTGTGTGGTGTATCACACTGATTGATTTGCCTATGTTGAACCATCCTTGTGACCCTGACATGAATCCACCAGGGTCAGGAGGGATGATCTTTTTTATGTATTATTGGACTCAGTTTGTTAATATTTTGTTGAAGATTTGGCCTGTGATTCTATTTTTGGGTAGTGTCTTTGTCTGGATTTGGTATCAGGGGGATGGTGGCTCCATAGAATGACTTTAGGATTGCTTCCTTCTCATCATTCTTTTGGAAGAGTTTGAGAAGGATGGGTATAAGATACAAGTTCTCTGTATATTTGATATAATTCCCCAGTGAAGACATCTGGTCCAGACTTCTGTTTGCAAGGAGTTTTTAAATCACATATTCTATTTCTCTTCTAGTGATCAGATGTTCGAATTACCTGTTTCTTCTTGTCTCAATTTTGACAGACTGTATGTTTCTAGAAACTTGTCCATTTCATCTAGATTTTTCATTTTTGGAGTATGTAACTGTTCATATTTTCTTATGATATTTTGTGTTTCGGAGTATTGGTTGTTATTTCTCCTCTCTCATTTCTTATTTTGTTTATTTGGGTCATCTCTTCCTTCTTCTGGCAGAGTCTGGCAAAAGGTTCTTCCATCTTGTTTATCCTTCCAAAAAACCAGCTCTTGGTTTTATAGATTAAAGGAACTTTGAATATTTTTGTCAAATAAAAGTAATTTTGTATTGCACTGAGTAAATATTGCACTGAAACCACAGCTTATAAAATTTTTGCTTTAAGTTGTTGTGCTTATACTAAAATATCAGAATTATGTTTCCAAACACTTATATACTTTGATTTTGGTGTCAGGCAGTTCAGTCGCTCAGTCATGCCCGACTCTTTGCAACCCCATGGCCTGCAGTGTGGCAAGCTTCCCTGTCCATCATCAACTCCTGGAACTTGCTCAAATTCATGTCCATTGAGTTGGTGATGCACACAACCATCTCATCCTCTGTTGTCCCCTTCTCCTCCTGCCTTTAATCTTTCCCAGCATCAGGATCTTTTCCAGTGAGTCAGTAATTAGCATTACATGGCCAAAGTATTGGTGTTTCAGCTTCAGCATCAGTCCTTCCAATGAATATTCAGGACTGATTTCCTTTAGGATGGACTGGTTGGATCTCCTTGCAGTCCAAGGGACTCTCAAGAATCTTCTACAATCCCACAGTTCAAAAGCATCAATTCTTCAGAGCTCAGCTTTCTTCACAGTCCAACTCTCACATCCACACATGACTACTGGAAAAACCATAGCTTTAACTAGACAGATCTTTGTTGGCAAAGTAATGTCTCTGTTTTTTAATATGCTGTCTAGGTTGGTCATAGCTTTTCTTCCAAGGAGTAAGCGTTTTTTAATTTCATGGCTGCAGTCACCATCTGCAGTGATTTTGGAGCCCAAGAAAATAAAATTTCTCACTGTTTTCATTGTTTCCCCATCTATTTGCCATGAAGTGATGGGACCAGATGTCATGATTTTTGTTTGTTGAATGTTGAGTTTTAAGCCAGCTTTTTCACTCTCCTGTTTCACCATCATCAAGAGGCTCTTTAGTTCCTCTTCACTTTCTGCCATAAGGGAGGTATCCTCTGCGTGTCTAAGGTCATTGGTATATCTCCTGGAAATCTTGATTCCAGCTTGTGCTTCATCCAGCCTGGCATTTCGCATGATGTCCTCTGCCTATAAATTAAATAAGCAGGGTGACAATATACAGCCTCGACGTACTCCTTTCCCAATTTTGAATCAGTCCATTGTTCCATGTCTGGTTCTAATTGTTTCTTCTTGATTTGCATGCAGATTTCTCAGGAGGCAGGTAAGGTGGTCTGTTTTCCCTCTCTTGAAGAATTTTCCAATTTGTGTGATCTATACAGTCAAAGACTTTGGTGTAGTCGATAAAGCAGAAGTAGATGTTTTCTCTGAAATTTTCTTGTTTTTTCTATGATCCAATGAATGTTGGCAATTCGATCTCTGGTTCTTCTGTCTTTTCTAAATCCAGCTTGAACATCTGGAAGTTCATGGTTCACATACTGTTGAAGCCTGGCTTGGAGAATTTTGAGAAGTACTTTGCTAAGATGTGATATGAGTGCAATTATGTGGTAGTTGGAACATTCTTTGGCATTGCCCTTCTTTGGGATTGGAATGAAAATCCAGTCCTGTGGATTTTGGCATAAGGACTTATAAACTTAGATTAGGGAGGCATTATTAATATATTGGATAATGCTTAAAATCACAAGGAAGGCAAGAAAGTATAAATAACACATTTTCTGTATATCTTCTCTTTGGATATTGCTTATACTCACACACACAGGGATTCAAGTAATTTTAGAACTGAAATAGATATTAGCAATTCTTTAGCAAACCAATATATCATTACCATCTTTAAATATGTCATATATACATTAGTATCACCTATATAATAGATATTATTATCTATTATCTAATAATCACATAGACATTATTATCACACTAATAGTATTGTATCGAGACTAATAGGAAAAATCAAAATTACCATAGTAAGTAAAAATAAAAAATCATGTAATCATATGACATGATATACTGACTTGAAATAATAATACGTTCTTACAACTAGCAAAATCATTTTATAAATGTAATATTATGTGCTTCCAGGTTATACTTTTCCCACAGCAACATGTTATAGTTTATAGATTTTAAATACTAATAACAAAGTTTCTTAAAGAATATTCCCAAGGTAGAAATAAGTATTTTTGCTAACGATGAAGGACGGGAAAGTTTTTCTTTTAAACCAATGTAACTATTATGCAAACCCCTTGAAAGAATAAAAGTTTTAGGAGCAAGAATTTATCTTCCTGAAAAACTTTGGACTAAGTTATCAGTGTTGTGACAGTTTTGGCTTCCTTCTTGAAATCCTTTGCTGTCTTTTTCCTGTTTGTAAAAATATTTTTAAAAATTACTTAAATAATGGTCTGAGGCCAGACAAGCTGTTCTACTTGAGGAGGTTATTTAAGGAAGTTGCCAACAACAAATTCTTTTGTTTTTGACTTTTATTTGTGGCCAGTAGTTAAAGGAAATACACATTACTTTCAAAGTCATATTTTATTACCAGAGCTGACAAAATTTCTGTCCAAACAGATGCATGATTTTAGAATCCAACCAAATGAGCAGAAAACTCAATGCAACACTCTACCCTTCTATGGGGCTGAGGATTGGGGTGCAGGGCTGTGCCAGTGGAGAGCATGTAAGAACATGTTACATTTACTGCCAGTACAAAACTTGGCCTCCAGGGAGAAAAATCTAACTGGCATTTTCAAAAGGTAGAGAAGTGCAAAGCAGTATCACCGTGTTTCCTAGGTGTATCCTTGACTCCATATTAGAGTTACTTGTGTGTGTGTGCTAAGTCACTTCAGTTGTGTCTGACTCCTTGTGACACTATGGACTGTAGCCTGCAAGGCTTCTCTGTCCATGAAACTCTCCAGGTAAGAACACTGGAGTGGGTTGCCATGCCCTCCTCCAGGGAACATTCCCAACCCAGGGACTGAACCCATTTCTCTTACATCTCCTCTTTTGTCAGGTGGGTTCTTTACCATTAGCACCATCTGGGAAGCTCAGAATCAACTGGGGAAGCTTAAAAGTGCCAATATCTAGCCCCTTCCTCAGGAATTCCAGTTAGTTTGTCTATGGGGAGAGCTGGCCATATATAATTTTAGAAAGCTGTGCCAATATTTATAATCTGCATTCATGACTGAAAAAACAATCAACCCACCCCCGTCATGATGATTATTTTTATGTTAACTTGACTGGCTTCAGTTCAGTTCAGTCGCTCAGTCATGTTCAACTCTTTGGGACCCCATGAATTGCAGCACACCAGGCCTCCCTGTCCATCACCAACTCCCGGAGTTCACTCAGACTCATGTCCAATGAGTCAGTGATGCCATCCAGCCATCTCACCCTCTGTCGTCCCCTTCTCCTCCTGCCCCCAATCCCTCCCAGCATCATGTACTATTAACTGACCATTAAGGTACAAGGTTCATAAAGATGCCCAGATAGCTGATAAAACATTATTTCTGGGTATATCTGTGAGAGTGTTCCTGGAAGAGATTCATATTTGAATCAGCAGGCTGGGTAAAGATAATTCTTACCAATGAGAGTGGGTACAATCCACTCCTTTCAAGGTCTGAATAGAATAAAGAGGTAGAAAAAGGGCAAAGTTGGTCGTTTTGATTGAGCCAGAACATTTGTCTTCTCCTGCCCTAAGACACTGTTTTTGTTGGTTCTCAGGCTTTCAGACTCTCAAACCAAGACTTACATCATTGTCCTCCCAGTTCTTAGATGTTCAGATTGGGACTGAATTACAGTTTTTCCTGGTTCTCCAGCTTGCAGATCACACACACACACACACACACACTAATTTAACATTTCATATATATTGGATTTTGTTTCTCTAGAGAATTCTGACTAGTATGTTCCCCCACGGAAATTGTTTTAGAGATTTTTCTCTTTTTTTTCCCCTAAGAGATTATATATCTGCCTTTACTCCTATCATCTCCAGGTTTTCCAAGTCATTCCTTAACAAACTTTGGCAACTCACAATAGTGAGGTCAACTACTACCACACACACTTCACTTTGCTTGTGCAGAATGTTGAACACAATTCAAAAGATACTAGAGAACTAGAGCAATAACCTTAGCATGATGACATTAAAATATTACATAGGCATCCAGTAGCAGACATGATTCCTCCATCTTACACTATTCTTCTAATTTATTAATTGGTTTGTTTATTCAAGTTCCAAAATTTCACCTGTAGTATTACCATTTTGGTAATTTCATAGAACTCACCTAAAAAAGGCATCATCAGTCTCTACCTAGAAAGACTAAATAGTTCATTCTTAGACAATAGCCTCCAAATCCAGCATGTGGTGCTTCAAATCCCAGCTCCAGGATTAATAGGTATGTTCTCTTGGGAAAGTCATTCTAAGACTTCTGCAGCAGTTTCTTTATTTGTAAAATAATTTATAGATTTGTTGCTTAATTAACGCCTGTCAGCATTTAGAAAAGAGCTGTTGCATACTTAGCACTTAACTCCATCATAGCTATTACCTCAGACTTCTCCTAGAGGCCTGTGTCCTCTCCCAGATTATCTCATGGCAACACATTTCAACATTCTTAGCTTTTCTCATAATTATATGAATATTTCTAGTCTTCCCTAAGAGACTGTAACCCAAGAGAAGGGAAAGCTAGAATTGGAGTATTTTACCTCCAGCCTTATTTTTGTATAATTCAATCTTAAAAGCCCTTGTAAGGATAGATTCCCTAGAATGCTAGAATGGATTACTAGAATGGATTCACAACTTTCCTTCATATCACAACTTTCCTTCACATCACACCCTGAGTTCCCTGTAGTCTGTGACATAAAGATTAAATTCATTATGACTGGCAGTTTGTATTGAGGAGCTTAAGAAATTGAGTGACTTCAAAAATTTATTTTGTAACATCTTTCTTTGAAAAATTCCCTTGTTACTTACTCACAAATATGTTTCTAGATGTCAGACATCAAACATTGACTCTGTTTCTTTGAATTCATGCTCTATCAATCCTAAAACTCTCTGAGGACAGGTGAATAAGAAAAATCATGTATGATTTTTCTTTGACTTTTTAATGAAGACAGTTTTGACCATTGACATACTTAGTGCTAAATATAGCTCCTAGTGAAAAGCAGTAATAATTACTGCCTTGAAATTTCTAGGAATGGATTAATTAATCTGAAAAAGATTCAACTGCTGAAATTTTGTAAGTCTAATAGCTTCAAAGCTTTAGCAAAAACCATTGTTGAAATTTATCTCATCCTATATATCCAGTATTGGAGAAGGCAATGGCACCCCACTCCAGTACTCTTGCTTGGAAAATCCCATGGACAAAGGAACCTGTTTGGCTGCAATCCATGGGGTCGCTAAGAGTCGGACACGACTGAGCGACTTCACTTTCACTTTTCACTTTCATGCATTGGAGAAGGAACTGGCAACCCACTCCAGTGTTCTTGCCTGGAGAATCCCAGGGACGGGGGAGCCTGGTGGGCTGCCGTCTATGGGGCTGCACAGAGTTAGACACGACTGAAGTGACTTAGCATAGCATAGCATATATCCAGTATGCAGGGAGGAAGTAAAGTGGAGAAGAAAACGCTTATTTTTAACCTGAGGGAGGAAAAAAAAAATTCAGAGTCAAATTTCTAATTCTGGTTCAGCCACTAATCATCATAAAATTGCTTTGTCTGAAAATGGTAATACCCAATACTTGAGAATGTTTTGATAGTGAAATTGGGTACTAGATTGAACATACTTGTCACAGTATTTATAACATCATAAGTCCCCAGTAAGTGTTGCAATAAGAGCAATAACTAATGTAAAATTATTAATATTAATATATTTGAAAAACAGAGACATTACTTTGCCAACAAGGGTCCATCTCATCAAGGCTATGGCTTTTCCAGTAGTCATGTGTGAATGTGAGATTTGGACTGTAAAGAAAGCTGAGTGCCAAAGAATTGATGCTTTTGAACTCTGGTGTTGGAGAAGACTCTTGAGAGTCCCTTGGACTTCAAGAAGATCCAAGCAGTCCATCTTAAAGGAGATAAGTCCTGGGTGTTCATTGGAAGGACTGATGCTGAAGCTGAAACTCCAATACTTTGGCCATCTGATGTGAAGAAGTGACTCATTTAAAAAGACCCTGATGCTGGGAGGGATTGGGGGCAGGAGGAGAGGAGGACGACAAAGGATGAGATGGTTGGATGGCATCATTGACTCAAAGGACATGAATTTGAGTAACTCCAGAAGCTGGTGATGGACAGAGAGGCCTGGTATGCTGCAGTCCATGAGGTTGCGAAGAGTCAGACATGATGAGTGACTGAATTGAACTGAACTGAATATATTTGTTATTTTTAGGAGGACAATATAATCACCTACAGAAAAGGAAAAGTGGCTATAATTACCTTTCCACCTAATTCAGTGAACTAATGACAGAATGTGGCCCACTGGAGAAGGGAGTGGCAAACCACTTCAGTATTCTTGCCTTGAGAACCCCGTGAACAGTATGAAAAGGCAAAATGATACGATACTGAAAGGGGAATTCCCCAGGTTGGTAGGTGCCCAATATGTTACTGGAGATCAGTGGAGAAATAACTCCAGAAAGAATGAAGGGATGGAGCCAAGGCAAAAACAATACACAGTTGTGGATGCGACTGGTGATACAAGCAAGATCCGATGCTGTAAAGAGCAATATTGCATAGGAACCTGGAATGTCAGATCCATGAATCAAGGCAAAATGGAGGTGGTCAAACAGGAAATGGCAAGAGTAAATGTTGACATTCTAGAAATCAGCGAACTAAAATGGACTGGAAAGGGTGAATTTAACTCAGATGACCATTATATCTACTACTGCAGGCAGGAATCCCTTCGAAGAAATGGAGTAGCCATCATGGTCAACAAAAGAGTCTGAAATGCAGTACTTGGATGCAATCTCAAAAATGATAGAATGATCTCTGTTCGTTTCCAAAGCAAACCATTCAGTATCACAGTAATCCAAGTCTATGCCCCAACCAGTAATGCTGAAGAAGCTGAGGCTGAATGGTTCTGTAAAGACTTACAAGACCTTTTAGAACTAACACCTAAAAAAGATGTCCTTTTCATTATAGGGGACTGGAATGCAAAAGTACAAAGTCAAGAAACACCTGGAGTAACAGGCAAATTTGGCCTGGGAGTATGGAATGAAGCAGGATAAAACCTAATAGCGTTCTGCCAAGAGAACACACTGGTCATAGCAAGCACCCTCTTCCAATAACACAAGAGAAGACTCTACACATGGACATCACCAGGTGGTCAACATCGAAATCAGATTGATTATATTCTTTGCAGCCAAAGATGGAGAAGCTCTATATAGTCAGCAAAAACAAGACCGGGACCTGACTATGGCTCAGGTCATGAACTCCTTATTGTCAAATTCAGACTTAAATTGAAGAAAGTGGGGAAAACCACTAGACCATTCAGGTATCACCTAAATCAAAATCTTTATGATTATACAATGAAAGTCAGAAATAGATTTAAGGGACTAGATCTGATAGACATGAGCTATGTATGAAGGTTCATGACATTGTGCAGGAGACAGGGATCAAGACCATCCCCATGGAAAAGAAATGCAAACAAGCGAAATGGCTGTCTGAGGAGGCCTTTAAAATAGCTGTGAAAAGGAGAGGAGTAAAAAACAAAGGAGAAAAGGAAAGATATAAGCATCTCAATGCAGAGTTTCAAAAAATAGCAAGGAGAAATAAGAAAGCCTTCCTCAGCGATCAATGCAAAGAAATAGAGGAAAACAATAGAATGGGAAAGACTAGAGATCTCTTCAAGAAAATTAGACAAAATTCAACATCCATTTATGATAAGAACTCTCCAGAAAGCAGGAATAGAAGGAACATACCTCAACATAATAAAAGCTATATATCACAAACCCACAGCAAACATTATCCTCAATGGTGAAAAATTGAAAGCATTTCCCCTAAAGTCAGGAACAAGACAAGGGTGCCCACTTTCACCACTATTATTCAACATAGTTTTGAAAGTTTTGGCCACAGCAATCAGAGCAGAAAAAGAAATAAAAGGAATCCAAACTGGAAAAGAAGAAGTAAAACTCTCACTGTTTGCAGATGACATGATCCTCTACATAGAAAACCCTAAAGACACCACCAGAAAATTACTAGAGCTTATCAATGAATATAGTAAAGTTGCAGAATATAAAATCAACACACAGAAATCCCTTGCATTCCTATACACTAACAATGAGAAAATAGAAAGAGAAATTAAGGAAACAATTCCATTCACCATTGCAATGAAAAGAATAAAATACTTAGGAATATATCTATCTAAAGAAACTAAAGATCTATATATAGAAAACTATAAAACCCTGATGAAAGAAATCAAGGAGGACACTAATAGATGGAGAAATATACCATGTTCACGGATCAGAAGAATCAACATAGTGAAAATGAATATACTACCCAAAGCAATTTATAGATTCAATGCAATCCCTATCAAGCTACCAAAGGTATTTTTCACAGAACTAGAACAAATAATTTTACAATTTGTATGGAAATACAAAAAACCTCGAATAGCCAAAGCAATCTTGAGAAAGAAGAATGGAACTAGAGGAATCAACTTGCCTGATTTCAGGCTCTACTACAAAGCCACAGTCATCAAGACAGTATGGTACTGGCACAAAGACAGAAATATAGATCAGTGGAACAAAATAGAAAGCCCAGAGATAAACCCATGCACCTATGGACACCTTATCTTTGACAAAGGAGAAAAGAATATACAATGGGTTAAAGACAATCTCTTTAACAAGTGGTGCTGGGAAAACTGGTCCACCACTTGTAAAAGAATGAAACTAGAACACTTTCTAACACCATACACAAAAATAAACTCAAAATGGATTAAAGATCTAAACGTAAGACCAGAAACTATAAAACTCCTAGAGGAGAACATAGGCAAAACACTCTCTGACATAAATCACAGCAGGATCCTCTATGACCCACTTCACAGAATATCGGAAATAAAGGCAAAAATAAACAAATGGGACCTAATTAAACTTAAAAGCTTCTGCACAACAAAGGAAACTCTAAGCCAGGTGAAAAGACAGCCTTCACAATGGGAGAAAATAATAGCAAATGAAGCAACTGACAAACAACTAATCTCAAAAATATATGAGCAACTCCTGCAGCTCAATTCCAGAAAAATAAATGACCCAATCAAAAAGTGGGCCAAAGAACTAAACAGACTTTTCTCCAAGGAAGACATACAGATGGCTAACAAACACATGAAAAAATGCTCAACATCACTCATTATCAGAGAAATGCAAATCAAAACCACTATGAGGTACCATTTCACACCTGTCAGAACGGCTGTGATCCACAAGTCCACAAGCAATAAATGCTGGAGAGGGTGTGGAGAAAAGGGAACCCTCTTACACTGGTGGTGGGAATTCAAACTAGCATTGCCACTATGGAGAACAGTGTGGAGATTCCTTAAAAAACTGGAAATAGAAGTGCCTTATGACCCAGCAATCCCACTGCTGGGCATACACACTGAGGAAACCAGAACTGAAAGAGACATGTATACCCCAATGTTCATCACAGCACTGTTTATAATAGCCAGGACATGGAAGCAACCTAGATGTCCATCAGCAGATGAATGGATAAGAAAGCTGTGGTACATATACACAGTGGAGTATTACTCAGCCATTAAAAAGAATGCATTTGAATCAGTTCTAATGAGGTGGATGAAACTGGAGGCTATTATACAGAGTGAAGTAAGCCAGAAAGAAAAACACCAATACAGTATACTAACGTATATATATGGGATTTAGAAAGATGGTAACAATAACCTTGTATGAAAGACAGCAAAAGAGACACTGATGTATAGAACAGTCTTTTGGACTCTGTGGGAGAGGGAGAGGGTGGGATGATTTAGGAGAATGACACTGAAACATGTATAGTATCATATATGAAACGAATCTCCAGTCCAAGTTCGATGCATGATACTGGTTGCTTGGGGCTGGAGCACTGGGATGACCCAGAGGGATGGTACGAAGAGGGAGGAGGGAGCGGGGTTTGGGATGGGGAACACGTGTATACCTGTGGTGGATTCATGTTGATGTATGGCAAAACCAATAAAATATTGTAAAGTAATTAACCTCCAATTAAAATAAATAAATTTATATTAAAAAAGAAAAGAAAAGAAAATTAGAGATACCAGAGGAACATTTCATGCAAAGATGGGCTCAGTTAAAGCACAGAAATGGTATGGACCTAACAGAAGCAGAAGATATTAAGACGAGGTGGCAAGAATATACAGAAGAACTGTACAAAAAAGAGCTTCATGACCAAGTAATCACGATGGTGTGATCATTCACCTAGAGCCAGACATCCTGGAATGTGAAGTAAAGTGGGCCTTAGAAAGCATCACTATGAACAAAGCTAGTGGAGGTGATGGCATTCCAATTGAGCTATTTCAAGTCCTGAAAGATGATGCTGTGAAAGTGCTGCACTCAATATGCCAGCAAATTTGGAAAACTTAGCAGTGGCCACAAGACTGGAAAAGGTCAGTTTTCATTTCAATGCCAAGGAAAAACAATGCCAAAGAACGCTCAAACTAGTGTACAGTTGAACTCATCTCACATGGTAGTAAAGTAATGCTCAAAATTCTCCAAGCCAGGCTTCAGCAATATGTGAACCACGAACTTTCAGATGTTCAAGCTGCTTTTAGAAAAGGCAGAGGAACCAGAGATCAAAATGCCAACATCTGCTGGATCATGGAAAAAGCAAGAGAGTTCCTGAAAAACATCTATTTCTGCTTTATTGACTATGCCAAAGCCTTTGACTGTGTGGATCACAATAAACTGTGGAAAAATCTGAAAGAAATGGGAATACCAGACCACCTGACCTGCCTCTTGAGAAACCTATATGCAGGTCAAGAAGCAACAGTTAGAACTGGACATGGAACAACAGACTGGTTCCAAATAGGGAAAGGAGTACGTCAAGGCTGTATATTGTCACCCTGCTTATTTAACTTCTATACAGAGTACATCATAAGAAATGCTGGACTGGAAGAAGCACAAGCTGGAATCAGCACTGCCGGGAGAAATATCAGTAACCTCAGATACGCAGATGACACCACCCTTATGGCATAAAGTGAAGAGGAACTAAAAGGTCTCTTGATGAAAATGAAAGAGGAGAGTGCAAAAGTTGGCTTAAAGCTCAACATTCAGATAACTAAGATCATGGCATCTGGTCCTATCACTTTATGGGAAATAGATGGGGAAACAGTGGAAACAGTGTCAGACTTTATTTTTTGGACTCCAAAATCACTGCAGATTGTGATTGCAGCCATGAAATTAAAAGACACTTACTCTTTGGAGGAAAGTTATGACCAACCTAGATAGCATATTCAAAAGCAAAGATATTACTTTGCCAAAAAAGTCCATCTATTCAAGGCTATGGTTTCTCCAGTGGTCATGTATGGATGTGAGAGTTGGACTGTGAAGAAAGCTGAGTGCCTAAGAATTGATGCTTTTGAACTGTGGTGTTGGAGAAGACTCTTGAGAGTCCCTTGGACTGCAAGAAGATCCAACCAGTCCATCCTATAAGGAGATCAGTCCTGGGTGTTCCTTGGAAGAACTGATGCTGAAGCTGAAACTCCAGTACTTTGGCCACCTCATGTGAAGAGTTGACTCATTGGAAAAGACCTTGATGCTGGGAGGGATTGGGGGCAAGAGGAGAAGGGGACAACAGAGGAAGAGGTGCCTAGATGGCATCACCCAGTCTATGGACATGAGTTTGAGTGAACTCCGAGAGTTGGTGATGGACAGGGAGGCCTGCCATGCTGTGATTCATGGCGTCGCAAAGAGTAGGACATGACTGACTGAACTGAATGAAAGTTTCACTGAAGCATTAGTCGCTCCTATTTTTAAAAGCAAAAGAGACACTGATGTATAGAACTGTCTTTTGGACTGTGTGGGAGAGGGAGAGGGTGGCATGATTTGGGAGAATGGCATTGAAACATGTATAGTATCATATATGAAACAAGTCGCCAGTCCAGGTTTGATGCACAATACTGGATGCTTGGGGCTGGTGCACTGGGACGACCCAGAGGCATGGTACCAGGAGGGAGAGGGAGGAGGGTTCAGGATGGGGAACACGTGTATACCTGTGGCGGATTCATGTTGATACATGGCAAAACCAATACAATATTGTAAAGTTAAAAAATAAAATAAAAAATAAATAAATAAATAAACTTTTCATGTATTTGATTATTTTTCACTGTTATCAAAGAACTTTTAGAAATTTTCATTTGTTCTTGATATTTTGTTGTTCAGTTGCTCAATCATGTCTGACTCTTTGAGACTCCATGGACTGTAGCACACAGGCTTCCCTGTCCTTCATTATCTCCTGGAGTTTGCTCAAACTCATGTCCATTGCATAGTTGAGGCCATTCAATCATCTCATCCTCTGTCGTCCTCTTTTCCTCCTGCCTCCAATCCCTCCAAGCATCAGAGTCTTTTCCAATTAGTCAACTCTTCACATGAGGTGGGCAAAGTATTGGAGTTTCAGCTTCAGCATCAGTCCTTCCAATGAACACCCAGGACTGATTTCCTTTAGGATGGACTGGTTGGATCTCTTTGCAGTCCAAGGGACTCTCAAGAGTCTACTCCAGCACCATAGTTTGAAAGCATCAGTTCTTTGATGCTCAGCCTTCTTAGGCTCCAATTCTCAAATCCATACATGAGTACTGGAAGACCATAGCTTTGACTATATGTACCATTGTCAGCAAAATGATATCTCTGCTATTTAATATGCTGTCGAGATTTGTCATAGCTATTCTTCCAAGATTCAAGCATATTTGAATTTCATGGCTGCAGTTACCATCGGCAGTGATTCTGAAGCCCAACAAAATAAAATCTGTCACTGCTTCCAACCTTTTCCCCCCTCCGATTGGTATGAAGCAATGGGACAATATGCCATGATCTTAGTATTCTGAATGTTGAGTTTTAAGCCAACTTTTTCACTCTCCTCTTTCACTTTCATCAAGGAACTCTTTAGTTCCTCTTCACTTTCTGCCATTTGGGTGGTATCATTTGGATATCTGAGGTTATTGATATTTCTTGAGCAATCTTGACTCCAGCTTGCGCTTCATCCAGCCTGGCATTTCACATGAAGTACTCGGCATATAAGTTAAATAAGCAGGGTGACAATATACAACCTTCACATACTCCTTTTCCAATTTTGAACCAGCCCGTTGTTCCATGTCCAGTTCTAACTGTTGATTCTTGATCTGCGTACAGGTTTCTCATGATGCTGGTAAGGTAGTCTTGTATTCTCATCTCTTTAAGAAACTCTTGATATTTTCAGTTCAGTTCAGTTCAGTCGCTCAATGGTGTCCGACTCTTTGCGACCCCATGAATCACAGCATGCCAGGCCTCCCTGTTCATCATCAACGCCTGGAGTTCACCCAAACTCTTGTGCATTGAGTTGGTGATGCAATCCAGCCATCTCATCCTCTGTTGTCCCCTTGTCCTCCTGCCCACAATCCCTCCCAACTTCAGGGTCTTTTCCAATGAGTCAACACTTCGCATGAGGTGGCCAAAGTATTGGAGTTTCAGCTTTAGCATCAGTTCTTCCAATGAAAACCCAGGACTGATCTCCTTTAGGATAGACTGGTTGGATCTCCTTGCAGTCCAAGGGACTCTCAAGAGTCTTCTTCAACACCACATTTCAAAAGCATCAATTCTTTGGCGCTCAGCATTCTTTATAGTCCAACTCTCACATCCATACATGAGCACTGGAAAAAACAATGCCTTGACTAGACAGACCGTTGTTGGCAATGTAATATCCTGCTTTTGAATATGCTAACTAGGTTGGTCATAACTTTCCTTCCAAGGAGTAAGTGTCTTTTAATTTCATGGCTGCAATCACCATCTGCAGCGATTTTGGAGACCCCCCCACCAAAAAAAGAAGTCTGTCACTGTTCCACTGTTTCCCCATCTATTTCCCATGAAGAAATGGGACCAGATGCCATGATCTTCGTTTTCTGAATGTTGAGCTTTAAGCCAATTTTTGCACTCTCCTCTTTCACTTTCATCAAGAGGCTTTTTAGTTCCTCTTCACTTTCTGCCATAAGGGTGGTGTCATCTGCATATCTGAGGTTATTGATATTTCTCCCCACAATCTTGATTTCCAGCTTGTGCTTCTTCTAGCCCAGTGTTTCTCATGATATACTCTGCATATAAGTTAAATAAGCAGGGTGACAATATACAGCCTTGACGTACTCCTTTTTCTATTTGGAACCAGTCTGTTGTTCCATGTCCAGTTCTAACTGTTGTTTCTTGACCTGCATATAGGTTTCTCAAGAGGAAGGTCAGGTGGTCTGGTATTCCCATCTCTTGAAGAATTTTCCATGGTTTATTGTGATCCACACAGTCAAAGGCTTTGGCATAGTCAATAAAGCAGAAATAGATGTTTTTCTGGAACTCTCTTGCCTTTTTGATGATCCAGTGGATGTTGGCATTTTGATCTCTGGTTCCTCTGCCTTTTCTAAAACCAGCTTGAACATCTGAAAGTTCACGGTTCACGTATTGCTGAAGCCTGGCTTGGAGAATTTTGACCATTACTTTGCTAGAGTGTGAGATGAGTGCAATTGTGCGGTAGTTTGAGCGTTCTTTGGCATTGCCTTTCTTTGGGATTGGAATGAAAACTGACTTTTTCCAGTTCTGTGGCCACTGCTGAGTTTTCCAAGTTTGCTGGCATATTGAGTGCAGCGCTTTCACAGCATCATCTTTCAGGATTTGGAATAGCTCAACTGGAATTCCATCACCTCCACTAGCTTTGTTCATAATGATGCTTTCTAAGGCCTACTTGACTTCACATTCCAGGATGTCTGGCTCTAGGTGAATGATCACACCATCGTGATTATCTTGGTCAGGAAGCTCTTTTTTGTACAGTTCTTCTGTATATTCTTGCCACCTCTTCTTAATATCTTCTGCTTCAGTTAGGTCCATACAATTTCTGTCCTTTATCGAGCCCATCTTTGCACGAAATGTTTCCTTAGTATCTCTAATTTTCTTGAAGAGATCCCTAGTCTTTCTCATTCTGTTGTTTTCCTCTATTTCTATGCATTGATCACTCAGGAAGGTTTTCCTATCTCTCCTTGCTATTCTTTGGAACTCTGCATTCAAATGGGTATATCTTTCCTTTTCTCATTTGCTTTGGCTTCTCTTCTTTTCACAGCTATTTGTAAGGCCTCTCAGACAGCCATTTTGCTTTTTTGCATTTCTTTTTTCTTGGGGATGGTCTTGATCCCTGTCTCCTGTACAATGTCATGAACCTCCGTCCATAGTTCATCAGGTACTCTGTCTATCAGATCTAGTCCCTTAAATCTATTTCTCACTTCCACTGTATAATCATAAGGGATTTGATTTAGGTCATACCTGAATGGTCTAGTGGTTTTCCCTACTTTCTTCATTTTAAGTCTGAATTTGGCAATAAGGAGTTGATGATGTGAGCCACAGTTCAGCTCCCAGTCTTGTTTTTGCTGACTGTACAGAGCTTCTCCTTCTTTGGGTGCAAAGAATATAATAAATCTGATTTTGAATATCAATTTCAAATATCAATCGATATTTTAATGCATCACAAATCTGGAAAGTGGTTAATACTAGACTTGAATTATTCTTAGATTGCAACATTCTTTGACAACCGTAGAATCTTTGGACACTATCTTGAGGATAATACAATTATACGTTAAAGTGTTATATAAGATTTGCAGAATTTCTGAAGCCTATGTATGCACATTACCAGTCTACTGTCCACAAGCTAAGAATTCCACATCCTCATTAACAGAATTACTTCACAAAACTTTAAATATTTAAAGAGACTCTAATTTTCAATTTTATATAATTCTGCAACTAAATTATGTCCTTAATTAAGAAAAAAATCTGAGAGTCACACTGGAAAAAATCACAGAACTGTACCATATCTGTGTGTGTGTGTGTGAGAGAGAGAGAGAGAGAGAGAAGGCAACTTCATATAAAGTTGTTATTTTTCTCCAAAAACATATATAAATTTAAAATACTTGATATGCTATTCAATTTATTAAGGTGGTTTTATCTTCTTTAAAGAGCAGTCCTGCACCAATATTAAAACTGTTGAAAATGGATGGATAATGAGTTCCCCTTCAAACAGAATCATTCTATAAAATTGCAGTGGGTTACTCATTCAGGAAGATACAAATGAATTAAGTGAATAAAAGCCATATACAAGCAATTCTACCAATTGAGGAGTGTCTAATGGGCCATTTCAAAGAACTATGGCAAAATAGAGCAACTATACAGTTAGCTAACGTCTGGGGGAAAATAATTTGAATATTCAGCATACATTATTTGCCAAAATTCATAAGAAATAAGCTAAAAACTGTCAGTGCTAAGACTAAAGCAGAAGCAAAAACAGATGAATATATAATCTTGAATCAAGCATTCGTCAGAGCAGGATCTTAAAGATATATACCAAAAGTCATATATTGATAGCAATCAAGGCAGTAGTAACCTACAGATTTTTGCTTACCTCCCAAAGAGATTTTTAAGTTATAAAATATTTGGACATTTTAAAATTTCACATAAAGATATAATTATCTAGTGTTCTTGGAAGAAAGGCTAGGCCATCTGGCAAAACAGACCTAATAATTATAAAGTGGAGCTAGGTTCTGTGGACTCTTTTAGAAAGAGGCTAGAGTTATCCAGTAAATAATGGTATCACTCATCTTAGCTACACTTTTTTCTATCTGCAGCCTGTCCTCTGAAAGCTTTTAAAATTGAGATACTGGTAGAGACTATATATAAACAACATAGTGTAAAAGAGAGGAAAAGCAACAAGAAATGAAAAAAAATTCAACATATGTGATGGCTTAATATCCTTATTACTAAAAAAGAAATCTCAAATGAATTAGAAAATACATATTCCATTACAAAAGTAATCCAAAACAGAAATGAAAATATCAATGACCATATAAAAACATATTCCAACTCATTGGTGGTTGAACAAACATAAAAACCTTTTATTTTTCAATAATGAGATTGGCAAAGATTAAAATTAGAACTTTGTGGAGTGATAGGCAGGATGGAAATGGGGATAATCATAGAAATACATGTGAGATGATGTCAGGAAGTGGAGGGAATTCTGTTTTCTTTGTTCTGTGGAAGTCTTTGGCTGAACATTTTGAGGAAGCAATGATAAAGGTTTGGAAAACATTTAAAATGTTCATTGAGGAGAATGGAAAGAAAAAAAAAACTGACCAATAAAACAGAAAAAGATTCCAAGAAAGCATTGAAGGATAAATTAAAGTTGAAAATTATTTTATGTTTGTGTAAATGTGCATGTTTATGCTATTTTTCTCCAACATATACATCACTTTTGGCATAATCATGCAAAAGTAAAAGAGTTTCTAGATGGATATAACAAAAAAAAAATTGAGAGAATTGGAAACAATTGAAGTATTTGTCAGAGTAATCTGAACAGAATAGCAAAGAAAAATGAAGTGAAAAAAGTAGGCTGTATAAATTAAAGAAGGGAAAACAAGACTGAGGAATTCAATGGAGTTAAAGAACATATACCCTGGGAAATACTAAGATGGTAGATAAGAGGTGTGGACACAAAATTTTATGAGCTTAAATGATCACTGGTGGTGGGGACATGTCAGATCATGAAAATTCCAAGTGTGTTACTGTGTGACTGAGCTTCCTGTGAGTTGTTCATCGCTGGACATGAAGTCATCTGTGAATCGAGAACAGGGCACTGAAGGGTCCATCTATGATTTTTAAATCCCACACAATTATGGTCAAGTGAGGAGAAGAAAAAGAGTGCAAGCTAGTCATTAAATCTAACAAGAATGAAAAGACATGATCAGAGGGCATAGCAATGTCAAAGAATAGAGATAATGAGGCAGACAAATGATAGCAAGCCTCCAGAAATATGGCCTTTAAATATTTCTTTATTTTAAAATTCCTGGCTAATGATTTCTTGAGAAATCAAAATTCTTTTTATTAGCCTAGCAACAAGAATCAATGACTCTACTTTAGCTTAAATGGCCATTACCCTTCTTTATTCCCTGTGCTATAATATTAAATCATTTTTGCCTATCAATTTTATGTATAGCAGTTTGTATCTGTTAAGCCCATACTCCTTATTCATCTGCTGCCTTGTCCCTTTCCTCTTTGTTAACTACACATTTTTTTTCTATCTCTGTGAGTCTCTTTCTGTTTTGTCTGTAGATTCATTTGTATTATTTTTTAGATTTCACATATAAGTGATATTCTGTAATATTTGTCTTTGTCTGACTTCACTTGGGATGGTATTTTCTGAGTCCATCCATGTTTCTGTAAATGGCAATAATCCATTCTTTTTTATGGCTTTTTAATACAATATTACATTGTATATATGTATTGATACTTTTGAATTTTGGTGCTGAGGAAGACTCTTGAGAGTCCCTTGGATTGCATGGAGATCAAATCAGTCAATCCTAAATGGCATTAACCCTGAATATTCTTTGGAAGGACTGATGCAGAAACTGAAGCTCCAGTACTTTAGCCACCTGATTCAGAGTCAACTCACTGGAAAGGACCCTTATGCTGAGAAAGATTGAAGGCAAAATAAAGGGGAAGCAGAGGATAAGATGGTTAGATAGCAACACCGACTCAGTGGACATGAATTTGACCAAACTCTGGAAGATAATGTAGGACAAAGGAGCCTAGTGTGCAGCACTTCATGGGGTCACAGAGTTGGACACGACTTGGTGACTGAATAGCAACAACAATTGTGTGTATACATACCACATCTTCTTAAACCAATTGTCTGTTGATGACCACTTGAGTTGTTTCAATGTCTTTGCTATTGTTAATAATGCTGCTGTGAACATCAAGGTGCATTTATCTTTCCAAATTAGAAATTTCATCTTTTCCAGGTATATGCCTGAAAGTGGGATGGCAAGATCATATAGTAGCTCCACTTTTAGTTTTTTTAGGAACCTCCTTAATGAAGTAGCTGAGTGAAAGTGTTAGTTGCTCAGTCATGTCTGACTCTTTGTGATCTCATGGAGTCCTCTGTCCATGGAATTCTCCAGGCAGGAATACTGGAGTGAGTAACCATTCCCTTTTCCTGGGGGATTTTCATGATCCAGGGATCAAACTGAGGTCTCCTGCATTGCAGCCCAATTCTTTACCATCTGATTTACCAGAGAATCTCCTTCTCCATAGTGGCTTTACAAATTTACATCCTCACCAACAATATAAGAGGGTTCTCTTTTCTCCACACCCTCTCCAGCATTTATTATTTGTAGACATTTTGGTGATGATCATTCCTATCAGACTGAGGTGACATGTCATTGTAATTTTGATTTGCATTTCTCTAAAAGTTAGTGATGTTGATCATACTCTTATATGTCTATTGACCATCTTTGTGTCTTCTTTGGAGAAATATCTATGCTTTTCTTTCTAGACTGTTTCCCCTGACCTCCAGTGGAAACAAACAAACAAACAAAAACACTGGAAAAGACCCAGATTCTGGGAAATACTGAGAGCAGGAGGAGAAAGGGGCAACAGAGGATGAGATGGTTGGATGGCATCACCGACTGATGGACATGAGTTTGAGCAAACTCTGAGAGATAGTGAAGGACAGGGAAGCCTGGTGTTCATGGGGTTGCAAAGAGCCAGACACAACCTAGCAACTGAACAAGACTGGATTTTATCTGGCAGAGGAGTTGTCTAATTTTCATTTGTTCATCTTTATAGTTTCTAATTCCCTGTTACAGTGATCTGTGTTTCTATCAATAATCTTTCTTAATTCCTTTTACATTTTTATTACCTCCTTTTTGAACCTGGGGTCTAGCAGACTGGTAAGGTCTGCTTCATTATTTGTTCTTTCAGGGGATTTCTCTTGTTCTTTTAACTGGGAATAGTTCCTCTGCTGTTTTAGTTTACTTAACTTTTTCTGTCTGTATGAATTTAGGAGTGACAGTTATCTACTGTGGTTTTGAAGGACTGTGCATATGTAAAAGTAGACTGTGTGAGTCCAATATGTTTAGTGTGAGGGCTGGTTTTGGTATAGATGCCAGTCACAGCTTTCCTCTGAGTGCCTTTGGTAGGTGCTGTGATTAGTGTTGTGGAGTCCAGAGCTTGTATGTTGGGCAGGGCCTCCTCTTTGCTCAGTGGCTGTCACAGCCCTGTCTGGGATAGGATCTGCTCCACAGTTGTTAAAGTAAACATCTTGAGGGTTGGGTTTGATAAGGCTCTCTCGCCCTTGAGTACGTGCCCTGTCCTGCCTGGCACATGCTTTAGATAGGGACATGCGGTCAGGCAGTAACTGCCAGCACCAGTATCTCTCTGTCTTTGCTGCTAGTAAGCCACCATATGCACACTCCTCACAAGCAGAGTCCATGCCCCTCCAGTCTCTCTAGCTGCTCTATCCATCCCAGTGGACCTCCCAGCAGGCAAGGTGGCTCCCCAGGGCAAGGATCTGCCCATGTGTACCTTCCTTCTTTCAGAGCCCTCTCCCAGGAGTGCCATTCCCATCCTGGTGCTTTTTCCCACCTTGTTCTATCTATCTGGTTATATGGAGATCTTTCTTGCAGCTTTGGCTGTAGAAGAGATCTTCTGCCAGTTTCCAGTTGGTTTTCTATGAGAATAATTCCACATGTAGATGTATTTTTTGATGTGTTTGTGAGAGGAGATGAGCTCTGCCTCCTTCTACTCTGCCATCTTGATCTCCCCTCAAGGTTTGGACCTTTTTATTCCTATTGATACCAGTCATCTGATGTGAGCCATCCTGGAAGGGATGAAACCTTGGGCCAGGCAGATCTCTGCCTCTGAGGCAATTCTTGAAGGGACCTCTGGCAGACAGCTGTCTCCCAACATACTCCCATGAGGTCAGGCAAAACACTCTTCCTTGAAGAGGGATCATTCAGTGCAGAAGGACTTGTTATATGTCATCACACCCATGTTTCACTGAAGAATAATCATCAAGATGAGTGAACTACTATACTTTGCACATGGCTTCTGGCAGCTTAGTTATTGACATGATTTATCATAAATGAGTGGAATCATTTGCTAAGGTAAAATTACGTTAAATGCCACAAAGACACCAATGTTATGCTTTGAAGTACAATTTTTAAAATCCTATTTTTCATGCCTTACCCATTATTGAAATTGACTTGAGATTAATGATTTGCAGCAGTATACAATGGAGTAGGAGTAAAGATACTATATAGACTCAATAAGCACTATAAATGGAACTGAAGGTGGAAGATTAATATACACAAACATATGAGGTGATGATAAACTAAAAAAAAAGAGTTATAATTATGCTGGTTTTCCTTTATATAACCAAAAACCTCTGATTAACTTTTTATCTTTCCTATGTTTTCCAAAGATAAGTAATTTAATCTTCTACTTAGGATATTCTAAGGGGCTAAGCAAAGAAATAATTATTGCCAAGCAAAAAATAATTGAGTGGAGTATGTTTGAAAACTGTCGTGTTAAAGATTTATTTTCAATATGCATTATCACTTCTGTGATAATGTATATAATCAGATACTGATGATTAAAGTAATATTTACAATATTGATAATAATTCCATGTTAATGAAAATGCCAGTAAGACAAAACTTTACTATTTAAAACATTGTATAGACGGTTATGCTAGAGAAGGAATTCATTTCTAACAGGAATGAAAGAATCAGATTGCATATATACTTGTATTGAGAGTCAGTATGCTATGGAAAAGAAACTTTGAAATATTGATCTCAAGTTCTAATGGAAATAATTTATACAAATAATCAAGCCTGGATACTTATGGTAGTGAATATAGAATGCCATACTTGTCCCCCCACTTTTTTTTTCTGACCTGAAATCACTTTTAGAGTCAAATAATCTTAGAAGAGTGAAATGATGCTGCGATCATTAGTTTCGTCATCTCTTCTCCATAAGACTGATGTTTACGACTGAGTATAAGTGGCATAAGTGGACAGCAATTCGGAGGTAGCTTTCTAACATATGCTCCTACCTCTAGTTTCTTTCCTATCTCCACTCTTTACTCAAATGGCTTAGGGTCATTTCAATTTATTAATTTATTCCTTCATTCACTCATTCATTTTTTAAAAATATTCTCTGACATTGTACAAAGTGTCAGCTATATTCTAGAGCTACACTGTACTAGCTAGCTATTTAATTTTAAATTAGTCAATAAATAGATAAAATTAAGAATTCAGTTATACAGCCACGCAAGCCACAATTCAAGTGCTCCGTGGCTACATGTACCTAGGGGCTACTGTATTGGTGAACAAATATACATAATGTTTCCATTATCATAAAACATTCTATTGGAGAGCAGATTCTAATGTCTAGTAATGCACTGATAAATGTTGAAATTGCTTCCATGGAATTTACAGATCATATGATACAGATGTCTTCAGAATGCTGTTGGATAACAAAAATAAGCACCTACATGAATCTGGAGAGGGATAAGAAATCAGTAGAATGATGACTGAATTGGAATTAGCTGGGTGCTGAGAGGTTGAGGAAAAGACATTCCAGGCACAAGGAACATCTTCTGCAATGTTCATGGAAAACACCCTCTCACCGATAAAAATGAGTATGATACTTTCAAGAACATACAAATAATTTGAAATGGTTAGAACATAAAGTAATCTTGGATGAGATTCTCTAAACAGATCCCGTGTGTGTGTGTGTGTGTGTTTCATCTGTAAAAAGGGAATAATAAACCAAATTCTTAATGTTGTTTTAAAGTTTAACTATTTTTAATATGTGAAGCATTTAGAATAACTCCTAGCAGTAGCAAGAATTTATAAATATTAACAGGTATTAACATTATCATATTTTCCATATTAAGATAAGAAGTATGATCTAGGACTTGTTGCAGAGTTAGAATCAGAGGTGCAATTACTGGGAAAAGCAAGGCACTGCTTCTAGAAATGCTACGGGGATTGATGGTAAATCACAAGCAATAAAGGAGGGATGTTCATGGGGTTCTTGTGGCAAGAATTCTGGGAGAGGAGTGGTTTTCATTCCCTACTTCAGTGGACCACGTTTTGTCAGAACTCTCCACTATTACCCATGCTGGTTGTGCCCAACATGGCTCACAGCTTCACTGAGTTACAGAAGCCCCTTTACCATGAAGCAACAGTTAGAAGGCTTCAGCAATATGTGAACCGTGAACTTCCTGATGTTCAAGCTGGTTTTAGAAAAGGCAGAGGAACCAGAGATCAAATTGCCAACATCCGCTGGATCATGGAAAAAGCAAGAGAGTTCCAGAAAAACATCTATTTCTGCTTTATTGACTATACCAAAGCCTTTGACTGTGTGGATCACAATAAACTGTGGAAAATTCTGAAAGAAATGGGAATACCAGACCACCTGACCTGCCTCTTGAGAAACCTATATGCAGGTCAAGAAGCAACAGTTAGAACTGGACATGGAACAACAGACTGGTTCCAAATAGGAAAAGGAGTACTTCAAGGCTGTATATTGTCACCCTGCTTATTTAACTTGTATCCAGAGTACATCATGAGAAATGCTGGGCTGGAAGAAGCACAAGCTGGAATCAAGATTGCTGGGAGAAATATCAATAACCTCAGATATGCAGATGACACCACCCTTGTGGCAGAAAGCGAAGAGGAACTAAAAAGCCTCTTGATGAAAGTGAAAGAGGAGAGTAAAAAAGTTGGCTTAAAGCTCAACATTCAGAAAACGAAGATCATGGCATCCAGTCCCATCACTTCATGGGAAATAGATGGGGAAACAGTGTCAGATTTTATTTTTGGGGGCTCCAAAATCACTGCAGATGGTGACTGCAGCCATGAAATTAAAAGACGCTTACTCCTTGGAAGGAAAGTTATGACCAGCCTAGATAGCATATTCAAAAGCAGAGACATTACTTTGCCAACAAAGGTTCATCTAGTCAAGGCTATGGTTTTTCCTTATCCATACATGTGGTCATGTATGGATGTGAGAGTTGGACTGTGAAGAAGGCTGAGCGCCGGAGAATTGATGCTTTTGAACTGTGGTGTTGGAGAAGACTCTTGAGAGTCCCTTGGACTGCAAGGAGATCCAACCAGTCCATTCTGAAGGAGATCAGCCCTGGGATTTCTTTGGAAGGAATGATGCTAAAGCTGAAATTCCAGTACTTTGGTCACCTCATGCGAAGAGTTGACTCATTGGAAAAGACTCTGATACTGGGAGGGATTGGGGGCAGGAGGAGAAGGGGACGACAGAGGATGAGATGGCTGGATGGCATCACTGACTCGATGGACGTGAGTCTGAGTGAACTCTGGGAGTTGGTGATGGATAGGGAGGCCTGGCGTGCTGCAATTCATGGGGTCGCAAAGAGTCAGACACGACTGAGCGACTGAACTGAACTGAACTGAACAGTTAGAAACTTACATGAAGCAGTGGACTAGTTCAAAATTGGGAAAGGAGTATGACAAGGCTGTTTATTGTCACCTGTTTATTTAACTTATATGTAGAGTACATCATGCATAATGCCAGGCTGAATGAATCACAAGCTGGAAGCAAGATTGCCAGGAGAAATATCAGCAATGTCAGATATTCAGATGATAACCACTCTAATGGCAAAAAGTAAAGAGAAACTAAAGAGCCTCTTGATGAGGATGAGAGGAGAGTGAAAAAGCTGGCTTAAAACTCAACATTCAAAAAGCTAAGATCATGGCATCCAGTCCCATCACTTCATGGGAAATAGATGAGGAAAATGTGGAAGCAGTGACAGATTTTATTTTCTTGGGCTCCAAAGTAACCATGGACAGTGTCTGCAACCATAAAATTAAAAGACACTTGCTTCTTGGAAGAAAAGCTGTGACAAACCTAGACAGCGTTATTAAAGCACAGATTTCTCTTTGCTGGCAGTAGTCTGTATAGTCAAAGCTATGATTTTTTCAGTAGTCATGTCATGTATGGATGTGAGAATTGGACCACAAAGAAGGCTGAGTACTGAAGAAATGATGCCTTTGAATTATGGTGCTGGAGAAGACACTTGAGAGCCCTTGGACAGCAAGAAAATAAAACCAGTCAATCCTAAAGGTTTATTCAGGAAATCAACCCTGAATATTCATTGGAAGGAGTGATGCTGAAACTCCAGAGCTTTGGACACCTGATGCAGAGAGCCGACTTATTGTAAAAGACCCTGATGCTGAGAAAGATTGAAGGCAAAAGGAGAAGAGGGCAGCATAGGATGAGATAAGGATAGCATCACCGGCTCAGTGGATATGAACCTGAGCAAACTCCAGGAGATAGTGAAGGACTGGAAAGCCTGGTGTGCTGCAGTCCATTGGGTCAGAAAGAGTTGGACATGAACTTAGTGACTAAATAATAGCAACAAAGCAGGAAAGAATGTTAATTTTGAATACACAGAGCCAGAATATTTCCTGATTTTTGCATGTGGGTGTGTGCTTTCAACTTAAATTTTATTTTTTGAATTTGACTTGGTAGGAAAAATATATATCAAAATTATGATGCTAAAAGAAAATGGGACATCTGTTTTTTTGTTTTGTTTTGTTTTGTTTTCTCCCCTGACCCAACAGAATTGAGGTAAAAAAAGAAAACTGCCAAGAATATCCCAGAACTACTATTCTTAGATGAGTTCCTCTTGACTTTTTCAGTTGAAAAGTTTGGTGGCTAAGAATCAACCAAAAATGAAACGTCTTAAATGTTTATTTGTATTGAACATTTGAACCATTTTATGGTATTAAGGATCTGCCTGCCAATGCAGGAGAGACAAGAGATGCAAGTTCAGTCCCTGGGTCAGGAAGATCCCCTGGAGGAGGGCATGTCAACCCACTCCACAAATCTTGCCTGGGAAATTCCATGGACAGAGGAGCTTTGTGGACTACAGTCCATGGGGGTCACAAAGAATCAGACACAACTGAGCATGCAGGAGATGATCATGGTATTCTTTTGCTACTACACAGTAATGATAGAAACCAAACAGCTCTTTTTAAAAAAAAAAAAAAAAAAATCATTCTCATGCACTTTATATTTTAAACTAATTATCTTCTCTTACATTGTAAATCTCTTCTGTGGCTCAGAGAGTAAAGAATCTGCCTGCAGTGCAGAAGACCGAGGTTCAATTCCTGGATCCGGAAGATCCCCTGGAGAAGGGAATGGCAACCCACTCCAGTATTTTGGCCTGGAAAATCCCATGGACAGAGGAGCCTCGTGGGCTGTAGTCCATGGGATCGCAGAGTCAGATATGACTGAGTAACTAACACTTTCACACATTGTAATTCTAAAATCACTCCATCTAGTTTTAAAGTGATCAATTTAATAATTAAGCTATTTTGTGTAGTGATATAACTTCAATAAAACATAAAATGTTCTTTCCTCAAGAAGGTATGTTATAAACGTTGATGGATTTGATATTTTGTTAAATAATTATAGTGAACTAGTTGGCTCTATTTTTGGTTCATTGAAAATACAAGGGTTCTCATTTTATATGAAAACACATTTTAGAGAGTAACAAAAGCTTTGAATTTTCCTTTAATCTAAATTTTCTGCAATTTTATACATCATACTGTAGTTGTGACTGAAAGTGAAAGTCACTCAGTTGTGTCTGGCTCTGCAACCCCCTGGACTATACAATCCATGGAATTCTCCGGGCCAGAATACTGGAGTGGGTAGCCATTCCCTTCTCCAGGGAATCTTCCTGATCCAGGGATCGAACCCAGGTCTCCTGTATTGCAAGCAGATTCTTTACCAGCTGAGCCACCAGGGAAGCCCTTACTTGTTTCCTACAGATTCTAATTTATAAGTTTTGAGTTGTGAGCAAGGGGGTGTGATTGGAATAATTATTTGGAATAATAAAAAATAAGTAAATAATAATTATTCCAATTACATACCCCCAAATCACAACCCAAAACTTATAAATTAGAATCTGTAGGAAATGGAACCTGGTCTTATTTTTTGAAAGTATCACAAGCAAATCTGATGGGCAGCCTTTTAGAACAGTGATTTTTAACCCCAAGGTATTAATGCCATTTCTGAATGGTAGAAGGAGCACTAAAAAACATTTTTTATAAGTATATAAGGTAAAATTAGAAGCAAAGATGTGTATATATGACAAAATTTTTATACATTTTATATAATAAAATACGTATTTCAGAATATAGAAGGTAGCAATAGTACATGAGATGACATGCTACATTCATCAAACGTCTTAGAGTAAGTTTGGATTTGAGACAAAGAAGGCAATATTTAGCTGAGGAGTGTTGACTTTTCAAAAGTCTTAACATTTTGTTTGTTTGTTTGTTCAGTTGCTCAGTTTCCCACTCTTTGCGACCCATGGATTATAACCTGCCAGGCTCCTCTGTCCATCAAATTCTCCAGGCAAGTATACTAGAGCGGGTTTCCTGCTCCAGGGGATCTTCCCAACCCAGGGATCGAACCTGTGTCTCTTGAATCTCCTGCATTGGCAGGCGGATTCTTTACCACTTCACCACCTGGGAAGCCCCTTAACATTTTAGAATAAATAATAAGTATAAATAAAAAGTAATTGCGAATTTAAAACTTTAAAACATAGACTGATACAGATTTTTGTTATGTTGCTTCAGTCTCTCACAACAGCACTGATTTAATTTTCCAAAACAAATTTAGTAAGGTTTTGAATAAAATAAGTAACAAGCCACTGTCAATATATAGAGTACTAGATTTCTAGAAAATCGAAAAGTGTTAAAAAATACTTTGTGTTTGCATCCAAAATTAAGCTACAGAATTATGTTTTCTGATTATTATAAATATATTTCATCTACATGAATGGGGGTGTATCATCATTTGAAAGTCTTATGGTGGTGATGGTTTAGTCACTAAGTCGTGTCCAACTCGACCCCGTGGACTGTGGGAAAATGAAAATAATTTTGTGGGAATATATTGAGCATTGAAACTTAAATCCCTGCTGCAGAGTCACTAAGTGATAAGGTTATTCCTCATATCATTTGTGTTAAATGAAAAGACTCCACAGATTTTCCAAACTGTCCCATGGAGTCAATACCACCCACTTTGAGAACTCTATTTCTCTAAAGATAAACTGGTTGTGGACTGCCATTTTTTTTTTTTTTTCCTAGTAACCAACACTAAAGTCAGAGTTTTCTCTGGGATCCTTAGGAAGCTTCTGCTAATTCAGAATGTGTCAAAGCAGATGACTGATCTCTAGACTGCAAAGTACTATAACTTGACACAATCAGACATGACAGAGCGACTGAAGTGACTGACTGACTGACACAGTCGATGTAGTATACACTATTGGAGCTTCATTCATACCCCCTGGGAAACCACAATTCCATTATATGTCAATGATGTCTATCTTTCTGCCTGAGAACTCTCTCCAGATCCATAGTTTATAGGCTGAAACTGGCTTAGATTCAGCCCTTAGTGATTGTCACTCATCCATTGATAGAAGTGGATTGAAGGATAAATGTCCTAGCTCTCTTGAATCTTGGATCAGACAACTCGGGCAGATAGCAGAAGTATTCCTCAAAATTGAGCTCTAGTTACCTTCAGTAGTGTGTTTGTTAGTCGCTCTGTCATGTCCATCTCTTTGAGACCCTATAGACTGTAGCCCACCAGGCCCCTCTGTCCATGGGATTCTCCAGGCAAGAATACTGGAGTGCATTGCCATATCCTTCTCCTGGGTATCTTCCCAACCCAGGGATTGGACCTGGGTCCCCTGCATTACAGGCAGATTCAGTGGTAACCTAGCTAATCAAAGCATTTTTTATTACTTTTGTATTTATCCTCATTTTGATTCCCACTAACTGGCAATCAGGCATTTTTCTTTGAGTACACCTCACCTTAAGACAGTTGGTGAAAGATAGGATTCCAGAATTAGGTCACACGCTGTCCAGATGTCACAAGACCCCTTGCTGGTGGTAACAGAGGTGATGATTATCCATAGCACTTTGTACAGTGCAGATACTAACATGGATTAGTTTAGAACATAGGTGGAAAGTTCAGTTCAATTCAATCACTCAGTTGTGTTTGACTCTTTGCCACCCCATGGACTGCAACACCCAAGGCCTTCCTGTCCTTCACCAACTCCTGGAGTTTACTCAAACTCATGTCCATTGAGTCGGTGATGCCATCCAACCATCTCATCCTCTGTCATCCCCTTCTCCTGCCTTCAATCTTTCCCAGCATCAGGGTCTTTTCCAATATATCAGTTCTTCGTGTCAGGTGACCAAAGTACTGGAGTTTCAGCTTTAGCATCAGTCCTTCCAGTGACTATTCAGGACTGATCTCCTTTAGGATGGACTGGTTGGATTTCCTGGAAGTCCAAGGGACTCTTAAGAGTCTTTTTCAACACCACAGTTCAAAAGCATCGATTCTTTGGTGCTCAGCTTTCTTTATAGTCCAACTCTCACATCCATACATGACTACTGGAAAAACCATAGCTTTGACTAGACAGACCTTTGTTGACAAAGTAATGAAGTTAGCAGTGGTTTATGTACTAGCCCTAGTGCTTGAAAGAATGAATGTGATGGCTTATTAAAGAGATTGTGTTGCTGATGCTTGTTAATATCACAGAAGTCCCAAGAAAGAAAGCAACAGACATATATTAGCAAACTTCCCTGGTGGCTGAGATGGTAAAGCGTCTGTCTATGATGCGGGAGACCCAGGTTCGATCCCTGGGTTGGGAAGATCCCTTGGAGAAGGAAATGGCAATCCACTCCAGTACTATTGCCTGGAAAATCCCATGGACAGAGGAGCCTGGTAGGCTACAGTCCATGGGGTCTCAAGGAGTTGGACACGACTGAGCGACTTCACGTTCATGTTCATGAAACCCAGAAGGTATTTTTGGCAGCCTTGAGAAAATCCTTATCTTCTGTAGCTGGAGATAAAAGTATATGAAAATCAGCATCTTAATTGTAAGAGGTGTTCACCACAAAGGAGGCTTAATTTATAGCTGTAACAGGTCTCTCACGTTGCTCAACCCTGATAAGGAGAGAATGAGACCCTGAGGCTAGCCAGAGATCTTTAAATGTCTGTTTTCCCTGGATACTCTAAGTAGGCTGGGGAGATTCCACCCTTGCTAGAGAGCAGCCTTATGCTCCTTGGAGATTATGGAAAGTTCTCACTGAAGTTAATACCTTGAAAAATGATTCATGGCCTCCTTTGATGTGTCTCCACCTCCACTTATTTAGAATGCAAGTGAAAAAGTACAGTTTCTGCTATAGAAAGAAGATTATGCACCAAAGGACTTACAGGTTCAGACTCATATTTATTAGCTGGAATCTGAAGAACATGCTAGAAAATGGATCTTGAGGGTGTTAGGCCAGGGAAGGTAAAATAAAGGCTCATAGGAAATTGTTTGTTTATCCTGAAGCTCACAAATCATTTAGCATTTTAAAAATGCACTAGGAATACTGGTGATAGGCCTAAGATGTTTCAAGAAATTGCTCCTTAAAGCTTAGAAGCACCAACTTAATGAGACAGAAGTGTCAGAGCTGCATAAGCAAACTATTGAGAAAGCAGGCAAAGGCTCAGAAGAAGTGAGCACGTTATAATAGATTTATTATATAAGATGAGAAAAACCACCAGCTGACAATGTACTAGGAAGGCACAAGGAACAATATCTTCCCTGGAGAAATAAAATTAAATTAATAAAATGACATTATCTTCATTGAGAAAGTCAGTAATATCTATCTTCTGTACCCTCTTTGTTTTAAAAACTATATTAATGGAAATAAAATCAGGAATTAATCTATTTGTTGAGATAATGATGCAAATTTATGAATGGGTCACTAGTTAAGAATAAAATATTAAAATATCAGAAACGTTCTGTAAAAAGCATTTTATATCTGCATTAATGAAGTTCCTTATTGATTCTAAATAATAAAAATAAATGTTAGTATGAATGTTCAGGTAGGTCAAACTAAATATTTTAAATGATATTAGTCAATTATCTAAAAATATATAATGGATTAGGGCATTTTTTTCAGAAAAATTAAAGCTAAGAAATAAAAATTATGAGTTATGGGCTTCCCTGGTGGCACTAGTGGTAAAGAACCTGTCTGCCAATGCGGGAGATCTCAGGGTTGGGAAGATACCCTGGAACTGGCAGTCCGCTTTGCTATTCTTGCCTGGAGAATCCCATGGACAGAGGAGCCTGGCAGGCTACTGTCCATGGGGTCACAAAGAGTCAGACACAGCTGAAGTGACTTAGCATGGCACAGAATATAAGTAAAAGATATTAGAGAATATTTTCCAAAATTTATTAACTGAAGATAAATTAAGTTTTGCAAAATAGATTTCATCATTGTTCATATGTCCATAGATCATTATAAATTCAGAATATATATTTTAAGGTTTCTAGATGAATTGCCTGGAGAATCCCAGGGATTGGGGGAGCCTGGTGGGTTGCTGTCTATAGGGTCGCACAGAGTCAGGCATGACTGAAGCGACTTAGCAGCAGCAAATGAATTATAGATATTAATAATGTTTCATGCAAAGTTTTATAGATAAGCTTTTTATTAATTCAATTAGAAATTATTAATTACCTCTCAATCTGATGTTTTTTATTCTGTAATGTTTACATTTATTGAATGTTTACCATGTTCCAGGTTCTTTGTTAAATTTTACATTGATTTGCTTATTTAATTCTCACACTAAACAATGGCATAGGCATAATTATTATGTTAAAAAATTTAGAAACAAAAAGTTAGGCTAAGAAGGATGAAGTAATTTGCCTAAGATAATATAGGAGCTAGTGACTATACTGGTATTTGAATTTATAAATCTGACTCCAGCATGACTACATTTAGCTATTATGGTTATAAAAGTACATAATCAATGACATAATAACTGTGTATTTATTAAACTTTCCAAATCACAGAGTATAAAAACTATTCAAACAATGATTTCATATAGCTTATATGCTAGATTTTCTTAACTTGTGTTTCAAATCACATAAATTTGACTTGCAGAGTAACAAATAAATCAACCAACAGGAGTCCAGAGGACCACTGGCACACCAATTGAATCTTCCCTTTGCTATAGGCCCACAATCAAAATCTGTAAGTCCTACTTTTGCTTTTCCATGTCTCAATTCTCATTAAAATAACTGTAGTTTGGGCTGTTTTATGGGCCATCAACTTCTAACAGACTCCAATCATTTCTCTTGCATCAGTCACTCATATCTATTAGAGTTAAAAACAATGAAAATGAAAACAACAACAACAACAACAACCACTGTCCCCTGATGCTCTTTTGCTTGAAAACCCCATGGGCTTCTGAAACAAGTGCCCACTTCTCAGGCTGCCATGAGGGGCTGGGGACTTCCTCCCCACAGTGTACCAGCTAGCTCCCTGCCTGGGCACTGGATGTTTGCTTTTAGCCTCTGCCATGGGTTTGCTCACGTTTGTTTCATCTGGAATGTGCACCTCTTCTCTCAGTTCAGTTCAGTCCAGTTCAGTCGCTCAGTCGTGTCTGACTCTTTGTGACCCCATGAATTGCAGCACGCCAGGCCTCCCTGTCCATCACCAACTCCCGGAGTTCACTCAGACTCATGTCCATCAAGTCAGTGATGCCATCCAGCCATCTCATCCTCTGTTGTCCCCTTCTCCTCCTGCCCACAATCCCTCCCAGCATCAGGGTCTTTTCCAATAAGTCAACTCTTCACATGAGGTGGCCAAAGTACTGGAGTTTCAGCTTTAGCATCATTCCTTCCAAAGAAATCCCAGGGCTGATCTCCTTCAGAAAGGACCGGTTGGATCTCCTTGCAGTCCAAGGGACTCTCAAGAGTCTTCTCCAAAACCACAGTTCAAAAGCATCAATTCTTTGGTGCTCAGCTTTCTTCACAGTCCAACTCTCACATCCATGCATGACCACTGGAAAAACCATAGCCTTGACTTGATGGACCTTTGTTGGCAAAGTAATGTCTCTGCTTTTCAATATGCTGTCTAGATTGGTCATAACTTTTCTTCCAAGGAGTAAGCGTCTTTTAATTTCATGGCTGCAGTCACCATCTGCAGTGATTTTGGAGCCCCCCAAAATAAAGTCTGACACTGTTTCCACTGTTTCCCCATCTATTTGCCATGAAGTGATGGGACCAGATACTATGATCTTCGTTTTCTGAATGTTGAGTTTTAAGCCAACTTTTTCACTCTCCTCTTTCACCTTATGCAAACTTAACCTTTCTATAG
Organism: Bos indicus x Bos taurus; assembly: GCF_003369695.1. Classification (NCBI taxonomy): domain Eukaryota; kingdom Metazoa; phylum Chordata; class Mammalia; order Artiodactyla; family Bovidae; genus Bos; species Bos indicus x Bos taurus. The sequence continues at coordinate 8,339,011 of NC_040077.1, read as the reverse complement.
ATTTTCATTCAACTTCTCTCCAAAAAGATTTATCATTGCATGTTAAGCTATAGATGGGTTTTTCCATTAATTATGCTTACAATAACGTTTTATTAAGATTATTATTTCAGTCAAAGATTACAGATTCTTAGAAATGGACGAAGCCTAAGAGATTATTTAGTTCCATATATGTTTAAGATAAGGGAACTGAGCTACTCAGTGTAGTACTACTCAGAATTATATTTTAATACATCACTTTCTTATTTCTAAATGTTGGAATGACCAAAAAATTCATTTGTTTTTTTCTGTACTCTGTTACAGACAAGTCTTAAAGAGCTTTTTAGCCAGCCAAATACAAATGTTTTCTGTTTTCTTTTTACTTTCTGGGCCAGTAATATTTACCAAATAGTTACTGATTGATCTGTGTTTGCACACCATAATTTTTTTCCTGGGCTAGTATACATTAGAATCACATTGGAGGCCTTGTAAAAGCAGTTTGTTGGGCCAGGCCCCATTCCCCAAATATCTGATTCTATAGGTTTGGGGTAGAGTCTGAGAATTTTTCTTTTAAACAAGTTCTCAGGTGATGTTGAAGCTGCTGAATCAGGAGTCAGGCTCCGAGAACAACTGGCTTAGGCTTTTAGCTGATAAATATAGCAACGTACATTAAAAACATAATACTGCTGTTCTAGATATCTATTTTCCTCTTTTTTTTTTTTTTAATTTAGTATACTTTTGATAACATCAGGAGGAAAAATACAACATATTTGCTTTGTGTTATTTGGTTTTAGATTACCTGATTCATCAATATAAAACATAATATAATTTTTTCCTTTTCTTAATTACTAGGTCCATGGATTTACATATACTGCTTTGTAGTCCTGATAATTAAGGTGTTCTTTTTCTTTACATTAGCAGTAAAATAAGTCTGTTCAAGTTTAATAAATTATTTTTCTTCCAAATTAAAAGAATAAAAAAGAATGTCTAAATAAATATCATTAATCATAACCATTTCTTACTCTTGGTGATGGTTTTGATCACTGTCTCCTGTAAAATGTCACGAACCTCCATCCATAGTTCTACAGTCACTCTGTCTATCACATCTAACCCCTTGAATCTATTTTTCACTTTCACTGTATAATCCTAAGGGATTTTATTTACGTCATACCTGAATGGTCTAGTGGTTTTCCCTACTTTCTTTAATTTAAGCCTGAATTTTGCAATAAGGAGTTCATGATCTGAGCCACAATCAGCCCCTGGTCCTGTTTTTGCTGACTGTATAGTGCTTCTCCATATGTGGTTGCAAAGAATATAATCAATCAGATTTGGTATTGACCACCTGGTGATGTCCATGTGTAGAGTCTTCTTTTGTGTTGTTGGAAGAGGGTGTTTGCTATGACCAGTGCGTTCTTTTGGCAAAACACTGTAAGCCTTTGACCCACTCTGTTTTGTAATCTAAAGCCAAATTTACCTGTTACTCCAGGTATCTCTTGACTTCCTACTTTTGCATTCCAGTCCCCTATAATGAAAAGGACATCTTTTTTGGATGTTAATTCTAGAAGGTCTTGTAGATCTTCATAGAACCATTCAACTTCAGCTTCTTCAGCATTACTGGTTGGGGCGTAGACTTGTATTATTGTGATACTGAATGGTTTGCCTTGGAAATGGACAGAGATCATACTGTCATTTTTGAGATTGCACCCAAGTACTGCATTTTGGACTCTTTTGTTGACTACAATGGCTACTCCATTTCTTCTAAGGTATTCCTGCCCACAGTGTTAGATATAATGGTAATCTGAGTTAAATTCACCCATTCCAGTCCATTTTAGTTCGCTGATTTCTAGAATGTTGACATTCACTCTTGCCATCTCCTGTTTGACCACTTCCAATTTGCCTTGATTCATGGACCTAACATTCCAGGTTCCTATGCAGTTTTTCTCTTTATAGCATTGTACTTTACTTCCATCAGGAGTCACATCCACAATTGGGTGTTATTTTTGCTTTGACTCTGTCTCTTCATTCTTTCTGGAGTTATTTCTCACTGATCTCCAGTAAGAGATTGGGCACTTACCGACCTGCAGAGTTCATCTTTCAGTGTCCTGCCTTTCTGCCTTGTTGTACTATTCATGGGGCTTCAAGGTTGATGACTGCCCAGAAATTTATATATACTTTCACCTCAAATCACTTCTTCTACATTAAGTGGATGACCAGATATAATACAACTCTGTCCGTTGTCCCACAAGGTCACCCATGTGACTATACTACAGCTGCTATCCATTTTTGGCCTGTATGAATGCAAGAAAACATATATGTGAACCAAGTTTGTACTTCTTCATTCTCCTTTAGCTGGTTGCCCTGGTAGCTCAGATGGTAAAGAATCTGCATGTGATACAGGAGACCTAAGTTTGATCCCTGCCTCATGAAGATTCCCCAGAGAAGGGAATGGCAACACATTCCAGTGTTCTTGCCTGGGAAATCCCATATACAGAGGAGCCTGGTGGGCTACAGTCCATGGAGTCACAAAGAGCAACTGAGCAACTAACCCTTTCACTTTCACCTTAGACTATAGATAATAAGAAAAGGAAAGACTGTGCCACTATAGGAATGCATGATATGGGAATTCTGTTCACCTGCTCATGTAGTTTATTTGTGTCTTCTGGTCCTACTCACATACCCTGCTATTCAGTTCAGTTCAGTTCAGTCGCTCAATCATGTCTGACTCTTTGCGAACCCATGAATCACAGCACACCAGGCCTCCCTGTCCATCACCAACTCCCGGAGTTCACTCAAACTCATGTCCATCAAGTCAGTGATGCCGTCCAGCCATCTCATCCTCTGTCGTCCCCTTCTCCTCCTGCCCCCAATCCCTCCCAGCATCAGGGTCTTTTCCAATGAGTCAACTCTTCACATGAGGTGGCCAAAGTATTGGAGTTTCAGCTTTAGCATCATTCCTTCCAAAGAAATCCCAGGGCTCATCTCCTTCAGAATGGACTGGTTGGATCTCCTTGCAGTCCAAAGGACTCTCAAAGAGTCTTCGCCAACACCACAGTTCAAAAGCATCAATTCTTTGGCACTCAGCTTTCTTCACAGTCCAACTCTCACATCCATACATGACCACTGGAAAAACCATAGCCTTGACTAGACGGACCTTTGCTGGCAAAGTAATATCTCTGCTTTTCAATATGATATCTATTTTGGCTTAGAATAAAACCAAATGCACCTCACAAAGGGCATTTCTGGATACGCAGTCTAGTATTTTGTCTCTACTAAGACCTACTAACAGGCCAGGAGCTGTTTTTCAGAGAATAAAATTCCTTACTGTAATGATTGGCATAATCTTGCTGTAAACCCCCAGGAGTCTGCATTGTAATTCTCCCACTGAGGTTTTTCTATCAAAATACTCAGCATCTTTTCCCACCACTGACATATCCAACAGCTTAGGTGTGGCAGATTGTATGGCCCTAGCATCAGGACTTCGTGTGTAGGTGCTTTGACGTACTGCTGAGCCCTTTTCTACTCCAGGCTGGACTCGAATCTGACAACTTTACATTTCATCCACTATTCCTAGGTGTGGAACATGTCACCTCCACAATAAAAAGAAGCTTATAAGGTGCTGTGCTTCTTCTGAACACATGATGTTACACAACCATCAAATTTTGGCATTGCAGATGGTTAAAGAACATCATCAATGGCATTGGGAATTGTGAGTTTTTGACATTTTTGTAGGGCCAGAGACCAGCAAGAAATAGAGGGAAGAATGCTGTATATGAGTTCAGAATCTACACTTTCAATATTTGCAAGACGTTATTCTAAGTGTGGGCACATTTGTTGCCACCTATTATGTCTAGTATGTTATAGGGGGCCCAAAGAATGATCAAGATATTTAATATCCATTTGTAAAATTAGATACAAAAGCCTCAGCTGGTTCTGAAATTAGACCTGAGGAGTGTGTGTGTGTGTGTGTGTGTGAGGGAGTGTGTGTGTGAGAGAAAGAAAGAGAGTGTGAGAGAGAAAGAGGGAAAGAAACTTTTAGCAGAAAATAGTGTCGGTTTCATCAGGAAGACAATGATTCTTTGTAGACTAAAAGGCAGTAGAACTTCAGTAGGAAATCCCATTCAGAAAGAAAAGCATGGTTTACTATTAGCTTTTGCTGCTCCTGATTTTCTTCTCCAACCCCCTGCCTCTCCCTAGCCCCTTATTCACTACCATCTGACCACTGATATTCTCAAATGTCGCAAAAGCACATATCACCTTTGACTTTCTCATCCTCTTGAACTTGTGAGCAGTAAATATGGCATGGCATTAAGTAAGCCATTGCAGTAGGAAAGGAACTGAGCCAGCCTCTCCCAATAACAGTATAGATATCTGACTGTATACCAGTGCATTTATTTCTTATAGCCACTTTAACAAATTACTATCAATTTATAATACAAACTTTGTGGCTAAAAAGCAAGCAGACTTAATCTATCACTCTGGAAGTCAGAATTGAAAATCAATCTCATAGTCTAATGTCCAGGAGTCAGTGGGTTAGTTTGTCTTTGAGACTCTAGGTGACAGCCTGTTCCCGTGCCTGAGGGCTGCCTATCTCCTTGGTATTGCTTCCTTATGTGGCAAAGATATGGAAATATTTAGGGGCAACCATTCATTCTACAAGGCATTCCAGGTGGCGCTAGTGGTAAAGAATTTGCCTGCCAAAGCAGGAGACACAAGAGACGCAGATTCGATCCCTGGGTCAGAAAGATGCCCTGGAGTAGGAAACGCCACCCCATTCCAGTGTTCTTGCTTGCAAAATTCTATGGGCAGAGGAGCCTGGTGGCCTGCAGTCCATGGGTCTGCACAGCCAACACGACTGAGTGACTGAGCACACACCTTCAGTCTACTACAACCAGATGTGAGCAAAATTCTTCAATGAGCTCCTTCACTTACCTGGATTACAGTCTTTGCTAGTAATATTTGATTCATCTGTAACCATTACTTCAGATTGAGACAGATGAATTCTAATTAAACACAAATCCTATAAATCAAAGGAAAGAAAACATGTGAAATGCTGGATATTATGAATAAATGAATATTTTAGAGATTATATCTTAGTCATCTTTCTAATTCATTGATTTCTAAGAGAAAAATGTAAAGAATGGAAATGAAGAGAACAGTTAGGAGTTGTTTTCCTCAAGCCATGAAATAAATCTTATGTATCATGAGCATTAAAATTTAGTAGCTAAACAAAAAATGCTTTATATCTTCTTTCCATTATTAGTAATCATTTTTCTGACTAATAATTTTATTTATCATTTATAATGTTCTCAAATAGTATGTGAACGTGTATATTGTGCTAAGTACAGAAAGATTATTCTATTAATAGCATAAAATACAGATAAAGACAGAAGATAAATTTATTTAAGAACATAAAATTAGAATATTAGATATCTTTAGAATTTTAAATATCATGAAATTTATATTTGAAATATTAGTGAAGTGTTCTCTAATAAGAAGACACCTTATAGTTTGCAGGTGGCACAGTGTTGAAGACCCCACTCCAGTACTCTTGCCTGGAAAATCCCATGGACAGAGGAGCCTGGTGGGCTGCAGTCCATGGGGTCGCAGAGTCGGACACGACTGTGCGACTTCATTTTCACTTTTCACTTTCATGCATTGGAGAAAGAAATGGCAACCCACTCCAGTGTTCTTGCCTGGAGAATCCCAGGGACGGGGGAGCCTGGTGGGCTGCTGTCTATGGGGTCGCACAGAGTCGGACACGACTGAAGCGACTTAGCAGCAGCAGCAGCAGCAGTGGTGAAGAATACACCTACTAATGCAAGATTCACAAGAGATGCTGGTTCCATCCCTGGGTCGGGAAGATCCCTTGGAGAAGGAAATGGCAACTGACTCCAGTATCAGTCCTGCACAATGCAGCCTCTATTCTTCAAATTGCTTCAGTTTAGATAAAGCTTTTGCTAAAACTTGAATGTGAGAGTTGGACTGTGAAGAAAGCTGAGCACCGAAGAATTGATACTTTTGAACTGTGGTGTTGGAGAAGACTCTTGAGAGTCCCTTGGACTGCAAGGAAATCCAACCAGTCCATTCTAAAGGAGATCAGTCCTGGGTGTTCATTGGAAGAACTGATATTAAAGCTGAAACTCCAGTACTTCGGTCACCTCATGCGAAGAGTTGCCTCACTGGAAAAGACTCTGATGCTGGGAAGGATCAGGGGCAGGAGGAGAAGTGGACGACAGAGGATGAGATGGCTGGATGGCATCACCGACTCAATGGACATGAGTTTGAGTAAACTCCGGGAGTTGGTGATGGACACGGAGGCCTGGCGTGCTGCGATTCATGGGGTCTCAAAGAGTTGGATACAACTTAGCGCCTGAACTGAACTGAATACGGTATCAGTTCTCTTGGGCTATTTGTAACAGGAGTAAGTATAGCATTGTTTTCAATCCCTTTTGTGGAAAAAAAAAAGTTCAAGTGTCCAGTGGGGCTGCCATTCATCATCTAGTAGGTACTAAAACAAGTGAGTGTAAATAAATAAGCAATAAGAAAAAAGGCTAACATAATATATACCTAAAGAAATAATACAGTCTTCAACATGACTTCCTGGAGATTTTACAAAGCACTGATTTAGTCTTTTGAAAGTTACCATTAACAACTTCACTGGGAAAATGCTAATCCCACCGTCTGGCAGATGGAATGCTAATGCTTTGGCAACTGGCGGGGAAGGATCTTCAACAAATTGCTTGTTACTTCATTGTGATTTCGAAACATCCTCTGGAGAATAACTGTCATTATACTCTTTAATGTTAGGTTATAACTCATAGATTCTGACACTGTTATTTAGCTGAAGCAGCGGGTTATTAGCCAAACTACTGTGAGTGTTTTTATCTCTCAGAGGATTCCAAAAAGCAAATTGATTAGTCAATAAGCTATGGCATGAGGACAGATCTCATTTCTCTATTGATGATTGACTCAACTATAAACTATTTTTGTTTATTTTTGTTCAAGTCGTTCCACTTACTTATATGCACATAATGAGTTGTCTATTTACCCAAACAGTGGCTCCAAGACATACCTTTTAAACCGTCTATTGGCAAAATATCAATATCCAATGAGCCGATTATTCAGGAGAAGCAGCTGTCTCAGTCAATCATCTAGCAGCTCTAACTTGTTGACATGTGTGACTGTGCCGGCTTCATACATTATTAGTGCATTCTGGTTTGCTCAGTAATTCTTAAAATCAATTATGAATTCTGGAAATAGCAAAATAGAAGAGGGCATTATTGGGCAGCTGATAATTTGAGAGGGTATTTTAGGCAAATTCCAACTAATCACAATGTGAATACAATACAGAAAGGAAGGAAGGACAAGGAAGCTTCCAGATTAATGGACATAGCTGACGGTATGCTGGAGCCAGCTCCTACCAGCTTGTGAGAGCTAATTGTCAAATTTTTAGGCATTTTGTAAACAACTTTTTAAACGTGCTGCTGCTGCTGCTGCTGCTAAGTCGCTTCAGTTGTGTCCGACTCTGTGCGACCCCATAGACGGCAGCCCACCAGGCTCCCCTGTCCCTGGGATTCTCCAGGCAAGAACACTGGAGTGGGTTGCCATTTCCTTCTCCAATGCATGAAAGTGAAAAGTGAAAGTGAAGTCGCTCAGTCGTGTCCGACTCTTAGCGACCCCATGGACTGCAGCCTACCAGGCTCCTCCATCCGTGGGATTTTCCAGGCAAGAGTACTGGAGTGAGGTGCCATTGCCTTCTCCGCTTTTTAAACATAGCCATTATAAAAAAAATAAATTACATGAATTTACAATTAAATAAATTGTGCTAAAATTATAGTAATACTCAAAACTCATCACTTTCTAATGGTTTTAGTACATTTAGCTATTATATATACTCAAATTTATTTTTGTCTATAATGTCTATAAGCTGGAAATAATGTATAATGAATAGTTTTCAACTGTGTGTATGTCTTTCCCAACTCTGTTCAGTGATGACTCATGGATAGCTTAAAATTGTCCATAGTGAGTGGGTTTACACCATGAAAATAAGCAAATGCCACAGTTTGCTGTCTAGATATTTGAAGATATTCATCATTCTATTGTAAATCTATAGTATCTATTCCAGATCTTGACAAGCAAGCATAGATTCAACCATGCTAAGTTGGCAAATATGTGAAAATTCTTAAATATCACAAGAATTAGAATGATCACCAGTTATATCACTGTTTACTTCATAAAATACTTTGAAAGATAGATAAGTGCTTATTTATTTGAATACATATTCCAGAACTCTTCAAATGGCTGTAATTTTGTGTAATAAGTATTGAAAAATGAGTCCAACAAAAGGTAAAAGCTATACTTGGAAGACTGATAAAACTAAGCAAATTTCACAGAAGACAGTAGCACCAACCTGGTTTCGTAATGAGGAAATGTTCATTAAAATGATTCAGGATAACTTACAGGATAACTTAAATGGCTAAAATTGATCATATAGAAATATCATTTGGAAAAATACTCTAATAAACACAGATACAATTTTTCGAACATTGTTACTAAACTATCATTTTCTTTTTCAATAAACCAAATAATAGTTTTAAATGCTGTGCATTGAGCATGTACAAAAAGATACACATCTTCAAAATTCTCTTTGAATATTGTTCTAGAAAATTTGATTTGTTTTAGCACCATTCAGGTTGTAAGCCTCTTAGTCATCATTTCTCTGTCTATAGCCTGGGAAAAAGAGAACTGTATTTGTGACTTGCTGTTAAGTTTAATTATCAACCTGCTCAGCAGAATTGCACTCATTGCCTTTCCCTTGAGGTGTAAAGTCCCTTGTTAAGTTAGCCTGCTCTGCCACTCCAAGGAACACTGTCACTTCCAACTCCCTGCCTTGATCTTCTAATAGTAGATTGCTCGATCATTTCTTAGCCACACTGCCGTCTCTACTTTGGCTTTCTTCAATTTCAAAATTAATTCTCAACAAACCTGGCCAATATTCTGGTGTTTGTTTCCTTCTAGGTAATTTTGTACATCAATAAAAATAACTGGTTAGGTGCCTGCTTTGTTACTAACAGAATTTTTACATTGTTCAGATGATTTGCTTATGCTTTGGTATGTAACATAATTGGTACAAACTAGAATTTATTTTGAAGAAGTTGAAAGGGTTCAAACTTTTTAAACATATAACTAAAATAGTAGATGTTTTTCAATAATAATAAAGAACTGCCCTCTAAAAATCTTTTAGAAATGGATTTTTTTAAATGTATTTTATGTCTTTTGAAGTAACCAAAATAATTGTTAGATATTAATAATACGTGAATTTAATTCAGTTCTTTGAAAATAGAATAAAACTATTTCATCTCTCTCCCTTTTTTTCAAACCACAACAGAGTCTACCCTTCACAGAAGACTACTCTGTTTCAATTTAACCATTATTTTGAAACCAGATATAGGAATACAAAACAAATCTGTTTAGGATGGATTGTCAAAACAACATCTGGTTTTGACAGATTTTGCTTAAACTGCTAATTGTTCAGAATCTGAAAATACTTTCCTCTTAGTTGCCCTTTTTGTCCTTAGAAAAATTGAACTTTGCTGCTTTGTCATAAGTAAACAAACTCTTCTTTTATTCTAATCTTTTAAAATTTGAATTAATCCAAAAATTCTTAAACAGAAATAAAAGAACTCTAGGCCATAAATTCACTACATAAGGATCTAAACTCTCTGGGTTCCCAGTTTGGAAATCTGCTCTTCTTTCCCTCTGGATAAATCTAGTTAAGAAATTTGTGTATGCATGTGTATTTGTGTGTGTTTATTATTTTATATCTATGTCAATTTTAGCTTATTGAGATAAAAATATCAGATAGATATTGTATTATTTTACTTCCATACCATAGCTTTTTTTTTTTTACTCAATACTAATAAAACTATGTTGCTCACTGACAACATATGCAAAATTTGTATGTATTTAATTCTTTGAATCCATGAATATCTGGAGTAAATCAGTAGCGTATTATGTTTTTTCCTCATAGTAAAATGGACATAAACAGAGCTGTTATAGTGAACTAACTTTTTTTCTACTCAGTCATGTAAACTTGAAAGTAAGACAATAGAAGTGTCCCAAACTGAAATTAAAACAGAAAAATAATTTTTAAAAAAGTAGGTATCCAGACACTGTGAGACTTCAGAAGGTGTACCATATGTGTAATTATACTACTAGAAGGAAAAACAAAATATAACAAAGAAGTTGAATTATTTGATAAAGTTATGCCAAGAATGTTTTAAAATTGAGAGACAACAAGCCACAGATATAGAAAGTTCAGAGAACAGCAAGCAGTATAAAGACCAAAAAGTCCATATGTAGAATAGCATATTCAAACTAAATAAAACCAAAGAGAAAGAAATTCTTGGAAGAAGCCAAAGAAAAAATACAACTCCCCTAGCGACGAACAAGGATAAGATTTACAATGGACTTCTGCGGTATATGAAAAATATATTTCGCCATTGTCTCCAGTTTCTAGTAGACACCCCCTAAAGCCTCTGAAATGTCCTCAGTGATGGGAGTATCTTTTTATGCTAATGAGGTGACATATATATTATATATTCACACATATATGTGTGCATATTTGTATACTTGTATGAAGTGAAGTGAAAGTCACTTAGTCGTGTCTGACTCTTTGTGACCCCATGGACTATACAGTCCGTGGAATTCTCCAGGCCAGAATACTTAAGTGAGTAGCCTTTCCCTTCTCCAGGGGATCTTCCCAACCCAGGGATCAAACCCAGTCTCCCGCATTGCAGGCGGATTCTTTACCAGCTGAGTATACACATGTCTATGTAATTACATATGTATATTTTTTAACCAATCTTCTGTTAATTAAACACTTTATTCACATCTACTGTTTGCAACATGGAATTCATGAATATAATGAATGACAAGTGTTAATGAAGAATACATATATCTGAATAAACATAGGTTGTTAAATTATATACTTAGGAGTTTGTACATTTCTCCACCATTCATATGTTTTGAGAATCTTCTTTAGTAAGTTCTGCAGATAATTTATGATCAACACAAAATATCAAACTAATTATTGATACTATCAGGTGACAGTAAATAAGGTTACTTTTGATGCAAGGCTCCACAATGGGTTCAAATGACAAGTTCAAATAAAACTAAATGTGACTGTCTGGGAAAGATGAATTTTACCTGTAAGATTTACTTTCAAAGCAGTCTGCCACAAGCTTTTCAAACTCACCCAAAAAGTAATTTTTAAGAGCAATCATATCAGAGTAGAAATAGGACATACTTTAGCAGTGTTTGCCAGACCACCTTCTCTGCTGCCATGTTTTTTGCATCCTCAATATTGGAGCCCCTAAACGTGTTTGTACTATATGATAAAGCCATTTATAAGAAGTGATCAACATAGGGACAAATAGACATCTGTCCATGCTGGACTGAACTCAAAATACATAAGTTACTACTTTGAGGTACCATGTGAAAGGAGCTGAGCAAGTTGATTAGAACAAAGAGAGTGAGTGTATTTTCTGAATCCTTAATAGGACTTTTCAGTTAATTACTCCAGACCCTACCTTCAGTTCATATCTGACTATGACAGTTCAGTCATATCTGACTCTTTGTGACCCCATGAATCACAGCACGCCAGGCCTCCCTGTCCATCACTATCTCCCGCAGTTCACTCAAACTTAGACCTGGCTAATCCCTATCTTCCAGTTCCATGATCACTGTAGACTGACTGTTTGTGTCCCCACAGAATTCATATGCTAAATTTTAATGCCCAAAGCAATGATATGTGCATGTGGAGCCTTGGGGAGATGATTAGGTCATGAAGCTGGAGCCTTTATGAAGGTGGTCCATGCCCTATAAAAAGACCCCATAATACTCTCTTTTCCCTTCTACTATGTGCAATTATAGCAATAAGATGACCATTTATGAACCAGAAAGTAGAGCCTCACCAGATACTCAATCTGTCAGAATGTTGATGTTGGACTTTGCAGCCTCTAAAACTATGAGGAATAATTTTCTATTGTTTGCAAGCCTCCTGCAAAGTCTATGGTATTTGTTGCAAGTCTATGGTATTTGTATTGCAGCAGCCTTAATGTACTAAGAAAATGGATGATACAGCCCAGCATAACATAATAAATCCTTCCTTTACTGGTTTGTACAGTTCATGTTATTGATTTATTGCCAGTGTCTTGATTAATCTTCATGCTACATATTATTACTGTTCAAAATGTAATCCATGGTCAGGCACTTATCCATGAAGTATTTGTTTTTGTCAGTGATGACAAGGAGCATGCACCAGATTGTAAACCAGTTACTTCATTAAGCACAGTTTAGTTCAGCTGACTTAAAATATAGCAAAACTTTCTCAAAGAAGGAAGCAGTGAATTGATTTGTATTCTGACACAAAACTTCTTATCATCTTGCAAATCTATAAGAAACATCACATAAGGAAATTGAATTTAAAACTGTCCCACAAAGCCCACAAAGTAAAACCTAGGCCCAGATATTTACCTAATGAAGTCTACACAAAAAAAAAAAAAAAAAAGAAAGAAAGAAAGAAAATAGTACCAATTCTTTCCAAATTCTTCCAGAAAAGAGAGAAAGAATACATCCAAACTCATTCTATGAGGTCAGCATTACCTTGATAATAAAAGTCAGACTAACATGTTATGAGAAAATAAATCTATATAGATTATGTTGATTAGTATAGATGCAAAAATTCTCAACAAACCATTAGCAAAAATTCAGCAACACAGAAAAAGGATTATAAACCACAATGATCAAGTGATATTTCTCCCAGTTACACAGGCCCATTTAAGATCCAAAATAACAATGTATATGTGTGTTGTGTGTGTGTTAGTCGCTCAATTGTGTCTGACTCTTTGCGACCCCATGACCACAGCCCACCAGGTTCCTCCATCCATGGAATTCTCCAGGCAAGAGTACTGGAGTGGGTTGCCATTTCCTTCTCCGGGGAACAATGTGTGTAATACCGCCATATTGACAGAATAAAGAGCAAAACCCCGTATACATTTCAATAAATGTAGAAAATATTCAACAGAATTCTGGACCCATTTATGATAAACTCACAGAAAACTAGAAACAGAATAGAATTTTCTCAGCCTTATAAAGGGCATCTATTAAAAAGGTAAGGTAATATAATATTTGATGATGGTAAATGAGCTAATGTTTTCCCCTTGACACTGGGAAGGAACAAAGCTTGGAGGTACCCTCTCACCATTTTAATCAACATTGTGCCAGGATTTCTAGTCAGCACAATGAGTCAAGAAAAAGAAATTTAAAAATGCATCTAGATTGTAAAGGAAGTAATGCTGTTTTTATTCAAGGATGACATGATCTTTTATGCAGGAAACCTTAAAAGGATCTGTGTAAACTTTCCTCTGAATCACACAGAAGCACAGCATCTGCAACTACCAAAAATATAAATTTAGCAAGTTTGTAGGAAGGTCAGTATACAAACTAATTATAATTCATTTACTTAGAGTAATATTATAAGTTACTACTGATGACATTGTTCAAAATAGTTTTTCCAAGCAAGATGTAAAAATTAACTGGTCATTCTGTCATCTACTATTTCCAAAGAAATTTCATATGGTATATTTGGGGATATTCTGCAATCATGAAGTTTAAGCCATGCATATAGTATGCTAGTTTTGTTTGTACAACTTTTATAAAATTACATTTTTTGCCATAAGTAATATAGTAGCTAAAGAAATAAAAGTAAAATAAAGGATAAGTCATTATTTCAAGTATAGTAATAGTATTTACCATTAACTATAATTTTAGAAGGTCCTGCTGAAATTTTCACTTTGGTCTATAAAAAAAGTTTATAATTTTTATATTTTGAGAGCTAGCAGTTTTATTTTTGTTATTATTAGAGCATCTAGAATCAATATAGCGGTTATAAGGAAGATATTTGGGGATGAATTATTTTCTGCCACCATACATACCTATCCAGTGTCAGAAACCTTCATGGGCATAATTTGGCTCAGCAACTTTATGCAAGAATCAGCCTTTATTTGGAGAGAATACAGCCCAATTTCCTCTATTGCTGAGGAAAATTTTACCCAATAATGAATCAAATAAAATTGCATATCTTTGAATCTGGTGCAAACAAAATGTTAAAATAATGTAATAATTCTATATTAAGTAAGTTTTAAATTAAAAGGGAAAGATAACTCATAAAGATAATATTTTAAATTGTATCTAATAAATTTTGCAAATGATAATACTTTTGGATAAGTGAGAGTTCTATCGATTCCATTAATTCAATATTTAATTAACTGTTGCTGATTTTCTAGGATATTCTAGGCATTGAATTAGTGCTTGGGATACAGAAATGAAGAAGATAGAGTTTTTGCAATTAGAGCATTCTCAATCCATGTGAAAAGTTATGAAAGAAAATCTGTACCTATAATGCCATACAATAAATACTGTACTATATGAATGAATTAAACATGACTGGAGCAAAAGTAATATTTAATATCCTTGGACAGAATATCCAGGAAGTTCTAGCAATAATTAAGCATTAAGAAAGCAATAGGTAGGTATATGCAGAGAAAGACTATTTACAGGGAGCAGAATTCGGAAAGTTGAGTAAATAACCACACTCCCTCCAACCCTTTAAATGAGGCTCACCTATACACCCATTGGCTCAAAATGCTGATTTACAGAAACCAACTCATTTTTATAGTCATCAAATTATGCCTTACTTATGTATTTCAGGTGGTTCCTGCTGCTATACTCTTCTTGTCTGTGGCCTCTTCCTCAATCTCACTTCTGGCTGAGGTATGTAACTTTTCAATAATTTGCTTTCCTCATACTACTCACCTTGTCTAAAGAAATTTGGCTCCTGAAGACCCAAACCCTAACATTTAACACTCTTCCAAAGTTTGTCTCAGTTCCCCTGTAAGAAAAGTGGTGGTTGAAGGAATGGGCATGGGAGAGTAGAGGACACTTAGGGAATTACAGGCAAGGCAGGATATTTGACTGGAAAAATAAAGGAATGAGGGGCTATACCAGGAGGTAAAGTGGGTAAGAGAGATCAAAAAAAGATATCAGAAGTCATTTAGTTCATTATATGGAGTTTGAACTTAATTCTAAATGAAATGTGACTGGGTTAAAGAAAAAGAAAATACATATGTCATGCTGAGGAATATGATATTTGGACTTGTGTTTCTGGAAGATCACATGTTGGATACTCATGGAGAAGTATTAAGGGAGGAAGAATATATTGCAGTAGATAGAGAAAGATGATATAAGGAAGTAAATTGAAGAATTAGCATTGAGATTGAGAAAAGAAACTAGAATTTAGTGTTAATCTCAATTTCTAGAGAATTATCACTGGGATTCACCTTTTTTCTCCTCTCATCGTGTTTCCTATTTTTCTACCCATTACCATACTTGAGATTCAAGGATGGCCTAACAATGGTGGCCACATACAAATGTGAATTCTTGGCTAAAAATTCTGCTTCTGGCTTTTACTCCATATGTCACCTAGCTATACCCTGACCTGGGCAATATAGAACCCCAAGAATGCCTTTCAACATTTCTCCCTTAGTCTAGGGTGAAGTGAAAGTGTTAGTCACTCAGTCATGTCTGACTCTGTGGGACTCCATGGACTGTAGCCCACCAGGCTCCTCTGTCCAAGGGGTTCTCTAGGCAAGAATACTAGAGTGGGTAGCCATTCCCTTCTCCAGGGGATCTCCTCCCAACCCAGGGATCGAAACTGGGTCTCCATTGCAGGCAGATTCTTTACCGTCTGAGCCACCATCATCCTCAATATTCCCAATCTGTATTTCATATCCACAGCTACAATTGAATCACATCCCTTGAACTTATTTTCCTCTACACACATGCCTTGGTTTCCATATTTCTAGCATTTGTGATCCTTAGAATTTACTTTCCTCTACACACCTGCCTTTGAACTGTGATGTTGGAAAAGAGTCTTGAGAGTCCCTTGGACTGCAAGGAGATCCAACCAGTCCATCCTAAAGGAGATCATTCCTGAATATGCATTGGGAAGACTGATGCCAAAGCTAAAACTCCAATACTTTGGCCACCAGATACGAAGAAATGATTCACGGGAAAAGACACTGATGCTGAGAAAGATGAAGGCAGTAGGGGAAGGGACGACAGATGATGAGATGGTTGGGTGACATCACCGACTCAATGGACATGAGTTTGAGCAAGTTATGGGAGTTGGTGATGGACAGGGAAGCCTGGGGTGCTGCAGTCCATGCAGTTGCAAAGGGTCGGACGTGACTGAGTGACTGAACTGAGCTGACACACCTGTCTTGGTTTCCATATTTCAAGGATTGGTGAACATAACTTATTACTGATATTTTGCTCTATTTTGTTTCTCCATTTGTTTCACTAAAACTTGAGTAATACCTTTAGGAAGAATATTTTGGAAGCAAATCCAGAATCCCCTGGTTTCTTTTATGTCTAGAGAGATTTATGTTTTATTTTCACACTAAGTTTAACAGAGTTTGGAATTCTAGGTTCAAAATTTTTTTCCCTTAGAAATTAGAAGATATCCACTTGATACTCTAGTATGCATCTGTGGCTGATGCCTATCTAAACTGTTCAGTTCAGTTCAATTGCTCAATCATGTCCAACTCTTTGTGACCCCATGAACCGCAGCACACCAGGTCTCCCTGTCCATCACCAACTCCCAGAGTCCACCCAAACCCATGTCCATTGACTCGGTGATGCCATCCAACCATCTCATCCTCTGTCATCCCCTTCTCCTCCTGCCCTCAATCCCTCCCAGCATCAGGGGGTTTTCAAGTGAGTCAGCTCTTGGCATCAGGTGGCCAAAGTATTGGAGTTTCAGCTTCAACATCAGTCCCTCCAATGAACACCCAGGACTGATCTCCTTTAGGATGGACTGGTTGGATTCCTTGCTGTCCAAGGGACTCTCAAGAGTCTTCTCCAACACCACAGTTCAAAAGCATCAATTCTTCAGCACTCAGCTTTCTTTATAGTCCAACTCTCACATACGTACATGACTACTGGGAAAACCATAGCCTTGACTAGACAGACCTTTGTTGGCAAAGTAATGTCTCTGCTTTTTAATATGCTGTCTAGGATCATAACTTTCCTTCCAAAGAGCAAGCATCTTTTAATTTCATGGCTGCAATCACCATCTGCAGTGATTTTGGAGCCCAACAAAATAAAGTCAGCCAGTTTCCACTGTTTCCCCATCTATTTGCCATGAAGTGATGGGACCGGATGCCATGATTAGTTTTCTGAATGCTGAGTTTTAAGCCAACTTTTTCACTCTCCTCTTTCACTTTCATCAAGAGGCTCTTTAGTTCTTCTTCACTTTCTGCCATAAGGGTGGTTTCATCTGCGTATCTGAGGTTATTGATATTTCTCCCAGCAATCTTGATTCCAGCTTGTGCTTCCTCCAGCACAGCGTTTTTCATGATGCATATAAGTTAAATAAGCAGGGTGACAATAAACAGCCTTGATGTACTCCTTTTCCTATTTGGAACCAGTCTGCTGTTCCATGTCCAGTTCTAACTGCTGCTTCCTGACCTGTATACAGGTTCCTCAAGAGGCAGGTCAGGTGGTCTGGTACTCCCATCTCTTTCAGAATTTTCCACACTTTATTGTGATCCACACAGTCAAAGGCTTTGGCATAGTCAGTAAAGCAGAAACAGATTTTTTTTTGGAAATCTCTTGCTTTTTTGATGATTCAGCAGATGTTGGCAATTTGATCTCTGGTTCTTCTGCCTTTCCTAAAACCAGCTTGAACATCTGGAAGTTCATGGTTCATGTACTGCTAAAGCCTGGCTTGGAGAATTTTAAGCATTACTTTACTAGCGTGTGAGATGAGTGCAATTGTGCAGTATTTTGAGCATTCTTTGGCATTGCCTTTCTTTGGGATTGGAATGAAAACTAACTTTTTCCAGTCCTGTGGCCACTGCTAAGTTTTCCAAATTTGCTGACATATTGAATGCAGCACTTTGACAGCATCATCTTTTAGAATTTGAAATAGCTCAACTGGAATTCCATGGCCTAGCTTTGTTTGTAGTGATGCTTCCTAAGGCCCACCTGACTTCACATTCCAGGATGTCTGGCTTTACGTGAGTGGGAGTGATCACACCTTCATGATTATCTGGGTTGTGGAGATCTTTTTTGTACAGTTCTTCTGTGTATTCTTGCCACCTCTTCTTAATATCTTCTGCTTCTGTTAGGTCCATACCATTTCTGTCCTTTATCGAGCCCATCTTTGCATGAAATGTTCCCTTGGTATCACTAATTTTCTTGAAGAAATCTCTAGTCTTTCCCATTCTGTTGTTTTCCTCTATTTCTTTGCATTGATCACTCAGGAAGTCTTTCTTATCTCTCTTTGCTATTCTTTGGAACTCTGCATTCAGATGTTTGTATCTTTCCTTTTCTCCTTTGCTTTTTGCTTCCCTTCTTTTCACAACTATTTGTAAGACCTCCTCAGACAGCCATTTTGCTTGTTTGCATTTCTTTTCCATGGGGATGGTCTTGATCCCTGTCTCCTGTACAATGTCACGAACTTCAGTCCATAGTTCACCAGGCACTCTGTCTATCAGATCTAATCCCTTAAATCTATTTCTCACTTCCACTGTATAATCATAAGGGATTCAATTTAGGTCATATCTGAATGGTTTAGTGTTTTCCCCACTTTCTTCAATTTCAGTCTGAATTGGCAATAAGGAGCTCATGATCTGAGCTACAGTCAGTTCCCAGTCTTGTTTCTGCTGACTGTATAGAGCTTCTCCATCTTTGGCTGCAAAGGATATAATCAATCTGATTTCGATGTTGACCATCTGTTGATGTCCATGTGTAGAGTCTTCTCTTGTGTTGCCGGAAGAGGGTGTTGCTATAACCAGTGTGTTCTCTTTGCAGAACTCTGTTAGCCTTTGTGCTGCTTCATTCTGTACTCCCAGGCCAAATTTGCCTGTTACTCCAGGTATTTCTTGATCCTACTTTTTCATTCCAGTCCTCAGTAATGAAAAGTTCCCTATAATCTAAACTGTACTCTTTATATATATATACTATTTTCTTTTCCTGATGGATAATTTTATGGTTCTAAAGTTTATGGTTCTAAATTGTAGCTCGATCGATAAAGAATCTGCCTGTTCTACAGGCGAGCTGGGTGCAATTCCTGGGTCAGGAAGATCCCCTGAAGAAGATAATGGCTACTCACTCCAGAATTCTTGCCTGGAGAATCCTATGAACAGAAGAGCCTGGCAGGCTACAGTCCATGGGGTCACAAGAGTCATACATGACTTAGCAAATAAACCACCACCAAATTTTACTTGGATTAATGTAGATGGAAATCTTTATAAGTATTAATCTTATCTGATTTTCTGTGTAGATTTTTAATTCAAAGGTTCATGTCTTTTACTAGCTTACATTTTTTTTAAATTTTATATATTTTGTCTCTTTTCCTTTGTGCTTGTTAATTTTATAACTCTGTGGCTTCCATTAAATTAATTTGAAATCTATAGAAATATCTATGTTACCTTTCCCCCATACGTTTCATCTTATTCTTTTGCAAATATTTTGAAAGAATTCCTCAGTTTATTCTTAGTGAATGCAGTGTTGCTCAGTCGTGTCTGACTCTTTGCAACTCCATAGAATTCTCCAGGCCAGAATACTGGAGTGGGTAGCCTTTCCCTTCACCAGGGGATCTTTCCAACCCAGGGATTGAATCTAGGTCTCTTACAGTGCAGGTGGATTCTTTACCAGCTGAGCCAAAAGGGAAGCCCAGGAATACTGGAGTGGGTACTCTATCCCTTCTCCAAGGGATCTTCCTGACCCAGGAATCAAACCAGAGTCTCCTGCATTGCAGGCAGAGTCTTTTAACAATTGAGCTGTCAGGGAAGCTTAGCTTATTCTTAGGTATTATTAAATAACTTTCAGTATGAAGAATGCAAATAATCCAAGTTTAGAAGTCATCTATAAATGTTAAATCCTTAACTTTAAAATTATCATATTTGTTGTAGTATTCCTGGTCACAGTCAACAGAATATAATTTCACTGCCATAGGGGATAAGGTATGCTGCTGCTGCTGCTGCTGCTAAGTTGCTTCAGTCGTGTCCGACTCTATGCGACCCCAGAGACAGCAGCCTACCGGGCTCCCCCATCCCTGGGATTCTCCAGGCAAGAACATGGGAGTGGGTTGCCATTTCCTTCTCCAATGCATGAAAGTGAAAAGTGAAAGTGAAGTTGCTCAGTCCTGTCCAACTCCCAGCGACCCCATGGACTGCAACCCACCAGGCTCCTCCATCCATGGGATTTGCCAGGCAAGAGTACTGGAGTGGGGTGCTATCGCCTTCTCCAGGGATAAGGTATAGTGCTATGTTAATGACCTGTATATGGTGGCTCACATGGTAAGGAATCTTCCTGCAATACAGGAGACCTGGGTTCAGTCCCTGAGTTGGGAAAATCTCCAGGAGAAAGGAATGGTTACCCACTCTAGTATTCTTGCCTGGGGAATTCCATGGGCAGAGGAGTCTGGTGGGCTACAGTCCCTGGGGTCACAGAGTCGGACATGACTAGCGACTATCACTTTCACTTTCATACTTTATAAGAAAGTATGAATTTCTCATTAAATTAATACATGTCCCTTTTTCCCTCCAGATAAACCAAGGCTTAATCATTTCTGTATCATGTTTATTTTCTTGTAGTTATATAGTTCATTAGGAATATATTACATCTTTCAAATGTTCTTTTTGCATGTTATGAAATGTGATATGGTATTATATATGAGATCCCCAAAATCTAGTTGATTTTGTTTTGAAATATTAAATATCTTTGAAACAAAATACAGTGCACTGGAAAACTTACCTTTGCCAAAACTAAGAAACATTAGACACCATGCAAAATCAATTAAACTGTGTACAGTCCTATGAAATAAATATATTATAAGTGCAAACGAGAAATTGCTTTCCTTAGTGATAAGCACAATACACAATGATTATAAGACATCCTAGACTAAAAACTTGCTTTAATGAAGTAGAAATAATTAAATTAAAGCACATATTTTAGTGGATAAATAAATTGTTTATTCCAGACCAAACACTTTTATGGCTCTAGGAAATTCCAAGAGTTTTTCAGACTTAGTAGTAGAATCAAAGTGTTTTCAGAACAGCATAGCATTTTTGTATGAACTGTCATATATAAATGTGTTTTTCATTAAAAAAATCAGAAGTTCCTATATGTAAGCTGCTTAAGAGGTGGACATTATAATCTTTAGCAAAGTGAATTTACTGCTTCATGTCTCTGAAAAGAAAATAATTATTTTAAAGCATTATCAAGTAATATCAGATGAAAGAAAAGAGTCCTATTCAGATTCCAGCTACAGAGGCAATTTACTTACTCTACATCGTATTTTACAAAAGTCTCTAATATCAACATCCATTAGGACATGATAGGAGTAACTTTCACTGTTAGTCACTCAGTCATGTCTGACTCTTTATGACCCCATTAACTGTAGCCTGCCAGGCTCCTCTGTCCAAGGAGACAAGAATTCTGGAGAAAGTAGCCATTCCTTCCTCCAGGGGATCTTCCCAACACAGGGATTGAACGCAGGTCTCCTGCTTAGCAGACAGATTCTTTACCATCTGAGCCTCCAGGGAAGCCCTTCTTATCATTATCTAAAAGTCTCCAAGTTTGGCACAGTTTATGCATTTGATATAGAATGTAAGAAAAAGAGAAGAGTCAGGATTCCAAGATATCTTCCTTTTTTAAAAAAAGTTTTTACATGAGCATCTAGAAGTCTGTGTTTACCATTTACTGAGGTTAGGTATTCTTTAGGGGAGAAGGATTCCTGGTAGGATGGCGAGAATTGTATTAAGGAATGCTGGACATGAATTGGTTGTATTCTTTACTACAAACACCCTGACATCAGCTTTTGCCAAAAAACAGTTATTTGCCTAAAGGATGCATCTCTCTTATGGGAAAGGTTTGATAGATTTTCCTAACAAATCTGGAAATGAAAATAATTCAAAATATCTGTTTTCTAGGGAACTCTTTATTTTTAGTTGTTGTTGTTGTTTAGTTGCTAAGTTGTGTTCGACTCTTTTGTGACCTTGTGAACTGTAGCCTGTCAGGCTCCTCTGTCCATGGGCTTTCCCAGGCAAGAATACTGGAGTAGGTCACCATTTCCTTCTCCAGGGGATCTTCCCAACTCAGGGATCAAACCCAAGGCTCCTGCTTGGCAGGCAAACTCTTTACCACTGTGCCACCCGGGAAGCCCGTGACTGGTCCTTATCACTCACCTATACGCCAGTTTCCTGTTTTCCATGATCAAGAGTTCTTGATTCACTTTTGTATGAATTTAGTGCCACACAATATAACTTCGATATTTGGACTGTAAAATAAAGATTAAAAAATCAAGCTGTATACACTTTGCTTTATACATTTATACTGATTTTACTCTGGGTTTTTTGCTCATGAATGGATACATTTGAAGAAAGGACCAGAAAATCCAGTTAAAATGAATAAACCAAAAAAAAAAAAAAAAGAATAAACCATTTTTAAACTAGTAGTACAATACTACTGAGGTGGTAAAAAATTGGGCTGATTCCAGGGCTTAGCCTGGAGAAATAGGGCTAAACCTAAAGACATTGTGGGCCTTAGGAATATAATGGAAAGTCTGGTCTTAAGCAATGAAAGAAAATAGCAGCCCACCAGAACTCTGTACCCTGTAAAAATATCACTCCACATGGAGGTAAATGAAGACCATTTCATAAAAACAAAATCAGAAGAATTCCTCTACAGCAAAATTCTTCAAATATATATATATATATATATATATATATATATATATACACACACACACACTAACAGGAGATTTTTAGGAGAGAGAAAAATGATTTCAATAAGAAACACCAAATTTCTGGAAGGAAAAAAAAGTATCAAAAAGTGAATAAATAGAAAAGACTAATGACTATACAAAAGAAAGTATATATCTGGTTTGAAATATATAGAAATCAACACATAATAAGAATAATATAAAAGATGAGGTGGTAAATGGAGTTAACACTTTCCAAAGCATTCTAACATTTACAAGAAATTGGTAAAACAATTTGTATTTTACTGAATTTAAACTGCTATGTGCTTTTAGCAAGAGCAGAAAGTTGATCAGAAAAATTGATTTTAAAAAGGCTGCAAGAGATAAAAGTAAGTTGTATCAGTCAGGATCTAGTCACAAAACATAACCCATACCATTAATTTTAATGCAGATTTATCATGGGAAATAGATGGGGAAACAGTGGAAACAGTGTCAGACTTTATTTTTTGGGCTCCAAAATCACTGCAGATGGTGACTGCAGCCATGAAATTAAAAGATGCTTACTCCTTGGAAGGAAAGTTATGACCAACTTAGATAGTATATTCAAAAGCAGAGACATTACTTTGCCAACAAAGGTCCGTCTAGTCAAGGCTATGGTTTTTCCTGTGGTCATGTATGGATGTGAGATTTGGACTGTGAAGAAAGGTGACCGCCGAAGAATTGATGCTTTTGAACTGTGGTGTTGGAGAAGACTCTTGAGAGACCCTTGGACTGCAAGGAGATCCAACCAGTCCATTCTGAAGGAGATCAGCCCTGGGATTTCTTTGGAAGGAATGATGCTGAAGCTGAAACTCCAGTACTTTGGCCACCTCATGCAAAGAGTTGACTCATTGGAAAAGACTCTGGATGCTGGGAGGGATTGGGGGCAGGAGGAGAAGGGGACGACAGAGGATGAGATGGCTGGATGGCATCACTGACTCGATGGACGTGAGTCTGAGTGAACGCCGGGAGTTGGTGATGGACAGGGAGGCCTGGCGTGCTGCAATTCATGGGGTCACAAAGAGTCAGACACGACTGAGCGACTGAACTGAACTGAGCACACACACATATATATATATTTATTTATAGAGAGAGAGACAGAAAGAGAAATAGAGATTTATTATGGGAAGTTGGTTCACATGATTATAAAATGCTGAGAAATCTGTTATCTGCAAGCTGGAAACCCAGGGGAACCATTGGCAGTCCTAGTCCCAGAATAAAGGCTTCAGGACGGGAAGCAACTTCTTTCACTAGTGTAAGTTCCAACTGAGTACAGGAGACTGATAGCATAGCTTCAAAATAGTAAATCCACGCCCCACCCCACCCCCAACCCCAGACTGTGAAGAGATTAGGTGAGGCTCACTCACACTGGGGACAGCAATCTGCTTTACTCAGTCTATCAATTTGAATATCATCTCATTCAGAACACAGACACACTCAGATTAATACTTAATCAAATATCTGGTCATCTGTGGCCTAATAAAGTTGGCACATAAGATTAACCATTACAAAATAAATATTCTCATTCTTCTTTTAGAATTTTCACAAAGGATCTCCTAGCTTGTAAATGCTGAGCAGACATTGACATATCTGTAGTTTCTATACATTAACCTGTACCGGTGCTTATCAAATTAGTTGTTTGGTAAAATTTTTCAAACATATCAATGAATAATATTTTTCTCTCCTTAGATTTATTTCATTTTGCTAAGTCTCAACACAGAGGGGCTAATTCAGATAAACTATTAGGACTGCTGAGATATCTATCTCCCTGGCTTTGCAATCCGATAGTCTTTTATCAATACATGTTAGTCTTGAGTAGTGGCTAAATTACTTTTATGGACAACTTTTATGAAAAATAAAGAATTTAAATTCCATCAAATGTTTAATTTCAGCAAAATTATTATAAATTTTTTCAAAGTTCTGGAACTCTCCATCACAGTTGTACCTTTTTATAATAAAGACATATTTTGTTTATATGTTATAATGTTAGTATCATCTTCACCACCAAAATAAGTGGCTTCAACAAAACATATTTTTTAGTTTCACACAGAGTGTTAGGATGTTACAGTAGCAAAGAATTAGAAGAAAATAAATTGTAATGACCTTAGACCTATCACAACTTGCAATTGACTCACTCTTCCTACCAGCCATATAGGAGCTATCAGCAACCACTTTACCTGTAAACAGAAGGTTGAAATAAATCACATGCTATTAAAAGTGTCCATGAATTCCATTTGAATAGGATTGTTGTATATATTCTATTCAAAACTAATTTATTATAATTATAAATAAAAATAATCTATTGTCCTTGAACACCTACAATAAAATGCCTTTTTTGTAGTTAGGCATTAAAGTCTCATTAGTTATTATTAAATGTGCCATACATCACACCACTAAGCAAGTGTCAAGTATAATGGAATAGTTATTTTTCTTCCAAAGTTCTTTTTTTTTTTTGCCATTATTGTTACTAATAAACATTTTGTTAAAAAATGGCTATTACTTTTGTAGGACAGTAGCATTTCAGATAAATTTGTCAAGGTTCCCGAAAATGAAAAAAAGAATGCATAAAATAAAATAGTAATTCCTTTTATGCTGTTCAGATGTGTTGAATAGCTGAGGTAAGTAGGAATAGCTAGCAATCATTTCCTAATTCAGTTAATAGTTACGTCTTATTTGTTTCTTTCCTCTAGTTATGCAAGGCTAGCATATTTCTTTTTCTAGTGTAGTCTTAGGCTACATTTGCATTTCCCATCACTCTAAGATTGAATGGAGACCACTGGAAGAATAGGTTTTCCTTTTGCAGACATATGAAAGAGGTAGAGATTTGATCTAGCATCTGAAAAAAAATGGCTTCTAAATAGCCAATGTCTTTTAGAACGAGGAAAACTTATTCTGCTATGCAACCAGAAATAACGTCTTAGGTCACATTACAAGTATTTAATATTCTGACTAAAATTTAATAATATCAAAGACTTCTGAAAGTGACATTCTATCAGTAATAATGGCTTATATTTAAATGTCAGACTCCAAATTAACTATTTTATTATAAAATAGAGAATAAATCTAGCATGCAGGAAAAGATTTAGATCTTATTTCTGGAGCTGATCTGGAATGGAATATCTACAGGGTGATCATATGTCCTATTTTTCTTGGAGCACTTCAGGTTAATTTTGATGTCCAAATGTAAATGGACATGAATTTGAGCAAACTCCGGGAGATAGTGAAGCCTGGCATGCTACAGTGCATGAGGTCTCAAAGAGTCAGATAGCACTAAACAATAATAGCAGTGTAAATGCTAAGTGTGCCCTCTCACAAAGTACGGCTTCCCAGGTGGCTCAGTGGTAACGAATCCACCTGCCAATGCAGAAGATACTGGAGACAAGTGTTCAATCCCTGAGACGAGAAGATCCCCTGGAGGAGGAAGTGGCAACCCACTCCAGTGTTCTTGCCTGGTAAATCCCATGGAGAGAGAAACCTGGTGGGCTACAGTTCATGGGGCCACAAAGAGGCAGATATGACTGAGTAACCAAGCATGCACTCACAAAGTTGTGCTAAGGACACATACCCTCATATCCTATCTCTCCCTCCTCTATGTCTCAAGGAATTTTCAATAATCAACAACCCTGGGAGATGTTCTCTTCAGTGAAAAGTAACCCCATCACAAAGTTTTGGGACATCATGTGTGTTTAATGCCCCTCCTAAGTGCTCTTATAGAAAACAGCACTCTTCTGTAACTTATTAACAGATGACTACAGTGACCTGTTCACTTACTTCTCTTCTACAATAAAATCTGATCCTGTGATGGCATCAGGAATGCTACTAAATATTGTACTACAAGCATCTGGCACAATGACTGCTATAGAAGATCTGAATGAAAGTTTTATGAAAATGTTATCAGGAATAAATTTTATTTGAGATTAAACATGTAATTGATTTTTTCTTTGCTTCATTCTTATATGGGTTACCAAGCCTGTTTGCTGGCTATTGATTCTCTTCAAGTAAATCTTTGCCTCCTGCTCAAGAAGAGTCAATTGGCTTTGAAATGTTTGTGCTATTTGTTTACTCTGTATTGTTAGATAAGTTGTTGAGGTCTCTTTGAAGTAATGACTTTCAAAGCAGGTTTCTAAACATGCATAAATATTTAACCATTCTTCATTTCTTCAAAACATTCACCTAACTTAAATACTCTATACCTTAAAATGGGAAAAATAAAAATGGCTTAGAAATATTCATTCATTACTTCCATGTGCCAAGGATGACTATTACAATGTGCATTTGAAATTAGATTTATTCCTTTTGCATTTAAAAGAAAGCTTTGCTTGCTACTATCTGCTGCCCAATTATGACCTCAAATAATTTCAGGCAGAAATTTACTCAGTGATATTATATAAACAAGCAAAACTTTTCTATGGAAAATGTCTTCAAAACACATTCAAGATTATGATACTTTTAGCTCAATGTTCTTATAAAACATTCAAAACGGAATGTTTAGAAACAGAAAATAGCATCTTATTGAATAAAAAAAAATCACATGTATATGGTTTAAAGGGTAAGGTAAAATATTTTTTTCTTTGTTGTATTAGCTTGAAACCCTGCAAAATAGCGAGGCTTTTCTGGGACATTACATGGATATCACAATGCTATTAGTTTCCTTTAGGTCTATAAAGCAAGCGCTAACTAATTTTGAAATAAAGCTTTAATACTACATGATTCACTGTCATCTTCTCAAAGTCAGTAAATCTTTTACATGATACTTCATTATATTGTTGCACATAGGCGCTCAAGCTGTGTGTGTGTGTGTTTAATACTTTGGTTCGTTAAAAGGCTCTGGGTTCTCTCAATTTAAGTGATGTTTCTGTTGCAGAAGTGAAAGCTGAAGCAGGTAGAAGAAAATTTTGACTACTGTCTTTAGTAAAAATCTGCACTGATGGTTAAAAACCTTGGACTGAGTGTAAGTCCAAGTAAAAGTCTTTTTTTAAATTATTTCAGGGTGCTTCTTACACTTCAGTATAAGGAGACTCCCCATTAAAAATCTGAATTTTGCTTTCAGAAAATTTATCAACACTAGGCCAATTTTCATATAATGTACCTGGCCAGAGCTGAATATCAGCTGACCCTGCTAACTGGGCCACAGTCTCCCTGGGCCTACTTCAGTCATACATGCTATGTACATTATGGAATGTGTAGGTGTGTGAGGTTGCTAGCTTTAGCCTTTGCTGAAAGTGCTGTGTTTCAGAAAGAAATGTTTACCTTGCAGGAATAGGCAGACATAGAGAAGGGTATAATTATTTCCCAAGCCTAGAAAAAAGACAGTGTCTTTTATTTCTGAGCATGGTGGGGGAGGGGAGATTGTGCCACTTGTTGATTATGTCCTGGGTGGGGTTATCAGATTTAACAAATAAAAACTCAGGATATTTTGTTAAATTTGAATTTTTTATAAGCAATAAATATTTTAATATAAGATATACTATGTAATATTATCAACATAATTAAACTAAAAAAAAAATGTTCAGTTTGTCTGAAATTCAAACTGAACTTGGTATACTATATTTTTCCTGATACTCCTAGTCCTAGGAGATTGTTAAGTTCAAGAGGAAAATGACTACATCATGCACCCAGGGAAGATGAACTTTCAGATCAGATCAGTCACTCAGTCGTGTCCGACTCTTTGCAACCCCATGAATCGCAGCACGTCAGGCCTCCCTGGCCATCACCAACTCCCGGAGTTCACTCAGACTCACGTCCATCGAGTCAGTGATGCCATCCAGCCATCTCATCCTCTGTTGTCCCCTTCTCCTCCTGCCCCCAATCCCTCCCAGCATCGGAGTCTTCTCCAATGAGTCAACTCTTTGCATGAGGTGGCCAAAGTACTGGAGTTTCAGCTTCAGCATCATTCCCTCCAAAGAAATCCCAGGGCTGATCTCCTTCAGAATGGACTGGTTGGATCTCCTTGCAGTCCAAGGGACTCTCAAGAGTCTTCTCCAACACCACAGTTCAAAAGCATCAATTCTTCAGCACTCAGCCTTCTTCACAGTCCAACTCTCACATCCATACATGACCACTGGAAAAACCATAGCCTTGACTAGACGGACCTTTGTTGGCAAAGTAATGTCTCTGCTTTTGAATATGCTATCTAGGTTGGTCATAACTTTCCTTCCAAGGAGCAAGCGTCTTTTAATTTCATGGCTGCAGTCACCATCTGTAGTGATTTTGGAGCCCAAAAAATAAAATCTGACACTGTTTCCACTGTTTCCCCATCTATTTGCCATGAAGTGGTGGGACTGGATGCCATGATCTTCGTTTTCTGAATGTTGAGCTTTAAGCCAACATTTTCACTCTCCACTTTGACTTTCATCAAGAGGCTTTTGAGTTCCTCTTCACTTTCTGCCACAAGGGTGGTGTCATCTTCATATCTGAGGTTATTGATTTTTCTCCCGGCAATCTTGATTCCAGCTTGTGTTTCTTCCAGTCCAGCATTTCTCATGATGTACTCTGCATAGAAGTTAAATAAACAGGGTGACAATTATACAGCCTTGACAAACTCCTTTTCCTATTTGGAAAGATGGACTTTAGGCACTTAGATTTCCTGTGTTAACAAAAGTCCCAAAAAGGATTGAATCACATGTCTTCAAAGAAACATATAAACGTGAGAAATGAAGTTCTGATTAGTAACCATGATAATTTCAGTGAAAAAGAAAGGAACTTTCATATTTTCCAAGTGCTTCTCTAGAAAATAATCCTCTGCCCTGTCCGAGATAAAAGGGTTGGTTTTCCTTTTGCTTGCCCCAAATAGTGTGTTCCCATCAGATTGAAGTTGATGAAAGAAATAAACAAAGGGGAGATTTGTAATATACTTGAAATTAAAAGACACTTACTCCTTGGA
Source organism: Bos indicus x Bos taurus (assembly GCF_003369695.1). NCBI lineage: Eukaryota > Metazoa > Chordata > Mammalia > Artiodactyla > Bovidae > Bos > Bos indicus x Bos taurus. The sequence continues at coordinate 8,309,279 of NC_040077.1, read as the reverse complement.
AGGAAAGTTATGGCCAACCTAGACAGCATATTAAAAAGCAGAGACATTACTTTGCCAACAAAGGTCCATCTAGTCAAGGCTATGGTTTTTCCGGTGGTCATGTATGGATGTGAGAGTTGGACTATAAAGAAAGCTGAGTACAGAAGAATTGATGCTTTTGAACTGTGGTGTTGGAGAAGACTCTTGAGAGTCCCTTGGACTGCAAGGAGATCCAACCAGTTCATCCTAAAGGAGATCAGTCCTTGGTGTTCTTTGGAAGGACTGATGTTGAAGCTGAAACTCCAATACTTTGGCCACCTGATGTGAAGAGCTGACTCATTGGAAAAGACCTTGATGCTGGGAAAGATTGAGGGCAGGAGGAGAAGGGGACAACAGAGGATGAGGTGGTTGGATGGCATCACCAACTCAATGGACATGAGTTTGGGTGGACTCCAGGAGTTGGTGATGGACAGGGAGGCCTGGCATGCTGCGGTTCATGGGGTCACAAAGAGTTGGACATGACTGAGCTACTGAACTGAACTGAACTGAATATATATACCAAGAGAGAAATCTGATGCATAGAATCTTATCCAAAGGAACCTTTTCACTGAAATTATCACAACTGCATTACCCTATCAATTCCATATTCTATTTAGTATTGAATTGTGACACTACCTATAGGTTTTATTTCAATATCTCAAACAAGTGAATACTTTACATCATATCCCCTCAATGAGTCACACAAGGACACTAACTTTGCCACTTAAAAATCTTATAGCAAACTTATGTGTTTATTCAAAATCAAACCTAACAAACTGGACAAATAAAATATAAAGCAAAGAAAATACATAAATAATGAATGTGTTGAAGTAAAGCAAAGAAATGCTACAAAGTCACACTTTATTATAGCCTAAAGCAAAGACTAGCTAGACTAGCTAGAAATCTTTAATCTTTTGTCAGTCATGGAAAAAACATCTAAAGCACCGTTGGGTGAGATGACACTTCTGTGTACACCATACTTCCTTGGAATCTACATCCTCAGTTAGGTGGAGAGTAGCTCCAAATACAGAATTATACACACTCAGGATACATTTAAATACCCATAGAATGGAATTTCATATACAGGCAAGGTGTTGACATATGTATAGGAAAGATGCATTTAAGGGTTTTTCAAGACCCTTAAGGACATAAACGGCTGATGAATTTCAGCTTTGCTTTGTAGAATAAATATGTTTTTGGGTAAATAATGCCTGAATTTTTATGTATTAAGTGGACTATTTTAAACTGAAAATTTTAAAGTACATACATATAACAGGAGCACATTACTTGAAAGGATCTGTAAAGCCAGTGATCAATCTTTTGAAAATATTTAGCCCTGCTGTGTTATATAGTATTTTCTTAATTCTAAGTTGTACCTTTTTTTTTTTTTTTCCCTTTAACATTTCTGAAATTCAGTTGGTCTTTTTTTTGTTGTTGTTGTTTGGTGTATTAAATTTAGGGCTTATTTTAATATCAAGAAGCTGTGATTAAATTGATGGTATATCTTTAGAAATGAATGCTTATTGCTATTTAGGAGGTAGGTAGTTTATATTTGCCTAAACTAAGTTGGCTTTTTAAAAAATCACAGAGCTATCAAGCCCTTGGTGAGGTTTATTGATCTTCAAAATCTTGAACACCTTTTAACAATTTTTTATTACAACAAGTCTGATACAATAAATTTCTGTATCTGAGCATATTTTATTGTTATTTCCTAAAGGGATGGACTATTTATTGAGTGAGTCGCTGCCCCAGACTGGTCTGGGAGCCAGAATCCTAACATGGTATCTGACTGTCAGCTAGAGAACACAAAATCTGAAACCTCCATCAAATCAACATCATGGAAGTAGGAAAATTAAATTCTGATTCCATTCTTTTTTTTCAAATTTAGATCCATTTTTTACACATATCTTACCAGGAAATGATTAAGAATAGTCAGCCTAATATGACCTGTAAAACTCTTAAAATTAACTGAAGCTAACATTTTTAAAGATTTGTTAATCTTGCACTATGGCTTTTATTATTCACTCAGCTGTAAACTTTGAGTTTAGGCACTCTTGAAATTATCCATGATAAGTATTCTGAAAGATGATGTTTCTCCTAGGAATACTTCAGGGATAGGTTGTGGTGCCAGAGCACTTCCACATGTTGTAGGGAATATTGTTGCCACAAGTGATGTTGAAATTATAATGAAAGTGAAGATACTCTTCTCTGATGTTCAAATGCTATCTCAGTAACTCTAATAAAAATAGCAAAATGCTAGTCAAAAATAAAATCAAGCACATTTAAAAATTTTTGATTTTTTTTTTTAAGGAGAAGGAGGTGGCATTTGGAAATAGTACTGTTAATATAGGCAAGTGAACTGTGGAGATTTAGGGACATGTTATTATGGATGTAAGTAGGAGTTTCCAACCATGGGCAGGCTGTATAAATACGGTGTTAAATGTAATTTTCTTTGAAAACAAAAGAGGGATTGAAGCTAGGCTGGAATCATCATGAAGTAAAGAATTCTGCTTACAGCTTGCACAGAGAGAGTTCACATTGTGTCCCTGTTTAATGAAATCAGTAGCCCCTTCTTCGTAAATTAAAGATAAGTCCCCACAGTCTACTAATGTTTAAAAAGAAGAGGAAGAACACCCTATCTTTTGAAAATGTAATTAGTCTTGCAGCATGTTTCTTTCAGTGTCTTGTCCCTAGAAACAAGAAATGAAATGGAAATGAAAGGGGAAAGCTGTTATACTCCATTGATCCAATTGGTAACAATTTGAAAGTAAGTTCTTAGCTAATTGAATTGGCCCCCAGCACCAAGTAAATTTACAACTGTGAAATTCCTTTACTAATTTCAAGTCTTTTTAAGTTTTACAGCCCCAAAGAGGTTTTAGAAAGTTAAAAAAGAATAAACATTTTTGAAAGATCATTATTTCACATTGGGATATATTTAAAAGTTCAACTATTAATACAGAGAGGTACTGAAATAAAAATCCAGAGGCTAGTTTTGAAGACCTCAAATTTACACAACTCAGAGAGCTTGAAAAATGTGGCTGTAAATGGAAGTTCTATAGCCATTAGACTATTTCTCAGAATAGTATTCCTACACGATACTCATGGGAAAAGATTGCATCATCAGAATAGTTTGGCCACTACTGTACACTTTATATACTTGATAGTAAGGAAACTTGTTCATAATGTTTGTTTTGAACACAGTTTCTGCAAATCTGTTTCATTCATATATTGTTGACTATACATACAATATAATTCTAAGCATTAGTACATTTAATCAGTGCCTTCTTGGGGGGTGGGGGGGGAAGACAACAGTTTTTCTGGTTTTCCTTCTCCCTCAGTTGCAGATTCTTTTCATTCTCATTAGCTGGGTCATTGTCCTCTTCCTAATCTATAAAAATGGACCACTTTTCATCACAACCTACACTTAAATCTCAGGTGAATTCAAAGAGTTCTATACACTAAATAACATCCATTAAAAATATAAAAACTACGTTTGTATAGCCAGTGACAAAAATTCTCCTATAATCAAGACTGGAATGTTTAATAGATATCTAAATATTATTATAGCTAAACTGAAGTATCATCAAGTCTCCAAAATCTGTTTTTCTCACCAAACCTACAGTCTTCCTAACCATAGTTTCTGCCATCACACTGCATGAAAATATTAAGGTTAAAATGGAGATCATTTTTGATTCAGCAAAATTTCTAAAAACCTATATGCAATTGATGAATTCAGAAAGCTGATTTCAGCTCTATAGTCAAAACACATCCTACATCTCATACTTCTAAAGAAGTCCTTTTTTTTTTTTAATTTTATTTTATTTTTAAACTTTACATAATTGTATTAGTTTTGCCAAATATCAAAATGAATCCACCACAGTTTATTACTTCATTCAGTCACTGCTTTCCTGAATTACTGCAACTAACTCTTACTGGTCTTTTTGCTTTCACTTTTACCCCAGTGCTATCTGTACAGAAGAGACCATGTAGGGCTTTTAAAATATAAATTGCATGTTACAATTACACTTTACTAACTCAATTACTTGAAGGCAATGTAGAGTGACCAAAAGTAGACAGAAAATCAGGAGAAGTCAACCCCTGAAAGAAGAAAATATGATGAGTCACATGTATATGGCTTGTTGCCTGAAAGTATTCCCTTTAGCACAGTGTAGTTGGAAATGAAAGCTGCAATGATGAAAAGGAGATTTGCACCTTTAACTACTTATGTTAGGGAAAAAAAATGTTTTGAATATAGAAGCTAAGTTACAGTATATTAACAGCACCACCTCCCAGTATCCCAAACTATATATCACTATTTTGGATAAAAATCTGTCACATTTGGTTTATAATTCAAGAGCAGAAAAGCATTTAGAAAGTGCAAAATTAGCACTAGGCCTACTCCTTCTAGTTTAGATAGCTACTGTCCAGATGAAGAGCAAAAAGAAAGGGCATCCATGAAAAGAAACCTTGAAAATGTATAAAGCACAGTGTGACCAGTGATTATTCACTTTTGAAGTTAATAATCCAAAGTATTTGGTCATTCTCTGAAGTAATGGATTTAGTTTATTCTGTTTAAAGAGTAAACTGTAAAATATTTGGGGGACATATTCCTCGCAAAGACAAAAATACAGCTTTTTTTTGTCTGTGCTTCTAAATATAACCTATTTTCTAAAAATTTAGGTCATGCAAAATGGTTCCTCCACTACATAAATCTTTATGGTTGAATCTATGAGATTAATTGTATCTTTTGTTCTTGGGGAAAAAAAAGAGATGCTTTGGTTAAATATTATGAGAAGATAATTTCTAGCAGTACAAACTAGGTTTTAGTTTTTAAGGGAAGCCATTTATTTTGAAATTCAGGAGCCCTTCAAAGAAAAACAGTACAGCAGAACTAACGATTTCTGGAAATAACACCTTATTTTAAAATTATTCATATGAACCTCTAGACATTTCATGGCTTTGGAGAGGACCATTTCAGGATAATGAGCTATGAAATAGCAAACATTTATCTCTACCTAGATTTGCAGATAGAAAAATTTCCCTTAGGCTCTTGATATCACTAGACCACTGCTAAGTAGGCAATATTTTAGAATAACTTTTTTTTAATCTTAGAAAAAAGTCCATAACTTAGTAATTTTAATATAAAAATATGGCATAGGGCCACAAGACCAGAAGGAGAGATCAGGCTGTTTTAAAGTATTCTGTTTTCATATTTGCATTTAAACCCACAGAAGACACAGAAAATCTAGCAAAGCAATTATCAGTACCTCAAGTTTTGTGTCTGGTAAGCATTTTTCTTAGACTTAAAAATTAATTGAACTTTAATTCTTATATATAAATATGTATGTATATATTCATTTATTGTGAATGCACTGTTTAAAAGTCTCTTTTCAGAAGTAAGAAATTGAGACTGCTCTTTATTTTCTGCCCTTACTTAACTTCCATTTGCTGTTCATATGACAAAACCATAAATTCACTGACCATAAATTTTGTAACTTGATGTCATTAAGTAGATATTGTAGTAGATGGCTGTTTTATAATTAATTATGAGGATGCAAGTTAAAAAGAGTGAAAAATAATAGTTCTTTAAACACATTAATTAGACATAATAAGGAAAGCTGTGCTCCCTTTGATCTCCAGTTTTCACTGGTTTATTTATCTATCTATACTGGTTCTCCATCTCCAAAATGTTATGTGCTTCACTCCTAAACATGAGCACTGTGCTGAACAACAACAACAACAGAAAAGCTAAATTAAGCATTCAGTGCCACAATTAGTGAAAAATCCTTTTACTAAATCTTTTTAGGAATTGATCGTCCCAATGTGGCTGCTATTACAATAAAGAACTCTTAAAACATAACACAATTTAAGTATGAAACATTTAGACAAAGGTAAGTTAACTATTTTGTTCAATATCACATTGAAATAGGAGACCAAAAGAGCTTTTGCTTAATCTCTCTCCATTATTATATAGTAGAACACCGATAATAGATATTCAGTAAATTTAAAACAAATCACTCTCCAAAACTTAAAGCACTTAATTTATTAACACTTTCATATATTTCACCTGTAAATGAAATGATTAAAAACCGGAAAAGTCAGATGCTGGTCTTTTCATTGACACTACTTATCCTAATTACTTAGAATCTTCCATCCTTAATATTTTTTTTTCTTTTCTCCTTCTGTTCCTCCTCCTCCTCCTTCCCTTCCCTTCCCTTCTTTAGGTTCATAGAATTGAATAGCATCAAACATTCTCATCAGACTCTGTTTTTATATTATCGTTTTGTCAGCATTGTCCATCCTATGTCTATTTCCATCCTCCCTTAGGTTCACACTAACATATTTGATATTTGCAAATAAGCACACAGAGTGCTTAAGCTTGTGCACTCTGGAGTCAGATAGCCAAGGTTTGAATTCTGGCTTCAACACATAAAAGCCATGTCAATGACCTTTCATGAACACGTAACCTTTTATGTTACTGATATTCCATACCAGTTTCTTCTTCTGCAACATGGGTATGCTGCTGCTGCTGCTGCTAAGTCGCTTCAGTTGTGTCCGACTCTGTGCAACCCCATAGACGGCAACATGGGTATAATAATATGTAATTATAGGTTGTTCTGAGCCTTATTTGCCTGAACGCATGCCTTCCCTTCAGTTGTGTCTGACTCCTTGTCACCTCGTGGACTGGAGCCCACCAGGCTCCACTGTCCATGCGATTCTCCAAGCAAGAATACTGGAGTGCATTGCCATGCCTTACTCTAGGGGATCTTCTTGACGCAGGGATCAAACTAGCATCTCTTATGTCTCCTGCATTGGCTGGTGGGTTCTTTACCACTAACGCCAATTGGGAAGCCCATAAGTTATTTACAATTCTATGAATAAATAAGCGTGTACATATATGTATGTGTATATACATATACATATATATATACACATATATATGTATATATATGGGCTTCCCTGGTGACTCAGATGGTGAAGAATTCGCCTGCAATGTGGGAGACCTAGGTTTGATACCTGGGTTGGGAAGATCCCCTGAAGGAGGGCATGGCAACCCATTCCAGTATTCTTACCTGGAGAATCCCCAAGGAGAGAGGACCCTGGTGGGCCTCAGTCCATGGGGCAAAGAGTAGGACAGGATTGAGCAGCTAAACACATGATATACACATATACTTAAATGTACATGTATTTGTGTGTGTGTGTTCAGTTGCTCAGTCGTGTCTGGCTCTTTGCCAACACTTTGGACTGTAGCCTGCCAGGCTCCTCTGTCCGCTGAATTTTTCAGGCAAGAATACTGGAGTGGGTTGCCATTTCTTCCTCCAGGGAATTGCCCCTACCCAAGAATCAAATCTGCATCTTCTGTGTCTCCTGCATTGCAGGCAGATTCTTTACTGCTGAGCCATTAGGGAGGCCCCATATACTTCTGTACTTGTGCCCAATACTTTAGCTGAAATGCTATATTCTTAAGTATAGGTATATGATTCCTTGAAAGTTATTTTCATAAAACGTTATTTTGTGCATTTTCTCACATTTTTCCTTTAACACTATACTCTTGAGACCTATAAATTCTACTCTATATAACAGTAGTTCACTGATTGCCTCTGAGTGTTGAATATTAATTACATTTCATCTCATGGAGATCAACAGATACAGTTAAATTAAGCGTTGATTCATCCACATTTCCATATTGACTTGTATGAGAATGTATATATACCCAATAGTGTTTCTGCTCAGTCATAAAGCACATCAACATTTCCTTTAAGCAGTCCTATTAGATCAAACTCTGGAATGGCTTATAACAATTTACTCTTCTCCCAGAAAGCTGTGAGGGTGTTTCCCCAAAGTTTCACCAGAACTTTTTATTGTGAGATGTCTTGCCATTCATAAATGTGGTAACTTAAACCTTCATTTAGGATGTATTTGTGTACATGATTTCATGAAAGGATTCATATTTATATTTCTTCATTAAATGAGCCCTTTCCTCCACCATAATTTCCCCAATGATTTGTCCTTAACAACTTTATTAAATAGTAAATTCCCATGATATTGTAATTAGATTTTGTTTGGGAAATGAATTGACTTTATATTGAGAAGACTTGACATGCTTAAAAATCATTTAATCCAGAAAGATGTAATTTCTTTGACTTATTCAGACCTATAATATCATTCAATATACATATAAAATGTCTGTATAAATATCTTTTGCATTCTTTGCTAAGTAAAATCAGGATTTTTTATGGATTTTGTTCCTAAACAAGGAATATCTTATTTTATTTTTATGAAATCTTAGAAATAACATATAGAGAATAATAGAATTAACACTCAGCTACTTGTAACTTAGCTTTGTTATTTTAAACAATATATTTACCTAATATATTATTTTAGGCAATAAAATATTAGTTGTGGTACTCTTGGGCTTCTCTCCATCTCTTACCTTTTTCCCTTCTTTCACAGAAGTTAACTACTCTTAATTAAGAATTTGTCACTGTCATGCATGTGTTTATACATTTACTACATGTTAGTGCTAATTTTTAAAGTTTTTAAAACAAAGAAAATAATATACTGTTATCAATAGCAGGAAAACCTTATGACTGATTACTTTCTAAATGGGGCATGGGTTTTGACTTCATGCACATATTAAAACTACGTTTCAAAAACCTGAAGTACACTAATTCTAATGTTTGACATTGTATATTTGAAAGTGAAATAGACAAGGTTTAGATATGTGTGAAGAGGCTCTTATTTTCTTAGATCACGGATTTTCAGGAAATTTGGAAGATGCCCAAATCCATAGGGGAAAAAGTCAAAGCAAAATGCAGTTCAATTTGTTCTTTGATCTTCACCAAATACTTCAATAGATGAGCACTGTAAACCACTTGTAGCTATTCTGAGGTAACAATTTACTGTAGTGTGCTGACACTGAAAATAAAATATTTAAATATGCTGTTTCCTAATTTTTACTTTATTGTAGCTCATACCTTTGTAAAAGGAGACATATAATTTCTAATTTAAAATTTTCAAGGTATAGCTTATAATATTCTACATGATACAATTTTCTGTACTTTGTTGATATTTTATTTTTCTTCTACTGGATTCCTACCTGTCATACATCTATAGTATCCTTTATATACTCTCACTTTATTTATTTTTCTCTGATTAATGAGAAATTTTCCTCGTCTTCTAGCTTACTACCTTCAACTGTGCCCATTCTGTTTTAACACAGATACACATATTGAATATTTTCATACATATATCAAGAACTTTGACTGGTCACTTTTTTAACTTTCACATTTACCAAAATACATTATCTCTTCTTATTCTATAACAACTGTAATTATTATATTGAATTATATTGCATTTCCCCCATTAACTCTTTTTTCATGATTTCATCTTGTTAATTAACTTTGATTGTCTAGTCTACGGTGTGGATTTTTTTAATTATAGTTGAGTTACAATGTTGTGCCAATTTCTGCTGTACAGCAAGGTGATAGTTATACACACATATATATATATTCTTTTTTATATTCTTTTCCATTGTGTCTTATCATAGTATACTGAGCATAGTCCCTTGTGCTATACATTAGGACCTTGTTGCAAAGAGTTGGATATGACTTAGCAAGTAAACAACAACAGCAAATATAGCTTACACCTGCTTACCCCAACCTCCCACTTCATTCCTCTCCCACTTGACAACCACATGTCATAGACAGATTCTATATCTGTGAGTTTGTTTGTTTTGAAAATAGGTTCATTTCTGCCATAGTTTCGATTCCACATATAAGTGATATCATATGATGTTTGTCTTTCTCTTTCTGACTTACTTTGCTTAGTATGATAATCTCTACGTTGCTGCACTGGCATTATTACTTTCTTTTTTATGGCTGAGTGGTAGTGTATCTGTGCACCACATCTCCAAACACTCATTGATCAATGGATATTGAAGTTGTTTCCATGCAACACTGGTTAGAATGATCATCATTAAAAAAGTCTACAAATAACAAATGCTGGAGAGGTGTGGAGCAAAGGGAACCTTCTTACACTGTTGGTAGGGATGTAAGTTGGTACAACCACTGTGGAAAACAGTCTGGAGTTTCCTCAGAAAACTAAAAATATAATTACCATATGATTCAGCAATCCCACTCCTGGGAATATACCCAGACAAAACTGTAATTCAAAAAGATGCGTGTACCCAGTATGTTCATAGTAGCATGGTCTGGATTTGGCACAAATATTTGATATTTGTCTATGTATCTTATAGAGATCATAGATGGACGGTAAATTTTCTTAAGCCAAATAAAAATTCTGCTTCTATTAGTAGAACCAATCTTACTTGTAGTAGCCTTGCTCTGGTCTTTTCAGAGAAAGGTTAAGGTATGTGGCTGTACGAAGTATGACAGAGTTATGGGGTCTGGACTAATGTTCCCTGTCTGGAACATTACCTGTAACCCACTTTGGATGTCTCTTGAATGCAGTCTTTCTCTATTATAAAGCTTCATTTTATTATACAGCTTCAGTGAAACCTAATGTTTTCTTTTTTTCCTTCATGTTTTCCTCTGTTCTTTTCATTTTTATGAGACTACCACAGTCCCTAATCTGCTTTTCATTATTTTCTAATACTAAGGCTAAGCACGGTCTCTGGGCACATCAGTCACGTTCTTTAGAAAGCCATGCTTGAGGATTAGTAAGGGCAAAAATTTTTGGATGCCGTTCATTTAGTATAGATGGATGCTAGGATAGATCCCTTATATAATTATTCTGAAGGCAACACTGATGACTACCTCACTCTTCACACCACTTTGTTGACATTTTTACAGCTGAAATTTTTGGTGAGAACTACTCTTTCCTTTGGGAGAAGGCAATGGCACCCCACTCCGGTACTCTTGCCTGGAAAATCCTGTGGACGGAGGAGCCTGGTAGGCTGCAGTCCATGGGGTCGCTAAGAGTCGGACATGACTGAGCGACTTCACTTTCACTTTCCACTTTCATGCATTGGAGAAGGAAATGGCAACCCACTCCAGTGTTCTTGCCTGGAGAATCCCAGGGACGGGGGAGCCTGGTGGGCTGCCGTCCGTGGGGTCGCACAGAGTTGGACACGACTGAGGCGCCTTAGAAGCACTCTTTCCTTTGCTGGCCTTTCTCTTTTGTTTTAGACTGATTTTTTTTTTCTGGTCCTTCTACAAGTTCAATTCTACTTGCTGTCTGTATTAAACACTCCAGAGTTCCTGTTTTAATGTATGGTGGGGGGAAGTAGATATGGTTTCCCTCCAGTATTGTGATTCACATCCCCCAGCACAGGAGTTCCTTACACAGTACTTTTGCCTCTCATCTCTAGGCTCTACTTGAAAAGATCAGCTCTTTCATTCCTGAAAGCTTCAATCATTAGAAATTACCGTAACCAGAATAGTGATTCTAGGATACTACCGAAACACTGGGGCAGAGGTCTACTGAAATAACTGTCATTTTATCTTTATGCCTTTTTATTTGGAAGCATAAACTTTGATCCACAAGAGGTACAAATGCTTTGAAAGGTCTAGCCTTTTCTTTATAGATCAGAGGAAAGAACTTCAACTTCAGTGAAGTTGCAATGAAAGGTTAGACTTTTTTCATTTTCTTTTAATGTTATATTTAGAAGAGTCCACCTTATGTGCGAAAATGTACAATGAAATTTAAGTGGCATCACAGAATGAAGAATTAAACAATACTGTCTTAAGAGCTCATATACATTTGAAATGAGATGAATGTTCAACTTTATAATTTCTAGCAATCCATTTTCATGAAACTTTATGTAACTTGGAGGGCAATCCCTGACTTTGCCTTCAATGAGTAATAGCTTTCAGACATTCATTAGTACAATACAATACAGTAATAGTTCCCTCTCAAAAGAGTAGATACATGTTATTCTGTGTAAATTTACAGTGTTATAGAAGTTAAATTCTCTACATGGTAACTTGCTAAATAGGCAAGCATTTTATGCTAATATCAAACTCTCACAGCCAGTCTAAAGTTAACTGAAAGATCAAGCTAGGGATGGCTGAAAGATCAAGCTAAGTAGGGATAACTGAAAGATCAACCAACAGATCACTGAAATCTTGATTCCAGTCAGTATCATTGTCTTATCAGTGTTTGTCCATGAGGCTGGTAGGATACTTAGGGATTATCTATGAGATAACCATAAGGAGGGGAGGCATAGGCATCTGTAGTTTTCAAGAACATTCTTGGGTAATTTTTATACACTGTTTCTTCCACCTCCCAATCTGCCCTGTAGACATGTGAGCTATGTCTATTCTCACACTATTTTTTCCTCTCTTTGTTGTTTAAGAAACAAATTCAGTAAATGTTTTATCGAGACTTTGTTTTACGTAAAAATCAGGACTTATTAACAGGATAAATTTTTACCATTATCCACATTACAATAATTCATAAATATGTGACACGAAAATACACAATGATTCTCATTCCCCCACTGAGTTTGAGGAAAGTTTCATTTCTCAGTAATGCTACTTGAACCTGCTCATTTTGAAGCTTGTGGACGTGAAGTGACTAAACTTTAACTTGAATAATTGCTGCTGGGGTTGGGCATGAGGCGTTATGCTGAAATGTCACACCTTCAGCACTTTTTTCCATCAAAGGCAGAAGAAAAGATCACTTTCAAGAGCACTACAAAGCCATGGAAACAGCAGCAAAGCCACCTGGCAGCAAGATTTTCTAGTTTATTCTTAGGCTACAGAAATGTACTGAAATAACTATTTTTTAAGACATTTTCCTTAATGAACATTCTTTGTATATGTTAAGTACTCTTAATGAAACTACAAGCCCAAAGTCTAAATAATTCATTCTTTGAAAGTATTAATTAAATATCAGAACAAAATTTAAGAACTATATTATAACATTTATAGAGAAGTTAATGAATCAAAAGTAAATGTAATAATAATCTTTCAGTATTTTTGCTTGTATGTTTAAGTGTTTAAAAGATCATATTATCATAGCTAATGAAATATTATTGCTGTACTCTTTTGGACCTAATTAAATGATACTTAACTATCCTTGACAGATAGGAGTAGAATCACAGGAGATTTGTTATCTATAGGAGAATTGGTTGCATAGATAACAAAATCCTCACATACTCAAATCCCTATATAAAATGGCATAGTGTTTGCATATAGTCTATGAACATCTTTCAATGTACTTTTAATGGCCTAATACAATATAAATGTTATATAAGTAGTTGCTAGTGCATGGTGAATTCAAGTTTTGCTTTCTGAAACTTTCTGGAGTGTTTTTTCTCAAATATTTTTGATTGGTGATGGGTTGGACTTGCAGATGTGGAACCCACATGTACAGAGGACTAACTGTACCACCCTACTTTACAAAAGCAATTTAAAGACATTCTACAAATGCTCTTATTTTTCACTGTAATTGCTAGTCAGCTTCCTCCCTTGCCACAAATGAAGACATAAAAATTGGTTTATGCTGTGCTGATCAGTGTCTGAAGTGAGGCAAAATTAGGAAAATTACCAATGATTATCATAGATTGTAGAAGGGGGAAAACTACATTGTTCAGGAAAAATAAATTCCACTACATAAAATATTTCAAAAACAGTTTATGTTTCAACTTGAATTTTGTAGGCAAGTTTGACTGACCACACTTTCTATGATTTCACTACAAATATTCTGATGATTATCTATGTACAAATAATTATGTCCTGACATAGGCAAGTTCTTCAATAAAACAACTCAGTAATTTTTGATATCATGTTTTCATTATAATTGATTAGGCACCTGCTTCCTGTCTATTATAGTTCTACGTATAACATAAAAGCATTTGATTGTCTTCTAATATTATCATGTTTATCATTTATCATATAGCTGTATTTAACAAAGCTAAATTCATTAATAATTCATGATACTTTTAAATACAATTCATGGGATTAATGAATATATTTTATATTTAAAGTCACTTCATATCTAGATATCTGGATACAAAATTAAACAGTAAAATAAAAAACAATATAAATAACAATATAAACTATAAATTTTAGGTGACAGAGGGTTGTATATGAACAACACAATAAGTTGAGTTCTTTTAATAAGAGGCATCCCATTTGTTTACTACAAACATATGACATATGTACATATACACAAACACACATATCACCTCAAAACTGAATTAAACTCATAATTTATAGCTTTGTAAACATAAAGGATTTAAACTGAGAAATAAAATCACTTTAATTCAAAAAAATATTAGATGAGCAATAATCTGAAATTTCATTAGTTATTACTAAATATTTGCAGTATGACATTGATATGGTCATGGGTGCACTAAACAATTAAGATAATTCTAAATAGACCGGATTGTATTCTCAAAAAAAAGCTTTATTAAATCTGAAACGAGTGCTATTTTCTTTAGCCTGAACCAAAATTCAGTTCTGAATATTTGTTATTGTTCAGTCACCAAGTTATGTCTGACTCTTCGTAACCCATGTACTGTATGCAACATGCCAGGCCTCCCTGTCCCCCACCATCTCCCGGAGTTTTCCCAAGCTCATGTCCATTGCATTGGTGATGCCATCCAATTATCTCATCCTCTGTCGCCCTCTTCTCTTTCTACCCTTAATCTTTCCCAGCATCAGGGTCTTTTCCAGTGAGTCAGCTCTTCACATCAAGTGGCCAAAGTATTGGAGCTTCAGCTTCAGCATCAGCCCTTCCAATGAGTATTCAGAGTTGACTTCTTTTAAGATTGACTGGTTTAATTTTGCAGTTCAAGGGACTCTCAAGAGTCTTCTCCAGCACCACAGTTCGATAGCATTAGTTCTTTGGCGTCGCTCTGGCTTCTTTATGGTCCAGCTCTCACAGCTGTCCATGACTACTGCTGCTGCTAAGTCACTTCAGTCGTGTCCAACTCTGTGCGACCCCATAGACGGCAGCCCACCAGGCTCCCCCGTCCCTGGGATTCACCAGGTAAGAACACTGGAGTGGGTTGCCATCTCCTCCTCCAATGCATGAAAGTGAAAAGGGAAAGTGAAGTCACTCAGTCGTGTTCGACTCTTACTACTAGAAAGACCATAACCTTAACTATATGGAACTTTGTCAGCAAAGTGATGTCTTTGCTTTTTAACACACTGTCTAGGTTTCTCATAGCTTTCCTGCCATGAAATAATCATCTTCTAATTTCATGGCTGCAGTCACAATCCACAGTGGTTTTAGAGCCCAAGAAGAGGAAATCTGTCACTACTTCCACTTTTTCCCCTTCTATTTGCCATGAAGTGATGAGACCGGATGCCATGATCTTAGTTTTTTTTTATTTTTAATATTTAGTTTTAAGCCGGATTTTTCACTCTTCTCCTTCACCTCATCAAGAGGTTCTCTAGTTCCTCTTTGCTTTCTGCCTTTAGAGTGATATCATCCACATATCTAAGGTTGTTGATATTTCTCCCAGTAATCTTGATTCCAACTTTGAACTCATTCAGCCCAGCATTTCTCATGATGTGCTCTGCATATAAGTTAAATAAACAGATTGACAATAAACAGCCTTGTCTTACCCCTTTCCCCATACTGAACCAGTCAGTTGCTCCATACAAGATTCTAACTGTTGCTTCTTGACTGGCAGGTTTCTCAGGAAACAGGTAAGATGGTATGGTATTCCCATTTGTTAAGAGTTTTACACAGTTTGTTATGATCCACATAGTCAAAGACTTTAATGTAACCAATGAAACAGAGGTAGATGTTTTTCTGGAATTCCCTTGCTTTCTCTGTGATCCAGACAATTTGATTTCTGGTTTCACTGCCTTTTCTTAGCCCAGCTTGGACATTTGGAAGTTCTGGGTTTATATAATGCTGAAACCTAGCATGCAGGATTTTGATCATAACTTTACTAACATGGGAGGTGAGTGCAATTGTATGGTGGTTAGAACATTCTTTAGTACTGCTCTTCTTGGGAACTGGGATGAGGATTAACCTTTTCCAGTCCTGTGGCCACTGTTTCGTTTTCCAAATTCGCTAACATATTGGATGCAGCACTTTGATAGCATCATCTTTTATGATTTTAAATAGCTTTGGTGGAATTCCATAGCCTTACTAGCTTTACTGAGTAAATTTTGGAATGTTTATCAAGGCACAATAGATAAAGTGAGAATCTGCTGAGGCAGCAGACACATTCCAACATGGCTTCTCTTTAATTTCATTAAGGTTAAGATGTTTGAATTCCCCACTGATTACAGAGGTACTTTTTAAAGTATGCTAGATGACCATAAGGAAATCTTAATTGACCCAAATAAATGGAATAGCATTGTTTTAACAATTTCCTTCAGAAACAGCCAACTTAAGAACTTTAGAAGCATATTTGCAATTTCTCGTACTCTCTCAGAAACTTAAATATATAAAATAATGACAAATACCAAATCTTCATTAGCTGATATATGGATTAGGCGGCAACATACAACAGCAAACTAATTTGTATCACTTTTTCTGACATGCCCTCACACCAGCAACAGCCAGTGCCACAAGGCTACCAGCTCTGGACTGCCATCAGGAGAAGCCAGTGTTGTAATTTTACCTTTACATCCTTAGAACTTCCAAGGACTTGAGACTTGCCAGCTATAGTAACAGTGAAGAATGCTGCCTCTCACCACCACTGGGCACCTGAGTAAACTTTACATTGGAGAATGATTGCTCCACTGGGCATAGTATTGACTCACCTGAGGTTACTGCTACTAACTTCAGGCTTTACTGAAGGTAGTCATGGCTACGAAGTGCTATCACTGCTACTAATACCAGTGGGGATGACACCCAGCATGAGAGGATTATCTGACTTCCCTACTACCCAGCAAAACCCAAAGACTCCAAGAAGACTTTATGAATATATGCATGTACACTGTAGAATTCATGGGATATGAAAAACAGACCCAGAGAAAAAGCCTGAATAGTCCGCTGAAATTTCAGGTGTGGATCTGAAATTTATAATCTGAAAGGACTAACTTTATACATTATGTATCTGATGCCTACTCTATGCTAATTGCATACATAATTATCTTTCCCACTAGATAGAGGTTACTTGAGGAAGGTTATTAAGTCTTATTCATATTCGTACTCCCAGGGCCTCATTATGTTTATGAACACATAATAGATATTCAGTGCTTTTTAAAATTAAGGTATAGTTGATTGGTAATGTTTCAGATATACAGCAAAGTGATTCAGATATATGCATAAAACGTTGTATATGCCTTTTAGATTTTTTTCCATTATAGGTTATCACAAGATATTGAATATAGTTCTCTGTGCTATACAGTAGGTCCTTGTTGTTTATCTATTCTATATATAGTAGTGTGTATATGTTAATACCTAATACCTAATTTATCTTTTTCCCCTCTTTCCCCTTTGGTAACCACTAGGTTGCTTTCTCGACTTCACTTTCACTTTTCACTTTCATGCATTGGAGAAGGAAATGGCAACCCACTCCAGTGTTCTTGCCTGGAGAGTCCCAGGGCCAGGGGAGCCTGGTGGGTTGCCGTCTATGGGGTCGCACAGAGTGGGATACGACTGAATCGACTTAGCAGCAGCAGCAGCAGCAGCAGTAGGTTGCTTTCTATGTCTGTGAGTCTATTTCTGTTTTGTAAACAAGTTCATTAGTATCATTTTCTAGATTCCACATGTAAATAATATCGTATATTTGTCTTTCTCTGTCTGACTTACTTCAATTAGCGTGATAATCTCTGGGTCCATCTACATTGCTTCAAATGGCATTTGTCATTATTTTTATGGCCTGGTAATATTCCATTATATATATATTTATGTACATCTTCTTTATCCATTCATCTGTTGATGGACACTTATGTTGCTTCCATGTCTTGGCTATTTTAAATAGTGCTGCTATGAATATTGGGGTGCATGTATCTTTTTGAATTTGAGTTTTCTCTGGTTAAATGGCCAGGATTGGGATTACTTGAATGTGTGGTAATTTAAAGAACCTCTGTACTGTTCTCCATAGAGTCTGTACCAATTTACATTCCCACTCACAGTGTAGGAGGGTTCCCTTTCCTCCACACCCTCTCCAGAATTTTGGAGAAGGAAATGGCAACCCATTCCAGTATTCTTGCCTGGAAAATTCCATGGACAGAGTCTGGAAGGCTACACTTGGGTTTGCCAAGAGTCAGACATGACCAACTGAGCACACTCCAGCACCAGAGTGAGGTGATAGCTCATTGTAGTTTTGATTTGTATTTCTGTAATAATCTGTGATGTTGAGCATCTTTTCTCGTGCCTACTGGACATCTGTATGTCTTCTTTGGAGAAATGACTATTTAGGTCTTCTGCTAATTTTTTGACATTTTTTTGTGCTACTGAGCTGTGCAAGCTGTTTGTATATTTGGGAAACTCCCTGTTGGTCATATCATTTTCAAATATTTTCTCCCAGCTCATAGATTGTCTTTTCATTTTGTTTATGGTTTCTTGTCTTTGTTTCCATTACTCTAGAAGATAGATCCAACAAAATATTGCAGTGATTTATGTCAGTGTTCTATGCTTTCTTCTAGAAGTTCTATAGTATCCAGTTATAGATTTAGGTCTTCAATCCATTTTGAGTTTATTTTTGTATGCAGTATTAGATAATTTTCTAATTTTATTTTTTATGTGTAACTATCCAGTTTTCCTAGCACCACTTATTTAAAAGACTTTCTTTTCTCCATTGTCTATTTTTGCCTCCTTTGTTGTAGTTTAATTGATCATAAGTGTGTGTGGGTTTATTCCTGCACTTTCTTTTGTATTCCGTTAATCTATGTATCTGTTTTTGTGCCAGTAGCATACTGAATGCTTCTTTTTTTAAAGAGTAGATTTTCTGTAAGAGCATGGACCCAGAAATGAAATGCTTTCATTAGGTAGTTTGATAATGTAAATGAATGAGTCTGTTTGGTATAATACAAAGTAGGATGGCAAGAACTGGTGTCGCCTTTAGAGAAGGCATGCATGCTTAGTTGCTCAATCATGTTTGACTCTTTGTGACTGTTTATACTCTAGCTTACCAGGCTCCTCTGTCCATGAGATTTTACAGGTGAGAATACTGGAGTGAGTTGCCATTTCCTCCTAAGGGGACCTTCTTGACCTAGGGATTGAACTGACGTTTCTTGTGTCTCCTGCATTGCAGGTGGATTCTTTATTGGCTGAGTCATCAGGGAAGCCCTTAAGGAGGGCATGCTATATCTATTATTATATAACAAAATGCCCCAGAACTTAGAGAACCAAACAACAATTATTTTAATAAATGATGGTTCTGAGGGTTGTAAGTTTGATTCAGACTCAGCTGGGCAGTTCATCTGCTGGTATGTCCTGGGCTCACATGAGCTTTTGTCCCCTGGCTGATAGTTGGAAGCTGATTGTTCCCAGATGAACTCACACATGTATGGCTGTTTGCTTGGACAAACACAGGTTTTGTGTCTTCACTAGACGTTAGTCTAATATCAGCTTCTTCACACGGGTTCCGCAAGCAGCCTCATTTTTACTAATGTCCTATGTCTAAAGCAAGTAGATTGCAAAACTCTTGATGGAATAAACTTAAAATTTTGTGATCACTTTTTCATTCCATTATGAAAGGCATTCAAATTTTGAATTTTTAAAGAAATTAAAACACTTCAGCCCCCCAAAAAATTCTGCAAGACTGAACCCTCAGCTTCTGGCTACTTTAAAATGCCGTGAAAACTTTGTAAAGATGATATGAAATGAGGTCAAGGAGATAGGGCTACAAAAGAAAAATAATTGATTCAGTAATCTTATTTTTAAAAAAATAATGGTCTTTTATCTTTCACTATTGAATATGTTCCTATATAGCATGCTATTTCAATTTAAGATTTTTTCCAGTTTTATTGAAAAATAATTGGTATACATCACTATATAAGTGTAAGGCATACAGCATGATGGTCTGATTTACACATATTATGAAATGATCAATTTAATATTTAATTTAAATTGATACAATGAAGATATTTAATAATTTTTCAAATGGATGTGTGGTTAACTTTTCAAATTTTTGGCACATACAATGCAACCTGTATTTCATTCAAGACATCTAGACCCCTGGAGAAAACATCTGTGAATTTCCTCTACTCCATAAATTCCAGTTTTTGAAACAGTACAGTAAATCATTACCATAAATAATACTATACATGCTTTAAATATAAAACCCCACTGCATAATAAGACATTTAATGAATGCTTTCTTTTTGAAAAAGAACCATACCAAAAGGAATTTTTAAGTATAATTAAAGGATCAAGAAAAAAAGTGGCACTAATGTATTTAACTCTCATACATACGTTTGTACCCCTCTTACAAATACATTTGTAATCCCTCTTAGTAACTGAGCTAAGAGGGGATACAAATTTTATGAATGTTTTATATTGCCTTAATTAGAGTTGAGGACTAACTCAACTAAACAGAAATAGTCCCAGATGTGTATAGCTCTCTAAGAAAGGCTGCCACTACACTGAAAAATGTTGAGAACCAAGATGGTGATTATAAAATAAGCTATATCCTCTTGGTATAGTTATTAACTTTTATGACTCAATATAATTATTTTTCCTTAACAAAGTTTAATATGGACTTTCTCACTCAAATACAAAGATTTAACAAGTGGTATCTCTGTTTTTTTCCCTTGTACATAGGGAGCACTGTACCTCTGCACTGCTGCTGCTGCTGCTAAGTCGCTTCAGTAGTGTCCGACTCTGTGCCACGCCACAGACGGCAGCCCACCAGGCTCCTCCATCCTTGGGATTCTCCAGGCAACACAGAATTATTATACATACTGTTTTGTTTGCTCCTTGTTAAAGCCAACGCACACTGGGAAATACATACTATAAAATGTTTCTTTTTGCTTTGGTTTGGGGGAAAGGGCATTCACAGACCTTTCTGGCTTTAATGTGGGAAAATAATACCTACATCTGCTGCCCAGACATTACTCAGTAGCCTCTGCTATATAGTTAAGCCAACCTTCCATTTTCAAATATCATTAATCTGAGCTACCAGCATAAATGTATTTATTTTTCAACTAGGGAGGGTTTGCTGAGGTTTTGCTATTGAATGGTTTTAGAACCATTGCATATTGATTACAGACAGCAAATACATATGAGCACAACTTCTCAGAAGATTTACAAAACATCTTTTATTTTCTTTATGTCCTGTTTTAAAACAGATATTTGAGGAAGAAATGTATTTATACTTGTAACGAGTCTTTAAAACATATGCTACAGGTTGAATAATGGGCAAACATCAAAATGCCATTTGAGTAAAGTAGGTTGCCCTCTCTAATGTGAGCAGATTTCATCCAATCAGTAAGGACCTGGATAGGAAAAAAAAAATTGCTCACCTCTTGCAAATAAGAGGAAATTTCTATTGCCAGACTGCCTTGAGTTGGGACAACAGTTTTTTCCGGCCTTTGGACTTGAACTGAAACTTAAGCTCTTTTTGAGTCTCAAACCTGCTGAATTTTGGACTAGAACTCTACCACTGGTTCTCCTGATCTCCAGTTTGCCTACTGTAGATCTTGAGACTTGTCAACCTTCATAATTGCATAAGCTAATTCTTTTGAATAAATCCCTTTCATGCAATTATGGAGAATAAGTCCCAAGATTTGCAATACATATAGGAGATATCCTGTCTGTATAGGATGGAGATATACATGAAATAGATATATAGATAGATGCACACTTAGTCACTCAGTCATGTCTGACTCTTTATGACCCCATTGACTGTAGCCTGCCAAGCTCCTCTGTTCATGGGGATTCACTAGGCAAGAATACTGGAGTGGGTTGCCATGCACTCCTCCAGGGGATCGTCTCAACCCAGGAATCCAACGCAGGTCTTCTGCATTGCGGGCAGATTATTTACCATCTGAACCACCGGGGAAGCCCAAGACTACTGGAGTGAGTAGCCTATCACTTCTCCAGGGGAATCTTCCCAACCCAGGAATTGAACCAGTGTCTCCTGCATTGCCGCGGATTCTTTACTAACTGAGCTACCAGGGAAGCCCAGATAGATAGGTAGGTCTGCACATATATCTCTCCATCCTCCTGGATCTGTTTCTCTGGAGAACCCTGACTAATAAAGAAGCCAAGAAATTATTTACATAAAAATGAATAGCTTTCCCTTCTCATTGGTGGAAGAGAAATTACTCTTTTATATTTATATTTTGCCTTGGTCATACTCCATTTTCTTGATACTAATATTTTAGTCTCTCAGAGATTTTATTCTCAATAAAATAAACTAATTTCATGGAGAGAATATCTGCTTGTAATGAGTATTACAAATAAGAATAGTGATTCTGGACCTATATAGAAATAAATAGCAATGGCCACCCACTCCAGTACTCTTGCCTGGAAAATCCCACGGATGGAGGAGCCTGGTGCACTGCAGTCCATGGTGTCTCCAAGAGTCGGACGGGACTGAGGGACTTCACTTTCACTTTTCACTTTCATGCATTGGAGAAGGAAATGGCAACCCACTCCAGTGTTCTTGCCTGGAGAATCCCAGGGACAGGGGAGCCGGGTGGGCTGCCATCTGTGGGGTCGCACAGAGTCGGACATGACTGAAGCGACTTAGCAGCAGCAGCAGACAGAGAAAGAGGGGAAGGGAAGAGAGACAAGAGAGAAAGAGAGAGAGAGAAAGATAATATACATTATAAAAGTACATATGCCGATCAACCTATAAGCAGTATTTTTAGAATCATTAATGCTAACATGTTCTAATGTCTTTTTGGTGGTTAAAAGGAAACGTGATAACCTGGCATAATACTTTTTGTTGTTCTTAAACCTAATACGGTCTAATACATTTTTTTCTCAGGTATTCTTACTTCTGGACTCCTTTTAGGTTACTCTCTCTCCCTTTTTTCTCCCTGAATCTGTTATTTAACAGCCTTGAAGATTTCACCCCATTAATTAATGATGAGTATCAGTTTCCCAAGTGATGTGATTTCAGACCTCCTCTGTAAAGTTCCAAATGAATCTCCTCTTCCAATATGTATACTCTAGGGTGTCACAAACTTTGCCACTTAATCATCAATTTTTAGTGTCTCTTGAGAAATTCAGTTTGATGAATACCATGTTTGTATCACTGTCATACTAGGCCCGAGAGGAATTTCACCATCTCTCTTGTGTGGAAAATGCAATAATATAAATGTAATGGTACCATAAGAGCAAGGAAAAAATTAGCAAGAACAAAATTAATTTTGAGTAGTAAATTAATTAGGTACAAATCCCCCTTTTTTTAATCACTAGTCTATGCAAGTTAGTCATTATAATGATCTAAGTTGAAATAAAAACATTACTGATTTTTTTAACTAAAGAAAGACATGGAAAATGTTCCAGCATGCTAAACAAATGACAGAATTATTACCTCTTAATATTGACTTAAATAAAGTGACTTTTAAAATTGTAGTGTATTTAGTGACAAGTGTACTGACATATTTATATGCTTTTCATTAAGTTTCATATATTTTACCTTGTTTGATCATCAAAATTACCCTGTAGCATAATATTAGTTGTCTTCCTTTTAAAATGAAGAAGCCAGGATTCTAAAAGTGATGTGAGATCAGACAGTAATTCTCACAGAAGCTCCACTTTAAAAAAAAAAAAATTTGAGCTATAGTTGATTTACAGTGTTGTATAAGTTTTAGGTGTACACCAGTGCTATTCAGTTAGATATCTCTGTTAGTCGCTCAGTCGTGTCCAACTTTTTGTGACCTCTGTGGACAATAGCCTGCCAGGTTCCTCTGACCATGGACTTCTCCAGGCAAGAATATAGGAGCAGGCTGCCATTCCCTTCCCCAAGGTATCTTCCCAACCCAAGGATTTAGCCTGGATCTCCTGAATTGCAGACAGATTCTTTACCATCTGAGCCACCAGGAAAGCCCAATATATTGATTTTCAAATTATTTTCCTTATAGATTATTATAAAAATATTAAGAATAGTCCCCTATGGTATACAGTAGGTCCTCGCTGTTTATCTTTTTATACATAATATTGTGTATATGTTAATCCTAGCCTCCTAATTTACCCTGCTCCCCACCCATGTATCCCCTGTAGTAACCATAAGTTTGGAGAAATTTCACTCTTAAAGTCCTTTCAAAATTCATCAGCTACTCAAATGTGGAACAAGCCACAGTCATAAAAGGGGAATGTCTGCTTAGATTAAGTGGGGAATAAGGTAGTTCTTGGAAACAGAACAGAATCATTCTTCAGCTTTTCTTTTTTCCTTTGTAAAAAATTAGTAAACAGAAATCTCAGTTAATTAGAGTTGGGAGATCGGAAGGGGGAGCTCTCATGTCCTGTAAAAATAACAGGGCCAAACAGGAGGAATAGACTCCTCTTTCCTGACAAGAACTCAGCTAATGACAAACCACGGACTCTTGGTTTACTATAGCCTTCCCAACTTCCCTTTCTCCTTCATAGAAGTGCTCTTCCTTTGCTGGATGGGGACATATGGTTGCAGACTCTGAATTGCAAGTTCGTGCTAATCCTGAATAAATCCATCTTTGCTGGAAAAGTATCTGGCAGACTGATTGTTTCGGGTCAACACCTTTAACAATAATTGATGTTTAAGACACTTACTCTTTGGAAGGAAAGTTATGACCAACCTACATAGCATATTCAAAAGCAGAGACATTACTTTGCCAATAAAGGTCCGTCTAGTCAAGGCTGTGGTTTTTCCTGTGGTCATGTATGGATGTGAGAGTTGGATTGTGAAGAAGGCTGAGCGCCGAAGAATTGATGCTTTTGAACTGTGGTGTTGGAGAAGACTCTTGAGAGTCCCTTGGACTGCAAGGAGATCCAACCAGTCCATTCTGAAGGAGATCAGCCCTGGGATTTCTTTGGAAGGAATGATGCTAAAGCTGAAACTCCAGTACTTTGGCCACCTCATGAGAAGAGTTGACTCACTGGAAAAGACTCTGATGCTGGGAAGGATTGGGGGCAAGAGGAGAAGGGGATGACAGAGGATGAGATGGCTGGATGGCATCACTGACTCGATGGACGTGAGTCTGAGTGAACTCCGGGAGTTGGTGATGGACAGGGAAGCCTGGCGTGCTGCAATTCATGGGGTCGCAAAGAGTCGGACACGACTGAGTGACTGATCTGATCTGATCTGGTCTGAGGAAGAAGTTATAGGGACCACTAAGTAAATAGAGCTATGCCAAAATGTCAAAAAGATGGGTATTACATCTGCAAAGACTGGAGAAGCCAGGCAAAATTTCAGGACCTTCTCAAGTTATAGTTACTTTTTACAGAAATATTTACTTTACTTTGCCATTATACTAAATTTAGATACATGCAATATAAACAAAATACTGAAGGATGTGAAGTGTTCCTTTAGAATAGCACAATAGTTGGGGTCAAAGTTTAAATCCAAGCTTCAACATTTTGTCACTGTGCTCATTTGGGACAAGTTATTTCCTCTCTCTCTAAGTTAGAAGTACCTCCATTATAATGAAATTTTGTGACTAAGTGATTCATAATTAAACAAGCAGCATGAACAGTACTGAACGTCCTATTCATTTAACAGATTACTATTTTTCTTTGATTTTGCAAATATATATCTAATTTTATGGTATTTTACTAATTAAGAAAGATAACTTAAAAGTCATATCAAAAATAGAAAAGCAGATTGAATATGTACCATTACCATAAAAATAAAGTTTTTATAATGCTAGTCAATTTGATGGAAAAATTACAAAGGAAAAAATACAGAGGTAAAACATTATTTTTTACAGACAATATGGTTATTTGGCTGCAAAATCATTTGCACATTAAATGAAAAAACTGGTAAAAAAAAGTGAAAAGAACATTAATAAGAGGTGTTATGGATTGAACAAATATGTTCAGTGTCCCCCCAAATATGTTAAATTTTTAAGCCTCAGTACTTATGAATGTGAACTTTGGTATTATAATAGGGTCTCTGCAGATGCTAGATGAGTTCATACTGGAGTAGCATAGACCCTTAATCCAGCATTTCTGGTGTCCTTAATATAGCCTGTATTTAAAATTATGCATGTGAAGATCAAATTCACTGGATCATAGACAAAGTAAAAGAATTCCAGAAAAACTTCTACCTCTGTTTCATTGACTATGCTAAAGCCTTTGACTGTGTGGATTATAACAAACTGTGGAAAACTCTAATAGACATGGGAATACCAGACCATCTTAACCTGTCTCCTGAGAAACCTGCATGCCAGTCAAGAAGCAAGAGTAAGAACAATGTATGGAACAACTGACTGGTTCACCTATCGTGTGATATCCTGGGCTGGATGATTTACAAGCTGGAATCAAGATTGCCGGGAGAAATATCAACAACCTCAGATATAAAGATGATACCACGCTCATGGCAGAAAGCAAAGAGGAACTAAAGAACCTCTTGATGAGGGTGAAGGAGGAGAGTGAAAAAGCCGGCTTAAACCTCAGGATTAAAAATAAATAAATAAAACTAAGATCATGGCAGCCAGTCTCGTCATTTCATGGCAAATAGAAGGGGAGAAAGTGGAAGTAGTGACAGATTTCCTCTTCTTGGTTCTGAAATCACTGTGGGTGGTGACTGCAGGATGAAATTAGAAGATGATTGTTTCTTAGCAGGAAAGCTATGACAAACCTAGACAGTATGTTAAAAAGCAAAGGCATCACTTTGCCAACAAAGGTCCATATAGTCAAGGCTATGGTCTTTCCAGTAGTCACACACGGCTGTGAAAGCTGGACCGTAAAGAAGGCAGAGTGCTGAAGAAGTGATGCTTTCAAACTGTGGTGCTGGAGAAGATGCTTGAGAGTCCCTTGGATATCAAGGAAATCAAACCAGTCAATCTTAAAGAAAATCAGCCCTGAATACTCATTGGAAGGACTGATGCTGAAGCTGAGGCTCCAATACTTTGGCCTCCTGCTGGGAAACATTGAAGGCAAAAGGAGAAGAGGGTGATAGAGGATGAGATGGTTGGATGGCATCACCAATGTAATGGACATGAACTTGGGCCAACTCTGGGAAATGGTGCAGGACATAGCCTGGCCTGCTGCAGTCCATGGGGTCTCGAAGAGTTGGGCATGACTTGGTGACTGAAAAACAACAAAAAAGTTATAATACAAGTTCTAGGCACTACAATGAGATTATTAAAAAATGAATGAGATAATAGACAATGGCAAGAGAATACCAATACTAAATAAACTGACATTTTTTTCAAATTATTAATATCTTCCTAGAAATTGAAGAAAACTAACCACAACATAAAAATAAAAACATTAAAACTAAAATTAAAGTTCAGAAATTTGTGTTATAAGATTAATATTTTTTTCTCCAGCTAGATAGGTAGATATTTTTTTTCTTACCAAATCTCTTTTCACTAACTGAAATGCAAAAACCTTAAGCGCGTATTAACATAAATGAGTTTATCACAGACCATGACACAATATGGTATGATTTATATAAAATGTAGAAATATGAGCATGCATGTCTATGCAAATATATAAAAAGAGATCAAAAGAGTCATAGTAAATTGTTGACCTAGTTCACCATGGATGAATGGAATTTTAGTGAAGGAAATGTACAAAGGCAACGATAGAAAGAGAAATAGGCTTCGCAGATAGTGCAGTGGTGAAGAATCTGCCTGCCAATGCAGGAGACGCAAGAGATGGTGGTTTGATCTCCTGGTAGGGAAGATCCCCTTGGGTAGATAATGGCAACCCACTTCAGTATCCTTGCTTGGAAAAGTCCATGA
Organism: Bos indicus x Bos taurus; assembly: GCF_003369695.1. Classification (NCBI taxonomy): domain Eukaryota; kingdom Metazoa; phylum Chordata; class Mammalia; order Artiodactyla; family Bovidae; genus Bos; species Bos indicus x Bos taurus. Next base: position 8,281,534 of record NC_040077.1, on the reverse strand, counting down.
ACAGAGAAGCTGGCGCACTACAGTCCATATGGTCACAAGGAGTTGGATACAACTGAGCTACTGAGCACACATACACAGAAATTAGAAAGATCTTCTCATGTTTTATCTATTAGAAGTTTCTGAAAAAGAAAAACAAAATTAAGAGATAGAAAAGGACTATATTCATGAAATATTTGAATTTTGCCATCACCTAAGGGTGTTGGTAGGAACCAATATATGGAAGAACAACTTGGAATAGTTCTTGAAATAACTTCTGAATTTTTCTTTAAATGATTTTGGTGCTCCTGAAATGGCTATATTTAGATTTACTTGTTTTTGTTTCTAAAGTTAATATAATTTGTACCCTTTGAAGATTTGGGTTTGTAGTTCCCTAAAATATAAGCGATGGCACCCCACTCCAGTACTCTTGCCTGGAAAATCCCATGGATGGAGGAGCCTGGTAGGCTGCAGTCCATGGGGTCACGAAGAGTCGGACATGACTGAGCGACTTCACTTTCACTTTTCACTTTCTTGCATTGGAGAAGGAAATGAGGTCGCACAGAGTTGGACACGACTGATGCAACTTAGCAGCAGCAGCAGCAAAATATAAGCAACAATTTTAGAAAAAAAAATAAAGTAAAATAAAATGAAAGGATAGAATTCTCCAATTTAAATGTCTGTGAGTTTAAGAATCAAGATTTTGTCCTTTTTTCTAAGTCCTAGGGAAATGGATTTATATCTTTATGTCAGATTTTCCATCATTGACATGAAAAATCAATGAGCCAATCATCCTTTAAAAAAAAATCTATTGAAAATATTTGTTTATCAATTACAAATGTGTCCTTAAATTTTACTATAAACACATATTACTTTCTTGACCAGAAACTAATTTTCTTATTAGAAGAGCCAATCTGTTCTTTTGAAATATACATTTGAAAATAATATTTTTTACTGCAATCTGAAATTTTAATCTTTAAAAATGTTTGTAAAGCAAAAAGACACATTTTAAAATGTAACAAAACATTCTGATAAGCAATTGATTTTCCTTGACTATCAATAACAATTGTAAGTTGATAAAGTCCTGTTTTCTGTAGCTCCTTGATGTGTCTATTCAGGTATTTTCACACAGCAATCATAATAACTTAGAGTACACTTTTCTAATTTTCATCTATCAATTTATATAGCGAGGATATGTAAAATTTATAAGACCTGAACAGTGAGACATAATAATTATCCACTTTTTTTAAGAAAGAAAAATAGAGACACAAAATATGTACTTTAGAGAAGCAGTCAACAAACTAGTCAGTTGGCCAAATTCAGCTTGCTTCTTGTTTTTATAAGTTTTATTGAAACATAGCTATACTCATTCATTTACGTGGTATCTGTGGCTAATTTTTCACTTCCATAGCAAAGCTGAATAGTTGCAACAGAAGCTATATTTGTCCAGCAAGCTCAAAATATCTGCTCTCTGTCTCTATATATAAAAGGTCCCAGTTTTAGATCTGTGGTTCACAAATGCAAGTCAGAGATCCATACCTTACAGGCCACATCAGCTTGAAAGGGAAATATAAAATGAGTTCACATGAAATAAGAAACTAACCAAATTATACATATATGTACTTTTTAATTTAGAACTCTCACGTCTCAGATTCTAACCCACAGATACTGGTCAAAAGTATCCAAGGGCTGTGGCATTCACTGTAACACTACATGGATTAGTATAAGGCTCAGTTCAGTTCAGCTTAGTCTCTCAGTCGTATCCAACTATTTGTGACCCCATGAATTGCAGCACACCAGGCCTCCCTGTCCATCACCAACTCCTGGAGTTCACTCAAACTCATGTCCATCGAGTTGGTGATGCCATCCAGCCATCTCATCCTCTGTCGTCCCCTTCTCCTCCTGCCTTCCTATGATGCAGTCTTTGTGGGTCTTGTGTGGTTTATCCCATTGCTACACTTACTCTTTTATAAGTGAAATAATTCTCTCTCTTTTTTTTTTTTTTGGTTTCAGCACCCAGCAACTAGGATCAATCTCTTAAAACAGAAATCAGATCATATTCCTCCTTTGTTGGAAACCCACTCTTTAGTATTTGCCCCCTAACTTTTGAAATTCTCTTCACTCCCTGGGCAACTACATTAAAATTTTCTTTGTCAGCAAAAATAGGATTAACTTGATGATTTACAGCTCAAGTTTGATTCATTCACAAAAATAATGATTGGTCAAAATTCCAAACTTTAAACTTATATTAATAGTGACAGTGTTCTACTTTACTTTCAGTCTGGTTGGTCAAAATAAAAATTACTCTACTGTTTAGAATGTATAAAACAAATCTCTAGTAACTAAGTAAAATGAATGAATATTACTGATAGCATTAAAATTTCCACTATAGTTTTGTTCAGTTCAGTTCAGTTACATCGCTCAATCATGTCCAACTCTGCAACCTCATGGACTGCAGCACTCCAAGCCTTCCTGTCCATCACCAACTCCTGGAGTTTACTCAAACTCATGTCCGTTGAGTCAGTGATGCCATCCAACCCATCTCATCCTCTGCCGTCCCCTTCTCCTCCTATCTTCAACCTTTCCCAGCATCAGGGTCTTTTCCAACGAGTCAACTCTTTGCATCAGGTGGCCAAAATATTGGAGTTTCAGCTTCAACATCAGTCCTTCCAATGAGTATTCAGGACTGATTTCCTTTAGAATGGACTGGCTGGATCTCCTTGCAGTCCAAGGGACTCTCAAGAGTCTTCTCCAACACCACAGTTCAAAATCATCAATTCTTCATCATTCAGCTTTCATTATTGTCCAACCCTCATATTCATACATGACTACTGGAAAAACTATATCCTTGACTAGACAGACCTTTGTTGGCAAAGTAATGCCTCTGCTGTCTAGGTTAATATGCTGTCTAGGTTAATCATAACTTTTCTTCCAAGGAGCAAGCGTCTTTTAATTTCATGGCTGCAGTCACCATCAGCAGTGATTTTGGAGCCCCCAAAATTAAAGTCTGTCACTGCTTCTCCATCTATTTGCCATGAAGTGATGGGACCAGATGCCATGATCTTAGTTTTCTGAATGTTGCACTTTAAGCCAACTTTTTCACTCTGCTCTTTCACTTTCATCAAGAGGCTCTTTAGCTCTTTGCTTTCTACCATAAGGGTGGTATCATTTGCATGTGTGAGGTTACTGATATTTCTCCCAGCAATCTTGATTCCAGCTTATGCTTCATCCAGTCCAGAATTTCTTATGATGTACTCTGCATATAAGTTAAATAAGCAGGGTGACAATATACAGCCTTGTTGTACTCCTTTCCTGATTTGGAACCAATCTGTTGTTCCTTATCCAGTTCTAACTGTTGCTTCCTGACCTGCATACAGATTTCTCAAGAGGCAGGTCAGGTGGTCTGGTATTCCCATCTCTTTCAGAATTTTCCACAGTTTACTGTGATCCACACAGTCAAAGGCTTTGGCATAGTCAATAAAGCAGAAGTAGATGTTTTTCTGGAACTTTCTTGCTTTTTTGATGATCACATGGATGTTGGCAATTTGATTTCTGGTTCTTCTGCCTTTTCTAAATTCAGCTTGAACATCTGGAAGTTCATGGTTCATGTTTTGTTAAAGCCTGGCTTGGAGAAATTTTAGCATTACTTTACAAGCATGTGAAATGACAGCAATTGTGCAGTAGTTTGAGCATTCTTTGGCATTGCCTTTCTTTGGGATTGGAATGAAAACTGACCTTTCCAAGGCTACACGGTGCTGGAGCAAATATGAGGAGACATCCCATATCCAAGAGCAGAAACCCCAGCAAGATGGTAATGGGGCGAAATCGTGTTTAGAATCAAACCCAATACCCACCAAAGACACTCAGAGGGCTCAAACAAACCTTGTGTGCACCAGGACCCAGAGACCCCACTGAGGCTGAGACAGAACTGTGTTTGAGTGACTCCTGTAGAGTTAGGATCAGCAGTGAACTGACACAGGGGCAGGAGCTCTGGGTGCAGCAGACCTGGGTATGGCATAAGCCCTCTTGGAAGAGATTGCCATTAACCCCGTCATAGACCCCGTCATAAGGTCATATGAGACCTTACATACGACTGGGGAAACAGACTCTTGGAGGGCACAAACAGAACCTTGTGTGCACCAGAACCCAGGAGGAGGTTGCCATTATATTCATTACCTCCACCATAGTTTGGCCCCAGGTAAATAATAGGGAGGGAACACAGCTGCACCCATCAACAGAAAATTGGATTGAAGATTTATAGTGCATGGCCCTGCCCACCAAAACAAGACCCAATTTCCCCCTCAGTCAGTCTTTTCCATCAGGAAGCTCCCATAAGCCTCCCATCCTTCTCCATCAGAGGGCAGGAAGGCTGAAAACCACAATCACAGAAAACTAATCAATCTGATCACATGGATCACAGCCCTGTCTACCTCAATGAAGCTATGAGCCATGCCATGTAGGGCCACCCAAGATGGACAGGTCATGGTGGAGAGTTCTGACAAAAAGTGGTCCACTGAAACAGGGAATATATATTTACTCTAGGTATCTATTTTTGCTATTTTATATGTGGGAAGTGTTTAAATATGTCAGTCATATAAATATACACTTGTTATTTAAATTATTATGATGGATTTAATTAGGTTAGTAACCAATATTTAATCTTCTGAAAAAAGGTCAGATTTCTAAGTTTTGTATATTGGCTGTATAAATTTAAGAAGTTAATTGTGAAACAAAGTACAAGTATTAGTGAGTGTTATGTACTAAGTATCTGACTCAAATATTAATGTAAATATTTCCACTATTTACATGAATCATTAAATCTTTTCAATATTGAAACAAATCTTTAAAAGAAGATTGGTAAAGTATACAATTCAAGAAAGGAAATTCAAGCTGTGCCAAGACTTGCTCCTTTCTGATCTTAGTGATGTATTACTGAGTCACTACAGATCAAAGTGAATATATCAAAATATATCTATATATCTTACTGGTGAACAAGTTAAACTTAAGCTCTCTTCCACACTTAAATAATTAATCTAGAAAACGTGCATAAGGATGAATTAGAATCATTGAAATTGAAAATTTAACAATATAATTCATCTCAATTTTTTTTTTAAAGAAGTGAGTAAACATTGCAAAGAGAACGGACTATGTGTTGGAGGTAGTGCAAACAGAACAGTCATGGTAAAATCAAATACTTTGAGATAGTGACTTGAGATAAATCTACTATATATAGAGTTTTAACAAACTTTCTTTAAAAGATTCCAAAAGCCATGAGTGAGTAGGGTTGTGGTGTTGACTAGGAATGTGATTTAGACAACGAAGATTTCTTTAAACTCTAAGATCCTGATACTATGTCTATATCTGATAAAATCCTCCATATCCATCAAATATACTTAAGAGTCCCCATTTTGTATATATATATTTTTTCCCTTTACCTGCCTTGCCTCTTTCTGAACACTTACCGTTTTCATTGTATGCTATTGGAAACTACTTCTAACAAATTATGTAGCTATCCAGCTTCCCTATTTGACTTCTACTATTATGATTCTAGGGATCATGCCCTATTCACTTATGTACCCCCTAATGTTACTTATGACACTTTAAATAATTCATCTTCATCCATATGTTTTCAGATCAGATCAGATCAGATCAGTCACTCAGTCGTGTCTGACTCTTGTGACCCCATGAATCGCAGCACGCCAGGCCTCCCTGTCCATCACCAATTCCCGGAGTTCATTGAGACTCACGTCCATCGAGTCAGTGATGCCATCCAGCTATCTCATCCTCTGTCGTCCCCTTCTTCTCTTGCCCCCAATCCCTCACAGCATCAGAGTCTTTTCCAATGAGTCAACTCTTCGCATGAGGTGGCCAAAGTACTGGAGTTTTAGCCTCAGCATCATTCCTTCCAAAGAAATCCCAGGGCTGATCTCCTTCAGAATGGACTGGTTGGATCTCCTTGCAGTCCAAGGGACTCTCAAGAGTCTTCTCCAACATCACAGTTCAAAAGCATCAATTCTTCAGCGCTCAGCCTTCTTCACAGTCCAAAATCCATAGCCTTGACTAGATGGACCATTGTTGACAAAGTAATGTCTCTGCTTTTGAATATGCTATCTAGGTTGGTCATAACTTTTCTTCCAAGGAGTAAGCGTCTTTTAATTTCATGGCTGCAGTCACCATCTGCAGTGATTTTGGAGCCCCCCAAAATAAAGTCTGACACTGTTTCCACTGTTTCCCCATCTATTTGCCATGAAGTGGTGGGACCGGATGCCACGATCTTCGTTTTCTGAATGTTGAGCTTTAAGCCAACTTTGTCACTCTCCACTTTCACTTTCATCAAGAGGCTTTTTAGTTCCTCTTCACTTTCTGCCATAAGGGTGGTGTCATCTGCATATCTGAGGTTATTGATATTTCTCCCGGCAATCTTGATTCCAGCTTGTGCTTCTTCCAGTCCAGCATTTCTCATGATGTACTCTGCATATAAGTTAAATAAACAGGGTGACAATATACAGCCTTGATGAACTCCTTTTCCTATTTGGAACCAGTCTGTTGTTCCATGTCCAGTTCTAACTGTTGCTTCCTGACCTGCATACAAATTTCTCAAGAGGCAGATTAGGTGGTCTGGTATTCCCATCTCTTTCAGAATTTTCCACAGTTTATTGTGATCCACACAGTCAAAGGCTTTGGCATAGTCAATAAAGCAGAAATAGATGCTTTTCTGGAATGCTCCTGCTTTTTCCATGATCCATTGTATGTTGGCAATTTGCTCTCTGGTTCCTCTGCCTTTTCTAAAACCAGCTTGAACATCAGGAAGTTCACGGTTCACATATTGCTGAGGCCTGGCTTGGAGAATTTTGAGCATTACTTTACTAGCATGTGAGATGAGTGCAATTGTGCGGTAGTTTGAGCATTCTTTAGCATTGCCTTTCTTTGGGATTGGAATGAAAACTGACCTTTTCCAGTCCTGTGGCCACTGCTGAGTTTTCCAAATGTGCTGGCATATTGAGTACAGCACTTTCACAGCATCATCTTTCAGGATTTGGAATAGCTCAACTGGAATTCCATCACCTCCACTAGCTTTATTCGTAGTGATGGTTTCTAAGGCCCACTTGACTTCACATTCCAGGATGTCTGGCTCTAGGTCAGTGATCACACCATCGTGATTATCTGGGTCGTGAAGATCTTTTTTGTACAGTTCTTCTGTGTATTCTTGCCATCTCTTCTTAATATCTTCTGCTTCTGTTAGATCCATACCATTTCTGTCCTTTATTGAGCCAAGATTAGCAAACTGTCTAAACTTCCACGTTCTTACTTGTCAAGTTAATTGTCAAGTAAGTTATACTTGACTTTAAAAAAGAATAGATACATGTATATATGTATGACTGAAACACTTTGATGTATACCTGTAACTAACACAACTTTGTTAATAAACTATACCCCCAATAAAATAAAAAGTTAAAAAAATTGAATTGAATTGAAAAAGTAATTCAGATGACTAGCCAGTCAGGTTTTCATATACAAAAACAGTAACTCTTGTTATGTTAGTTACTTTGTTATGAGTAATAGAGAAATTTAGTGAATGCCAACTATGTCATGGAATATCCTCGTAATATTTTTCCAGACAGCCTGGCCTCCATGGAAGCCTCCAACTATGATATATGACACAGATATATGGTATAATCGAAAGAGTAATGAGCTTGTTCACTCCATAGCACCAAGCTTGTCATTAAGTATCTATTTGAGAAGAGATTAGAATTGAATACTTAGTCTTTCCAAATCAATGAAAATTAATTACAATCAGACTCTTTTTTACAAGATGTGAGTTCCATAGAATAGTCAAGACTATATTTATAATGTTTTTAGTTACTTAGGTAATCAGAATTCTTATCAGGAATAATTAACACTAAGATACACTAAAATATCTCTTCATTAAATATAAATTATATTAATTCCAAATTAATGAGAAATAATATTGAGTCTGATTTGATCATTGAGAAGGTGGGTACATGTTTTATTTTTTATATTTTGAGGGAAATCTGTGACTTCAAATTTCTTTGAGGTCATTATGACAATTAAATTGACTTTTTGTGAAATAAATAAGGAAGTTAGAAGCAGTCACTCTTATCCAGGAGCAAAATTTTGGTCAAAAGTACTGTTATAGCCATTATCAGATTATCTCATGATGGAGCTGGCTTGTCATAGGTAAATTGTCATATTTGGGATGATAATCCTGAAACACTTTAAAATGTTTTAAGAGCACTTAAAATTTTATTAGTCAATTACCGTTATCACTAAGAAGTGGACCAAACTCAAAAACCTAAACATAAAGGCCCTTCAGAATATTATATAAAGATTTTTTATAAATAAAATTCTTAGCAGTAAAGATTTTATAATGAGTTTGAACAACAACAACAACAAAACAAAACAAAACATTAATCTTTTTTAAATGCACACAAATTAGGCAATTACATAGACATTTGAGGTCTTTTTAGAATGTCTATAAAATGCTGTTTGCTGGCATATTCAGTGCAGCACTTTCACATCACCATCTTTTAGGATTTGAAATAGCTCAACTGGAATTCCATCACCTCCACTAGCTTTGTTCGTAGTGATGCTTTCTAAGGCCCACTTGACTTCACATTCTAGGATGCTGGCTCTAGGTAAGTGATCACACCATCGTGATTATCTGGGTCGTGAAGATCTTTTTTTGTACAGTTCGTCTGTGTATTCTTGCCACTTCTTAATATCTTCTGCTTCTCTTAGGTCCATACAATTGCTTTCCTTTATTGTGCCCATCTTTGCATGAAATATTCCCTTGGTATCTCTAATTTTCTTGAAGAGATCTCTAGTCTTTCCCATTCTATTGTTTTCCTTTATTCCTTTCCACTGATCACTGAGGAAGGCTGTCTTATCTCTCCTTGCTATTCTTTGGAACTCTGCATTCAAATGGGTATATCTTTCCTTTTCTCCTTTGCTTTTTGATTCTCTTTTTTTCACAGCTATTTGTAAGGCTTCCTCAGATAGCCATTTTGCTTTTTTGCATTTCTTTTTCTTGTGGATGGTCTTGATCCATGTCTCCTGTACAATGTTAGGAATCTCTGTCCATAGTTCATCAGACACTCTGATCTATTTCTCACTCCCACTGTATAATCATTTGGGATTTGACTTAGGTCGTACCTGAATGGTTCAGTGGTTTGCACTACTTTCTTCAATTTAAGTCTGAATTTGACAATATGGAGCTCATGTTCTGAGCCACAGTCAGCTCCCCATCTCGTTTTGGCTGACTGTATAGAACTTCTCCATATTTAGCTGCAAAGAATATAATCAATCTGATTTCAATGTTGACCATCTGGTGATGTCCATGTGTAGAGTCTTTTCTTGGATTTTTGGAAGAGAGTGTTGCTATCACTAGTGTGTTCTCTTGGCAAAACTCTATTAGCCTTTCCCTGCTTCATTCTGTATTCCAAGGTAAATTTGCCTGTTACCCAAGGTGTTTCTTGACTTCCTACTTTTGCATTCCAGTCCCCTATAATGAAAAGGACATCTTTTTTGGGTGTTAGTTCTAACAGGTCTTGTATGTCTTCATAGAACCATTTAACTTCAGCTTCCTTAGCATTACTGGTCAGGGCATAGAATTGGATTACCATGATATTGAATGGTTTGCCTTGGAAATGTACAGAGATTATCTGTCGTTTTTGAGATTGGATCCAAGTACTGCATTTTGGACTCTTTTGTTGACTATGATGGCTACTCCATTTCTTCTAAGGGATTCCTGCCCACAGTAGTAGATATAATGGTCATCTGAGTTAAATTCACCCATTGCAGTGCATTTCATTTCACTGATTCCTAGAATGTCGATGTTCACTCTTGCCATCTCCTGTTTGACCACTTCCAATTTGCCTTGATTCATGGACCTAACATTACAGGTTCCTATGTAATATTGCTCTTAACAGCATCAGGCCAATTTGGAAAATTCAGCAGCAGCAACAGGAATGTAAAAGGTCAGTTTTCATTCCAATCCAAAAGAAGGGCAATGCCAAGATGCTCAGACTACTGCACAATTTCAGTCATCTCACACGCTAGTAAAGTAATGCTCAAAATTCTCCAAGCCAGGCTTCAAAAGTACGTGAACTGTGAACTTCCATGTGTTCAAGCTGAAATAAAAAAGGCAGAGGAAACAGAGATCAAATTGCCAACATCTGCTTGATCATTGTAAAAGCAAGAGTTCCAGAAAAACATCTATTTCTGCTTTATTGACTATCCCAAAGCCTTTGATTGTGTGGATCACAATAAACTGTGGAAAATTCTGAAAGAGATGGGAATACCAGACCACCTGACCTGCCTCTTGAGGAACCTGTATACAGGTCAGGAAGCAACAGTTAGAACTGGATATAGAACAGCAGACTGGTTCCAAATAGAAAAAGGAGTACGTCAAGGCTGTATATTGTGACCCTTCTTATTTAACTTATATGCAGAGTACATCCTGAGAAACGCTGGGCTGGATGAAACATAAGCTGGAATCAAGATTGCTGGGAGAAATACCAATAACCTCACATATGCAGATGACACCACCCTTATGGCAGAAAGTGAAGAAGACTTAAAGAGCCTCTTGATGAAAGTGAAAGAGGAGAATGAAAAAGTTGGCTTAAAGTGCAACATTCAGAAAACTAAGATCATGGCATCTGGTCTCATCACTTCATGGTAAACAGATGGAGAAACAGTGGAAACAATGAGCGACTCTATTTTGGGGGGCTCCAAATTCACTGCCAATGATGACTGCAGCCATGAAACTAAAAAACGCTTATTCCTTGGAGAAAAGTTATGACCAACCTAGACATCACATTAAAAAGCACAGACATTACTTTGCCAACAAAGATCCATCTAGTCAAGGCTGTGATTTTTCCGGAAGTCATGTATGGATATGAGAGTTGGACTATAAATAAAGCTGAGTGCCAAAGAATTGATGCTTTTGAACTGTGGTGTTGGAGGAGACTCTTGAGAGTCCCTTGGATTGCAAGGAGATCCAACCAGTCCATCCTAAAGGAAATCAGTCCTGAATATTCATTGGAAGGACTGATGTTGAAGCTGAAACTCCAATACTTTGGCCACCTGATGCGAAGAGCTGATTCATTGGAAAAGACCCTGTTGCTGGGAAAGGTTGAAGGTGGGAGGAGAAGGCGACGACAGAGAATAAGATTGTTGGATGGCATCACTGACTCCTTGGGCATGAGTTTGAGTAAACTTTGGGAGTTCTTGATGGACAGGGAGGCCTGTGAGTTACAGTCCATGGGATCGCAAAGAGTTGGATGCAGCTGAGGGACTAAACTGAACTGTACCATATTGTGTAAGACCTGGTAGGGGGAGTCACGGTTTCTCATCATTAAAGTGAGGTGCTGTACTAAATAGTGACTACTACATTTTTGGCTCTCTTCAAAGATTAAAGTAGAAAAATAATTTTAAAGACAGAAACATGGAAAAAATAGTACTCCTTTTTCTATTTCTTGGGTACTGTTGATAGCTATTACATAATAATTTAATATGTAATTTAAAATTTAATAAGATTATTTTGTATATTCTTAATGCAAGCCATAATTTTCTTGTCAGCATAACATTTCTATCACATATTGAGGTTACTAAACTCAAGTCTGTGTGTCAGGCATATAGCTGAGACAAACATATGGAAATGTTAGAGTTTCAAGCAGAGAAAGTTTTATTGTAGGTCCACGAACGGTGGCCCATGCCCTCAAAATCCCAAACTCCCCAAAGGGTTTCAGCAAAGCATTTTTAAAGACAAGTTTAAAGAATGATCCCAGGGTTGTGATCAGCTCAGCTAAAAGTGAATGTCACTCAGTCATGTCTGACTCTTAGAAACCCCATGGACTATCCAGTCCATGGAATTCTTCAGGCCAGAACACTGGAGTGAGTAGCCTTTCCCTCCTCCAGGGATTCTTCCCAACCCAGGGATCGAACCCAGGTCTACTGCACTGCAGGCAGATTGTTTACCAGCTGAGCCATTAGGGAAGCCCAAGAATACTGGAGTGGGTAGCCTATCCCTTCTGCAGCAGATCTTCTTGACCCAGGAATTGATCCAGGGTTTCTTGTATTGCAGGTGGATTCTTTACCAGCTGATCTACCAGCGAAGCCCATCAGCTCAGCTGGTACACAATGTTCTGATTGGTTGATGGTGAGCAATACTTAGGTTCCAGAAAGTCTGGGGGCTACATGCTCATGATGATCAAGTAGTTAATTTCTTCTGTTTCCTGGTGAGTTTAGCATCTGAAAAACTCAGGAAATATGTATCAAATACTATTATCTAGGCACCTCAGAGAGTAGCTAAAGCAGAGTATATGGGGGAGGGGTCTGTCCCTGAAAGGCTCCATAGAGTCATGCTTAGTAACATTGGTAGCAGGAAGAGCTAACTAACATTAAGAAAATCAAACTCCATTAAAAAATGTAAGCTATTTACCTTAACTCTTTTCCTAATGCTTGTATAATACTAATCAAAAAGAAACAAATGCATTTTTAATCATTAGGCACAGAGTTATGCAGATAGTGATATTCATAGTTTCTCATAGTATTTGATTTGCATATGGACTTACAGAGATAATTCTTTCATAGTTACTTTAATTGACCTTAGACACACAGTGTGATACATGGGAATTGAATCATCCATCTTCCCCATCAGTCTACTTCATTGTTATTCTTACCCATAACTTCTCTCATTTTAAGCTCAACTTTTGAATGTGGCAGATGGGAACAGTTCTTGTTATCTTAAGTAGAATGGAATATACTAGAAAATATGGAGGGTGAAGGTGGAAACAGGTCACACCATAAATATGAAGTTTGAACTGATTAGAAGAATAAGAGGTATCCGAGGGACTCTTATAGAGGATTATGTAACAGGAAATTTAGAAACATATGCTTACACTGCTGAGTTTTAGCTTGAGTGCCTGTTCTCTGCTACCCCAGTAATAACCAGTGACTCTTCCAAGACTGAGTGAATCAGCAAAGAGCACCTATTCAGGTCTGTAACAGAAAGAAATATGATTTCTAAGAGGAAGACAGGAGATAGTAGAGAGAAAACTTGATGTTGAACTTCCAGAAATTATCCTGACTCCAGTTTAGTCACTCAGTCGTGTCCAACTCTTTGCGATCCCATGAACTGCAGCATGCCAGGTCTCCTTGTCAATCATCAACTCCCAGAGTTTACTCAAACTCATGTCCATTGAGTTGGTGATGCCATCCAAACATCTCATCCTCTTGTTGTCCCCGTCTCCTCCTGTCTTCAATCTTTACCAACATCATTGTCTTTTCCAATGAGTCAGTTCTTCACATCAGGTGGCCAAAGTATTGGAATTTCAGCTTCAACATCAGTCCTTCCAACGAATATTCAAGACTGATTTCCTTAGGATGGACTGGTTGGATCTCTTTGCAGTCCAAGGGACTCTCAAGAGTCTCCTCCAACATCACAGTTCAAAAGCATCAATTCTTTGGCTCTCAGCTTCTTTAGAGTCCAACTCTCACATCCATACATGACTGCTGGAAAAATAGCCTTGACTAGATGGACCTTTGTTGGCAAAGTAATGTCTCTGCCTTTGAATATGCTATCTAGGTTGGTCATAACTTTCCTTCCAAGGAGCAAGCATCTTTTAATTTCATGGCTGCAGTCACCATCTGCAGTGATTTTGGAGCCCAAAAAATTAAAGTCTGTCACTGTTTCCACTGTTTCCCTATCTATTTGCCAGAAAGTGATGGGACTGGATGCCATGATCTTAGTTTTCTGAATGTTGGTCTTTAAGCCAGCTTTTTCACTCTCCCCTTTCACTTTCATCAAGAGGCTCTTTAAGTCTTCTTCACTTTCTGCCATAAGGGTGGTGTCAACTGCATATGTGAGGTTATTGCTATTTCTCCCAGAAATCTTGATTCCAGCTTCTGTTTCATCCAGCTCAGTGTTTCTCATTGGAGAAGGTGATGGCACCCCACTCCAGTACTCTTGCCTGGAAAATCCCATGGACGGAGGAACCTGGTGGGCTGCAGTCCATGGGGCTGCTAAGAGTCAGACACGACTGAGCGACTTCACTTTCACTTTCACTTTCATGCATTGGAGAAGGAAATGGCAACCCACTCCAGTATTCTTGCCTGGAGAATCCCAGGGACGGTGGAGCCTGATGGGCTGACCGTCTATGGGGTCGCACAGAGTCGGACACAACTGAAGCGACTTAGCAGCAGCAGCATTTCTCATGATGTACTCTGCATATAAGTTAAATAAGAAGGGTCACAATATACAGCTTTGATGTGCTACTTTCCCGATTTGGAACCAGTCTGTTTTTCCATGTCCAGTTCTAACTGTTGCTTCCTGACCTGCATACAGATTTCCCATAAGGTGGGTCATGTGGTCTGGTATTCCCATCTCTTAAAGAATTTTCCAGTTTGCAGTGATCCACAAGGTCAAAGGCTTTGGCATAGTCAATAAAGCAGAAATAGATGTTTTTCTGGAACTCTCTTGCTTTTCTGATGATCCAGCGAATGTTGGCAATTTGATCTCTGGTTCCTGTGCCTTTTCTAAAACCAGCTTGAACATCTGGTGGTTCATGGTTCACGTACTTTTGAAGCTTGGCTTGGAGAATTTTGAGCATTACTTTACTAGTGTGTAAGATGAGTGCAGTTGTGTGGTAGTTAGAGCATTCTTTGGCATTGCCTTTCTTTGGGATTGGAATGAAAACTGACCTTTTCCAGTCCTGTGGCCACTGCTGAGTTTTCCAAATTTGCTGGCATATTGAGAGCAGCACTTTCACAGCATCATCTTTCAGGATTTGGAATAGCTCAACTGGAATTCCATCACCTCCACTAGCTTTGTTCGTAGTGATGCTTCCTAAGGCCCACTTGAGTTCACATTCCAAGAAGTCTGGCTCTAGGTGACTAATCACACCATTGTGATTATCTGGGTAGTGAAGATCTTTTTTGTACAGTTCTTCTGTGTATTCTTGTCATGTCTTCTTAATATCATCTGCTTCTGTTAGGTCCATAGCATTTCCATCCTTTATAGAGCCCATCTTTCCATGAAATGTTCCTAGTTTCTATTCCCAAATCTGTTATATGTTCCACAAGGTAGGTCAGTATGAATTTTGAGAATAAAAGTGACAATTTTGTTTTCACAGTGTTACTCGCACTACTCTCTGAGGCAGGAGGAAGATGGCTCTGCTCAAGATACAGTGATTGGAAATTCATTCCCTGTAGATCAAAACTCCAAGACAAGAATAGCAGGACAATTAATGGAGGAGGCTAGGCTGTGCCCAATCTATATATTTCTTTTCCTGAAGTTAGGAGACCTTTCTGACCACACACACCCAGAAAAGGCTCCTTGTAGGCCAAAGGGGGAGAAATGTCAAGGGACGCTCTACCCAGATGCCTCTTCGATAGGATCCATCTTAGCTAAGAGATGTGTGCACACACATGGAAGGATCCTTAGAAATACCAAATATGGACTGTGGACCAGTAAATAATGATGATTGGCCAAAAGAAAACTGGAAGAAATGCCTCATATAAGTGATTTAAACTGCCGCATGGGTGCAGCTCAGGGATTCTCCCTCTGATCCTTCCTGTGTGTCTATCCATATATATTGCAATCTTTTTCCTCTTAATAATTATTTTATTTGCTTCAGTACTTTCTGTCTTTGGGGAGATTCTTTTGTGCAAAGACAAAGGCCAGGGCCCTTGTCACTGACCACTGGTCTAGTGACTAGGATCTGGTGCTTTCACCACCACAACCCAGCCTCGATATCTGGTTGGGAACGTAAGTTCTGCTCCAAGCTGTTGCAGGCTGAGGCCACCCAAAATCATCTCTAGTAACAAATTTGCTGAAGTTTTTGAAGCTCAAAATGGATTAGTAAGGAAGATTCTAAGTCTTTCTAGATCACCTGGAATCTTATTTACAATCTTAGTTCATTAAAATAGTTTCTTATGGCCTTTCTGATCCCTTTTAGCACTTTAAAAATACTTCTAAGTATTCAAGGTAAGGTTTGGGAATTCCCTTCCACGTCCCTTTGTTAGCAACTTATTAAACCAGAGGTCTGCTCTGTTTGCTAGAAGAAAGGAAAAAACCATCACTCAATAATGTCTGACTCTTTGCAACCTCATAGACTTCATCCCACCAGGCTCCTCTGTCCATGGAATTCTCTAGGCAAGAATATTGGAGTCTAGGACATGGACACAACCTAGATGTCCATCGGCAGATGAATGGATAAGGAAGTTGTGGTACATATATATACACAATGGAATATTACTCAGCTATTAAAAAAAAAGACACATTTGAGTCAGTTCTAATGAGGTGGACAAAACTGGAGCCTATTATAGAGGTGAAGTAGGTCAGAAAGATAAACACCAATACAGTATATTAACACATATCTATGGAATTTAGAAAGACAGTAACTATGATCCTATATGTCAAGCAGCAAAAGAGACACAGATGTAAAGAAAAGACTTTTGGACTATGTGGGAAAAGGGGAGGATGGGATGATTTTGAGAGAATAGCATTGAAACATGTATATTACCATATGTAAAATAGATGACCAGTGCAAGTTCAATGCATGAAGCAGGACACTCAAACTGGTGCTCTGCGACAACCCAGAGCAATGGGGTGGGAAGAGAGGTGGGAAGGGTTTCAGGATGGGGAGATACATGTATGGCAAAAACTAACACAATATTGTAAAAAAAAAAAAAAGCTATCCTGCAATTAAAATAAACTAATTATTAAAAAAAAAAAAAAAAAAAGAATACTGGAGCTGATAGCCATTCCCTTTTCCAGAGGATCTTCCCAACCCAGGGATGAAACCTAGGTCTCCCACATTGCAGGTGGATTCTGTACCATCTGAGCCACCAGGGAAGCCCAAGTGTCTGTTTTTCAAATAACCTCAGAGAATATCTAAAAGCAGGATCATGTGTCTCATGCGCGGTATCTCTTCATCTTTGAGGATTTCGTCCATTTCCTTCCGTCTGAAGAAACAGTTCTTGGAAGGGGTCCTTGGCTCCTTCTTAAGAAGTTTCATCATTATTTAGGTAGGCTTAGTGCCCTTTTTGAACTGTGATGTTAGAGAAGACTCTTGAGAGTCCCTTGTACTGCAAAGAGATCCAACAAGTCCATCCTAAAGGGTATCAGTCCTGGGTGTTCATTGGAAGGACTGATGTTGAAGCTGAAACTCCAATACTTTGGCCAACCTGATGTGAAGAGCTGATTCATTTCAAAAGACCCTGATGCTGGGAAAGATTGACGACAGGAGGAGAAGGGGACAACAGAGGATGAGATGGTTGGATGGCATCACCGACTCACTGGACATGGATTTGAGTATGCTCCAGGAGTTGGTGATGGACAGGGAGGCCTGGCATGCTGCAGTCCATGGGGTCGCAAAGAGTCAGACACGACTGAGCAACTGAACTGAACTGAGCACCCTTTCAATATCTCAGGAATTAGGGGGAGTAAACCTCACCCCTAGACTGCTCAGAAGCTTCTCTTGCCCTATGTAATTCCTTAATGACTTCTCATTTGGTAAAAGGAGCTCATAAACCAAACAGTTTTTGCAACAATCACACAAAAAGGGTCACCATACTCATTGTAATTACATGGCAGTAAAGACCAAGCTCAGTCCAAATAAAACAAGCCCTGAAATGCATTGATCTGAAGAATTTCTTGCATTGACATTTACTTTCTCAGAACTAACCCATCAACCCAATGGTAAAGTTCCAAATCAGCTTTAATGTTTTGTAAGCAAAGTAAAAAATGTAATTTTCTTACTAAAAAGAAAGGAAAACAATTCAGAAATATCACAATCTATCCATTACAGCAACTCAGAATAATCTTTAAGTTTACAGAAAATCATCCCAATAATTTATGAGCCTTTGTCTCTAAATCAAAACAATATCAGCAGGATTAAAATATAATTTATTCATTAAAATTGATTTTGTTTTGATTTTATCTGATTTTGTTTTGATTTTATCTTATCATCTTCTTTTCATTAAAATATGGTATTTTGGGGACTATGTGTCAAAATATTTATTTAGCAGTGTACATTTTTCTTATATTGCCACTGTTTTAAGTGATAATGAACAAAGTGCACATGGACAGAATCAACTGTCCATGAACGGCTAAACAGAATCAGATGAACAAATGAATAAAATCAACTTAAACTGAACACCTATTTGTATTTGAAAATTATTCCTCAAGTTAAATGATTGGTATGGCAGTTTAAGTCACATATTTTAAAACATGGATTTTGATTGCTTACTTTTTTCATTTATAAGAGTTAAGTTGTCTATTGGAGTCCTATGAAATGTGATGCTTTATTCTGAATAATCATTAAAAATGAGGCTTAGGATATCTGTTCTTCCCAAATAACCTTACAAATAATATCTGAAATATTGTGGCCACACAAGAGATATAAATTAAATCTTATGACTTATACAAGAAAAATTTCCAGAGTAACATTATTCCACATTGTTATGCCATTTTGGTAATAATTTTAACTAAAAGAAAAAAGAGGAAATACTACTTTAAGTAAAAGTGCTAATCATGACATGGCTCTTACTCAGCTTGAACTTATGCAACCGAGAACAGTTAGAGGACATTCCAAATATGTCCAAAGTTTATGTTTCTGGAAGCTGTGCAAAAGTTCAGGAAAGGGCCATAATTCTGTGCAATGATTCCTAAATTTCTGACTTGGAGATTGTAGAACCCCATTAGTCTACTGACCTGGGTCCCAAAAATTTCTATTATTTTTTCAGATATACCCTTTTGTTATCAAACTTGTATATCTGTCCATATTAAAAACATTATTGAGTGTTTTATAGGCTTCAAAAAAATCTCTTATGAAATCTGCTGTGAAACTAAACAAGGACTTATATAAAATACATTTGCAACTTGAAGGCAAATCTTTACTTCTAAAAATATTTATTTCCTCATAAAAGATAATGTGAATTGCCATTTAGCATTTCAGAGAGATCTTTCAAAAGTATTTTTAGACTTTATTGAAATTTTAATCAAGCCTAAATAACCAACCTTATTTACATGTAACCCAGACTTTTATATGATTTCACAAATAATAAAAAAAAATTGCATTACTGTAGTCAGTTTTGTCAATTTAAGAATTGCTATATCAATATTTCTAGTTTAGAAATGTTTGAATAGGGAGCTATAGAATACATTACTAAATAAATTTATTATGGCTAATAAAATGTAGAATATATTTTGTTTTCTCAGAAGCTATTGCCCTTAAATATTAGAATAATCAGGTAGAACTCCTGAGAGAAATATGTTATTTCCATCCTTAGAAATTATAGAAAAGAGAAGGCAGACAAGGAAAGATAAAAGTTTTCTATGTAAAATGATTCCAGAAATAGCAATTGTATTACATATTCATATTCCAACTAAGACTTCCCAAAGCATTATGTTAAGAAGGAAGCTGAGTCCCTAACTGGAGACAATGGGAAGAAAATACCTTGATCTATTAGCAGAATCTGTCTTAAATGGAAGAGTGTGAAATGGAAGCCTGTAAACCAGGTATTTTCACCTCTAATTCAGACAACTATGTTGTGGAAAGAATAGGGATTAATATGTAAATATTCTACCCAATTCTGAGTTTTGTGTGAAAAGTCCAACTAATCTGACTGAGAATTTTGTTAACTCAAATACAAACCAAAGGGTGCGAAAAGAGAGAGAGAGAAATGTAACAAGCATCACAATTACTAAGATTCTTGCTTCTGGTGAGAGGAAGTGCCCCTGCCATATGAAGTGATAGGATACACAGCACCATTGGTACTTAAACAGAATGCGGGTGATGGTAACTGAAAAAATCCAACTGCTTTAGAGGTTTGAAGAAAGAAAATGTCCGGGAGTTGTTAATCACCATCAACTCAAGGAACACTGTCAAAATAAAATTTCTACAGTGATGGTGATGCTTAGTGAGATCCCTATGTCTGGAAGCCCACTCCAGTATTCTTGCCTGGAAAATCCCATGGATGGAGGAGCCTGGTGGGCTACAGTCCATGGGGTCGCAAAGAGTTGGAAATGACTGAGCAACTTCATTTCACTTTCTATGTCACAGGCAGATTATGCTGGAAATCAGGCCTAGATATAAGGAAGAGAGAGATACAAAGGATATGGTATTATTTCTTCAACAGCTTTCCAGTTTTTAAGTCAATATCTTCATAGGAAAAGAGTAAGCCCTTGAAATCTATGGTGGAGACTTTGGGTGGACAATCCTGAGAAACTCAAAACTGCATATTATACTGCTCCCTTGACTTCATGAGTTGTCACAAGCACCTACTCTACCAGAGGAAAACAGTCGCCCTTGTTTAGAAATACTGCAAACCTCTTGCCTGTAGTAGATTCCTCACAAATTGCTGCTTGTCTTCCAAAATATTTCTTTCCACACCATTTATTGTCTGTATACCATGAAACACAAGATGAGGGGCTTCCCGCCTGGTTTAGACTGCAAAAAATCTACCTGCAATGCAGAAGACCCGGGCTTGATCCCTGAGTCAGGAAGATCCCCTGGAGAAGGTAATGACAATCCACTTCAGTAATCTTGCCTGGAGAATTTAATGGACAGAGGAGCCTGGTGGGCTACAGTCCATGGGCTTGCAAAGAGTCGGACATGACTGAGCGACTAACTCTTTCACTTTCAAACAAGATGAGCATCAGCACAACCTTCTCATGAAGATGTGGGGTCCAAGTCTAGATGGGAATAGCAAATGCCCCAGAGGGACAGTAGAACCCTGCTAACGCATACACACAAGAACTTGAGGACATACATTTGACCAGAAGAGGAAGAACATAAGACTGGAAAGGGAAGAACTTAATAATTTGAGAACATTCAGTCTTGACACGGGGTTTAATAACTTGGCAGGGACACCTGGAACCAATTTCAGGACACCTGGAACCATGCTGGGATAATCCTTTTGAAGTTTGTACACAATGATACTCTGTTGTAAATGAGGTAAAGTGCCTTGATAGAACATTGAAGAAGTCTGAGGGCTCAGAGGTGCGAAAAAATTAAGATGGACTTATTGTGTAAAACCAGAAGACACATCACCTCACCATCTCCTTGTTTTCCTCAGGAGCATTTATAGAATGTTCTCTTTTAAGTCCGTAAGGAATGGTGGGAGTGGAGGGAGTAGAGGCAATGTACAGGCATCTTTATGAAACTCAGTAGTGGATTCCTGAGCAGGCTGGTATGAGCAGAAAGAACTGAGCATCCCTTGCACAGAATTCTGGGATACCAGAGGCCAGGTAGCAGTACTTAACCATCAACGGCAAGGTAGATGTAAATTCTATAATGGGCAGCAAGATCACAGTAGCAATCCGGGTGCCTTGACCCTCAGAGATTTGTGGGATGATTGAGATCATACTGTTCTGAGCACAGATGATAGGGGTTATGTAACTTGCATAACAATAACAAAAAAAAGTGTGCTGCCAAGTGGAAGGCTGATGTCAGCCAGCAAAATGGAAAGTTACAGTTTTTTTTAATCCAAGTTCCAGATGTATGACAATGCACGGATCCAAAATCCATTGATTGAAGGAAATACTGAATCCCCTTGAGGAAGGATACAGCAATACCACTATTATAATATAAAATAAACATCCCCTTACTCTTTCTCCAAAGGGATCTCAGATCATTTCCCATTTACTGAGAAAAAGGAGACTGTCTATACTTTGGAAGGCTGTTGGATCCAGAATCTAAGATGACTCTAGTAACAAGGAATTCAATATGCTACTTTGCATTTCTGCTTGAGTGGGAGTGAGAGAAGAAGCCAGATGATAAATGGTGCCCTGGTCAGCCCAAGATCATCTCATACTAAATATATATCTTCAAATTTACTTTGGTATCATTTGTCTGTTCTCAGAATCCGTACATCATCGCACCTAGCAGAAGCTTCCTTCACATTATTTCTCTGATTTGTGGAGTACAAGACTAAGCAGAATCCCTAAAAACTGTGCCACCTCCCCTGGAGAGCAATATCATTAACATGAAGCAAAACTGAACTCCAAATGGAATGGAAGGAATTAGTGCCACCCTCAAAGTTTTAATGAATGCAAGAGTAAGGGTACCTATCATATCCCCACTTTATTTCTGTTGACTCCTGCAGCATCCAAATGGATTACAATGGATAGTGGTGGGCTTTCATAATTTAACTTAATGGTAACCTTAAGCACAGCTGCTGAGTCAGTTGTGATATCTGACAAAAAAATGAAAAACACAGTTCTGGAACTTAGTATGCAGCTCTTCACATGAGGAGTGCATTCATCACAAACAGCTCAGTTTCTATAGGAAGGACAGAAGTATACACTAGTGTTTCCAAGAAAAGTTAAACTCTCCTGTTCTGTCACAATATAGAACACAAAGGACATAACTATTTTGATATTTTCCCTTAGTTGAGTAAAATAGTCTGGTCTCAACAGAAATATATCAAGTAAAATGTGGTAACATGTCAAAACATGGATTTTTAAATTTAATTGTAAGAGCTAAGACATAGATTCCTATAGTAGTTTCACAGATTTTTGACAAAATGCACCATAGGAAATTACATTTAGCTTAATTTTCTTTAATTCAAAGTCAAGGACTATACCATAACTTTTCTCTCAGTGCTTCAACATGCTTTACTATATCCCTAATATACTAAGTTTACTATGATATCTTTTGCATTCATTTGTTGATAATGAGATGTATTGAAAGGAGACACCACATTCAATCCCTGGGTCAGGAAGATCCCCTGGAGGGAGACATGGCAATGCACTCCAGTATTCCTGCCTGGAGAATCCCATGGGCAGTGGAGCTTGATGGACTACAGTCCCTGGGGTTGCAAAGACTCAGACACGACTTAGCAACAAACAACAACAACAAAAATGGTCTTCTTTATAGGAAAATTGAATAATTATGATCCTCTATTTTTTAGTAAAGTGAACTGATGCTATCACTTTATCATTGACTGTAATATTAACTATGAGTTTGAAGGTTTTACTTTATACGTTTTGATTTAATAATTTAAAACGTGAATGTTAAGCGTCGTTTCATGTGTTTGTTAGCCATCTGCATGTCTTCTTTGGAGAGATGTCTATTTAGTTCTTTGGCCCATTTTTTGACTGGGTCATTTATTTTTCTGGAATTGAGCTGTAGGAGTTGCTTGTATATTTTTGAGATTAGTTGTTTGTCAGTTGCTTCATTTGCTATTATTTTCTCCCATTCTGAAGGCTGTCTTTTCACCTTGCTAGTAGTTTCCTTTGTTGTGCAGAAGCCTTTAAGTTTAATTAGGTCCCATTTGTTTATTTTTGCTTTTATTTCCAATATTCTGGGAGGTGGGTCATAGAGGATCCTGCTGTGATGTATGTCAGAGAGTGTTTTGCCTATGTTCTCCTCTAGGAGTTTTAGAGTTTCCGGTCTATGTTTAGATCTTTAATCCATTTTGAGTTTATTTTTGTGTATGGTGTTAGAAAGTGTTCTAGTTTCATTCTTTTCCAAGTGGTTTTCCTAGCACCACTTGTTAAAGAGATTGTCTTTAATCCATTGTATATTCTTGCCTCCTTTGTCAAAGATAAGGTGTCCATAGGTGCGTGGATTTATCTCTGGGCTTTCTATTTTGTTCCATTGATCTATATTTCTGTCACTCATTATCAGAGAAATGCAAATCAAAACCACTATGAGGTACCATTTCACGCCAGTCAGAATGGCTGTGATCCAAAAGTCTACAAGCAATAAATGCTTGAGAGGGTGTGCAGAAAAGGGAACCCTCTTACACTGTTGGTGGGAATGCAAACTAGTACAGCCACTATGGAGAGCAGTGTGGCAATTCATTAAAAAAACTGGAAATAGAACTTCCTTATGACCCAGCAATCCCACTGCTGGGCATACACACTGAGGAAACCAGAATTGAAAGAGACACGTGTACCCCAATGTTCATCGCAGCACTGTTTATAATAGCCAGGACATGGAAGCAACCTAGATGTCCATCAGCAGATGAATGGATAAGAAAGCTGTGGTACATATACACAATGGAGTATTACTCAGCCATTAAAAAGAATCCATTTGAATCAGTTCTAATGAGGTGGATGAAACTGGAGCCTATTATACAGGGTGAAGTAAGCCAGAAAGAAAAACACCAATACAGTATACTAATGCATATGTATGGAATTTAGGAAGATGGTAACAATAACCCTGTATACGAGACAGCAAAAGGACACTGATGTATAGAACAGCCTTTTGGACTCTGTGGGAGAGGGAGAGGGTGGGATGATTTGGGAGAATGGCATTGAAACATGTATAATATCATATATGAAAAAAGTCGCCAGTCCAGGTTTGATGCATGATACTTGATGCTTGGGGCTGGTGCACTGGGATGACCCAGAGGGATGGTACATGGAGGGAGGAGGGAGGAGGGTTCAGGATGGGGAACACATGTATACCTGTGGTGGATTCATTTTGATATATGGCAAAACCAATACAATATTGTAAAGTTAAAAAATAAAATTAAATAAAACAAAAACAAAATAAAATGTGAATGTTAGATTAAAATGAGGATGAATATATGTCCTAGTTTGCTTAGACAGTCCTGATTTATACCCGTCTCCCTGGTGTTACATGTATCTAGTGCCTTTTTCACTTTAAATGTGTTCAAGTTTGGAAAACAAACTATCTTAGTTATAATAGTAGGAAACCTAAGCTGCTTGGATACAAGAGCTGTGTATGAACTTTTGGAATAATAAATGAGAAACCTTTTCTAAGGATGCACCTGCTTCCTTTCTCTTCTGTTTCTGCTTCAAAAAATGCACATGTCCAAACCGCTTTATGGTCACAAAAGGCTCAGCTCACTGGGAGGAGAGGAGACAGAAAACCTCTGGGGAAAATGATATGGGGATGGGAACTGAAGACCTCTGAATGAGATTCCAAGAGGAAGGGGGGCAAATGTACTCCAGAGAAGAGAAACAGAGACAAAAATACTAATGCATTAGAAAGGTAGGCAAAGGTAAGTGCCTCCAAGTAGAGAGGTGAGAAACACACCGTGTGATCCATTCCTCCCTTTCCTAGGAAAGAATGGAAATCATTTTTACCTCCTAAAATCAGAGTCCAATTTCTTCTTACAGAGGTATTTTGGTTATTGCATATGAGTGCATGTGTGCATACTAAGTTGCTTCAATCATGTCTGACTCTTTGCCACCCTATGGACTGTAGCCCACCAGATTCCTCTGTCCATGGGGATTCTCCAGGCAGGGATACTGGAGTGGGTTGCCATGCCCTCCTCCAGAAGATCTTCCCAACCCAAGGACTGAACCCACATCTCTTATGTCTCCTACATTGGCAGTCGGGTTCTTTATCATTAGTGCTACCTGGGCAGCCCTACTGCACTACAGGAAAGGAAAAAGTACTCTGCATTAGAATCACCCGCCTTCTATGTATATAATATATTTTACCTCAGGATTTCAAGCAAAGGCTTATTTCTGAGGTTTAATTGTAGCTTGTAAAAGAACTACTCCTAAAATGTAAATTTTAAAGAACATATCACATAAATAATTACTGCATTCAGATTAACCTAACCCAGACATGAAAATGATACTTTTGTTTACTCTCCACGTATCTTTACTAGAGAACATTTTATAACCATTCTAGAGAAAAACAGAAATTATCTTTTAGAAAAGTATTTGAATAATTCACACCTATAGCTGTAATATATTTCAATTGTTGTTCAGTTGCTCAGTCGTGTCTGACTCTTTGAGATTCCGCGGGCTGCAGCATGCCAGGTTTCCCTATCCTTCACCATCTCCCAGAGCTTGCTCAAACTCATGTCCGTTGAGGTGGTGATGCCATCCAACCATCTCATCCTCTGTTGTGCCCTTCTCCTCCTGCCTTCAATCTTTCCCAGCATCAGGGTCTTTTCAAATGAGGTTGGCTTTTCACATCAGGTGGCCAAAGTATTGGAGCTTCAGCATCAGTCCTTCCATTGACTATTCAGGGTTGATTTCCCAGGATTGATTGGTTTGATCTCTTGCAATCCAGTGAAGTTGCTCAGTCATGTCCGATTCTTTGGGATCCCTTGGACGGTAGCCTACCAGGCTCTCCCATCCATGGAATTTTCCAGGCAAGAGTACTGGAATGGGCTGCCATTTCCTTCTCTAGGGGATCTTCCCAACCCAGGGATTAAACCCAGATCTCCGGTATTGCAGGCAGACTCTTTACTCTCTGAGCCACTGGAGAAGCTCCCTTGCAAGCCAAGGGACTCTCAAAGTCTTCTCCAACACCACAGTTCAAAAGTATCAATTCTTCGGCACTCAGCCTTCTTTACGGTCCAACTCTCACATCCATACATGACTACTGGGAAAGCCATAGATCTGACTAGACGAACCTTTGTTGGCAAAGTAATGTCTCTGCTTTTTGATACACTGTCTAGAATTGTCATAGCTTTTCTTCCACGGAGCAAGCATCTTCTATGTCACTGTGGTGTCATGCTTACACCATTTCACTTAGTTCCCACCACAATACAAATTCATATATTTCAATATAAATATATTACTATGAATCTGAAAGATTCCCAAGCATTTTATTTATTTATCATTATCTAAAGTAAAATATATACACATATGCATTTTATAGCAGATCTGGTTACAAAAGCATCTGTATTTTGAAAATGAGCAACATATACCCTATAAATAATATTCTGATGATTATATATGTTTTTTCTGGGTTGTCTCCATATGTATCAGCAGAAAGCTGACACTATGCAGAATGTATTTTTCTGCCTTGTCTCAATATTAAGCTTAATTTTGGAAATTATTTTTGTCCTTTTTCCTTCAAACTTGTTTATTCATACATTTGGAAAGAAAATTAATATAATGAGATCATTCTACCAGAAATAACACGAATATTAGTCATCTACCACTCCTAGCTCAGATACATTAATATTCAGATGAAGAAATCCATTTGTGAAATACCTGGCCAAAAATTATCATGATTTGTGTTCATCATTATCCTGTAAAGTCTATAATATTATGTTTTGTTTTCCATAAAATGTATGTGTGTTAGGAAGTCAATTTATTTTTAGAAAATTAAAAACATAAATATAGGGCAAGATTTTATGCATGATAGAGTTCACAACACAGTATCAAACTGTGGTGTCATGCTTACATCATTTCACTTAGTTCC
This sequence comes from Bos indicus x Bos taurus, assembly GCF_003369695.1. Classification (NCBI taxonomy): domain Eukaryota; kingdom Metazoa; phylum Chordata; class Mammalia; order Artiodactyla; family Bovidae; genus Bos; species Bos indicus x Bos taurus. The sequence continues at coordinate 8,254,382 of NC_040077.1, read as the reverse complement.
CACCACAACACTAATTAGTATTATTTTACCAAAATTGCAGATGGGAAAATTGAGGTTTCAAAAGACTAAATATCTCACACGAAGTCACGTATCTCAGTTCAGTTCAGTTCAGTCGCTCAGTCGTATCCGACTCTTTGCGACCCCATGAATTGCAGCACGCAAGGCCTCCCTGTCCATCACCAACTCCCGGAGTTCACTCAGACTCACATTCATCGAGTTGGTGATGCCATCCAGCCATCTCATCCTCTGTCATCCCCTTCTCCTCCTGCCCCCAATTCCTCTCAAGCATCAGGGTCTTTTCCAATGAGTCAACCTTCCAAAGAACACCCAGGACTGATCTCCTTCAGAATGGACTGGTTGGATCTCCTTGCAGTCCAAGGGACTCTCAAGAGACTTCTCCAACACCACAGTTCAAAAGCATCAATTCTTCGGTGCTCAGCCTTCTTCACAGTCCAACTGTCACATCCATACATGACCACAGGAAAAACCATAGCCTTGACTAGATGGACCTTTGTTGGCAAAGCAATGTCTCTGCTTTTGAATATGCTATCTAGGTTGGTCATAACTTTCCTTCCAAGGAGTAAGCGTCTTTTAATTTCATGGCTGCAATCACCATCTGCAGTGATTTTGGAGCCCAAATAAAGTCTGACACTGTTTCTACTGTTTCCCCATCTATTTGCCATAAAGTGATGGGACCAGATGCCATGATCTTCGTTTTCTGAATGTTGAGCTTTAAGCCAACTTTTTCACTCTCCTCTTTCACTTTCATCAAGAGGCTTTTGAGTTCGTCTTCACTTTCTGCCATAAGGGTGGTGTCATCTACATATCTGAGGTTATCGATATTTCTCCCAGCAATCTTGATTCCAGCTTGTGCTTCTTCCAGCCCAGCGTTTCTCATGATGTACTCTGCATAGAAGTTAAATAAGCAGGTGACAATATACAGGCTTGATGTACCCCTTTTCGTATTTGGAACCAGTCTGTTCCTGTTGCTTCCTGACCTGCATACAGGTTCCTCAAGAGGCAGGTCAGGTGGTCTGGTATTTGCATCTCTTCCAGAATTTCCACAGTTTATTGTGATCCACACAGTCAAAGGCTTTGGCATAGTCAATAAAGCAGAAATAGATGGACCTCGCAGAACCCAAGAGGAGCTACCCCACATCCGAGGTCAGAGGTGTCGGCCGAGAGTGCCAGGCTGTGATGGCACAGAAACAGCCAAGAGGAAGTACCCCACGTCCGAGGTCAGGGGCGGTGGACGAGAGGATCTACCCAATGCCCAAGGCCAGGGGTGGCGGGTGGGAGGAGCTACCACACGCCTGAAGTCAGGGGTGGTGGCCTAGAAGAGCAACCCCACGTCCAAGGAGCCATGGCTGCAAGAGCACAGGAGGGCAGAGAGGAGCTACTCCACATTCAAGGTCAGGACAGGCAGTGGTGAGGAGATACCCCTCGTCCTAGGCAAGGAGCAGCAGCTGCACTTTGTTGGAGCAGCTGTAAAGAGATACCCCACGTCCAAGGTAAGAGAAACCCAAGTAAGACAGTAGGTGTTGTGAGAAGGCATCAGAGGGCAGACACACTGAAACCATAATCACAGAAAACTAGTCAATCTAATCACACTAGGACCACAGTCTTGTCTAACTCAATGAAACTAAGCCATGCCCTGTGGGGTCACCCAAGCCAGCGGGCATGGTGGAGAGGTCTGACAGAATGTGGTCCACTGGAGAAGGGAATGGCAAACCACTTCAGTATTCTTGCCTTGAGAACCCCATGAACAGTATGAAAAGGCAAAATGATAGGATACTGAAAAAGGAACTCCCCAGGTTGGTAGGTGCCCAGTATGCTACTGGAGATCAGTGGAGAAATAACTCCAGAAAGAATGAAGGGATGGAGCTAAAGCAAAAACAATAGCCAGTTGTGGATGTGATTGGTGATAGAAGCAAGGTCCAGGCTGTAAAGAGCGATATTGCATAGGAACTTGGAATGTTAGGTCCATGAATCAAGGCAAATTGGAAGTGCTCAAACAGGAGATGGCAAGAGTGAACGTCTACTAGGAATCAGCGAACTAAAATGGACTGGAATGGGCGAATTTAACTCAGATGACCATTATATCTACTACTGCGGGCAGGAATCCCTTAGAAGAAATGGAGTAGCCATTATGGTCAACAAAAGAGTCCAAAATGCAGCACTTGGATGCAATCTCAAAAACGACAAAATGATCTCTGTTCGTTTCCAAGGCAAACCATTCAATATCACAGTAATCCTAGTCTATGCCCCAACCAGTAATGCTGAAGAAGCTGCTGGAGAAGGTTCTATGAAGACCTACAAGACCTTTTAGAACTAACACCCAAAAAAGATGTCCTTTTCATTATAGGGGACTGGAATGCAAAAGTCACATATCTAGGGTATGGGAAAACTGGAATTCAAACTAATACTTACTTTTATATTGGTATGTGACTTTTCTTTTTTCTGTCTGTGGAGGAGGAGTGATTTGGGAAACCAGAAAAAACTTAAATGATGATAAGGGACTGATTAAATAAATTACTGTATTATATTAATAAAATAAAGGGCTATAGAGATGTTAAAATGAAAGATTGGCCAAAAAATTAAACAGGAAAATAATACTATAAGCTGATAACATCAATTATTTCCAGAAAGAGTTTTGAGTCAACCTGGAAATGACAGTCAAAGGGAAACTTACATGTGTGTGTATTATTTATATAGGCATTATTCTTTTATTTATATTTATTTTTATGATACTTGCATTTTTATAATAAGTGTCATTTTTGTGTCTCAGTATTAAAAAGAAAACTACTAAGGGGAAGAAAAATTCTACAAATTCAAAATTGCTGGCTCCACAACTTCTTTTTCTGTTAAAACACAATAAAAGCTGTTCTCTCTCTTAATGAGTTATAAACAGTTCATACAAGGAAAGAAAAATGGTTCTGCTAATTTAGCTTGACAGCTGGCTCTCAGTATGACAGCACTCAGGCTGGCCAGTCGGCTTTCCTGGCAACAAATTAGCAAATGGAAATTGGTTCTTTTGCAGTACAGGTGACTCATTCCTTCAACTCAGTCATTGTGTCAGTTGTGATTGAACTACCCTCATAAAAGGAACATATATTTTCGTCTCACTTGATGTTGGTGACTCCAAATAATTAAAAGCTGTAAAATTAAACATTGATCATTACGGTTTCTATGATATTCTTGTCTATTTCTTGTTAGTTTATACAGTTATGATAAATAACCTCATTTCCAGTGGGAAATATTTAAACTACGTAGGTTATTTGCCTCACTTTAGACTCTACTACACAGTTAAATTACTGGAAGCAGACTACACTTCATCCTGTTTCCAATTTCAAGTAAATGCTCAGTGCTGTGACATAGTAATTGTGTCAGCAAATCAAGTTGCTTTGAAGTTGATACATATTTGGTTCAGAGAAGGTCAATTCAGCACAGTTGAAGAAATCTTTCTAGGCACAGAGAAGACAAAGTAACAGATTATTTCAGAGAAAGGACTTAAATCAAAAGTGAGTGAATATCTGCATAAAATTGCTAGTGATTTTCTAAAACGACCTTGTTCTAATTATAGAAAGGCAAGGTAAAACATGTAGGTATAATTTAGATCTAAGACATTATTTTTTAAAATAGCATCTTACAAATTTCATTGTGCTAAGTGTGACCAAACCAGAAATTAGGCTTCCTGCTGGTTATTACACCCAGTTATAAACCAACTTACTTAAAGTTCCTGGAAAGAGGGCACGCAGAATGCCCCAGAAATGCTCTCTGACCAAAGAAGACGCTGGGCCACTTAGAAACATAAAGAAGTCCTTTCCTTATTGAATCTTTTGAGTGTGTAGCTCTGAGGTTTTCTTTTTCTCTCCCTTCACACCAGTGTAGGAGTGAATCAAGTATATATCACACCACTAGAGAGAGTGCAGGACAATAGAGACTTCTAAAATTTTACTATTTCTCTGACCACTTTAGTTAGGAATTTCAACTCATTTTTTGAGAAACATGAGCATTTTGTTTTTATAGCAATTGCTACCAGAAGTTCTCTGTTTAAACAGATATCTGGTTCTTTTAAGAATCCTGTCCAATCTAAAAACTTTGGAGCTTTCCAGGTGGCACAGCTGGTAAAGAATCTGCCTGCCAGTTTAGGAGACGCATGAGATGCAGGTTCAATCCCTGGTTTGGGAAGATCCCCTGGAGGAGGAAATGGCAACCCACTCCAGTATTCTTGCCTGGAAATCCCAAGGGCAGAGGAGCCTGACAGATTACACTACATGGGGCCACAAAGAGTTGGACACGACTGAGTACTCACACACACACTCTCAAAACTACACAGTGATAATCTGTAGAAAAACAGCCTCATTTTAGTTGAATGTTAGTCCTGTTCATTGTAAAGTGCGATCTCATTTCAATTACTCTTGTGCTACTCAGAAAAAGCTGGACTGGTAAGTGGTTCATAAGAAGAGGCAAGGAGAGTTGGAGTCTGCCCTCTGGTTATTTAGTCTGCTCTCTCTTCCTGTCTTCCTGTACTTGTCCCCGGGTGTTGGAGGAGAAAGGAAGACCAGTTTGATTTCCATCCTGGCCTGCTGTAGGTTTAAACCTCTCCTATTGTTTACAATGGCTGCTGATCTAACTTGTTTACAGGCTCAATGTAAGCAAACAGATGCTCACTTGAATAGGAGAAGACAAAGAGCTGTAATCCTTAATTAGCCATTGTGAAATCTGGTGATTCACGTTTATCTGGCAACTCCTAGCTTTGAACTCTTGGAAGATAACATTTTTATGAACAATAAACGTTCCAATAAAGTCAACTGACTTTCTTCTCAGATCTCTTCAAGGTAAAGGCCATCAAAGCAGCCCTGCATATTTGTCTTGCCTTTCATAGCTTTTGGCAAAATCATCAAGCACATTCTTCTGTTTTATTTTCAAATTAAATATGCTATGGTTTAATTTTTCTCCTTTGCATAGTTTATATCCTTTCATATATTTTTCTATGTATATAAGTACATAAGTATGCATATATTTTAATCATAAAATGCTATTGAATTACAATACTGTTTCTTAGTCTCTTTTTTCATTTAACCATAGTGACTGTGTGCCCAGTCCTAAATATTTGACATGAAGTGACTCATGGAATTTTCCCATCCTCTTTGTTACACGTAACTTTACATAAAGTTTATGTCTTCATTTTCCATATTAATGTCTAGAGGTCTCAACATTTATTTAATCACTTATTGATAGATTTGTGGTTTGTTTCTGTATTTCCTATTATAAATGTAGCAAAATGACCACTGGTGAGCTTAGATCTTGTTGTATGTTGTGCTTAACTTATTGGAACCAGAGAATCAGACCATTCTTGCTGGTAGGTGGAGGGGCTACTCCAGTAGTGACTGGATGTCTTCACCGTCTGGTAATTTCCTGAGGCAGGAAGTGAAGAGGGGTCAGTGGAAGAACTTCCTCACTGGAGCTGGTGGTTGGGTCAGTGGGCTTGACTTTGCCATAGAAGTGGCATGGGGCAGTTCTAGATGTGGCTGGGGGCAGTAAACTGCACCTCGTCGAATGGAGGCAGATGCTTCCCAGTGAGTGACTGTGCTGGGGCTGGGCCTATGCAGTCGACATTACTGATACAGTTTTTTACAAGAACATTTGGGAATATGTAAATAAAAATGTCAAGTCTTTGAGTCTGAAGTTCTGAATCATATTTAGACCAAGAAATAACTTTCTGATAGTTAAGGGTTTCCTGAAAATGAAAGTCAGGGCATAATGATTAATGTCACCTTTCAATGAGCATGTGGGATGATGGATTCCCCAAACATTCAGACATTGTTCCCTTCACATTCAAGGTTTACCCTGAGTGTAAGCAATACTGGAGGGATGTAATAAAATAATTTTAGACCTTGATTTGCTTCAAGTGTAATTTAGAAAACACTATAATCAAATCTGCTCTGTTCCATGAGAAGTGAAATATTAAAGTTGCCATTAATATTTGTCATGGTTGTAAAAACAAACTTTAAATATAAATGATATAAGTGGATTTTCTTAATGTATCACTTTACTCATTTTAGTTAAATGTATCAATTTTTCATTTTATAAAAAAGTAAACTTTAAGAGTATGTTTTTGTTTTATATTACTGCAGTAATATGACCTCCTTCCTTGATGAGAGGGACAATGTATATTCCATCACTGTGTTTCCCTAGATGGGCTCAGTTCTTAGTCTAAAGTAGTCATGTGGTAATTGCTGAATTCAAATTTTTTTTAGATTCAGATGTAATCAATGGTAATAAATGTCTTGAGCACGAGAGTAAAAGTCATGACACAGCAAATATTTATTCCTAATGTTAGATTTAAATATTTTTGTAATTACTAAGCAGAAGTTGATTATAACTTTAGGATAGCAGCACTAACCTCAGCAACTGTATGGATTAGAAAGTTAACCTGAGTTCCCTTTTAATATCAACTCTATGTCAGCAAGTGAACTGAGCATTTTATTTAATTATCTCCTTTATCCTTCAATCACATATATAAAGTAGGAGCTATTTGTCCTATTTTTTTTTCTTCTACATATGACAAGAGTTAGTAGCATAGAGTTGCAAAGCTAGGTCTGAGTAATACAGTTGGAAATTAAATCCAAGCATCTCTAGTTACAAAACCTCTCATTTTGACCACTAAACTTCATTGCCTGAATAATGCTTACACTATGATCCAGTTTAAAAATTCAGAAGATTAAATATACAATTTTAGAATAGAATCACAACTTAAAATTATATTCAGTATTATGATCAATAGTTGAAGATTTAAGAAATAATAATTAGTACTCCAGTGTCACAGAGATATTAAAAGAATAAGAAGAAATTAGAAACACATCATCTTATCTTGTTTAGTTTGGATCATTTTGTTAAAAAATATGCATTTTAGTAGCTAGATTTGAAATGAAACATTTTCTTTTCATTCACACATAATATTATCTATATTTTTTAGTTTCATAATGATTTTTAAAATTAACTCTAGAGATCAAAGCCGTCCATAACTACCATTCACTTTATATTTTCAAGTGGAAACAATTTGGAAAATTTTGACTGGGGTAGAGACCCACAATCCCTACTCCCAGTCATAGATTACAAAATGTTTATGATAATTAAATCTCCCAAGGAAGCTAAAGAGAAAGTAATTTCAAATCCTAATTTTTATTCAGTATTACTATATAAATTTATGCTATATGCCATAAATCAAGCTAGTTTATTCATAGAAGACTTTATGCAAATGTATAGCAAAAAAGGGTCATGTCAATCACACTCTCAAACTACCATCTGATTCTCCATCTAGCATAACTAACTTCAAGTTATGGATTCACCCTATTGTTTAATTCTGAGAAAATGTAATTTAATTTAAGAATTTCTTTAAGGAAAATCCAACTGTGAACCTTTAAATAAAAGTCAGTTAAATTCAGAACATGTAATTCCCCCATAGAGAAACCTCATATATATGTTGCATTGTAGTGTCTAACTCTGTTTTATCTGAAAGCTCTTTTTATAACTTTCTTATGATTAAAATTAAAAAATGATCAATTTTATCACTTTAAGAGAATGTTCTATCAGTTTTGAAGTTTTTTTAATATATTTCAGATATTTTTATTCTAAACATTGATACAAAATCAGATTTTTATACTAGATATTGCATTGGTTTATTTTGACAATCCTTATTTCATATGTTAGATAGACTTCTCATAACAGAGAAAATTAAAAGCTGATATTGTTATATTTTGATATGTTGTGTTATGCTATGTTATACTATTTTATATTGTATTATGTTATGCTAAATAACATATGCTAATAACATATCCTAAATGCTATTATGTTATGCTGCATTAATGTCAAGTTTTTCTCAACTACCTCTTGAAACCAAGTTTGGCACAGAAAATTATATGAGTCATTATCTCAGCAATCATGCTTTATCTTTTTTTTTAAAATAACAACTTTATAGTCTTAGAACTAGCTACATAGTTTCACCATTTTTTACTTGAAGGGATATATACTAAGAAGAATCTTTTACCTTAATAGCTGTCTTTTCTTTTTACTAGCAATGTAAAAATCTCAATAGATACATATTATAAATATAAACACACACACATTTTTTCCTCTTTAAATGGGCCTAGATTCAACAAAGAATACTTCAGTGGAGTAGACAAAGTGATAAGAGAAAAGATATGCCATTCAGTAAAAACTTTAGAGAGTGCCAGAAATATAAATAAGATGTAAAACGAACTGTTCATTGCATTTAGTGACAAAAATACTTTAGTCTATTTTAGTGCAGTGGTCAAAGCTAAATCCAGGTGGCAATACCATATGAAACGAGTTGTAATAAAGGTAAATATAATAAAGATACATCAATTTTTTAGAAGTCAAGAAAATTGATATTAAAAGGGAGAATGCAGACAGATCCATATCTGGAAAAAAGTGGGAAAGAGTCAGAACAGAAGTGGGGATAGAGGCAAGGGAAAAAATTACTGAGGAAGCAGGATCCTTAAAAAGGTGGAGGCGAAAGGGGGCCAGAGCACAACTGGAGGTTTAGGCCCACTGCTCTTAAAAGAACAGTGGATGGCACATGTACAACTGTGCGAGTGGGTTGTGTGAAAAAGGAGACTGAGAGTCTTCTTAAGGTCTTTCTTTTTTCTTCTAGAAAGTAAGAGGCAAGAGTTTCCGATGACTAATGGGAAAGGTGGGAGGGTCAGAAGCCTGAGGATTATTGAGAATGATTGAAATAACCTCCATGAAGACTAGGAAAGTGCTAAGAAGATATTGTAAAATTCTCAGTCAGAGAATTGGAGAAGTCAGACCAGATTATTGATCATAAATCTATAGTGGTAGCATTGTGCAAGGTCATCTGATTTGCTACATCTTTGCTTATCTGGAGGTGGGGCCTGATGAGCTGGAGAGTTGGTTTCCAAAGCATTGTGGTTGAGTGATGAATCCCAGTTCTAATTTAGAGAGGAAAGGGCATAAGCAGAGGCTGATTTAAGACTACTGAAGGCTAAGCTGTAGTCCCTCTCCTTACAGAGGTTATTTACAATTCCCTCAAGGGACCTAGGTAATTTTGTACTCCTATTTACAATTTTATACTATTTTTCTTTTTAAAAAAAGTCCTGCAAATAGTCCACAAGCATGAAACCCCCAAATCTGAATGTAGCCACAGGGGATGAAAATAATAGGAATGCCAGTAGGAGATTAAAATGTAAAGGAGTCTATGAATTGAATATTCTAATGTTAACAAAGGTGAAAATAGTGGAACTGAAAACACAGGAGTGCTAGGAGAATAGAGATTTGTTTTGGGGAAGTGGAACAAATTAAATCATAATTTCACAGAGGAAACATTTAAGACAAAACAGATTTGTTCTCCCTGTCCTATTGCTCTTGGATTTTTCAAAATATATTAAGATAAATATGCATAAATAATCTATTTTTGTAATTTACTGAATAAATAAAGTCACACAGTTGTATCCAACTCTTTGTGATCCCATGGACGGTAGCCGGTCTGGCTCCTCTGTCCATGGGACTCTCCAGGCAAGAATACTGGAGTGGGGTGCCGTTTCCTTCTCCAGGGGATCTTCCCAAGCCGGGGATGGAACCCAGGTCTCCTGCATTGCAGGCGAGCCACTAAGCCAACTGAGCCACTAAGGAATAAATAAATACTTTACAGAGAACACTCAGGGATATCTATGGAGAAGGCAGTGTCACTCCACTCCAGTACTCTTGCCTGGAAAATCCCATGGACGGAGGAGCCTGGAAGGCTGAAGTCCATGAGGTCATTGAGGGTCGGACGCGACTGAGCGACTTTACTTTCACTTTTCACTTTCATGCGTTGGAGAAGGAAATGGCAACCCACTCCAGTGTTCTTGCCTGGAGAATCCCGGGGACGGGGGAGCCTGGTGGGCTGCCGTCTATGGGGTTGCACAGAGTTGGACACGACTGAAGCGACTTAGCAGCAGTAGCAGGGATATCTATATGAAAAACCAATTGAGAAATTCCTTTATTTACTTAGTAGTGAAAAGTGTGATATAACTATTGTATTTCTCTTTTTGGACCTAAAGTTTAAATCTCAACACAGAGCCCAATCGGAGTAATAATCTTAAAATCTAAACACACGTTCATATTTCTCTAGTTCTTTATTTTCTAGTACTTGTGATTACTTGTGTGAAAGAGGACTTACATCATCATTAGATTAAAATAAGTTGTAAAGTAACATAGTTAATTATCAACAAGAACTTGTTACTGATAGGGCCCATGTGAGGTCTCATTGATAAGATGGCTCATAATGTCAACCTTCCAACGCCCCTTTTTGTCACAGCTGGAGCATAGGAGGACCCACCACTTCTGACGTTCATCTACAACAACAGGCTCCTTTCTGTTTTTCCAGACAAAACTCTGAACAATTCTTGCCCCCAGCTAGGAACTACACCACCACACCTCTGTAATCACACTTCACATCTCTCCTTCCCTTCAGGCCGATCTTTCTATCATGTCTCAGGAACTGCAGGACATTCTCTTACTTTCTCAGGGAGACTCCCTTCTGCATATGGTGTAAATACTCCTCTTGTAAGGGCTACACTGGTCAGTTCACTGTTAGTTGCAGAGACTACTAACAAATTCCCAGAAAGACTTCTATTTGCTATCAACTTCAGCTGTTGTCTTCTTACCCCTGAAATATTTGTCTTATGTGGAACCATTACCTATTCTTGTCTCCCCACTAACTGGACAGGAACATGCACCCTGGTATATCTGGCCCCAGATATTTCTATTGCTTCTATCAGACCCTTCCTCTCCTACTAACTCATAACCTACCCAGATGGCAATTCAATTCATTCCTCTATTAATTAGTTTAGGAATAGCAACTGGGATTGGGACAGGGATTGCAGGACTCAGAACCTCTTTCAGTTACTATCAAAGCCTTTCTAAAGACCTCACTGACAGCCTAGAAAAATAGCTAACAGCCTTATCACTATCCAAAACCAGCTAGATTTCCTGGTAGCTGTGGTCCTCCAAAACAAAAGAGGATTAGACCTCCTCACAGCAGAAAAAGGAGGCCTATTCCTACTTTTGGAGGAAGCCTATGTTTTTATGCCAATAAATCAGGATTTATTAATTTACAGGATTTATTCTGTAAAGGATGCAGCAAGAAATATGACAAACAGGGCCTCAAGAATATGTCACACCTCAGTAATTCATGGGAAAACTGGTTAAGCAATTGGAATTGGATGCCCTGCATCCTACCTTTTCTAGGCCCTCTCCTACTTACCCTTATTCTAACTTTTGGCCCATGTTTAATGCATCTCTCTTTTTTTTTTTTCCAAAATTTCAGGACCGCTTACACGCCTTCACCAACTAAACTATTCACGAGCTATTTCTAACTCACTCAGATTATCAAAAACTTCAACCCCATACAAATCCCCTTGACCCACATTCCAGCCTTTTTTATCTCACCTCCATGACACACCTGTCCCCAAGGAAGCAGTTACAGAAGATTGACCTTCGGCCCTTATCCTAAATCAAAAAGGCTGGCATGATCGGGCCCACATGGGGTCTCGTTGATAAGATGGCTCATTATGTAGACCTCACAAACAAAGAATAACATCACAGTGATCTGTGAGACTGATTAAACTGCCCAAATGGCATGCTGTTTTCTCACTGGCGCCTATCTTCTCAAAGCTGCAAGACCACCAGATTCCAGACCTCTGGCTCCATGACCATCCCTTCAGAGAATTTCTCTTTGGTGGGGTATAAGAAAGACCCCGTCAGAAAGGGAGGACGCTGGTTCTCCCTAAGGGCCGGTCACTCTCTTTTCCCTCTAATAAGTTTCCCTTTTCTTGCCTGACTGCCCGACTCACTCTTTTTCTCTGCAGTTGCCCTACTGTTATAGCCTTATTATTCCTAGAAATGAATGGTACTGTTTCTAAAATTTAAGTTGAATTTTACAAAACCAAATAATTACCTCAATAAATGTGCATATTTTTACAGCTAAACAGAATTAAATGGTTTTATAGTATCTTAAGAATATATATCCTTGTTAGAAACACTGCTTCACTAATCCTTGTGCATTTATAATATGTGTAGTGCCCCCACTGTTTTGAATTCTTGGCTGACAGAAAGTTATTATTCTTAGTAAGGTGAGAAGCATATTTCAGTGAAGTCATTCCTTCATAGATTAACATTAACAAGAAGCTCTGGCAGGAAGAAGGAGATTGGAACATTAATTAAGGCAACCCATTGCTCATTTTTCATCTACCCCTCTTTCTGAGAATCAATTTAACTAATTAATTTATCAGCTAGTGACATACATTTAATCTTTCACTCAAAACTTTAACTGATGGTTTCTTTAATCCGTTCCTTCCTCCCTCCTTTTCTTCCTTCCTTCCTTCCTTTCTTTCTTTCGTCAACTTCAGAAAATAAATGGAATAAATAGAATACTTAGTGATAATTCTGTTATGTCTGTTTTAAATAGCACATATAACAAAAATTTCAGGAAAATTTTGCTTAGAAAAAAATTCTTTTAGATACCATTTAATATGAATGCTGAGTATATACAGTTTTATTATAAAAACTGATTAAAATCAGTGTTTGAGAGTAAAAATTCATTCTTTTTTCCCCCAAAAGATTGTTGATATCTGAAATATATTTTCCTTTGAATGAATACTACACAAACACAATTATTTTCTATATTAAGTTTTGGCAGATTTAAAGTCATTTTTGTCTAACTAGTGTCCTATGAATTTCTTTTAATCGTCTGCCTGTTGAATTCAAAGAAATCTTTCTTAAACAGACCTTTACTTAAAATTAGCAATTTAAATATACAATCTATTCTCATTCACAGATTCCATATTTCTGAATCTTTCTCATTAGAATTGGTTTATAACACCAAAATCATATTAGCAGTGCTTGTACAGTCAAGTACATATGCAGAGCATCAACATGCATGTTCCCAGTCAAGGTCAAGCAAAACGAAGCTCTGCTCTCTGTTTTCAGCAAACAAGTGCAGTCTATGTAGTGCCATGGTTTGCACATTTTTGTGCTTTTTGTTAGTGATTTCACAACTTAAAGTGCTCCTCAAGCATAGAGCTGAAGTGATGTCCAGGGTTTCTAAATACAAGAAGGCCCTGGTGTGTCTTACAGAGAAAATATATGTGTGAGCTAAGCTTTGTTCAGGTATGGGTTTATAGTGTTGCTGGTCATGAGTTCAATGTTAATGGATCAATAAGATATAAAATAAGGTGTCTTCAAATGGAAGCACATTTAAACAAGGTAATGAATTGATTGACTGATGAAAGTGATTGTGACCAGAGTCTTACATGAACATAACTCTGTATTTCAGCTAGGAGCAAAGGTTCAGTGTTCACCAATTGTAGGTTCATAGCAGCTATATGGAGCATAACTGCTGTGAGGAGTAAGAATGGACTATATAAAGAAATGAACCAAATCCTGCTGAATAAGTAAATTGTACATCTCAATTTTTACATCATTTCTTGTCAATCAACATGAATTTAAATTTTAAAAATTTAAAACTTGATTTTCATTCCTTATGCAAAAGGTCATTGTCAAGAATTCTATTGGTATGTCCTAGTATGATCTTTCTGGAGAAGGCAATGGCACCCCACTCCAGTACTCTTACCTGGAAAATCCCATGGATGGAGGAGCCTGGTGGGTTGCAGTCCATGGGGTCGCTAAGAGTTGGACATGGCTGATCGACTTCACTTTCACTTTTCACTTTCATGCATTGGGGAAGGAAATGGCAACCCACTCCAGTGTTCTTGCCTGGAGAATCCCAGGGACGGGGGAGCCTGGTGGGCTTCCGTCTATGGGGTCGCACAGAGTCGGACACGACTGAAGCAACTTAGCAGCAGCAGCAGCAGCAGTATGCTCTTTCAGTAACACATTTCAAATCATGTTTTTTCTCATTCTAAAAATGTTTCATGACCTTCAGTGTCTTAAAAGATGAAGTACCAATTTCTTGGTGTGACATAAAAAACTTAATCACAGCCTAATTCCTTTCTAATTCCAAGCACTTCTCCTGCCTGGTCTCTCTGTCTCTCTTTTACAACCTCCACACACTCTGAATTTCACCGAGCAATGTCAAATCTCCCAGCTGTCCCACTGCCTGTAAATGTCCTACCTGATGGCCTACCTACTTGTCTTTTTGTTGAACTGCTAAATTCATCAAAATTCCAACTCCATTTCCCGTCATTTCCTCTGGGACAACTTCCTTGACTTGCAGAGGTTATCACTTCCTCTTTTGTACTTTCCCAGTATTTTGTAATCTGGTCCTTGTCTTTCTCATTGCACTGGAAGCTGCTACCTTATAGTGGAGTCACATGTTAGACATATGTAACTCTAGGTGATGCATTTATAACACAACAGAAGAGTGAAATTCAAATACATTTTCAAATTTAGTCCTCACAAAATGACAGTGACAAAAATTTATGCATATATTAAGATTCCAATTGGCTTAAAGCTCAACATTCAGAAAATGAAGATCATGGCACCTGGTCCCATCACTTCATGGGAAATAGATGGGGAAACAGTGGAAACAGTTTCAGACTTTATTTTTTGGGGCTCCAAAATCACTGCAGATGGTGACTGCAGCCATGAAATTAAAAGACACTTACTCCTTGGAAGAAAAGTTATGACCAACCTAGATAGCATATTGAAAAGCAGAGACATTACTTTGCCAACAAAGGTCTGTCTAGTCAAGGCTATGGTTTTTCCAGTGGTCATGCATGGATGCCAGACCTGGACTGTGAAGAAAGCTGAGCACCAAGGAATTGATGCTTTTGAACTGTGGTGTTGGAGAAGACTCTTGAGAGTCCATTGGACTGCAAGGAGATCCAACCAGTCCATCCTAAAGGAGATCAGCCCTGGGATTTCTTTAGAAGGAATGATGCTAAAGCTGAAACTCCAGTACTTTGGCCACCTCACGCGAAGAGTTGACTCATTGGAAAAGCCTCTGATGCTGGGAGGGATTGAGGGCAGGAGAAGAAGGGGACAACAGAGGATGAGATGGCTGGATGGCATCACCGACTCAGTGGACGTGAGTTTGAGTGAGCTCCGGGAGTTGATGATGGACAGGGAGGCCTGGCGTGCTGTGATTCATGGGGTCTCAAAGAGTCAGACATGACTGAGCAACTGAACTGAACTGAAGATTCCAAAGTCTTAACATTCAACAGAATGGAGTAAACACGAGAGAACATTAATCACATACTGGTCACTCAGTAGTTGACCCATAAAGCTCTTTGCAGTATTTGTGGAGAACTATTCTCCTGCACAAAGAGTTGGACATGACTTAGCAACTGAATAACCACCATTTCTCCTGCCACAGTGTGTGGGTTGGGCAAGAGGGGTGTTACCACCGTGCATCTCTTACTATAGACATCAGTTGGAAATAAAAGTGAAAGTCGCTCAGTCATGTCCAACTCTTTGTGACCCCATGGACTATGTAGTCCATGGAATCTCTAGGCCAGAATGCTGGAGTGGGTAGCTTTTCCCTTCTCCAGGGGATCTTTCAAACCCAGGTCTCCTGCATTGCAGGTGGATTCTTTACCCGCTGAGCCACAAGGGAAGCCCAAGAACACTGGAGCCTATCCCTTCACCAGATCTTCCTGACCTAGGAAAGTGCATCTCCTACTATAGACATCAGTTGGGAATGAAATTTGAAATTAATCTCACAAGACAAGGACATCAGGACAGAATCAAATAACTACAGAAACAACAGTATCAGCATTGGAGAAGCATTAGCATGAATGGTAGGGCAGCCTCTGTTGTGGTGGCTGGAAGATGTTAGTCTTGGATGGTCAGGATTATTCTACAGCATTTGATATACATGTGAAAGGGTAATTGAGAAGTTGGTACTTATAAAGTGATTGTATTCATGAGTATCGCTAGGTGGTAGAAACCCTTGTAAAATATATAACCTCAGCCATTTATAAATAATAAAAGCTAAAATGTAAAATGAAGAACACAAAGAGATAATAGATTGTAGTCTAATCCATTCTTGGGAAATCTAAAACAACATGAAATCTAGGGAAGTAGTATAATTTGTCTAAGGTCACATGGCCATTGAAAAAACCAGTCTAAAAGCCAGGTCTTTGAGATATAATTTGGTAATATATTTTATAATGCCATGATTCTTCCCAAGTATATTTTTACCCATTTTTATTTTCAGCATGATTTGAGAATCTTCAGTTTCTTATAAAAGAATCCATTATTATATGTCATCATTTTTTAGAATAAAATAGAAAAGATAATAAGGGTTTCAAACATGTCACATATGAATATAATCATTAAGATAATCAAATTCTATTTTTAATGTTTATATAAGAAGGATAAAATTTTAGAATAATACACATCCATATTGAAATTGGGCCTCTGTTTTTATATGGTAACTCAATCTATGGATTTTTTTCTCCAAATATTTCTATTCATTTCATGTACATGTGGTATTTTTAAGAGAAACATCTGGTCAGCTTATAACAATGGCATCAGATCAACTTGGTAACAGCTCCAAGTAAAACTTAATTCATGACATTAATTTGGGGTCAGTATTTTCAAACAAGTTATGAAAGTTTAAAATTCACAAGACACTTGAATTTACGTAGCTTATTTTTTTTTAACTCAGTGTGAACTTAGTGTCAGCATTGTCTCCATATCTATATACTATCTTATACTCTGGATCCATTATTATTATTATTATTTACTTCTTGACAGAACCTTTTTTTCCCACCCCAAAGCACTGGAACAAAGGGACATTAAAATTCCTGGACTGTTAGCGTTATTACAAACCTCTCTGATTCCTAATGTATGCAGGCCCACTCCACCAGCAGCTCAATTCTATCAGACAGATATAGCATAGCTTACTGAATTGCCTTTTTATGAAATATTTCTTTTCAGAGTTTGCGTGTGTTTGTGCTCAGTCACTCAATCATATCCAACTCTTTGCAACCCCACAGACTGTAGCCTGCCATGCTCCTCTGCCCATGAAATTTTCCAAGCAAGAATACTGGAGTGGGTTGCCATTTCCTCCTCCAGGGGTTCTTCCCAACTCAGGGATCAAACCCACATCTCCTGCATCTCCTTCATTGGCAGGCAGATTCTTTACCATTGAGCTACCTGGGAAGCCAAGATGGGGTATATGTACACATATGTACACTACTACTCAGCCATAAAAGGAGTGGAATTTTGCCAATTGCAACAATATAGATGGACCTGGAGGGTATTATGCTTGTTGAAATGTCAGACAGAGAAAGACAAATTCTGTATATTTTCACTTACATGTGGAATATAAAAAATAAAACAAATATAACAAAATTAAAAAGAGAAAATACATGTTAGTCATCCATTCAAAAACGAAGTTAAATTATATTCTTTAATAACCTGTCATTCATTTCTTAAATTTATCTGAAAAAAAAATTATACCAAATCCAGTTTAGAGAGATTTACTAAAAAGATTAATTTTAAATGATGATTTTGTGATTTGCTTATCACTTCTATTGTGGTAAAATTATTTCTTTTTCCCTTTATATGATGGCAAAGGTTTAGTTTCTTCATTAAAATAAGCAGGAAATCTATCTTGTCCCTACACTTTCCAAAGATATAAAACACCTAACTCTAATTATTTCACCAAAATGAAAATAAATAGACAAAATCCTAAAGCTCAAAAAGTGAGAAGGAGTTGTTGAAAAGGTGTTAAAAGGTAAGACTAGGCTTTTTTCTGGGGTTACTAGACAACATGTTATAATGCTTTTTGATGAAAACAAAACTCATATATTGCAGCCCTATAGGAAGCTGTAACACTGGTCTTTAGCCATGGTTTAGTCAAGTCTTACAGTTTTGGAACCAAATTAAATTGATGCATGCCTTGAAGTTTGAGGGGGAAAAAAGAGGTTTGTTACATCCCTTTATATATGTATATATAACATATTTACAGAGTAATAAACGTGATGTAATTTCAAAAATTATAGTTGTCATCTTGTGAAAGTCATTCTCTATGAGCACTGTTTTAAGCACTGTGTTTGCTGAAAAACTCTTTGAGGTAAATGTTATTACTTCACTTTTAATAGGTGATATAGTTAAAACCAGAAAAATCAACTCATTTTTTGTAGGTGGCATGGGTAGTGAATAGCAGAATGGAACCCTGCATGCTTCTATCATTAGAAACCTAACAGTCTTCCACTCTGGCTGCATTTTAGAATTTCACCTAAGAAACTTTCAAAGTTAAAAAGAAATAATGAATGAATGGAGGGATAGTAGGAGAGAAAGAGGAGAGAGAGAAAGGAAGGAGGGAAGGGGGAAAAGAAAGAAGAGAGGGAGAAAAAGAGTTAGAAAGATGGGCCCCACTGTTTTCTAGGATGCTGATTTAAGTGATTTAGAAAAGATTCTAGACATTGGTATTAATTTTACAGATTGTTAGGACCTCCTAATGGATAGCCACTGTTGAGGACCACTGTCGTAAACCCAGTACCTGGCAGAATGCATGTGTGCTCAGTCACTTCAGTTGTGTACCCTACCAAGCTCCTCTGTCCATGGCATTCTCCAGGCAAGAATACTGGAGTGGGTTGCCATGTCCTCTTCCAGGGGATCTTCCCAATCCAGGTATCGAACCTGTGTCTCCTGCATCTTCTGCATCGAAGGTAGATTCTTTACTGCTGAGCCACCAGGGAAGCCCCGTAAACACAGTACTTCTATGTATATGAATCACAAGGGGCTTCCCTTGTGGGTCAGCTGGTAAAGAGTCCGTGTGCAATGTGGGAAACCTGGGTTCCATCCCTGGGTTGGGAAGATTCTCTGGAGAAGGGAATGGCTACCCACTCCAGTATTCTGGTCTGGAGAACTCCATGGACTCTATAGTCTATGAGGTCACAACGAGTCAGACAGAACTGAGTGACTTTCACTGGAAAAATATGAATCTCAGAGATAAGCTATTATAATGTAAGTTCTAACTCAGTAGGTGATGTGGAAGCTACAATCTTAGACCGAAGTATGTTGGGTCAGAAGCAAAGTCACCTGTAAAGTGAAGTCACCAAACTTCACTGAGGCACCACACTTAGGGTGCCTTTTGTTACTAAGAAAAAGAGTAAATACTGAAGGAAAAAAATATATCTTTCAATTATAGAGAAAGTTTGTGTAGTTTAAAAGTGTATCCCTCAGGTAATACTCCTAGTAGAGAACCACTGGTTTAAGTTTGATGTATCAAGTTTAAAGAGCCAGGAGAGGAAAAGCTGTTCTTGAAATAAGAGGTTTGTCAGGAGGCATAAGATTGAGACCATAGAACAAACTAGAGGAAAGTTGTGGTTCCTTTAGACAGGAGGGATAATATATTCCAATTAAAATTTATTTCAGGGTAAGCAGCATTCTGAGAGAGTTTTCCCCTGAAAACCCCTATTCTGTGAAGTGATATTTATGCGAGATGAGAGTTTATAGAATGGGGAGCCTGAAGAAGAGGTAGACATTAAGGATAATTGGAAGGACTGATGTTAAGGTGAAACTCCAATACTTTGGCCACCTCATGCAAAGAGTTGACTCATTGGAAAAGACTCTGATGCTGGGAGGGATTTGGGGGCAGGAGGAGAAGGGGACGACAGAGGATGAGATGGCTGGATGGCATCACTGACTCGATGGACGTGAGTCTGAGTGAACTCCGGGAGTTGGTGATGGACAGGGAGGCCTGGTGTGCTGCGATTCATGGGGTCGTGAAGAGTCGGACACGACTGAGCGACTGAAATAAACTGAACTGAACTAAGAGAGTAGGTGCATAATCCAAGTCAAATCAACCACACAGATTGCCAGGTACAGATGTGGACTCAGCTCCAGTTGAAGACCATGAGGTTCCACAGTATTCTGTGTCCCCTTTAACATAAGCACGTTGCAGTAATAAGCTCATGGCTGGATTGATTCAAGGGTGGGGTTGCATGGCCAAGGTGAGGTAGAAGGAAAATAAGGTAGCAAGTAAACTTTAGTGAAGAGGAGGTAAAGAGCCTCTTGATGAAAGTGAAAGAGGAGAGTGAAAAGCTTGGTTTAAAACTCAATATTCAGAAAACTAAGATCATGGCATCTGGTCCCATCACTTCATGGGAAGTAGATGGGGAAACAGGGGAAGCAGTGTCAGATTTTATTTTGGGGGGCTGCAAAATCACTGCAGATGGTGATTGAAGCCATGAAATTAAAAGACGTTTACTCTTTGGAAGGAAAGTTATGACCAACCTAGATAGCATATTCAAAAGCAGAAGCATTACTTTGCCAACAAAGGTCCATCTAGTCAAGGCTATGGTTTTTCCAGTGGTCATGTATGGATGTGAGAGTTGGACTGTTAAGAAAGCTGAGCAGTGAAGAATTGATGCTTTTGAACTGTGGTGTTGGAGAAGACTCTTGAGAGTCCATTGGACTTCAAGGGGATCCAACCAGTCCATTCTAAAGATCAGTCCTGGGTGTTCATTGGAAGGATTGATCACCATCCTTCCAATCCTTCCATTGTAGGACTGATGCTAAAGCTGAAATTCCAATACTTTGGCCACCTCACGCGAAGAGTTGACTCATTGGACTCATCAGAGTTGACTCTGATGCTGGGAGGGATTGAGGGCAGGAGGTAAAGGGGACGACAGAGGATGAGATGGCTGGATGGCATCACCGACACGATGGACATGAGTTTGAGTGAACTCCGGGAGTTGGTGATGGACAGGGAGGCCGGGCGTGCTGTGATTCATGGGGTCGCAAAGAGTCGGACACGACTGAGCGACTGAACTGAACTGAACTGAACTGAAACTTTAGTGAATACCAGTTGTTGTTGTGTCTTAAGCAAATATTTAGATTATAATTCCCAAAGATCCCTTTTAAAATGTTACACATATATGCAAGAATCTAGAAAAATGGTACTGAAGGATTTACTTACAGGGCCTCATTGGAGAAACAGACATAGAGAACAGACTTATGGACAAGGGGAGAGGGGAGGGGAGGGTGAGATATATGGAAAGGGTAACATGGAAACTTAATTCAGTTCAGTTCAGTTCAGTCGCTCAGTCATGTCCGACTCTTTGAGACTCCATGAATCACAGCACGCCAGGCCACCCTGTCCATCACCAACTCCCGGAGTTCACTCAGACTCACGTCCATCGAGTCAGTGATGCCATCCAGCCATCTCATCCTCTGTCGTCCCCTTCTCCTCCTGCCCCCAATCCCTCCCAGCATCAGTCTTTTCCGATGAGTCAACTCTTCACATGAGGTGGCCAAAGTACTGGAGTTTCAGCTTTAACATCATTCCTTCCAAAGAAATCCCAGGGCTGATCTCCTTCAGAATGGACTGGTTGGATCTCCTTGCAGTCCAATGGACTCTCAAGAGTCTTCTCCAACACCATATCTCAAGAGCATCAATTCTCCAGCTCTCAGCCTTCTTCACAGTCCAACTCTCACATCCATAGATAACTAAAGGGAATTTGCTGTATGACTAAGGAAACTCAAACAGGGGCTCTGTATCAACCTAGAAGGGTGGGATGAGTAGGAAGATGGGAGGGAAGTTCAAAAGGGAAAGGATATATGTGTACCTATAGCTGATTCATGTTGAAGTTTGACAGAAAACAGCAAAATTCTGTGAAGCAATTATCCTTCAGTAAAAAAATAAATTAATTTTAAAAAGTTAAAAAAAATTATTCTTTGACTTGTTAAAGATAGTACTGCTACTACTAAGTCACTTCAGTCGTGTCCAACTCTTAGCGACCCCATGGACTGCAGCCTACCAGGCTCCTCCATTCATGGGATTTTCCAGGCAAGAGTACTGGAGTGGGTTGCCATTGCCTAAGGCAGACTTTATTCAAGAGCACTACAATAATGAGATTTTGCAGTAGCAGAGAGGAACTGGACACAACTACAAATTAAAGGATAAGCAGAAAATTATAACTGGAGAACAGGGTGGTGAGTCAGTGAATGGAAAATAACTGAAACAAAACATTTAAGCTAGGGGAATTCTTGCCAGAACTACTTATCAGGATTCTTGTTGAAGGCAGGACAGGGTGTTAAGATAGCAAGAGTGAAGGTGTTGGGAATATGATCAGATAATGAGGATGGAGGATTTTCAATAAACTGATCCAGCAGATTTCTTGCTAAAACCAGAGTAAATGGGATAAGAAACTGGCCCAAGTTCAGGACTAGTAAAAGAGGACTCAGAGGAGCCTGACTCATGTTGGCTTAAAAGAGAGTCTTTGTCAAAAGGCAGAATAAGTCAACATAGAAACCCTTTCAGTTAATCATATTGATACATCTTCATATTTATTGCAGTCTCAAGAAACTATTTAATAAATCAATGGAAAATAATTAGGGAAACCCCATAATATCAATTTGAAAAGGTAAGTCTCAATAATTAAAATCTGACATTGTTCCTATTAAGAATCCAGATACTTGTTAGTGTCTTTATGGGAGGGAAGCAGTTAATTTTATTCCCAAAGATACAACAGAAAAGAGTGTGCAGGTTCTCTGGAAACAATGTTTGCTGCATGCATCTCAGATAACTTTTTTTTAGAAAGGAAAATATAATGATTGTGACATGATATAAATGTTTAAAAATGGTAAAAAAAAATTAATATGACTCAGTGCCCTAAAATAATTTGAAAAATGTTCCATTCCTGAATAAGACAAGTAACAGTAAATAATAGATCAAAACAATCATTAGTTTTCAATTATTTCCACCTTGAGAAATATGAAAAATGAGGCTATAAATTGAAAGAAACCAAAAAAGAAATATTTTAATATTTGAGAACTTTATTAAAATAATGATAACTTTATTAAAATAATAATGAGAACTTTATAAAATAATTTGAAGATTGCTTATGTTCTAAAGGAGAAATTAAAATGATCTTGCTTCCTTTAATCACAGTTAAAAGGTACATCTCTGAGGACTTGGCACAGATTAGACACACTACTGAACAGAAAGCCATGATGAAATAGAAACAGTCTGAAATTAAACCCTGAGGAGTATATAGATCTTGATGGACCTTTTTGTTGAGTTAAGCTCCAGTATCTTTCTATAACACAGGGCTTAACCAATTATCATTTTTCATTCACTGTCATAAATACTAAATATGTTCCTTAAGAAGAATGCCTGTTTTCTGAAACTGTGGTGAACTTCAAAATAAATAAAATTCAAAAGGAAAGACATGAAAATTCCTCTAGTAATTTAAAATCTGTAATTACTTAGAATTTTTATAGATTGCCTTTAGCATACATATTTAATTGTAATAAGATTTTTTAAATATTGAGAGGAGAATAGAAAAATACTTTGTCATAAGTAATTGTCAAGTAGATTGGATGACTTGTTGATCATATGTCCATGAAAACAGTACTATGCATAGTAAAGATCCTGATGCAATTGAAATTATTAGGCAGTTACTATACCTCTCTCCAAAAATATAAAAATGTCTGTACTGTTTAGATAACAATCTCCCTTGCTACAGGATATCTACCCTACAAGGTGACATCCTTTAATTCAATAAAATATTTCTAACAGTAGATATATATTTTATATTACCATAAGGGCTACCATAGGATATTTTCCCGCCCTCGGTATATTTCTATATACTGACAAGTTCTTACTGCCATGTTTCAATATTGTTTTGTAACCATTTCTGAATTGTAAAGTTATCTTCCCATGACTACTGAGAGATGAGAAGCAATTTCTTAGCTCCTATTGTCCATAAGCATACTTAGGCTACGTAAAGTTCTAACAACATATGGCTATTTAAACACTTGTAAATTTTGCTCCAATGTTTAAAACTTTGCATTCTTTTTGTAGTGAACATCAAGAAATTACATAGTTTCTTAGATTTCCCAAATATATTTCTCTATCACTAACTATGGGGTGCACGTGTGCATGCTAAATCACTTCAGTAGTGTCTGACTCTTTGCAACCTTATGGGCTGTAGCCTGCCAAGCTCCTCTGTTAATTCTTGCCTGTCCTTTTCTAGGCAAGGATACCACAGTGGGGCCATGCGCTCCTCCAGGGAATCTTCCTGACCCGTGGGTGGAACCCACATCTCTTGTGTGTCCTGCATTGGCAGTCAGGTTCTGTACCACTAGCGCCACCTGGAAGCCCAGTTACGGGGTGTGTGCTGTGCTAAGTCACTTCAGTCATATCCCACACTTTGTGATCCTATGGACTGTAGCCTACCAGGCTTCTCTGTCCATGGGATTCTCCAGGTAAGAATACTGGAGTGGGTTGCTGTGCCCTCCTCCAAGAGATCTTCCCAACCCAGGGATTTAACCCGGCAGGTTCTTTACCACTAGTGCCACCTGGGAAGCCCAAGTAGGGGGTATGCCTACCCAAATAAACATGCTACATAATCTGCTGGACTGAGAAACTTCTTTGGTTTATTTTGCATATTTGTCCATGCACCTCATGCCTACATTACCTGGCTCTATTGTTCAGGGTATCAAAGTCTTTATGGTGATAGTCAAAGGGATACTCTGAAAGTATCCCTTTTCAAGTCCCTGAACATTATACTCAAGTTTCTATCTTACCCCGTCTCCACTTTATGAGCCCATTCAGCATGCTGATTCCAGAAAATCTGGATTGTAATACAGGTGACATAATATGTCTAACCTTAGTCTTACATTTAATCCATCAATTAAGAGGAACTTGAGGCAGTATAGTTTGCTTTTGAAAACACAGCAAGGGCTAACACACAGCATTTCTGACTAACTTTCAATAATTGGTGACAAGTTGTTATAGATGCCATATGATAGGAATCGGCCGTGGGGACATGACAGAAATAATAAGTTGTTTCATACAGAGAGGTGAGAATGTCAAGAAAAGCATTTGACTATGTAATTAAAAGTATGTACAAACACACACACAAAAGGTTAATATGGTTAGAAGCCCCTTTATCTGTAATGGTTAGACTGATACTTGACAATCATACTTGACAATCATAAATTTGCTCTAATACCAGAGTTGCTGAACATCCTCATAGACATGGATATATTCCCTAAGGAACTGGGACATAGATAAGTTGATTAATTAATACTTTTAATTAATAAAAACAAAGTTTATATGGACAATCTTACACATTATTTCTGATTCAGATGTTTTTGTCTGAGGGAAAAAATTTCCTGACTTGTTCTTTCCTTGCAAGAAGAATGCATTCCTGACATTTAAGGGTGTTGGCTACTCTTAATATTTTACTGTTCTCGTGTGTGTGTGTGTGTGTTAGTCACCCAATTGTGTCCGATTCTTTGTGATCCTATGGACTGTGGCCGGCTAGGCTCCTCTGTCCTTGGAATTCTCCAGGCAAGAATACTGGAGTGGGTTCCCATTCCCTTTTCCATGGGATCTTCATGACCCAGGGATCGAAGCTGGGTCTCCTGCATTACAGGCAGATTCTTTACCGTCAGAGCCACGTGAGAAGTCCTGCTATTTCTCGTATATTTTAGTAAATACTTCTGTGAGAAAGTAAATACTTCTAAGTATCTGTGAGAAATAGTGTAAAATTTGAGAATAATTGTGCTGAATCTATACATAGATTTAGGGATATTTTTAGTCTTTGATATATATTTTCTCCCAAGTAATAAAAATGTTTTCATTTATTTAGAACTTCCTAAAAAATGTGTTTTTGTAAAAAAATTGTCGTTTCCTTACAGATTGCACTCCTTTCGTTCTTAGGTTTATTCCTAAGAGTAACAAAATTTTTTATATGTTCAAGTGCATCTTTTAAGATTATTTTATAATTCTTTATTCTTGATTGCTGTTGTTCTTCTTCAGTTGTTCAGTGCTGTCTAACTCTTTGCAACCCCATGGACTGGAACACGCTAGGCTTTCCTGTCATTCACCATCTCCTGGAGCTTGCTCAAACTCATGTCCATTGAGTCGGTGATGTGATCCAACCATCTCATCATCAGGCATCGCCTGCTCCTCCTGCCTTCAATCTCTCCCAGCATCAGGGTCTTTTCAAATGAGTTGGCTCTTTGCATCAGGTGGCCAAAGTATCAGAGCTTCAGCTTCAGCTTCAGCATCAGTACTTCCAGTGTAAATTCATGCTTGATTTCCTTTAGGATTGACTGGTTTGATCTCCTGGCAGTCCAAGGGATTCTCAAGAGTATTCTCCAACACCACAGTTCAAAAGCATCAGTTCTTTGGCACTCAGCTTTTGTTATAGTCCAACTCTCACTTCCATACATGACTACTACAAAAACTGTAGATTTGACTAGATAGACCTTTGTAGGCAAAGTAATGTCCTTGCTTTTTCAAATGCTGTCTAGGTTGGTCTTCCAAGAAACAAGCATCTTTTAATTTCATGGCTGCAGTCATGGTCCACAGTGATTTTGGAGCCCAAGAAAATAAAGTCTGTCACTGTTTCCATTGTTTCCTCATTTTTTTACCATTAAGTGGTGGGACCAGATGCCATGATCTTCATTTTTGAATGTTGAGTTTTAAGCCAGCTTTTTCACTCTCCTCTTTCACCTTCATCAAGAGTTACTCTTTATTTCCTCTTAGCTTTCTGCCATAAGGGTGTTGTTACCTGCATATTTGAGGTTATTGATATTTCTCCTGGAAATCTTGATTACAGCTTGTGCTCCATCCAGTCTGGCATTTCACGTTGACTTACTCTGTGCATAAGTTAAATAAACAGGGTGCCAATATACAACCTTGATGCACTCCTTTCCCAATTTTGAACCAGTTTGTCATTCCATGTTCAATTAAAATTTATTTGCTTACCTCACTAGGAGTCTGTACTCATAATTTTTGTTTCTTTTTCTTTTACTTCTGTGGCTTCTTTATGTTACTACTATTTCAATGATGCACCTATATACATATATTCCTTTTCATATTTCTCTAATTTTTCTAGTTATTTGCATTGAGAGGTGAATCATTGACCATTGTATGTAACATAAGGTATATTGACTTTTATAGCATTGTTAATTTTAAATCACAATGTTTAAGTTACAAGATATCAAAAAAAGTAAACACCATGCAATGACTTTACCTTCTCATTTAAGGAAGGGGTTAATGCATTTTTGACTGTATGCAGAATAGTTATATCATGTTAGGTGGAATATCTTTTTATTGGTTTTATTTGTAGCTTAAGTATGGTTTGAGATGTGTTTGGGTGCCAAATTGACAAGGGATGAAGTTGTGATGGTTAGTTTTATGTGTCAACTTGACAGGACCACAGGGAGTCCAGGTATTTAGTTAAACATTATTCTGGGTATGACTGTGATGGCATTTTTGGATGGAATTAACATTTGAGTTTGAAGATTGAGTAAAGCAGATTACTATCCCTAGATGGATCTCATCCAATCTGTTGGAGGCCTGAATAGAATAAAACATGGAATAAAGGAGGATTCCTTCTCTCCCTGATTGTTTTCAAGCTGAAATATCTGTCTTCTCCTGCACTCACCCTGGAACATACACCCCTGGTTCTCCTGGGTCTCTAGAATATTTTCTCTAGAAAATTTCTGTGATTTTCTCATAGGAAATAATGAGATTTCTAAGCTTCCATGATCACATGAGACAATTTCTTATATTAATGATAAATCCCTTTATGTTAAAAATTTTAATACATTTTAACAAATCTCTTTATATATTAATTTATTAAGAGAGATTATTTTATATGTTGTAAATATATCTCCTACTGGTTCAATTTCTTTGAAGAATTCTAATGCAGAAAGTTTGTTTAGGGTGTCTGTCTACCATACCACTGCAGTCTATGGGGTTGCAAAGAGTCAGACATGACTCAGCGACTGAACAACAACTAACATACCACCAGAAACAGAAGCATGTCATTAATGTGTATTTGAGTTCTTACAGGCCATCTTCAGCAGGAATTTAGAAAGACTTTAAATATCTTAGTCTTTCTAATATCTCCATAACAATATTATAAAAACATCAGTGAGTTTTTTTATTTTACCTGTCATATATAACTCCTGATACTTGACCCTTACTCATTAAATGGTAGTAAAGAGAAGTGGGTTGTGTGCCAATACATAATTCACCCAAAAAAATGTAAACTCATGGAATATTAATATTTGATACAGATAATTGGACTTTAAACCACTTTATTGAGATATGACTAATATACAATGAGTTGAAGATGTGGAAATTATCACTACAACCTATGCCATAAACATATCCATCACCTCCAAAGTTTTCCTTAAGCACTCATCACTTATTATTAGTTGTGTGTGTGTATGTGTGTGTGTGTGATAAGTACCCTTAGCATAATATCTATCTTCTTAGTAAATTTATAAGAACAGAATACAGTATTGTAAATTATAAGTTGTATGTTGTACAATAAATCTATATATTTATTCCTCTGGTATATATTTCATGCCATCTGTATTATTTGGTTTTTGAAGAACTAGGTAATTGTAAACCTGACAATTATAAGATAATCCATTTCAACTGAAAAGATAATTTCTCTGAAAAGTATATTTTTAATTTTTTCAAACATATATTATTCCATAATTTTTGAAACATGTATAAATCCAAGTTCATAAATGGGAGGTCATTACAAATATACCATTGACTTCAATTTATAATAATCAAAATCTCATCATAGATTTATCTTAATACTTAATCTATCAAGATTAACATTAGTTAGAGAGATATGTTCATATGTAGATAAAATCCCAGACAGTAAATTAAGGACTTTATGATTGACAGAAGTTCAGTTCCCACAGTCACCTAATCTTTGAATTGAGAACATTATATATAGTTTATGATTCACCTATATAATATAAATAATAATAGATTTTGCCTCCTACATGCTGGGGGGATTAAAAGGTAATACTTAAGAGAGTCCGTTTCCCAGTAAAAAATAGAAAACCTTTAAATATTTCAAATCTATTATAATTATTCTTATTTAACCACTGGTCATGTAAATAAGTTTCATTACATTTTTTTTTATAAACTGGCTCATTTTCCTCCATCATAGAATGCCACTGCATTTTCCCTATTTGTTAGACTTTGTCAGCCAGCAAAGATCAGAGTGATGTTGGTTAGCTCAGATGATGGAGATCATTACAAAGATGCAAGAGCAAGTGAGGGAATTAGAAGTAATGGCGCCAGGCCTCTCACAACTAGAATATACTTGTGCATGTGCACATACGCTCAGAGGAGGGAGGCTGGAAGGCTGACTATCTAGGCTTGAGCAGTGAAATAAACAATAGTTTTGTTCAGCCATAATCAGTGATCACTTATTTGCAAGATTCTCTTTTCTCAAATTCTCTACCTCAAAGTTACGATAATAATTTTTGTCACTGATATGTGTTCTTGACTTTTTCTACTTTCAAGCCACTAAATTCCTATATTCTTTTCTCTGATCATCTCTTTATCTCTCCCCTTCTGATCTAAGAATGATTGAAATATTCTAATTATACTTCTTTGATATATTCCCTTGAATAACTGTAGAACACTTACCTTCTTCTTTCCACGACATTTTTAATTCATCTGAAATTTTTCTAAATTTTTGAACTGCTTCTAGAGATTATTTTGCTGTATTCTTGTCTGTATCATTTGATGTGCTGAGACTGCCTTCTCATTTTGACATTTTTCATTCTTTTCTTACTATGCTTATTTAAAAAAACAGATTCAGTCATAGGGAAAGTGAGATTCTTTTATTCTAGAATGACTTCTTCTGTTGTTTCATACCCTATTCATATTTGACCAATTGTGACACATCATACATATTATCTCAAGAGTCCCCTGGACTGCAAGGAGATCCAACCAGTCCATCCTAAGGAAATCAGTCCTGAATATTCATTGGAAGGACTGATGCTGAAGCTGAAACTCCAATACTTTGGCCACCTCATGTGAAGAACTGATTTATTTGAAAAGATCCTGATGCTGGGAAAGATTGAGGGCGGGAGGAAAAGGGGACGACAGAGGATGAGATGGTTGGATGGCATCATTGACTCGATGGACATGAGTTTAAGTAAACTCCAGGAGTTGGTGATGAACAGGGAGGCCTGGCATGCTGCAGTCCATGGGGTCACAAAGAGTCAGATATGATTGAGTGACTGAACTGACTGAATTGATGCATATTATCTATTGTTTAAAACATCTGAGTTCAGTAATGCTAATTCTTATTAAGAATACTTTTAAATAACAGAAAGTATCAGATATTTTTCATATATTTTTAAGTTATGGAACTTAATGCAGCTCCCACTTCTAAACTATCTAGAATATGACTTCTTGATAGCTACTTTGTTGTATAAGTTCATATTACTTTTTAATTAGGTATATTGGGATTTTTTTTTATTCATTAAGTGTATATCAGTTACAACTGATTGATACAGCAAGTAACAACACCTGATGCAATCTGACTTTAAACAAAATCGACTTTGTTATTATTATTATAATAGTGTATCATTTGAGATCTCACTATGTGTTGGGTACTGTTCTGAGTATTTTCCATGAGGTAGTAGCTATCAATTTATTTATTCACTCAACAGATATCTACTGAAGGTCTGAATTTTAGAGGGAGGACTCTGAATTAGGTGGTAGTTTTATGTGTATATGAAATACAGCAGTAAAGAGAACGGACACATTGTTGCACCTGCACCCTCACTGAGTTTACATTCTATTCAGTGATCAAAAGACAAATAAGAAATACATGGTAGATCAGATGTTTAAACATGCTATAGAGGAAATTAATGCCGGTAAAGAGAAAATGGAATTTTGGAGTGGGGTGGGCACTAAATTTTACATAAGATGGTCAGTGAGAAAAGCAAAGACCTGAAGGAGATAAGTAAGTCAGACATTGCATATTGAGGAAACAGCAGGCCAGGCAAAGGGATCATGTCTGGAATATCCAAGGAAGATTTTGTGACTAGAGCTAAACAAAAGCGTGGGAGAAAGAAGCAGTGTGGGGGAAAGGTGTGTTGAACTTGACAGAGATGAGGACTGCTGCTTTACATGATCAGTATGATGCTAAAGAGTTAACAAGAGAGGAAGTTTCGATGGAGCCGAGATCATGTAAAGCAGCAGTCCTCAAGCCTGTCAGTTCAACACATATTTCATTATAAATACCTACGGATGCAAACAGAATTGTTTTAGCAATCACACTATGGCAGTGATGTGAGTTTCTGAAGTTATGAACATCACTTTTTGAATTATCAAACAGCTTGATAATGGTATTACTGAACGTTTTAGTGTAATAAAACAATTAGAAAGTACTTTGCTTATAGGTAAAATAGAACTAGTTTATAAGCTTAAAATATAGATTTTTCACTTTTATAAAATTGTTACTCTATTTAAAACTAAGGAGGAGACAGGGCTATTCAGGAATAAACACATATTATAGGACTTCTTAGATTCTTAGACCTGACTCAATAAATGTGAGTGGAAACTCCCTACCTGTCTTTATTGTGATAATATAATTATCCCACACTTTCCCAGAGTTCTTGGAGAGCAAAGCCGAAGGTATAGGGCCTTGAAGGGCATTTTATTTTAATCTGACCTGACATATCTTAAGAGGATTACTGTGGCTACTACACTGAAAAGGATTCAGGGAGACCTGTTTTGAGTCTATTGCAGCAAAAATAACAATGGCTTGGCTGAGGCTTGGAGAAGTAGAAAGGCTGAGAAGTAACTGAGTTTTAGATATATGTTAAACATAGACTTGCTGGTAACTTGCATATGAGAATGAGAGGAAGAGGAGTCAACATACATTGAAATATTGTAACTCGCGCGCGCGCGCGTGTGTGTGTGTGTGTGTGTGTGTGCATGTGTGTTTCCCTTATAAGAACTAAAAGGATAGAGTTATCATTTCCTGAGATAGAAAGTTCTCAAAATGGGTGTCTTGCAGGCAGGAAATGGCAGTTTGGTTTATGCAAGGTTATGTGATTCTCTTAACAGCCCAAAGTAGCTATTATTATTCCTATTTTACAGATGCTGAACTGAGGCATAGTATCTAGTGAATGTTCTATAGTAATTAAATGGTAGAATCTAGGACAGGAATTCAGAGTGTAGCACATAATCTTAAACCCTATTTAAATTTTCTCTCAAGTCATTCAATCACATTACTGAAAAAGTCCAGTGTAGAAATATCTTTAAGCATAGTTGAATTGACAGGCAGGCCCAAATGATATTAAAATATGGTATTCTTGCCTCTTCTGAACTCAGCTGTCTTTTCTAGTGGCTCCAATTAAGGTTCCTGTAATGATACCAGAACTCTAGATTTATGTGTGGTTATTCTTCTTGACAATTCAACCCTCTTGACTCTGAGACTAGACGTAAATGATGTGTTCAACCTGTGGCCAAGGAGATGTGATGGTTTAATGATCATATATCCACCCGCATCAAAACACATCAGCTGAGCTTATATAGGGAGAAATTCTCTAGGAAAAATAGAATGCTGCTTTCAAAAGGTGGAAGGACAGATAGGTGATAGATAAATAGATAGGTAGCTGTTGTTCAATTGCTCAGTTGTGTCCGACTCTTTGCAACCCGATGCACTGCAGCACACCAGGCTTCTCTGTCCTACACCATCTCTCGGAGCTTGCTCAAACTCATGCCCAATGAGTCAGTGATACCATCCTACCATCTTATCATCTGTCATCCCCTTCTCTTCCTGCTTTCAATCTTTCCCAGCATCAGTGACTTTTTCTAATGAGTTGGCTCTTTGCATCAGGTGGCCAAAGTATTGGAGCTTCAGCTTCAGCATCAGTCCTTCCAATAAGTATTCAGGGTTGATTTCCTTTAGGGGTGACTGGGTGATCTCCTGGCAGTCCAAGGGACTTTCAAGAGTCTTCTCCAACACCACAGTTCAAAAGCATCAATTTTTTGGCACTCAGCCTTCTTTATGGTCCAACTCTCACATCCATACATGACTACTGGAAAAACCATAGTTTTGACTAGATGGAACTTTGTTGCCAAGTAAAGTCTCTGCTTTTTAATATGTTGTCTAGGTTTTTTATAGCTTTTCTTCCAAGGAGCAAGCATCTTTTGATTTCATGGCTGCACTCACCATCTGCAGTGATTTTGGAGCCCAAGAAATTAAAATCTGTCACTGTTTCCATTGCTTCCCTATTGATTTGCCATGAAGTGATGGGACCGGATGGGATAGATAGAACAGATACCCACTAAAGACATCCTGAAAAAAATAAGTGGAATGATATATTCATGGTATGTTATCAAGATTCCTTTCCATGATTTATTTCTGTAATAATAATTATATCTCTAATATAAACTGCCAAAAATTCATAAATAAACCAAATATTAACACTTCTATTGACGTAAAATATAGCTTTCATTAAAAGTTGTTTGCACACACATACACTAACTAAAGTTTGTCTCCCAGTAACTGACACATAGTAGAGATTCAAAAAATATTTTTTGCATCAATAAATAGGTAAATAAACCCTTGTTTTAGCTCTCTTCTTTTTTCTTAACACTTTAACAAGTTATTTTTCACAATATTCTTCTCAAAGAATCCACAGTTTGAAATATTTGAGGACTGTAGGGCACAATGAAGTTAGTGATATGCACCATCAATTCCCAGCAGGAAATGCTCCTGGGAGATATCCAGAACCCAAATAGATTTCTTAGTCACAATCATGGAATGCCATAAAAAGGTCAGCAGTGAAAGTAGTAAAGCATGGAATCTCAGGGCTTGTGCATTTAGCCTACTGATGTTGAGCATGTTTTTAATTTTTTACTGTTTTGATTGATAGGTAATATTATCTAATTTGATAATGTTCTCATATAAGGACAATTGCTCCTTTTAGGATTACATAAGTATGGTCTAAGTCTTTCAAAGATCTGCATGTAAAACAGTTCTCTTACTGTTTAAATGCTGAGAAAAAAATAAGCATGTTTTTGAACATTAACCTAGGTATCGTATTTCTGATGCCCATAGGCAAAATTTAGCAGTTGTTTCTAAAAGTTTTTGTTGGAGACATAGTAAACCATCTGTTCGATTTGCTCCCTGATACTTGGAGATAAGTAATCCCTGGCATCAGAGGCAGCTAAAACAGCTGTGATTTTGCTCATAGTATGCTAGTGGTACTATTAAGATTCCAAAATCCTAGGGTATCATAATGTCTCCCAAGGCCAAATCCATTTAAACCAAGGTCAGTCAATTATTCTCTGAGGATAGAGAAAGATAATAGTTAGGAACTAAATACCCAGTATGTGAACATCAACCTTATATACTGAAATTGATTTTACAGTTAAAGTATAAAGTCTCAAACTGAGTAATGTAGGCATAAGTCAATTTAATAAATACAGATACTCAAAATAAATCAGATACTTTACAATAATCTCACTGTCTAAACCTTTATGAAAGGTATATAGCAGGCATAGAATTTACTCATTTAACTCTATTTCTCTAAATCATACTTCCTCAATGCCATTGCTCATTTGACTCTTGGTAAATACAGTCAAAATCATATTTTATGGGGTCTCCTCTTCTCTGTTTAGAATACATGACCTTGGGTTCATATTGAGCACCTCTTGTCAA
This sequence comes from Bos indicus x Bos taurus, assembly GCF_003369695.1. Taxonomy (NCBI): domain Eukaryota; kingdom Metazoa; phylum Chordata; class Mammalia; order Artiodactyla; family Bovidae; genus Bos; species Bos indicus x Bos taurus. The sequence continues at coordinate 8,219,901 of NC_040077.1, read as the reverse complement.
AGCCCTCATGACTTCTTGAAGTTGGGTGTTTTTGCTGCTTTTATGCCAAGCTTAAACACATAAATGCTTTATTGTGCCCTCAATGTTTTTAGTACTCTGGCCTATATCCTTCCCTATGTTTGTCCACTGAAGCCCCCATTCTTCTGCCATCCTTACAGAGGGTCTGACATCTAAGACTACATGGTCCCAATACATCTGCAATAAATAGTTTCATCAATGCTCATCCCTTGCATTGAACATAGCCTTCATCCTCTCACAACTTGTACTTATTATTTTCTAAAACAAAAGTCTGGTGGAAGTTCTTTTCTGAAGCAACACAACAATTTTGTTTTCAAAGTTACTAAGTCAAAATGACTGACTATCTTCCAGGGATAGGAAAGAGTTTTCTATTGTTTTTCACTCTCTTGCAGCTAGACAAATACAAAATAAACTGCCTTCGCACTTCTAGATGTGCTCACAATGCAGGAAAAAAAAGCACAAAATCTTTTTCAATATCTTTTATTTCAAAATATCAATATTTTTCTTCTGCTGATGTATTTTAGATCCTAAATTATCTGGGATGAGTTACTTATGAGTGGAAATATATGATAAATTATATGGCCAGCTTATCTACTAGTCACTTAAATTCCTTTTGTGTTGTAATTCTTTAATTGTGAAATCATTAATGTTAAGAATCAAAAGATTTCTTTATTCAACCAAAAAAAAAAAAAGAATGTGGGTACTATTGGCTGACTTTAATACTCAGGTAACAGTATAAATGGAACCTTCTAAAAATTCATATTTTAGTATACTGATGAACAAAGTTTGGAAATCTCACTAAACATGGTTCATCATATAGTAGGAATTGCTCACATAATGTGAAAATTATAATTAGCAAATCATAAATTTTTGCCCTAATTCAAACAAATAATTTACATATTTTTAGATTTAATTTTGATCCAGGGATTAGAACAGACTTTAAAATATTGTACTACTAGATAACTAGGAGTAAACTGGCCCATAACTATAGACATTTAAAACCTTGCCTGAAGAATTAGCTGTCAGCATGTTCTAATTCTACAAAGAGGTTTGAGTAGTAAAGCTCATCTTTCATTCATTGTCCTTTTTGGTAAAGAAGACAGACAAGGAGGATTGGAAAATAACTGGTGAATATAAATAACAGTATATTTATTCAGTTCAGTTCAGTTCAGTCGCTCAGTCGTGTCCAACTCTTTGCGACCCCATGAATCGCAGCACGCAAGGCCTCCCAGTCCATCACCAACTCCCGGAATTCACTCAAACTCATATCCATCGAGTCAGTGAAGCTATCCAGCCATCTCATCCTCTGTCGTCCCCTTCTCCTCCTGCCCCCAATCCCTCCCAGCATCAGAGTCTTTTCCAATGAGTCAACTCTTCGCATGAGGTGGCCAAAGTACTGGAGTTTCAGCTTTAACATCATTCCTTCCAAAGAAATCCCAGGGCTGATCTCCTTCAGAATGGACTGGTTGGATCTCCTTGCAGTCCAAGAGACTCTCAAGAGTCTTCTCCAACACCACAGTTCAAAAGCATCAATTCTTTGGTGCTCAGCCTTCTTCATAGTCCAATTCTCACATTCATGCATGACCACTGGAAAAACCATAGCCTTGACCAGACGGGCCTTGGTTGGCAAACTAATGTCTCTGCTTTTTAATATGCTATCTAGGTTGGTCATAACTTTTCTTCCAAGGAGTAAGTGTCTTTTAATTTCATGGCTGCAGTCACCATCTGCAGTGATTTTGGAGCCCCCAGAAATAAAGTCTGACACTGTTTCTACTGTTTCCCCATCTATTTGCCATGAAGTGATGGGACCGGATGCCATGATCTTCGTTTTCTGAATGTTGTGCTCTAAGCCAACTTTTTCACTCTCCTCTTTCACTTTCATCAAGAGGCTTTTTAGTTCCTCTTCACTTTCTGCCATAAGGGTGATGTCATCTGCATATCTGAGGTTATTGATATTTCTCCTGGCAATCTTGATTCCAGCTTATGCTTCTTCCAGTCCAGCGTTTCTCATGATGTACTCTGCATATAAGTTAAATAAGCAGGTCTGGTATTCCCATCTCTTTCAGAATTTTCCACAGTTTATTGTGATCCACACAGTCAAAGGCTTTGGCATAGTCAATAAAGCAGAAATAGATGTTTTTCTGGAACTCTCTTGTTTTTTCCATGATCCAGCAGATGTTGGCAATTTGATCTCTGGTTCCTCTGCCTTTTCTAAAACCAGCTTGAACATCCAGAAGTTCATGGTTCACGTATTGCTGAAGCCTGGCTTGGAGAATTTTGAGCATTACTTTACTAGCATGTGATATGATGCAATTGTGCAGTAGTTTGAGCATTCTTTGGCATTGCCTTTCTTTGGGATTGGAATGAAAACTGACCTTTTCCAGTCCTGTGGCCACTGCTGAGTTTTCCAAATTTGCTGGCATATTGAGTGCAGCACTTTCACAGCATCATCTTTCAGGATTTGAAATAGTTCAACTGGAATTCCATCACCTCCACTAGCTTTGTTCATAGTGATGCTTTCTAAGGCCCACTTGACTTCACATTCCAGGATGTCTGGCTCTAGGTGAGTGATCACACCATCATGATTATCTGGGTCGTGAAGGTATTTTTTGTACAGTTCTTCTGTGTATTCTTGCTACCTCTTCTTAATATCTTCTGCTTCTGTTAGGTCCATACCATTTCTGTCCTTTATCGAGCCCATCTTTGCATAAAATGTTCCCTTGGTATCTCTAATTTTCTTGAAGAGATCCCTAGTCTTTCCCATTCTGTTGTTTTCCTCTATTTCTTTGCATATTTATTATTCAGTATTAATTCAGCCTGATTATTTCAGTCTACAGCCAGTAGAAATTACTTTGTATTGACGTAAACATCTATCAGTGATATGTGTTCAGTCTTGAGAGGAGGGAGGATTACTGAAAATGAAACTTCACATGGGTAAAGTGCATTTTAAAAAATATGTTGAAAATTCACAGGTCTAAGTCTCCTGTTGAAAGCTGTTGTTTTCATCAGCCTTTCACAAACATATATATCAGTTCAGTTCAGTCGCTCAGTTGTGTCCAGCTCTTTGTGACCGCATGGAGTGCAGCACACCAGGCCTCCCTGTCCATCACCAACTCCCTGAGTTCACTCAAACTCATGTCCATTGAGTGGATGATGCCATGCAACAATCTCATCCTCTGTCATCCCCTTCTCCTCTCACCTTCAAACTTTCCCAGCATCAGGGTCTTTTGAAATGAGTCAGTTCTTTGCATCAGGTGGCCAAAGTATTGGAGTTTCAGCTTCAACATCAGTCCTTCCAATGAACACCCAGGACTGATCTCCTTTAGGATGGACTGGTTGGATCTCCTTTCAGTCCAAGGGACTCTCAAGAGTCTTCTCCAACACCAACACAGTTTAAAAGCATCAATTCTTTGTAGCTCAGCTTTCTTTATGGTCCAACTCTCACATCCATACATGACTACTGGAAAAACCATAGCCTTGATTAGATGGACCTTTGTTGTCAAAGTAATGTCTCTGCTTTTTAATATACTGTCTAGATTGGTCATAACTTTCCTTCCAAAGAGTAAGCATTTTTTTATCTCATGGTTGAAGTCACCATCTGTAGTGATTTTGGAGCCCCCCAAAATAAAGTCTGCCACTGTTTCCACTGTTTCTCCATCTATTTGCCATAAAGTGATGGGACCGGATGCCGTGATCATTGTTTTCTGAATGGTGAGTTTTAAGCCAACTTTTTCACTCTCCTCTTTCATTTTCATCAAGAGGCTCTTTAGTTTTTCTTCACTTTCAGCTGTAAGGGTGGTGTCATCTACATATCTGAGGTTATTAATATTTCTCCCGGCAACCTTGATTCCAGCTTGTGCTTCTTCCAGCCCAGCGTTTCTCATGATGTACTCTGCCTATAAGTTAAATAAGCAGGGTGACAATATACAGCCTTGACGTACTCCTTTTCCTATTTGGAACCAGTCTGTTGTTCCATGTCCAGTTCTAACTATTGCTTCCTGACTAGCATACAGATTTCTCAAGAGGCAGGTCAGGAACTGCAGAGGTATTTGCACCATGTAGTCTTAGATGGCAGATCCTCTGTACAGATGGCAGAAGAATGGGGGACAAATATAGGGAAGTGTGCAAGCCAGAGTACTAAAAGCAGTGAAAGCACAGTAAAGCATCTATGTGCTTAAGCTTGGCATAAGAGCAACAGAAACACCCAACTTCAAGAAGTCATGAGGGCTTTGACAATCAAACCCCATTACCCCCAGAATCTCTCAGAGGGCTCAAATAAACCTGTGTGCACCAGGACCCAGGGACCCCACAGAGACTGAGACAGAACTGTGTTTGAGCATCTCCTGTGGAGGTACAGGTTGGCAGTGGTCTGCCGCAGGGACAGGGGCTCTAGGCGTTGGTGTGGCATAAGTCCTCTTGGAGGAGGTCTCCATGAACCCCACCATAGAGCTGCCAGAACTTACATAGGACTGAAAATAGACTCTTGGAGGGCACAACAGAACCTTGTGCACAAGGACCCAGGAGGAAGGAACAGTGACCCCCACAGAAGACTTGTCTGTGGGTGTCCAGGAGTCTCCGGTGAAGGCTGGGATTGGTGGTGGCCTGCTGCAGGGTTAGGGGCACTGAGTGTAGCAGTACATGCATGGGATCCTTTGAGGGAGGTCACCATTATTTTCATTTCCTCCACCATAGTTTGGGAACACAGCTCCACCCATCAACAGAAAATTGGATTAAAGATTTACTGAGTATGGCCCCACCCATCAGAATAAGACCCAGTGTCCCCTTCAATCAGTCTATCTCATCAGGAAGCTTCCATATACCTCTTATCCTTCTCCATCAGAGGATAGACAGACCGAAAACCATAATCACAGAAAACTAACCAATCTGATCACATGGACCACAGCCTTGTCTCCCTCAATGAAACTATGAGCCATGTTGTGTAGGGCCACCCAAGATGGACGGGTCATGGTGGAGAGTTCTGACAAAATGTGGTCCACTGGAGAAGAGAATAGCAAACCACTTCAGTATTCTTGCCTTGAGAACTCCATGAACAGTATGAAAAGGAAAAAGTATAAGACACTGAAAGATGAACTCCCCAGGTCGGTAGGCACACAATATGCTACATAACTTCAGAAAGAATGAGGAGATGAAGACAAAGCAAAAATAACACCCAGTTGTGGATGTAACTGGTGATGGAAGCAAGTTCCAATGCTGTAAAGAGCAATATCGCATAGGAACCTGGGATGTTAGGTCCATGAATCAAGGCAAATTGGAAGTGATCAAACAGGAGATGGCAAGAGTGAACGTGATGTTTTAGAAATTAGAGAATTAAAATGGACTGGAATGGGTGAATTTAACTCAGATGACCATTATATCTACTACTGGGGGCAAGAATCCCTCAGAAGAAATGGAGTAGCCATCATAGTTAACAAGAGTCTGAAATGCAGTACTTGGATGCAGTCTCAAAAACAACAGAATGATCTCTGTTCATTTCGAAGGCAAACCATTCAATATCATGGTAATCCAACTCTGTGCCCTGACCAGGAATGCTGAAGAAGCTGAAGTTGAACGGTTCTATGAAGACCTACAATACCTTTTAGAACTAACAGCCAAAAATGATGTCCTTTTCACTATAGGAGACTGGGATGCAAAAGTAGGAATTCAAGAAACACCTAGAGTAACAGGCAAATTTGGCCTTGGAGTAGAGAATGACAGGGCAAAGGCTAACAGAGTTTTCCAGAGAGAATGCACTGGCCACAGCAAACACCCTCTTCCAACAACACAAGAGAAGACTCTACACATGGACATCACCAGATGGTCCACACTGAAATCAGATTGATTATATTATTTACAGACAAAGATGGAGAAGCTCTATACAATCAGCAAAAACAAGACCGGGAGCTGACTGTGGCTCAGATCATGAACTCCTTATTGCCCAATTCAGACTTAAATTGAAGAAAGTAGGGAAAACCACTGGACCATTCAAGTATGACCTAAATCAAATCCCTAACGATTATACAGTGGAAGTGAAAGATAGATTTAAGGGACTAGATCTGTTAGACAGAGTGCCTGATGAACTATGGACGGAGGTTCATGACATTGTATAGGAGACAGGGAGCAAGACCATCCCCAAGAAAAAGAAATGCAAAAAGCAAAATGGTCATCTGAAGAGGCCTTAAAAATAGCTCTGAAACGAAGAGAAGTGAAAGCAAAGGAGAAAACGAAAGATATATCCATTTGAATGCAGAGTTCCAAAGAATAGCAAGGAGAAATAAGAAAGCCTTCCTCAGCAATCAATGCAAAGAAATAGAGGGTAAAAATAGAATGGGAAAGACTAGAGATCTCTTCAAGAAAACTAGAGATACCAAGGGAACATTTCATGCAAAGATGGGCTCAATAAAGGCCAGAAATCGTATGGATCTAACAGAAGCAGAAGATATTAAGAAGAGGTGGTAAGAATACACAGAAGAATTGTACAAAAAAGATCTTCATGACTCAGATAATCACAATGGTGTGATCACTGACCTAGAGCCAGACATCCTGGAGTGTGAAGTTAAGTGGGCCTTAGGAAGCATCACTACAAACAAAGCTAGTGGAGATGATGGAATTCCAGTTGAGCTATTTCAAATCCTAAAAGATGATGCTGTGAAAGTGCTGCACTCAACATGCCAGCAAACTTGGAGAACTTTCCACAGACTGGAAAAGGTCACTTTTCTTTCCAGTCCATAAGGAAGGCAATGCCAAAGAATACTCAAACTACTGCATAATTGCATTCATCTCACCTACTAGCAAAGTAATGTTCAAATTCTCTAAGCCAGGCTTCAACAATATGTGATCTGTGAACTTCCAGATGTTCAAGCCAGACTTAGAAAAGGCAGAGGAACCAGAGATCAAACTGCCAACATCTGCTGAATCATCAAAAAAGGAAGAGAGTTCAGAAAAACATCTACTTTTGCTTTATTGACTATGCCAAAGCCTTTGACTGTGTGGATCTTAATAAACTGTGGAAATGTGTGTATATATATATACAGCTTTTGAAGATTTGGGATAATTTTATGTATGAAATATCATTTCATATTTAAGCTTCCTAGACAAAAATTCTCGAAGCTAAAACATCATTGAATATTTCAATAGGTTTATTTTGTTCACTTCTTTATTCATTACCCTCACTTAATTAATAGCAACATATTACTTCTCTACATTATTTTTACTTGCCTGATATCCTTTACACAGAAATCTTCCAGACAATAGAAATAAATTCAACTTCATTGTCATAACAGTAGACAGAGAAGATTTCTGAAGGCCACTTTTACAATTTTTTTTTTGTTGTTACTCTTCTAACAGGTTCCTTCACATTCTTTCTAGTGTCACTTGGATTTATTTTAGTTCACACTGTTCGGGGATAATGGTTGAAGCTTAACAGTGAATCCCATAGTGAAGTGAAATGGTATGACTTCCAAAAATATAACAGCCTTTGTTTCTTCAATTAAAAGTCTCTCCTTCATTGCAGGGATTTTTGGCATGCCTGTATTTCTATGTATTCATTCGTCACACAAATGGAAGTGTATTATTTAACCAACAAGTATGGGATGCTGCAGGTGAAATAAAATCATGACACACGGTCCCAGATTATAAGTGCCTAACAAGCTAACTGAGGTGATCAGACATTTATACAAATATCTACCTCAAGATATTGTGTGTGTGTGTGTGTGTGGTGTCTGTGTGCACGTGCATGCAAATGTGTACACCATATAGGAAGTACAAATGTATTACAGAAGAAGAATATGCAGAAGGAATTACATAATTCTGCCTGAAGAGATCAGAAGAATCTGAGAGGAAAAGTTTACCAAGAGTAAGGTAACTAACTGTCCTAATTTTCTCAAGACTAAAGAATTTTCCAGGATATGGATCAGATTTGAGCACATGGAGATGGTTATTCAAGCTGGATTAAATTAAAGGGTTTTTTTTTTTTTTCCCCACCTTTTATTTTCTCTCCAATACTATTCTCATTTATATGTCATGCCTCTCCAAACTCGATCTATACTTGGTTTTATGTATTACTCTAGCAGCTCCTTAAAGTGAAAGTGTTAGTCACTCAGTTGGGTCCGACTCTTAGTGACCCTGTGGACTGTAGCCTCCCAGGCTTCTCTGCATGTAGCATTCTCCAGGCAAGAATACTAGAATGGGTAGAACTGTTTCTTTCGTCAGGAGATCTTCCTGATCCAGGGATTGAACTCAGGTCTCCTGTATTGCAGGTGAATTCTTTACCATCTGAGCCACCATGGAAGCTCCAATAGCTCAATAAACTCAGAGTCAAAATCAATTAAAAACTTTTTCAGCTTTTGGGCTAGTTACTTAATATCTCAATGCCTTGATTTTCTCATACCCATTTCACCTGTATTCATAAAACATCCCCATATCTTATGATTTTTGTAAGTAGATACTCAATGCATAAATTCACTTAAAATGCCTAGAACAGCTCTTGGGCCACAGTAACAACTCAATTTGTATTAGCCATTCTAAGCATTTGATGTATATTTATGCATTTAGTACTTACCACACGATAAGAGATGAGAATATCTCTGAAATGGGTATAATGAGATCAAGGCATTGAAATATTAAGTAACTAGCTCAAGGGCTGAGCTGAAAGTAAAAACAAAGGCAGTGTGACTCTGAACTCAGTCTTCTTCATCATCATGCCACAAGATTTCCATTTTAAAAGCTAAAATTTCATTTCTGGCTTTACTTGGAAGAATATGCAAGGTCAAATGAGGGCTGTTGTTTTGTTTTTTTACTTTGTATTCTTTCTCTTTCTTTTTCTAAGATATAAAATATATACAGGCATTTAAGACTGTGAAATCTAGAAAACAAAGAAGATGCTCATGGAAGTTAAAGGAGGGAATCATAAGGGAGATTACTGACCTTGAAGATTCTTCTTTCAGTGGAGGGAGGGAGGTTAATACTGTTACTTACCAGAATTTGTAGGGTCTAGGGAATAGATAAATAAGAATTATCTCAATTTAAATTAAATGTTATCTTTTTTCTATATCTGTTTTCTTCAGAATTTCTTCTTTTGTAGATCAGCTGGATGTTGAGTGGACTCGCTAGAGTAACAGGGCTTTCAGTCCAGCTCCTTGATCTGTCTGGAACATGTGCATCTCTCTCCAATTTCAATTGACAGTATCTTCAGTTCTCAATGAAACCCTTTTCTTAACACCCAGGACATGGTCTGTTTCTCTTTCTACCTCTCTGAACTCACTTTCCCACATCATTCTCTCCTTCTATCTGTCAAATCTGGATGTGCTCTAAAGATTTATTTATCCCTGTGACTTTAACTCACTTGTGCACAACTACTGCCCCGCATTATGTGGGAATGTCAACTCATATTTTTTACTATCATTAGATCCTTGTTTAGTTAAATGAATAATCAAAAAACTACAAATCTCTGATTAGTCAAGATCTGATAAGGTAAGCTTTATAGCAGATTTCATTGCCATAGTTTTTACAAAGGAAAATATTGGATGATTTCTAAAAATTACTATTTTCTCCTTCTTGGTAGATTATAAACATATCACTGTTAATTGGATCTTTAGCCATAACTTAATAATAAAAATTTCCATCTAAAATATCTTACTGCCTTAAATCTATAGTTTTTATAAATTTTTGGCTTTGTTTATTTAAAAAAAATGCAATGTTCTTACATTTGTATTGGAAAACATAGCCCAAATATTTTCCCTAAGATTCAAAGTTGCAGCATTACCCATTTGAAAATGAATTTGGATTGCCTGCACAGATCCTAGAAGAGAGTTAATATTACACTATCCCAGGAAAAATAAATTTGTTCTCAAGGAAAAAATACTCTTGTGATGAAAAAGATACTCTCTAATAACTTGCAAAAAACAAAGTCTAGGCCCTGGACAAGTTGCCACAAGCAGTGATTATGCTTTTGGGTTAAAAGAACAGATTTTGTGGCCAAGCAATTTGGCTTACATATTAGACATGTAATTTTGATAAAGTTACTTAACCTCTGTTGCTCATCTAAAACAGGGGTTCTAACATGACTATTTCATAGTAAATATTAAGATAAAGTGTTAATGATGCTGACATAAAACACTCAACTCACTATTAATATCACTCCTGCTTGAGCAGTCAGCCAACCATAACTCTTCTACAAATACTTTTCTTTTGTACTTTTAATAAATGAATAAAACAAAACAATAATTTCAGATGCCATTTAAACCTTTTAAAATGTAGTGTTTTTATATTCATATGTCTTTAATTATTAAGAGGTGAATAAAATATTGAAGCTAATGTAATTCAATGCATCATTAAAGATGTGGATATAGATATTTAATCAAACAACAAGAACTGTTGTCAAAATGCTATTCTACATACACTCATTTAATTCTGTGAAATAGTTAATATCAGAAACAGCTAGGGTATGCTGGAAAGAGTTAGGCCTTTCATAAAACCAAGATTGTCTTTTTTCTGTCATCAACTCTTTGATCTTCACTAAGTACTTAAATTTCTGTGGCTTCATCTTTGAAATAAAACAAGTAAAATCTACATTACACTATTGTTAGAAATAAAATAATATGTACTCTATTAGTTTGCCAGAGTTACCAAAACAGATACATTAGACTGGGTGGCTTAAACAACAGAAATTTATTTCCTCACAGATCTGAAAGCTTAGGCTTCTAAGATCAAGATGTCAGCAGGATTGGCTTCATTATGAAGCCTCTGTCTTTCATGTGTAGCTGACTTTCTTCTCCCTCTGTCTTCACAAGGATATCTCTATGTGGGCACAGGTCTTTTCTTTCTCTCTTTCTGTGTCCAAATTTCCTTTCTTACAAGAGCACAACTCATGGGAATAGTGTCTACCATAAAACCCTCATATGAACTTAAGTAGATTTTTAAAGATCTTATCTCCAAACGTGGATGCATTTTGAGGAACTAGTAGTTGAGACTTCAGTATATACGTATTTGGTAACATATTCAGCCTGTTAACATCCCACCCTCTGGATACTCAGAATTCATGTTCTTTCCACATGAAAAGTACATTCACTCTCATTCCAACAGATACGAACACAGTCTAGTATCAACTTTAAGTTCAAAACCGTGTTTAAACATCATTTAAATCAAATCAGGGATTCCATGGTGGCTCAGATGGGAAAGAGCCTGCCTACAATGCCAGAGGCCTGAGTTCTATCCCTGAGTCAGGAAGATCCCCTGGAGAAGGACATGGCAACCCACGCCCATATTATTGCCTAGAAAACCCCATGGACGGAGGAGCATGGCTGGCTACAGTATATAAGGTCACAAAAGTCAGACATGACAGAGCAACTTCACTTTTCAAATCAAATGTGATTGATATTGAAGTACGACTCATCCTGAGGCAAAATTTTCCTCTAGCTGTGAACCTATGAAACCAGATAAGTTCTCTGCTTCCAAAATGCAATGGTGAAACAGATATAAGATAGGTATTCCCATCACAGAAGAGGAAAAACTTAAAGATGAAAGGGATCACTACTGCCAAGCAAGGCTGAAATCTAGCAAGAAAAATTTCATTCAATTTTAAGACTCAAGACTAACGGTCTTTGGCTTGTTGCTCTGTTCTCAAGGCCAACTAGGGAGGCAGCACTGCCCCTGCTGTCATAGGCAAGAGTTCCATCCCAGCAGCCCTGGGCAACTGCTCAGGCCTGTGGAACCAAGGCAGAGACAGTGCCCTGGTGCCTGGGCATGTGCCCTTTCAGCTCAGAGTGGCAGTTTCGCCAACCCCTGAACTGCCTTTGGCCTCATTTTTCCCTTTTCATGAAGGATAATGCACCAGTTCACAGAGTCTTAGCGTTGGGTGCTGGGAGTGGGGAGATTTCAGGTAACTTCTGATGGGGACTTTTTTGAGGACTCTGGAAAAAAGACAAGGAGGGTTGGCAGAAGCAAACAGAGAGGAAAAAGGTTGCTGGTTGGCAGGCCTTTGACAGACCCTGGGAATAGGATGGTGAATTTACCATCAGATATTTTATCGATCATTTTACTAATAAGTAGCTGAATGCTTCAGAGAAGGCAAGGGCAACCCACTCCAGTATTCTTGCCTAGAGAATCCCTTGGACAGAGGAGCCTGGTGGGCTGCTGTCCATGGGGTTGCACAGAGTTGGACACAACTGAAGCGACTCAGCATGCATGCAATGCATGTTCATAGCTGAATAATTTTCTTGGGCCATCCTGCGGAATCTCAGAAGGCAGTGAGCCTCTTTCACTTTGTCCTGTCTCTCTTTCTTTTAGTTCCAGCTGACAGCATTTTTCCCGAGATGGTTAATTGGATCCATGGATCACATTCATAATTTCTTATAGCAAAACATCATATAGCTAGCTACACACTTAGTGTTCTTTATAGAACACGCTTTCTCATTTTATTGCAATATGAATGGGCTGAGAATTTTCCAAATCTTCAACTTCTGGTTCATTTTTGCCTAACAATTATTTCTTGAATTTATTTCCTTCCTCTCACATTTTGCTATCAGCAGCAAGGGAAAAACAGTCAATAGCTTCAGTAAGCTTCAGTACTTTGCTTAGACATTTCCTCAGCTAAATATTCAAGTTAATTATTTACAAGTTATACTTTCCACAAAACACCAGAATGCAATTTTGCCACTTTGTAACAACAAGCTCCTTTCCTCCAGTTTCCAATAGCATGTTGTTTAATTCTGTCTGAGACCCCATCAAAAACATTTTTAATGTACATATTTCAACCAACAATTTCTTCAAAGCAAGCTGGATTTTTTCTAACATGATTTGAAAACACTTCCAGCTTGTACCCATTCCCTACATTTTTAGGTATTTGTTACAGAAGTACACCATACTCAACACCAAAACCTAAATCAGTTTGCTAGGTCTGCCAATACAAATATACAGACTGGGTGGCTTAAACAACAGAAATTTATTCCCCAGCAGTTCTGGAGACTAGAAGCCAACATCAAGGTGTTGTCAGGGTTGGTTTGGTTTTGAGACTTCTTGATGGTTATCTTCTCCCTCCTTCCTCACATGGCCGTCTTTCTCTGTGTGTGTATCTGGTGTCTTTTTCTCTTTGTATATCCAAATTTTGTCTTATTCAGACACAAGTCACATTGGATTAGGATCTACCCTAACAGCCTCATTTTAAAGTAATCACTTCTTTACAAACCTTATGTCCAAATACAGTTATAGTCTGTGGTTCTGGAGGTAGAACTTCAACATATGAATTAGTGGGAGGAAGGACATAGTTCAATCCATAATATGCACCATTTTAAAAGCTACTATATAATTAATAAAATGCAATATGTGAGTAGCTTTTTTATTTTAAACAGACAAAAACAGAAACAAAGCAGGTAAGTGAATAGTTCAGGTTACATGGTTTGTTTAAAGCACAGCCAGTCTAAATTGTTTTTTCTTTTGGCCATTTTCATAATATGACTACAGACTTCTTTTATTATTATCAAGTGATATCCCTTTTATCAAATGATTTCCTTAAACTTTAACCTAAATTTATCTTTCTTTTTCTCATATTCTCCTGGGACAATTTCCTTCAGTCCTATGGACTGAATGCAATTATTTTAAATTCAATAATTATACTTGGGCTTCCCTGGTGGCTCAGAAGTAAAGAATCCACCTGCCAATACAGGCAGAGTTGAATGAGTTGAATGTGAGTTCAATCCTTGGGTCAGGAAGATCCCCTGGAGAAGGGAATGGCAACCCACTCCAATATTCTTGCCTGGGAACTCTCATGGACAGAGGTGCCCGGAGGGTTATAGTCCATGGGGTCACAAAAGAGTCAGACACGAGTTAGCAACTGAACAACAGCAACGACACTTCCATTCAAGATTCTGCTCTCAAGCTCCACCCCAACTCTGTTATCAAGTTCCAAATCCACATATTCATCTAAAAACTGGACATCTCCACTTGAATGACCCTAGAGTTTTTGAATCCAGTATCTTTCATCCCTAAAAGATTATCTTTTCACCTTATATCTCCCCAAACTCCTTCTCCATTGAAATAAATCTCAGTGAATGGCCTATCCCTTACCTTGCTCAGCCTAGAAAACCTAACATGATTCTTAACTGTTTCCTGTCCTTCATCCCTGATATACAATTAATCAACATAGCTTATTACTTCCAGCTCCTTAAAACTCTTAAATACATCCACTGTTTTTCATCAACTCTTCTTTGCTGCTGCTGCTGCTGCTGCTGCTGTCACTTCAGTTGTGTCCGACTCTGTGTGACCCCATGGACGGCAGCCCACCAGGCTCCCCCGTCCCTGGGATTCTCCAGGCAAGAACACTGGAGTGGGTTGCCATTTCCTTCTCCAATGCATGCAAGTGAAAAGTGAAGTGAAGACGCTCAGTTGTATCTGACCCTCAGTGATCCCATGGACTGCAGCCTTCCAGGCTCCTCCATCCATGGGATTTGTTTCCAAAATTCTTTCTCTTACCTCCAGTTTTACATGTAACTGATTTTACATGTAATACATTTTATACCATTGAGCTTTGATATAAACTTAGAAATAACTTTTAGGAAAACTTTGACAATTTATACTGAATTAGTTCCCTCTCCAAGTGCTCTATTCCCCTTCCACTTCCACCTATCATAACACATATTGCTCTGGACTATTAGAGCCTGTTTAGTTGTCTGGTTTCCACCCATTCTGTGCTTCTTTTCTTTATAACAGAAACCATGACTTGTTTACCAAGGTTTCTGTAGCACTCGTTCCTTGGGAGATAATAATCACTCAGAGGCTGTTTGTAGAGAATGAGTTCTGGTCTACAAAATTTTAATACAATATTCATTCTATTTCATTAAGTTGTCACATTCACATTTAAAATTATGAATGCCACAAGGAAGAAAATTTATACAAACCCCCAAGATTTTATTTTTAGCAGAAGCATATAGAAAACAATATTTATTTTCAAACTAGAACATGGTATTTATCATAAAGTGGTGTATCTTTAATAAACATGTACCTTGTTCCCCTCCTCCTCTTTGTTTGCAAAGTAAATTGAGGGACATAACCTAGTAAAAGTATCTCAGTTCCTTTGCCTGCCCTGTCAGTTTTAAATTTATTTAATCTTTTGACAAACTGATACTTGAAAAATCTGAAGACATTTGACATTAGTGTGCAGTTAAAAATAAAAATACATGCCAACAACAAGAATAGCAGCTCAAAGTAAACATGAGGACCATAATACTCTTTTAAAATGTATATACCAAATAATGATGGAATGAAGATGACATAATCAGCCTGAAACATGGTTGCCTACTATATTTAAACCTATTAGCAATTCTGGCAGGCCAAGCAGACAAGGGAATTATAGAAGACGTTGTCTATTGCAGAGTGATCTGCAATCTTATCACTGAAAAGTAAAAGCGACAAGAAGACCTCAGAGAAAACTCAGGTCAAATTTCTTCTGAGTCATCTTAGCAATGACAGTATTCAACTCTAAGAAGTAAATACTTAGAATAAAAATTAAATATATATATATGAATATATATATTTATATAGTATATATATATATATATATATATGCCAACTTAGGGTGTTTTAGGGTTTAGAGATTTGAGAGAATATATTAAAATATATTCTTTTAAAATATTTTCTCAGTTTCATATAATGTTAATATTAATATTTTACACTAAATGTTTTATGTTTTAATGGCAAATAACTGGGATGGTTATACTACTACTAACTAAAGGCATGTCCAGAGAGCTTTCAAATATGCGACACAGTATTATTAACTATGGTCTTCCCAGGTTGCATCAGTGGTAAAGAATTCTCCAGCCAATGCAGGAGATGCAAGAAACACAAGTTCAATTTCTGGGTTGGGAAGATCCCCTGGAGTAGGAAACAGCCCCCCACTCTAGTATTGCTGCCTGAAAAATTCCATGGACAGAGGAGACTGGCAGGCTATGATCCATGGGGTCACAAAGAGTCAGACATGACTAAGCATCTAAGCACCTTATTAACTATAATCACCATGCTGTACATTATATCCTTATGATTTCTTTATTTTATAACTGGAAGTTTTGACCTTTTAAAAGAGGTCTTATTGAAAGAGAAAGTGCATGTGCCATCTGTAATTTACCTCTTTGCCTAAGTATTTAATCTGTGATCATCTTGCAAGTTCACTTTTAGCTTCAGGTTGATTAGGATAGTTTGAGAAATCAATAAATATTTTTTTCAGTCTTCAAGAAATTTAATAATTCTAGCTTTATCTGCCATTCCACCTTTTTCTCGATAGAAGTCCTTTTGGTTGCTCTTGCCATGGATCCCTGCTCACCCCATTTTAGTAACCTTGAAGCTTAACTTCTCATCAGGCGAGGTTTCAGGGTGATGGCCGAGAGCCATCCATTCTTACTATTTCTTCAATCTTGTATACAAGAATAACTACCTTATGTGAAAGTAATGGGACTTTCCAGGTGGCTAAGTAGTAAGGAATCTTCCTGACAATCCAGAAGCTGCAAGTTCAATCCCTGGGTTGGGAAAATCCCTGTAGGAGGAAATGGCAACTCTCCAGTATTCTTGCCTAAGAAATCTCATGGACAGAAGAGCTTGGCAGGCTTCAGTCTATAGGGTTGCAAAGAGTCAGAAACAACTGAGCACACACGCACGTGAAAGCAAGGAGTCATAATGATTTGTGTGTTTGCAGAGTTGGCTGTGGGAGCGGAAGCTTGGTATCAGTTCTGGAGAGGTCATTATTCCTAATCATTGCCATAAACAAGCAATTTATTTTCTCCACGTGAGCAATTGAAAAAGCCGATTATAAGTTGGTTGGCCTAGAGATTGTTACATATAGGGTGTATATAATTCATTTACAGATACTCATATTTGTTTTCATATATACACTGTTAGCCTATCATTCTTTCCTGAAAGACTGATCTCTCGAAAAAGATCCATGTTTGTTTGTTTTTTTTAATTGCCATTTCTCTCAATGAATGTGTACATGTGTGTTTCTGTAGGTATATATATATATATATATCAGTTAAGTCAGTTCAGTCGCTCAGTCGTGTCCAACTCTTTGTGACCCCATGGACTGAAGCACGCCAGGCCTCCCTGTCCATCACCAACTCCTGGAGTTCACTCAAATTCATGTTCATCGAGTCAGTGATGTCATCCAACCATTTCATCCTCTGTCGTCACTTTCTTCTCCTGCCCTCAATCTTTCCCAGCATCAGAGCCTTTTCCAGTGAGTCAGCTCTTCACTTCAGGTGGCCAAAGTATTGGAGTTTCAGCTTCAGCATCAGTCCTTCCAATGAACACCCAGAGCTGATATCCTTTAGGATGGACTGGTTGGATCTCCTTGCAGTCTAAGGGACTCTCAAGACTCTTCTCCAACGCCACAGTTCAAAAGCATCAACTCTTTGGTGCTCAGTTTTCTTTATACTCCAACTCTCACAGCCATACATGACTACTGGAAAAACCATAACCTTGACTAGATGAACTTATGTTAGCAAAGTAATGTCTCTGCTTTTTAATATGCTGTCTAGATTGGCCATAACTTTTCTTCCAAGGAGTAAGCATCTTTTAATTTCATGGCTATAGTCACCATCTGCAGTGATTTTGGAGCCCCCTAAATAAAGTCTGCAACTGTTTCCCCATCTATTTCCCATGAAGTGACAGGGCTAGATTCCATGATCTTAGTTTTCTGAATGTTGAATTTTAAGCCAACTTTTTCACTCTCCTCTTTCACTTTCAACAAGAAGCTCTTCTTCGCTTTCTGCCGTAAGGGTGGTGTCATCTGCATATCTGAGTTTATTGATATTTCTCCCAGAAATCTTGATTGCAACTTGTGCTTCCTCCAGCCCAGCATTTCTCATGATGTACTCTGCATATAAGTGAAATAAGCAGGGTGACAATGTACAGCCTTGATGTACTCCTTTTGCTATTTGAAACCAGTCTGTTGTTCCATGTCCAGTTCTAATTGTTACTTCCTGACCTGCATACAGATTTCTCAAGAGGCAGGTCAGGTTGTCTGCAAAATGTGGTCCACTGAAGAAGGGAATGACAAGCCAATTCAGTATTCTTGCCTTGAGAACCCCATAACAGTATGAAAAGGCAAAAATATAGGACACTGAAAAGTGAACTCCCCAGGTCGGTAGGTGCTCAATATGTTACTGGAGATCAGTGGAGAAATAACTCCAGAAAGAATGAAGAGATAGAGTCAAAGGATAAACACTACCCAGTTGTGGATGTGACTGGTGATGGAAGCAAGGTCCAATGCTGTAAAGAGCAATGTTGCATAGGAACCTGGAATGTTAGGTCCGTGAATCAAGGCAAATTGGAAGTGGTCAAACAGGAGATGGCAAGAGTGAATGTCAACATTTTAGGAATCAGAGAACTAAAATGTACTGCAATAAGTGAATTTAACTCGGATAACCATTATATCTACTACTGTGCACAAGAATCCCTTAGAAGAAATGGAGTAGCCATCATAGTCAACAAGAGAGTCCAAAATGCAGTACTTGGATGCAATCTCAAAAATGACAGATTGATCTCTGTTCATTTCCAAAGCAAGCCACTCAATATCGTGGTAATGCAAGTCTATGCCCTGACCAGTAATGCTGAAGAAGCTGAAGTTGAACGGTTCTATGAAGACCTACAAGACCTTCTAGAACTAACACCCAAAAAAGACGTCCTTTTCATTATAGGGACTGGAATGCAAAAGTAGGAAGTCAAGAAACACCTGGAGTAACAGGCAAATTTGGCCTAGGAGTACAGAATGAAGCAGGGCAAAGGCTAATAAGAGTTTTGCCAAGAGAACACACTGGTCATAGCAAACACCCTCTTCCAACAACACAAGAGAAGACTCTACACATGAGTATCACCAGATGGTCCACACTGAAATCAGATTGATTATATTCTTTTCAGCCAAAGATGGAGAAGCTCTATACAGTCAGGAAAAATAAGACTGGGAGCTGACTGTGGCTCAGATCATGAACTCCTTATTGCCAAATTCAGACTTCAATTTAAGAAAATAGGAAAACCACTAGACCATTCAGGTATGACCTAAATCAAATCCCTTACGATTATTCAGTGTAAGTGAAAGATAGATTTAAAGGTCTAGATGTGATAGACAGAGTGCCTGATGAACTATGGACAGAGGTTCATGACATTGTACAGGGACAGTGCTAAAGACATCACCAAGAAAAAGAAATGCAAAAAAGCAAAATGGCTGTCTGAGGAGGCCTTACAAATAGATGTGAAAAGAAGAGAAGTGAAAAGCAAAGAGGAAAAGGTAATATATACCTATTTGAATGCAGTGTTCCAAAGAATAGCAAGGAGAAATAAGAGAACCTTCCTCAGTGATCAGTACAAAGAAATAGAGGAAAACAATGAAATGGGAAAGACCAGAGATCTCTTCAAGAAAACTAGAGATACCAAGGGAACATTTCATGAAAGAAGAGCTCAATAAAGAACAGAAATGGTATGGACTTAACCGGAGCAGAAGATATTAAGAAGAGGTGGCAAGAATACACAGAAGAACTACACAATAAAGATCTTCATGACCCAGATCATCAAGACAGTGTGATCACTCACTTAGAGCCAGACATCCTGGAATGTGAAGTCAAGTGGGCTTCAAACGAACAAAGCTAGTGGAGGTGATAGAATTGCTGTGGAGCCATTTGAAATCCTAAAGATGATGCTGTGAAAGTGCTGCACTCAATATGCCAGCAAAATTGGAAAACTCAGCAGTGGCCACAGGACTGGAAAATGTGCTTTCATTTCAACCCCTAAGACAGGCAATGCCAAAGAATGCTCACACTACTGCATAACTGCACTCATCTCATATGCTAGTAAAGTAATGCTCAAAATTCTCCAAACCAGGCTGTATATATATATATGAAATTGTATATATATATATATGAAATGTAATAGTAGTAAAGGCCATATAAACGGTTTAACATTTGGTGAACGTTCATGAAGGCATTCGTTAGGCCGTCTCTCGACCTCATGGTGTCTGTGCTCACTGCCATCAGGTGAACTTGAAACTTCTCTGTAATTTCTAGAACAAGCATATTAACTTTGTCCTGGAGAGCTAAAAACTAATTCAACCCCCAAAGAATACTCTCAGAGGATAGTAAAATGATCCAAATGCTTAACCTAACTTATTCACCAAGAACAGTCTAAGAAAAGAAAATCTGAATTCTTAACAAAATTGAAGAAAGAGTACCAGAATCATAGAAGCAGTGCCCAAGACTCCAATGGTTGATTTGCCATAAGCTTCTGCATGTTCTCTCCCTCTAAATCCTTCAACTTTGGTTCCCAATCGAATTGCCACAAACACATACACACACACAAGTACAGATACAACATCTATGCCCACTGGTCTGCTGACATTCTCTGAACCTCTGAGGAGGGCACAGGTAAATGAAGGAATTTATATCCTTAGCTTGTAGGAAAAAACAGCATATCTCTCACATAAAAGACATTGAAATATGTATTCAGGTTGTTATTTGAGAGAGAAATTATAAACCAATACATGGCTCCTTACCCAGAACCTATCAGGTGGCTTCCTTAGGTCAGTCTTGTCAGGCCTTCATGAACACTAAGGCTGCCGACAGTCACATTCTTCATTGTAATTTAATACATTGGAATCTTGATTTATATAGCTGACTATCTTATGGTTGAATCTCCCTGAGTCATTCAGTTTCAGAATATTGGTGAAATAGCATTTCTAGATCTGCCTCATTGAAATCAGGTAAATATCATTCTACTCAGGCTCCTGGAATCTGATTCTTCCAATTCAAACCTCTGAACTTGCTGTCCCACCTATCTTTAACATTTCAAAAATGCCTACTTTGTTGGTTTATAATGGCTGGATGGCATCACCAACTCGATGGGCATGAATTTGAGTGAACTCCGGGAGATGATGATGGACAGGGAGGCCTAGCGTGCTGCAATTCATGGGGTCACAAAGAGTCGGACACGACTGAGCGACTGAACTGAACTGAACTGAATGAGAAATTAAATGGGACTGCATACAAGGTTGGCCCCATGAATTTTATATATAGCTTATGTAACTTTATTTCTCTTCTGAACTTGAGAGCTCATCCAACGGCAGCTTCATGTTGTGGCACTCTGGTGAAAGCACTGTCAGAATTGGGAAAGTTCAAAGCACAGAGCGAAAGTTAGGTGCTATGCCAGTCTGCTGTAGTTTGGATAGAATATGCTTTCATCTGTTATAAAATAAAAGGCACATTTAATTCAGACACATAGAAAATTATGAAAAGTGAAATTAAAATCACTCATAGTGCTGTTCTGGTTAATACTTAACTTGCTGTTTGGGGGAAAAATGTATGTGTCGATATAATTATATAAGTTTTATAAATTTTAGTGATATACAAATAAAATGCACACTACTCTTTATTGTAGTTCTCTCCAATCTATTAATTTTCAAAGAATGCTTTCATGGACTTTTATTGAACTGTTTTATCGCAAATTATGTTCATTAAAATGAAACAATTGTCAGCTTCAGCACTAGACATGGTACACTTTGATCTGCACTATTATGGTTTTCTTCATTAGTTTCTTAACTCTAGGTAAACAGCAGAATATAGAGTCCTGATCTGTAGCACTAGCTGATTTCAAGCTACCCAAATGATCACTGAATGCAGAGTAAGGAATATATGTAACAACAGCTTGCCATTATATAGTATTTCCAAAAAATAGATAAAGTAAACATAAGTAATCTCAAGAGCAAAGATAATAATTTACCTTGAACACATTTTCTTCTCACTGAAGTGCATCCTTAAGTGATTTTTTTCCCTTGGCTATGAGCACTAAATCCTCTGAGTTTCAGCATATTAAAATTTTCATTATTTTGCCCTAGTAAGAGTTTAGTTGGGTAGAGGAATCTAGGTTCAAAATTATGCCCAGGAATTTTAGGAAGTTTTACCCTTTCGTCAGGAGCTGTTTTTAGTCATTGAAAAATTTAGGATTTTTTAAATAAACTTGTCATGTTTGTCATGATAATGTGCAGTTTGGTTCATTTTTATCTGAATATGTGGAGGATGTGCTTCATTATTTTCTCTTGGCTGCTGCTAAGTCGCTTCAGTTGTGTCCGACTCTGCACTACCCCATAGACGGCAGCCCACCAGGCTCCCCTGTCCCTGGGCTTCTCCAGGCAAGAACACTGGAGTGGGTTGCCATTTCCTTCTCCAATGCATGAAAGTGAAAAGTGAAGGTGAAGTCACTCAGTCGTGTCCAACTCTTAGAGACCCCATGGACTGCAGCCCACCAGGCTCCTCCGTCCATGGGATTTTCCAGGCAAGAGTACTGGAGTGGGGTGCCGTTGCCTTCTCCGTTTCTCTTGGCACTCAGGGCTAATTTTTAATTTTTGGAAAATTATCTTCAGTTATGTTTTTGATTGTTTTCACCTCTTTATCTTCTTCTGATATTTCTATTAAACAAGTCTCAGAACTTCTGGATCTATCTTGTCAGGTGAACTATTAGTTATAGTTTTTCTCTTTTTGTATTTTTGCTGTTTTGGGGACATGACTTTCATTTTATTTTCACTTTCGAGGGGGTTTGGGGGGATTCTATAGTAGATGATTAGAAAGGGTATGATGGAGAGTCCTTGGTTCCTAATATTCTCAAAGACTGTAATTCTAGATGTCACTTATACACCTAAATTTCTTCAATTTTCTATGGATTTCTTTTTATCCTAGCAAGACTGTTATCTCCAGGTACTCAATTTGTATTCTTAGATTGCTCCTTTATTGTAATATTATTGTTCCTAGTATTACATATAGCAGCCTATTATTATTATTCAGTCCAATATATTCTGAGTCATACATTTCTGAGAATATCAATTCAATGATTTTAAAGTGATATTTGAATGAAAACTTTACTTCTGGGTCAGTTGTTTTATTTTTCACCTTGTTTTTATAATTCATACTTTGTGTTTCCTCAATTTCTTTGGACTAGTCTAGTACTCTTGCCTGGCAAACCCCATGGATGGAGGAGCCTGGTAGGCTGCAGTCCATGAAGTCGTGTCCGACTTCACTTTCACTTTTCACTTTCATGCATTGGAGAAGGAAATGGCAACCCACTCCAGTACTCTTGCCTGGAAAATCCCATGGATGGAGGAGCCTGGTGGGCTGCAGTCCATGAGGTCGCTAAGAGTCGGACACAACTGTGCGACTTCACTTTCACTTTTCACTTTCATGCATTGGAGAAGGAAATGGCAACCCACTCCAGTGTTCTTGCCTGGAGAAGCCCAGGGACGGGGGAGCTTGGTGGGCTGCCGTCTATGGGGTCGCACAGAGTTGGACACGACTGAAGCGACTTAGCAGCAGCAGCAGCATACAATCCTACATACAAATGATGGATCAGGTGTGTGAGGTCTCCTGCAATCGTGTTTATATATTTAGCCAAATAGCTCATGCATGGCTTTGCTCTGCTTACTGTGGATATAATGATGCATGCTCTTTGCTCAGCATAGATAAAGCAGACTCAAGAAAAAAGAAAATTGCCAGATACAGGGAGAGAGGTGATATACTGATAAAAGAGTCAATTCAACAAGAAGCTGTAACAGTCATAAATATGAATTCACTAGCTATCGTAGCTGCAGAATATGTGAAACAAAACAAGTAGATTGTTAAGGATTTCAACATAGCTTGCTCAACAGTTGAGAGAGCAACTAAACAGAAAATCAACAAGGATATAAAAGAACTGAAAACTTCACCAACCACGGGATCTAATCAACATTTACAGGAAACTCCATCCAACAACAGCAGAATGCATCTCTTTTCCAACGTCCATGAAACATACACCAAGATAGACATCTTGTGCCACAAGACAAACCTCAAATATTTGAAGAATTGGAGTCACCAGAGTATGTTCATAGAACACAATGGAATTAAACTGATAATCATCAACAGAAGGATAACAGGAAAATCTCCAACACTTTCAAAACTAAACAACATACTTGTAAACAATCCATGAACTGAAGAAGAATTCTCAAGGAAATTCAAAAAACAACTTAAACTGAATTGAATGAAAATTAAAATAAAGCATTATCTAGTTATGTGAGAAACAGTTTAGCAGTGCTGTGAAGGAAATTTAATGCAGGGATATATCTATTAGAAAAGAGGAGAATCTCCTTCAAAAAATTGAAGAGTTACATCCTGTCAATTTCTGAATTCACCAGTGGTTTCTCGCTTTGGTCCACTCGCCTGATCTTCCTGTTTTCTCTGCCGTGGCATCGAAACCCCAGATTTCCCAGCCTCGGAGGGGAAGCCCTGCAGCGCCTGCCCCTAACCATGCCAAGCCATCGCCCCCCATCCCCACGGCTCCCGGGGACTCAGGAGGACTCCGGATCTCCGTGGTCACCCTTCTGTCTGGCTCCGCGTGGGGTCACTTTGCTATATGCAGATGGAGAGGAACACAGTGCTGACCGTCCAGGAGCTGATCTGACCGTTCTCTCATGTGGATGACCACATAAAAAAGGCAATTTTAGTGTATTAATCATAGATTATTATAAACTATAAACTCAAGGGCAAGGAGTTTATTACAGTGTATCTTTATGAAAACAAAAGGGTGTGCAGTGTTCACACACTGTAACAATAGTGTAAGAACTGTACATTGTGAACTCTGGTTATTTCTCTCCTGTACCACAGGAGCATATTGTATAAAAACTGTCGGAAAGCTGATGTGAAGGGCTATTGCCTTATTTGTCTGTAAAAAGTGCAGCTCAGTCACATGACTGCTTCCTGGAGCTTGGGAATAGTTTATCCTGTATGCTTGTTTGAATTCTCCCTCTATTTAAGATGTATCCATGGAATTGAAGTGTCGATGTAATAGTTCTCTCCTCTTGCCTGCAGGTCAGTTGTAATAAATCTAGGATGTGATGATGAAAAAAAAAAATTGAAGAGGAAGGAACATTTGCCAATTCATATTATGAAACAATGTATTAACCTGATAATAAAACTATATAAAGAGAGTATAAGAAATAAGATGTTGGTGGGGGAGACAATGAACCAGTATCTACCATGAATATAGAAACAAAAATTGCTTAAAAATATATAATTCAGTAATATATAAAATAATTATATACCATAGTATTATTTATATTATTTCTTAGAATGTCATATACATCTATAATATTTTTAAAGTTTAATTTAAAAAAATAAGATGTTTACCTGAATATTATGTATTTATAACTATATGCCTAGATTTAGTGAAAAATTTACTTTCTTATTAATTAATTTTTTGGTCATGCATTAGCTTTAGAGTCAGTAAAAAATATTTATATATGCTTTTAGGAAAAAGCAGACAAAATATGGGAATAACATAAATATAGAAAACAAAAATCATAAAAAATACTGTATGGATAAATTACACATTTCAGATGGTACTAGATAAGGTAGTCTTTATACAGATGTTTGAAAGATATAGAGGTAAGATAAATATAATCAATAAAGATTTTCATGGATCTAAAGTAATTTTTTTAAATGAGGGCCATACTTAAAATATATGTAAAAATAATTTTCCTTTAAAATGGGAAACAGGAACATCTCTTAATTTTCTTTGTAAGTTAAGCATTGTGGCTTAACTGAAAAAGAATTTAGGAGATTTAACCAGGAAAAGGACAGATGATTGTCATATGAATTTGGAAAAAGAGAAGTTATGTGGAAAAACTCTGAGCAACAGTAAAAAAACTAATCTTTTTAGATCTACTTGAGAAGACAAAACCTTGGCAATAAAACAGAAAGAAAAAAAAAAGCAAATGTGCAGATTTCATCATTGAATAACAGGCTGATGTTAAAGAAGGCAAATGAGGAATCCTAACACCCACAATATAGGTATAAATAAACACATGCAATGAAAATCTCCAATTCCAATGTTAAGATTTGGTGGCGGTGAATAACTGAATAGTAGTGGAATGAAGATTTTTAATTAAGCATGATGCGGTATCCTTTGACATTCCCCTTTTGAACATGAAATTTAAGGCAGAGATGTTCAGTTCCACATGAAGGAAACACAGTTCAACATAGTTGAAGCTAAGCATGGGATGGATTGGAAAAATATATGGTATCTCTGAGAAGATCTGCAGCAACAGGGCATCTCAGAGCCCTGTAGACTGGAATGGAGGACCTGATCCTCTGAGATTCATTGTGCTTTGCATGAATTTCTGGTATGTTCTCACATGTCAAAAGACTTGGTCCTGAAGTTCTTGAAAATAACGATACTTTTAGTACTTGAAGCTCAGTAGAGAAGAGAGAATTATTCCTTCTAGTTTCACTTAGAAAAATCTCACAGGAAGACTCTACCTGCCCTAATTTGAATCATATAAGTATCTCCGTACTAACATTTGGCCAGATTGATTCATATTATGGTGCCACCTACATCATATACCCAACATGTAAGAAGAGGGAAATGTTTTGGGAAGATGAGAATAATATGCATTACAGGGGCAATATTAAGCAGAACCACTGGAAAGTGCCATTCATATATCCTAACTGGAAAGTAAGTGAGAAAATATGCAGAAACTCTTTCTTCCTTTCTTTCTTGTTTTATTTTTACCACACTTTCCCCCAACTTACCTAAATAATCCTATTTTCTTTTATAAAAGACTGGTATTGAGAATATAACTGGCTCAAATGTGTTAGTTGGGAAAGATTGCAATATATTCCTTACACTTAATAACTATAGCAATTATAGACGGATTGTAGCTAATCACTAGTTAAATAACCTAGCTTTTGGTTGTAAGTTGTTAAAAAAAATTAAGCCACCACCAAACAAGTAAATTATTCTTGATATTCTTGGTTAAATGTGTGTTCATTTACCTTTAGCATCACTAATAACTCTCTACAAATATAAGAACATTTCAGTATACTTGAAAATATTATCAAATGTTTTCTACTTTGTATACTGTTAACATCCATAATTGAAGACACATATACACAGAGTGGAGATTATTAATAAGATTATCATTTGGTGCTAATTTGTGTGAAGTCAATGGATGCGCTACTGGAAAAAAAAAAAAAAGAGAGAGAAAGAACCATATTGATATTTTAATGTATAGCTCCAAGCCACATTAGTTCAGTTCAGTTCAGTCACTCAGTCGTGTCTGACTCTTTGCAACCCCATGAATCAGAGCACACCAGGCCTCCCTGTCCATCACCAACTCCCGGAGTTTACTCAGACTCACGTCCATCGAGTCAATGATGCCATCCAGCCATCTCATCCTCTGTCGTCCCCTTCTCCTCCTGCCCCCAATCCCTCCCAGCATCAGAGTCTTTTCCAGTGAGTCAACTCTTCGCATCAGGTGGCCAAAGTACTGGAGTTTCAGCTTTAACATCATTCCTTCCAAAGAAATCCCAGGGCTGATCTCCTTCAGGATGGACTGGTTGGACCTTCTTACAGTCCAAGGGACTTTCAAGAGTCTTCTCCAAAACCACATTTCAAAAGCATCAGTTCTTCGGCGCTCAGCTTTCTTCACAGTCCAACTCTCGCATCCATACATGACCACAGGAAAAACGATAGCCTTGACTAGATGGACCTTTGCTGGCAAAGTAATGTCTCTGCTTTTTAATATGCTATCTAGGTTGGTCATAACTTTTCTACCAAGGAGTAAGCATCTTTTAATTTCATGGCTGCAGTCACCATCTGCAGTGATTTTGGAGCCCAGAAAAATAAAGTCTGACACTGTTTCCACTGTTTCCCCATCTATTTCCCATGAAGAGATGGGACTGGATGCCATGATCTTCATTTTCTGAATGTTGAGCGTTAAGCCAAATTTTTCACTCTTCACTTTCACTTTCATCAAGAAGCTTTTTAGTTCCTCTTCACTTTCTGCCATAAGGGTGGTGTCATCTGCATATCTGAGGTGATTGATATTTATCCTGGCAATCTTGATTCCAGCTTGTGCTTCTTCCAGCCCAGCGTTTCTCATGATGTACTCTGCATATAAGTTAAATAAGCAGGGTGACAATATACAGCCTTGACGTACTCCTTTTCCTATTTGGAACCAGTCTGTTGTTCCATGTCCAGTTCCTATTGTTGCTTCCTGACCTGCATACAGATTTCTCAAGAGGCAGGTCAGGTGGTCTGGTATTCCCATCTCTTTAAGAATTTTTGATAGTTTGTTGCGATTCACACAGTCAAAGGCTTTGGCATACTCAATAAAGTAAAAGTAGATGTTTTCCTGGAACTCTCTTGCTTTTTCTATGGTCCAACGGATGTTGGCAATTTGATTTCTAGTTCTTCTGCCTTTTGTAAATCCAGCTTGAACATCTGGAAGAGCCAAGAAAAGTAAAGTCTCTCACTGTTTCTATTGTTTCCCCATCGATTTGCCATGAAGTGACGGGACTAGGTACCATGATCTTCATTTTTTGAGTATTGAGTTTTAGGCCAGTTTTTTCACTCTTGTCTTTCACTTTCATCATATATATTGATATAAATTCATTTTTATTATTTTTTAGATTTCATATATAGAATTTTAGATTAATATCATGCAGTGTTTGCTCTTTTATGTCTGGCTTATTTCACTAAGCAAACTATTGTGAGTATCCATCCATGTTTCTGTAAACGGCAATATTTCATTCTGTTTTATGGCTGAGAAATATGTTATTTTGGGCTTCCCAGGTGGCCCAGGTAGCCAAGTGGTAAAGAATCTGCCTTCAAGTGAAGGAGATGAAGGAGAATGGGTCTGATAGCTGGATCAGGAAGATGCCCTGGAGTAAGAATGGGAACTCACTCTATATTATTTCCTGGGAATTCCATAAACAGAAGAGCCTGGTGGGCCATGGCCCATGGGATAACAAAGAGGCAGTCATGACTGAGCATATAAATGTATTAACATATGTATACATATGTATGTATGCTACTTCTTCTTAAGCTTATTATCTGTTGATGAACACTTGATTGTTTCTAATTCTTGGCTATTGTAAATAGTGGTGCTATGAACAGGGGGTGCATGTATTTTTAAAATCCATATATGTTAATTCTAAACCTAAAAAACCTTACAGTTCAGTCTGTACTTTTAGATAAATAGAATAGTGTGAGACTTGAATCAAACATAGAAGCTTCTCTCATTTATGAATTCATTACTTGATAATAAGTGTCATATACATTTTTAAAGCATAAAAAAACATTAAAATATTTTGAAGGTACTTATTTTTCAAAATGATGCATTGGTTTGGCCAGAATGTTCATTTGGGTTTTTTGGTACCATTTTATGGAGAGGCCTCTGAGAGCTTTTGGCCAATCCAATATTACTACAATCCAATATTACCTAACAGAAAAAGAAGATTTTAGGAAGAGGTGGCAAGAATACACAGGCTATACAAAAAAGATCTTCATGACTCACATAATCAAGCTGGTGTGATCACTCACCTAGAGCCAGATATCTTGGAATGTGAAGTCAACTTTGCCTAAGGAAGCATCACTATGAACAAAGCTAGTGGAGGTGATAGAATTCCAGTTGAGCTATTTCAATTCCTAAAAGATGATGCTGTGAAAGTCCTGCACTCAATATGCCAGCAAATTTGGAAAACTCAGCAGTGGCCACAGGACTGGAAAAGGTCAGTTTTCATTCCCATCCCAAAGAAAGGCAATGCCAAAGAATGCTCAAACTACTGCACAATTGCACTCATCTCACATGCTAGTAAAGTAATGCTCAAAATTCTCCAAGCCAGTCTTCAATAGTACATGAACTTCCATGAACTTCCAGATGTTCAAGCTGGTTTTCGAAAAGGCAGAGGAAGCAGAGATCAAATTGCCAACATCCATTGTATCATCAAAAAAGCAAGAGAGTTCCAGAAAAACATCTACTTCTCTTTATTAAATATACCAAAGTATTTGACTGTGTGGACGACAACAAACTCTGGAATATTCCTAAAGAGATTGGAAAACCAGACCACTTGATTGACATCTTGATAAATCTGTATGCAGGTCAGGAAGCAACAGTTAGAACTGGACATGGAACAACAGACTGGTTCCAAATAGGAAAAGGTGTACGTCAAGGCTATATATTGTCACCTTGCTTATTTAACTTATATGCAGAGGACATCATGAGAAACACTGGGCTGGATGAAGCACAAGCTGGAATCAAGACTGTTGGAAGAAATATCAATAACCTCAGATATGCAGATGACACCACACTTATGGCAGAAAGCAAAGAGGAACTAAGGAGCCTCTTGATGAAAGTGAAAGAGGAGAGTGAAAAGCTGGCTTAAAACTCAGCTTTCAGAAAACTAAAATCATGACATTTGGTCCCATCACTTCATGGGAAATAGATGGGGAAACAGTGGATACAGTGAAAGACTTTATTTTTCTGGGCTCCAAAATCACTGCAGATGGTGACTGCAACCATGAAATAAAAGGACGCTTACTCGTTGGAAGAAAAGTTATGACTAACCTAGACAGCATTTTAAAAAGCAGAGATGAAAAGATGCTCAACATCACTTATTATCAGAGAAATGCAAATCAAAACCACTATGAGGTACCATTTCACGCCAGTCAGAATGGCTGTGATCCAAAAGTCTACAAGCAATAAATGCTGGAGAGGGTGTGCAGAAAAGGGAACCCTCTTACACTGTTGGTGGGAATGCAAACTAGTACAGCCACTATGGAGAACAGTGTGGAGATTCCTTAAAAAACTGGAAATAGAACTGCCTTATGATCCAGCAATCCCACTGCTGGGCATACACACTGAGGAAACCAGAAGAGAAAGAGACACATGTAACCCAATGTTCATCGCAGCACTGTTTATAATAGCCAGGACATGGAAGCAACCTAGATGTCCATCAGCAGATGAATGGATAAGAAAGCTATGGTATATATACACAATGGAGTATTACTCAGCCATTAAAAAGAATACATTTGAATCAGTTCTAATGAGGTGGATGAAACTGGAGCCTATTACACAGAGTGAAGTAAGCCAGAAAGAAAAACACCAATACAGTATACTAATGCATATATATGGAATTTAGAAAGATGGTAACAATAACCCTGTGTACGAGACAGCAAAAGAGACACTGATGTATAGAACAGTCTTATGGACTCTGGGAGAGGGCAAGGGTGGGAAGATTTGGGAGAATGGCATTGAAACATGTATAATATCATGTATGAAACGAGTTGCCAGTCCAGGTTCGATGCACGATACTGGATGCTTGGGGCTGGTGCACTGGGACGACCCAGAAGGATGGTATGGGGAGGGAGGAGGGAGGAGGGTTCAGGATGGGGAACACATGTATACCTGTGGCGGATTCATTTCGATATTTGGCAAAACTAATACAATATTGTAAAGTTTAAAAATAATATAAAATTAAAAAAAAAAAAGCAGAGATATTACTTTGCCAACAAAGGTCCGTCTAGTCAAAGCTATGGTTTTTTCAGTAGTCATATATGGATATGAGAGTTAGATATAAAGAAAACTGAGTGCAAAAGAATTGATGCTTTTGAACTGTGGTGTTGGAAAAGAATCTTGAGAGTCCCTTGGACTGCAAGGAGATCAAGCCAGTCCATCCTAAAGGAAATCAGTCCTGAATATTCATTGGAAGGACTGATGCTGAAGGTGAAACTCCAATACTTTGGCCTCCTGATGTGAAGAACTGACTCATTAGGAATGACCCTGATGCTGGGAAAGATTGAAGGCAGGATGTTATGGGGATAGCAGAGGATGAGATGGTTAGATGGCATCACCGACTCAATGGACATGAGTCTGAGTAAACTCTGGGTGTTGGCAATCGACAGGGAGGCCTGGCGTGCTGCTGTCCATGGGTTTGCAAAGAGTTGGACACAACTGAGTGATGGAATGGAACTGGACTGAATATTACTAGCCAATTGTATGTTATCTGCCCAAGAAGTAAATAAAACATATTTAATATATTTTTTTAAACTTTACAATATTGTATTGGTTCTGCTGTATATCGAAATGAATCCACCACAGACATACATGTGTTCCCCATCCTGAACCCTCCTCCCTCCTCCCTCCCCATACCATCCCTCTGGGTCGTCCCAGTGCACCAGCCCCAAGCATCCATTGTCATGCATAGAACCTGGACTGGCAACTCATTTCATATATGATATTATACATTTTTCAATGCCATTCTCCCTTTTTTGATAAAAAATACTTTGAAATAATAACTATTCACTGATTAATTTATTTCATGAACATTTTTCTTGGATATCAAGTATCATATTGCTAAAGTTTATAATCTCATTCCTTAACAGCTAACTAAATAATATGCTACTAAATTGACATTAACCTCCAAAATATATGGCACACCTAGATTCAGAGATGATGTGTATTCATCCAATTTCAGAATTTATTTACAATATTGATTTCATACCAAGATGCCAGAAATCTTATCTAAGTCAACATCAATGTTTTTTTTTAATGTATTAGTGATTTTAAGATATAATTTTCAGTTAAATTCCCACATTAGCAACTTGCTGCTGCTGCTGCTGCTAAGCCGCTTCAGTCGTGTCCGACTCTGTGCAACCCCATAGGTGGCAGCCCACCAGGCTCCCCCATCCCTGGGATTCTCCAGGCAAGAACACTGGAGTGGGTTGCCATTTCCTTCTCCAGTTCATGAAAGTGAAATGTGAAAGTGAAGTCACTCAGTCGTTATGTGCAAAATTAAGGACAGTTTATAAAAGGTGTTTACACCCAAAAAGAGTGTTTGCTCAGTTCCAAAAAGTTTAATTGGCATTGAAAAAAAATGCATCAGTCCTTTTGTTTATAAGAAAGCTTACTTTAAAAAAGATTGATTTAATATGAACCAGCTGAAGTTTTGTTATTTGTTATCCCCCTGAGATCTGAACACTGTATTTCATTTACAAGAGATAGGGATAGTTCATTTATTGCTTACCTATTGATTTCCGAGTCACTCTATAAATTTTTATAACTTTTAGCACAGTTAAACATTCCAGTGATGCCTAGCTTTACTCCTTAGAAGTGTTTTTAAACATCCTATAAATCAATTTACTGTGAGAATCAAGAATCTAAATTTGGAAACCATTTAACTCTTTAAGTAGCTACAGTAACAACACCACATTAAAATCTTTGGATGCCTCAAGTCCTGACCAATATTTCAACAATAAAGAGAATGTATACAGAATTTCTAAAAATGACTAAGGGAGGCGAGGGAGAGAAATCACCTTTTAGCAAGTGAGCCATAAGTACTGATGTTTAATATTCATTTTAACTGTTCTGACACCTAAATGCCAGTTTCCTCAGGTGGAGAGGTACACAGGAGTACTTATGAAGTAACAACTGGTTGCTCCTAACTGCTCTGTGCCACTTTTTTCTGGAACTGATGGGGACCAAAACCCAATGAGTTTATATTCTTTAGAAAATATGGCATTTTGTTTTACATAAAGTTTTAAAACAAACAGATATTGTCAGAAATACTTAACAAGTTGAAAATACTATGCCTAAAATGATAAAAGACAATTTTCTCTTCAAGAAAATTAGGGATACCAAGGGAACATTTCATGCAAAGATGGGCACAATAAAGGACAGAGATAGGACGGACCTGCAGAAGCAGAAGATATTAAGAAGAGGTGTCAAGCATACACAGAAGAACTATACAAAAAAGATATTCATGACCCACATAACCACGATAGTGTGATCATTCGCCAAGAGCCGAATATCCTTAGTGTGAAGTCAAACGGGCCTTAGGAAGCATCACTACAAACAAAGCTAGTGGAGGTGATGGAATTCTAGCTAAGCTATTTCAAATACTTAAAGATGATGATGTGAAAGTGCTGCACTCAATATGCCAGCAAATTTGGAAAATGCAGCAGTGGCCACAGGATGGGAAAAGATCAGTTTTCATTCCAATCCCAAAGAAAGGCAATGTCAAAGAATGCTCAAACTACTGCACAGTTGCACTCATCTCACACGCTAGTAAATTAATGCTCAAAATTCTGCCAATGAGGCTTCCACAGTATGTGAACCAAGAACTTCCAGATGTTCAAGCTGGATTTATAAAAGGCAGAGGAACTAGAGATCAAATTGCCAACATCTGTTAGAACATAGAAAAAGCAAGAGAGTTCCAGGGAAACATCTACTTTTGCTTTATTAACTATGCCAAAGCCTTTGACTGTATGGATTACAAAAAAACTATGGAAAATTCTGAAAGAGATGAGAATACCAGACACCTGACCTGTCTCTTGAGAAATCTGTATGCATGTCAAGAAGCAACAGTTAGAACTGGACATGGAACAACAGACTGGTTCCAAATATGAACAGGAGTACATCAAGGCTGTATATTGTCACCCTGCTTATTTAAATTATATGCAGAATACATCATGTGAAATGTCAGACTGGATGAAGTACAAGCTGAAATCAAGACTGCAGGGAGAAATATCAATAACCTCAGATATTCAGATGACACCACCCTTATGGCAGAAAGCAAAGAGGAACTAAAGAGCCCCTTGATGAAAGTGAAATAGAAGAGTGAAAAAGATAGTTTAAAACTTAACATTCTAAAAAACGAAGATCATGGCATCCGGTCCCATCACTTCATGGAAAATAGATGGGGAAACAATGGAAACAGTGAAAGATTTTATTTTTCTGGGCTCCAAAATCACTGCAGATGGTGACTGCAGCCATGAAAGCTATGACCAACCTAGACAGCATATTAAAAAGCAGAGACATTACTTTGCCAACAAAGGTCTGTCTAGTCAAAGTTATGGTTTTTCCAGTGGTCATGTATGGGTGTGAGAATTGGACTGTAAAGAAACCTGAGCACCAAAGAATTGATGCTTTTGAACTGTGGTGTTGGAGAAGACTCTTGAGAGTCCCTCGGACTGCAAGGAGACCCAACCAGTCCATCCTAAAGGATATCAGTCCTGAATATTCATTGGAAGGACTGATGCTTAAGCTGAAGCTCCAATACCTTGGCCACCTGATGAAAAAAAGCTGACTCATTGGAAAAGACCCTGATTCTGAAAAGATTGAAGGCAGGAGAAGAAAGGGATGACAGAGGATTAGATGATTGGATTAGATTGAGTTGTCCACCAACTCAATGGACAAGAGTTTGACCAAGCTCTTGGATTTGGTGATGGACAGGGAATCCTTGCATGTTCTAGCCCGTGAGGTCACAAGGAGTCAGACGTGACCGAGTGACTGAACTGAACTGAAAAGATAATCAAAAAAAATGAAGAAGGACCAATGTGGTAATTGGTAATTTTTATTGCACCAATAAGAATTTTAGTTAGTTACAAGTAGACGTTCTTTTCTTCTGAATAATATATACCAAACAAAAATGAAACAAGTTAGTGCCTCTATGTAGGATACATCCAAAATGCTACTTACTCACTTATGACTTCTTTGCATGCACTATTTTTTAAAAGAGGAAGCCAGAAGTGTTGTCCTTTTGATACATAATTTGAGAAGTGTATCTTGAAAGAGGAAGCTGAAATTCTTACAACCTAGATCAGAATAAGAATAAGTGAACATTAAAAATATAAACAAACAAAAACCTCCCATGTTTATTTTTTCATTCAGTCAACTAACATTTACTGAATGCACTAAATACCACTATGTATTATACATGGTTAATATACAATCGAAGTCAAAATGATAGTTCAAAACCCTACCCACAAGAATGTCACAATAAATAAACAGCTCCAATGAAATATGAACAAATAAAGAATGGGCTAAGGAAGCAAAAGTGAATGGTCAGTTATCTGTTAGTATGGGCATTGATGAATGTTTTACATAAGAGGTAGTACAGAGCTGAGTCCTTTATGACACTTGCCAGGATAAACAAGAAGGAAAGAGAATTAAGGGCAATGACTATGGCATTTGTAACAACATCATGAAGAGAGAGCAAATATAAGAGAACTATTAGAAAAACTTATTTTTCAAATTATTCAGATTATCCACTGGCTTCCTCATCCACCCTGATATTAAAAGCCATCTTTATATCAGCATCCGTAGAAATGTTTAAGATTGTTAACCAGTTTTTCACAATAGGGATGAAAAGGATATTCTCTGGATGAGATTTCCTAAAAGCAAATTGATGGCCCACAATGAGTCTAAACAATACCTCTAAGAAGCAGATTCACTCAGTTGACACAAGACATCTGTATCTATCCACTGAGCCTCAGTGTTAATTTGATGCAAGCTAATTTTCAGGTTGCCCTTGACAACAATTCTTCTTTTGAATGCTAGACACATTCTATACACTCAAACACATGGAATAAATGGAAAAGAGACCCAAGTCTGGAACACTTCTTTACTAGTGTTATCAGATCTAAGATAGTTCAGTGTGAAATCTTCCTTTTTGCTGGGACATCTAGATGGATTTTCACAGATCAAGCACTCGGAAACATTCAAATTGAAAGAGCCCTTTTCCTCAAGGTTTAGACTATCAGCCTAATGGAGTTAGGCTCCTTCTTCTCATTTTATATGCCTAATCACTCAAGGTGTCAGATCGCATTACGTTGAATAATCAGTTTTGTCTCTTTATAACATTAGCCTTTACTTAAAGAATATTAACTGTATTATTTCTTCACATGTGAAAAAGTGATTTATTGTCAAATTCTGTAATATTTTTAATGTAACAAATTTGTAGTCAAACATTGTGATTCAGTGTTTAGGACACACTGAATTAAACACAGTTAAATAAATTCCCTAATCATAGAAATCCCAGAGTCTTTACTGTAATAATAGGCTAGTACAAACTATGAATCTTTATGAGCAGATGATATAAACTACACAGTGTTTTTCTCCTTTTGGAGGAGAAATTCAATAGGCTACCTTTCGTTAGGAACAGACACTGGGGACAATTTCACTATTGTCCTCAACTTTTTTTTCATTGGTTTCACAAAAATTAGTACCAAATCACAGTCTGATTAATAATCTCCATACCATTTGCCTTTGGTTATAGGTGCTTATAGTATATAAAATAAGTTATTTTCAAGTACACTGCATAAGGATAGAACAAAATTCATTTCTTGGGTTTTATAATAATGGGTCTCTCAGTAAATGATCTCTTTCCTCTCACTGGTAAAAGTCACATTAGTTCAGCTGAATAAAGTTTCCTGAGGCAAAAACAAATGGCCGCTTTCTCATTTAACAGCATGAAGCTGACCTTCAATAAACATAACACGCAAGACTGGTAGTTATTGCTGATAAAGGTAAAAAGTAGCGGCAAAGTTTTTTCTTGGGATGCACATGAAAATACTTTTGATTTAATGAAAATATACAGTCAAGAGGTAACCAAAATGTCAGAGTAAGAAGACTGTGAGCTCGCTTCCTCCCATGAACACACCAAAATTAAAACTATACAGAGCAACTATGAGAATAATCTCAAGACCAGCAGAAAATATTTTCCACAAGACATAAAGAAGGGACCACAGAACAAGTAGGAGGGACAAAGAAATGGTATAATCAAGACTGACACCCCCAGATTGGCAACCCACACAATAAATGGTTTATGTCTGGACTCTCTATTGTGTTTCATAGACCTGTGTGTTAGTTTTTGTGCCAGAAGCATACTGTTTTGATTACCATAACTTTGTATTATAGCTTATATTATACTTTGAAATCAGGGAGCATCTTCAACTTTGTTCTTCTTTCTCAATATTTCTATGGTTATTTGGAATCTTTTATATTTCCATACAATTTGTATTTTGATAGAGATGTCATTGAATCTGCAGATTGCCTCAATTTTATTTAGGAAACAAGTAGATACATGAATGGTAGCACAAGAGTTTGAGATTGTACTGTTATATAGGTTCTAGCTTTTATCTATATATTACAATATTCTTTCTATGTATAACTAGATGTCTATTAACTAAAATTGGATTGTAGTTAAATGAGTCATTAAGGTCTGTATATTATATTTTAATAGCATAGTCATCTCTATTAAATAAATTCATCTAAATATATTATAAAGAAGCTCTCTGTTTAACTCAGCAGGAGACAGAGCCGATGCTCTAGGCATGCAATCATCTCCTTATCTCTGTAAACATGTAAATGAATAAATTTAAAGAAAGACCATATACTGTGGCTTCTCTTGTGGCTCAGCTGGTAAAGAATGTGCCTGCAATGCAGGAGACCTGTTCGATCCCTGGGTTGGGAAGATCCCCTGGAGAAGGGAAAGGCTACCCACTCCAGCATTCTGGCCTAAAGAATTCCATGGACTATATAGTCCATGGGGCAGCAAAGAGTCAGACATGACTGAGCAACTTTCACTCACTGTGTATACTGGGATCTTTTACTTTGTCATCCCTTTTCAAGATGGACTACAACATGTAAATTTAATGAGCAAGAAGGGAAGTTAGGTATATATCCACCTTCTTCTGTGTAAGATTCTTATTCTTGGACTTCATTTGTTTTATGTAGAGTAGAATACTCCACACATCTCATCTCGTCATCGCACTCATATATGCTAACTTCCCAACCTAAATGGGGCAAGAATTAACAATGGAAGTTACAAGACCTTGAACTGCTTAATATTTCATCTTCTACCTGTCTTCACAATGTAATCAAGTTCCTCTCCTATTCCCGACTTGCTTCCTAATCCTACTCATGGTCCTTTGGCTGCATGCCTGATAAATTGCTTTGACTTTGTGTGACCCTATGGACTGTACCCTGCCAGGCTCCTCTGTCCATGGAATTCTCCAGGCAAGAATATTGGAGTGGGTTGCCTTGCCATCCTCTAGGGGATCTTCCCAACCCAGAGACTGAACTCACTTCTCTTATGTCTTCTGCACTGGCAGGTACATTCTTTACCACCAGCTCCATCTGAGAAACCTGGCCCTTTGGCTGGTCAAGAACAAAGACCTTCTGCTAAATTTCTCTTCAGCCTGCTTGTTTCTGATGCCCATGTTCATCCATTCTTGAGTCAGTGGAAGTGAACTATTGTCAGGATATGTGAAAAAGAACAGTAGTATGAATCTTAAACAAAGGGTAAAAAATTATGCTATGTTTATAAAAAGTGACATACTCTGTTATCATTAAAGTCAGGATCTAAGTTAATAAAAATTCACATAGAAAGATGGACTTGAAAAATAAATTGAGAAGAGTAAGTTAAAAATATAATTTCATTTTTATGAAAAACTGCTAAATGACTATATATATGAAAAGTTTGAAAATTATACAATGCTTTCAATTGACCAGTTCTAAGCAGTAGGATTATGAGCTCGTTTTTCTTTTAAAGAGAAATAAATAAGACTAAATCGTTGTTCTAAAATCATTTTTAAAAACACAGTCATGTTCTGTTAGTAAAACTGTGAAGATTTATTAGACTTTACATATTAACTTTGGGAAAAACGTCTAAAAAATTCTACTTTGAACAATTAACATCTGACATCCCCTAGCCCAAGAAACTAAAAGTAATTTTGCAGTAATTAAGTATAATTCAATCCAGATTTTAGTTATCCATTTGGAAGCATGAATTGGGAATTGATTATGTATAGCTTTTCAATATGTGACATATTCTACATATAATTACACTGTTGTTGCCATTTAGTTGCCCAGTCGTGTCCAGCTCTTTTGTGACCCCATGGATTGGATTTCCTAGGCAAGAATACTGAAGTGAGCTGTCATTTCCTTCTTCCAAGGTATCTTTCCGGCCCAGGAATTGAACTTATGTCTCCTGTCCACGGCACCCCACTCCAGCACTCTTGCCTGGAGAATCCCAGGGACGGGGAAGCCTGGTAGGCGACAGTCCATGGGGTCGCACAGAGTTGGACACGACTGAGCAACTTCGCTTTCACTTTTCACTTTCATGCATTGGAAAAGGAAATGGCAACCCGCTCCAGTGTTCTTGCCTGGAGAATCCCAGGGACAGGGAAGCCTGGTGGGCTGCTGTCTATGGGGTCGCACAGAGTCGGACACGACTGAAGTGACTTAGCAGTAGCAGCAGCTCCTGCCCACATCGCCTACATTGCAGGCAGATTCTTTACTGTTGAACCACTGAGGAGGCCCTATATAATTACATATGACATTGGGGCTTCCCTTTTGGCTCAGCTGGTAAAGAATCCACCTGCAATGTGGGAAACCTGGTTCGATCCCTAGGTTGAAGGAAAAGGCTACCCACTCTAGTATTCTGCCCTGGAGTATTCCATGGACTCTATAGTCCATGGGGTTGTAAAGAGTCGGACACCACTGAGTGACTCACACTTTCAGTTTCATAATATATGTCATATTATTTAGTTATGTACATAGTATGTATATATATACATTTTCATGTATATGTGTATATTTACACAAAATTTCAATAAATAATGACATTTACATCTGCTTAAAAAAGACTATAAGTCAGAAGTTAAATTAGATTATTTCCTTATTTTTAATTTCAAACACTCCTGCCAGTCCTATGTAAAATAAGTAAAATTGTTTTTGATTAGTTGATTTCCCTCAAAGTGAAACAACTACTGTTGTTTCATGGCTCATAGGAACAAGGTAACTCAGGGGAAATTCTATGTAATCAGTTAGTAAGTAGCATTTATTCTGAATTAGATTCTAGGGAATTAAGTTGTGACCAATCAAGTAAGTTGTACTGTACTCAAATTGTCCAGGATTGATTTGTTCTAATTCAGCACATTATGTTCACATTGGGTGAACATCAATATCTCCTCAAACAGAGCTCTGCTGCCAGAAATTCTTTATTAGATATGATGCAGAATCGTTGTCAGCCCTCAAAAACAATAGTAAATGAGCTCCCCAGAAATGACTGCTGACAAGGTTATCACACCATCTACAAGACAGATTTGAGGGTTGTTCATTTTCATTTGTGGCATCAGTAGCCCCATGAACAAATGAAAGCAAGAGCAACAAGATTAAAAAAGAAAAACAGCTTTTCTCCATTAATACTTTCAGTATCTAGTCATGAACAGAATGTTGGGTAGACATATAAATATTAAAGGTGCTTTAGGTAAGGGCTCAGAAAGAAATGAAGAAGTGTCAATGGATGCTGAAGGAAAGGTGAACTTTTGTATAGTCACAGACAGGGTTGTTGAATTTTGTATTATAGTTGCATCAAAGGAAGCAGAACTTATAAGTGACAAATTTTGATATTTAGCTGAGGAGAATTTTAGAACAGGTATTGAAGGTGTGACCTGGATTCTTGTTGCTAATAATAAAATATGACAAAAAACAAGATAAACTGGGAAACGAAATGTTACACAACAAGGAACTAGCCTCTGATGACTTGAAAAATTCTCAGCCTATTCAAATTACAGAATACACTAAAATTAAATAGGAAAAGTGTACTCTGGAAAGAAGGCCAAGCAAGTAGATAGACAAATATTTATTAAAGATATTAAGTGTGTTGCTCATAGACTCACTCAACATCTCAACAGAAGCCAGGATTAGGAATGGAATATCCAGAAAACATCTATGGAGGCCCTTTTTTCCATGGAGTGTTAATCTCCATGACATATGCAGGAGATTCACAAGGTTTTAGAGAATGTTGTATCAGTAGAAATGCTGCCAGCTCTACTGAAAAGGACAGAGAGAGAACACAAGGAAAAAAAGGAGAAAGTTGTCAGACTTCAAAAATTCTATAGTAAAAAATAGGTTAGCATTGCTACTAAAGTACAAAAATGTATTAATACTATCCTGCAAGAAAAAGGAAGAATGGCACAGAAGAATAAGATAGGCATAGAGCTCTACACACTATGGGCAAAAAGACCTATAAAGCTGTGACACCAAGGCAGAGTTCAGAGATATGTGTAGCAGATTTTGGTGGTATAGACTCACAGAGGTAGGGACATACTGGGCCACAAGGCTTAGTGAACTGCTTCTGAGGACAGAATCCCTGCAGCTCTCTT
This sequence comes from Bos indicus x Bos taurus, assembly GCF_003369695.1. Lineage (NCBI taxonomy): Eukaryota > Metazoa > Chordata > Mammalia > Artiodactyla > Bovidae > Bos > Bos indicus x Bos taurus. The sequence goes on along the minus strand of NC_040077.1, from coordinate 8,178,108 downwards.
GAATGCAAAGAGGGAAGACTTCTGGGCTATAGGGGATTATTTCCAAGCCTTGAAATCTGATAGAATTTTGTTGTTGGGTTTTGAACTTGCTTGGGACCAGTGACTCCTTTATTCCTTCTATTTTCTCCTTTTTGGAATAAGAATAATTGTAACTGTTACCACATCCCTATTCATGACTGTATCTTGGAAATAGATAACTTATTTCCTAGTTTTGTAGGTCCACAGATAGAGAGGAATTTTGCTCCAGGATGAATTGTACCCAGTATCTCACCCACGTCTGATTCAGGTGATTTAGATGATGACAATTGGGACTTCTGAGCTGTGGATATTTAGATGAGATTTTTGAACTTAGAGTTAATGCTTTAATAGGTTAAAAACTCTAGGCAATGTTGTAATGAGGTGAGTATGCTTTGTATGTGAGGTACATGTAAATTTGAGAGGACTAGCGGGTAGACTGTGGTGAACTAAATGGTGGCCTCCAAAAGATAGGTCTTCATCATTACCCCCAAAACCTGTGAATGTTACCTTATTTGAAAAAGGAGTCTTTGCAGATGTAATTAAGAATCTTGAGATAGAGAGATCATCTTGATTATCTGACTAAATCTAAATTCAGTGACAAGGGGCCATAAAAGTGATGCACAGAAGAGAAAACAATCTGATTGTGGAAACAAAGATTGGAGAGATATGGTCACAAGTCACGTAGCACCTGGTGTTATTAGAATTTGGGGAAAAGCAGGGAATGGATTCTCCCCAACCCGGAGCAATCAGTTACTGTGGCTTTTTTGACATCTTTATTTTGGACTCTGGTATCAAGACAGAATAAAATTCTATTGTTTTAAGCTATCAAGTTCATGGTAAAAATAAATTATTATATAATAAATATGATAATATAATAACATTACAGAAAGCCTAATTAGGAAATTAATACAAAGCTACAGTCTTTGGCAACTAGGGGAGAGAAAACCTCATTTTCCTAGGCATACACTCCTAGAGTAGAGCTTCTATTATGCTGAATGAAGGGGTAGATGAGGCAGAAAAAAACAATACTCATGTCTGTACAAGTGTAATGTACTATCATGGTTCTTACTGAAGTTTTGCAAATTCTCTTGAATAAATGTGTATTTATTTACTGTGTGCTGTTCAGTCAGTTCCAGATGCTTAAATGATCATAGTTCTTTTTCATAATCTTTACCAGTTATGGTTTCTTTGTTGAGGAGTTGGTCTGTAGAGCTCCTCACACCAGCATTCTAGAAGTGGATTTCCCCAAGACTGGTGATATCCTTGCCCACCTCAGACTATAAGAGCACAAGAAAGTGAAATAGAGAACGCAATGCACAGTTGCAAAGACTAGCAAGGAGAGATAAAGCCTTCCTCAGAGATCAGTGCAAAGAAAGAGAGGAAAACAATAGAATGAGAATGACCAGAAATCTCTTCAAGAAAATTAGAGATACCAAGGGGATATTTCATGCAAAGATGGGCACAATAAAGGATAGAAATAGCATGGACCTAACAGAAGCAGAAGAAATTAAGAAGAGATGGCAAGAATACATAGAAAAACTATACAAAAAAGATGTTAATGACTCAGATAACCACAGTGGTGTGATCACTCACCTAGAGCCAGAACATCCTGGAGTGTGCAGTCAAGTGGGCCTTAGGAAGCATCACTACAAACAAAGCTAGAAGAGGTGATGGAATTCCAGCTAAGCTATTTCAGATCCAAAAAGATGATGCTGTGAAAGTACTGCACTCAATATACCAGCAAATTTGGAAAACTCAGCACTGGCCACAGGACTGGAAAAGGTCAATTTTCAATCCAACCTCAAAGACAGGCGATGCCAAAGAATGTTCAAACTGCTGCACAACTGCACTCTTTTCACATGCTAGCAAGGTCGTGCTCAAAATCCTCCAAGCTAGGCTTCAATAGTATGTGAACCAAGAACTTCCATATGGACAAGCTGGATTTAGAAAAGGCAGAGGAACAAGAGATCAAATTGCCAACATCTGTTGGATCATAGATAAAGCAAGAGAATTCCAGAAAAACATCTAGTTCAGCTTCATTGACTACACTAAAGCCTTTGACTGTGTGGATCACAACAAACTGGAAAATTCTTCAAGAGATGGGAATACCAGACCACCCTACCTTCTTCCAGAGAAACATGTGTGCAGGTCAAGAAGCAATGGTTAGAACCGAACATGTAACAATCAGATCAGATCAGTTGCTCAGTTGTGTCCGACTCTTTGCGACCCCATGAATTGCAGCACACCAGGCCTCTCCCCCCTCACCAACTCCCGGAGTTCACTCAGACTCACGTCCATTGAGTCCGTGATGCCATCCAGCCATCTCATCCTCTGTCGTCCCCTTCTCCTCCTGCCCCCAATCCCTCCCAGCATCAGAGTCTTTTCCAATGAGTCAAGTCTTTGCATGAGGTGACCTAAGTACTGGAGTTTCAGCTTTAGCATCATTCCTTCCAAAGAAATCCTAGGGCTGATCTCCTTCAGAATGGACTGGTTGGATCTCCTTGCAGTCCAAGGGACTCTCAAGAGTCTTCTCCAACACCACAGTTCAAAAGCATCAATTCTTCGATACTCAGCCTTCTTCACAGTCCAACTCTCACATCCATACACGACCACAGGAAAAACCATAGCCTTGACTAGACGGACCTTTGTTGGCAAAGTAATGTCTCTGCTTTTGAATATGCTATCTAGGTTGGTCATAACTTTCCTTCCAAGGAGTGAGAGTCTTTTAATTTCATGGCTGCAGTCACCATCTGCAGTGATTTTGGAGCCCAGAAAAATAAAGTCTGACACTGTTTCCACTGTTTTCCCATCTATTTCCCATGAAGTGGTGGGACTGGAAGCCATGATCTTCGTTTTCTGAATGTTGAGCTTTAAGCCAACTTTTTCACTCTCCACTTTCACTTTCATCAAGAGGCTTTTGAGTTCCTCTTCACTTTCTGCCATAAGGGTGGTGTCATCTTCATATCTGAGGTTATTGATATTTCTCCCAGCAATCTTGATTCCAGCTTGTGTTTCTTCCGGTCCAGCGTTTCTCATGATGTACTCTGCATATAAGTTAAATAAACAGGTTGACAATATACAGCCTTGACAAACTCCTTTCCTATTTGGAACCAGTCTGTTGTTCCATGTCCAGTTCTAACTGTTGCTTCCTGACCTGCATACAAATTTCTCAAGAGGCAGATCAGGTGGTCTGGTATTCTCATCTCTTTCAGAATTTCCCACAGTTTATTGTGATCCACACAGTCAAAGGCTTTGGCATAGTCAATAAAGCAGAAATAGATGTTTTTCTGGAACTCTCTTGCTTTTTCTATGATCCAGTGGATGTTGGCAATTTGATCTCTGATTCCTCTGCCTTTTCTAAAACAAGCTTGAACATCAGGAAGTTCACGGTTCACTTATTGCTGAAGCCTGGCTTGGAGAATTTTGAGCATTACTTTACCAGCGTGTGAGATGAGTGCAATTGTGCGGTAGTTTGAGCATTCTTTGGCATTGCCTTTCTTTGAGATTGGAATGCAAACTGACCTTTTCCAGTCCTGTGGCCACTGCTGAGTTTTCCAAATTTGCTGGCATATTGAGTGCAACACTTTCACAGCATCATCTTTCAGGATTTGAAATAGCTCAACTGGAATTCCATCACCTACACTAGCTTTGTTCATAGTGATGCTTTCTAAGGCCCACTTGACTTCACATTCCAGGATGTCTGGCTCTAGGTCAGTGATCACACCATCATGATTATCTGGGTCGTGAGGATCTTTTTTGTACAGTTCTTTGTATTCTTGCCATCTCTTCTTAATATCTTCTGCTTCTGTTAGGTCCATACCATTTCTGTCCTGTATCGAGCTCATCTTTGCATGAAATTTTCCTTTGGTATCTCTGATTTTCTTAATGAGATCCCTAGTCTTTCCCATTCTGTTGTTTTTTCTATTCCTTTGCATTGATCGCTGAAGAAGGCTTTCTTATCTCTTCTTGCTATTCTTTGGAACTCTGCATTCAGATGTTTATATCTTTCCTTTTCTCCTTTGCTTTTCGCTTCTCTTCTTTTCACAGCTATTTGTAAGGCCTCCCCAGACAGCCATTTTGCTTTTTTGCATTTCTTTTCTATGGGAATGGTCTTGATCCCTATCTCCTGTACAATGTCACGAACCTCATTCCATAGTTCTTCAGGCACTCTATCAGATCTAGGCCCTTAAATCTATTTCTCACTTCCACTGTATAATCATAAAGGATTTGATTTAGGTCATACCTGAATGGTCTAGTGGTTTTCCCTACTTTCTTCAATTTTAGTCTCAATTTGGCAATAAGGAGTTCATGGTCTGAGCCACAGTCAGCTCCTGGTCTTGTTTTTGCTGACTGTATAGAACAATGGAACAATAGACTGATTCAAACTCAGAAAGGAGTGCATCAAGGCTGTGTATTGTCACCCTGTTTATTTAGTTAAACTAATCACATACTTTGTCAGTATAAGTTCTTATTTGATTCCACAAGCTGGAATCAAGAGTGCAGGGAGAAATATCAATAACCTCAGATACGCAGATGACACCACCCTTATGGCAGAAAGTGAAGAGGAACTAAAAAGCCTCTTGATGAAAGTGCAAGTGGAGAGTGCAGAAGTTGGCTTAAAGCTCAACATTCAGAAAATGAAGATCATGGCATCTGGTCCCATCACTTCATGGCAAATAGATGGAGAAACAGTGGAAACAGTGTCAGACTTTATTTTTTTGGGCTCCAAAATCACTACAGATGGTGATTGCAGCCATGAAATTAAAAGACTCTTACTCCTTGGAAGGAAAGTTATGACCAACCTAGATAGCATATTCAAAAGCAGAGACATTACTTGCCAACAAAGGTCCATCTAGTCAAGGCTATGGCTTTTCCATTGGTCATATATGGATGTGAGAGTTGGACTGTGAAGAAAGCTGAACGCCGAAGAACTGATGCTCTTGAATTGTGGTTTTGGAGAAGACTCTTGAGAGTCCCTTGGACTGCAAGGAGATCCAACCAGTCCATTCTAAATGAGATCGGTCCTGGGTGTTCTTTGGAAGGAATGATGCTAAAGCTGAAACTCCAGTACTTTGGCCACCTCATGTGAAGAGTTGCCTCATTGGAAAAGACTCTTGATACTGGGAGGGATTGGGGGCAGGAGGAGAAGGGGATGACAGAGGATGAGATGGCTGGGTGGCATCACCGACTCAATGGACGTGAGTCTGAGTGAACTCCTGGAGTTGGTGATGGACAGGGAGGCCTGGCGTGCTGCGATTCATGGGGTTGCAAAGAGTCGGACACGACTGAGTGACTGAACTGAATTAAACTGAATCACGTACTTTGTCAGTATAATTTCTTATTTGTGGATAATTTTTTTAAAAAACAAAATGCCATGCTAGTCCATTTAGTTAAAAATATGTAATTCTTTTTTTTTTGCAAACTCATCTGTCAAGAACATAAAAATGCAGTTTGCTTAAAATGAAGTTGTTTTCAGCAGCCTCATTAAGTTTTTTTTTCTTGTTCCCAATGGTATATTCCAATTGTGTGATCTTACTCTCACAGTCTTCCAAAGACCCCCCCAATTCTTTGAGTATAGACAAAACTGTTTTTTCCCCCCCCCAGAAAGAAAATGATCTTAGCTCTGTCTTTTTATAGTCTTTATAAGCATAGAATTTGGATAATATTTCATCAGGGCTAAAAATGTGTTACACTTTAACATTTTTTATATAACTCCACCAAAAAAACACACAAAAACTACATTTCTTGATTTTATATAAATAATTCACATGTCTTCTTAATCAACCACTCAGAACACTTCCACTTCAGGTACTTTTAGGAATATTAATATTTTATTGTCTTTTTCCAAGTTCAGCACCGAGTGCTATAGAAATGATTGATATTCCTGAAAACTATGCTAAGAGATATGCTAACTATTCATTTATCTAACTTCTCAAATCTTAGAACTCTGCTCTCAAATCAATTCAGATTTTGAAATGTTACAAGCATAAAATATATATTTCTTAAATATGTTAGACATGTTCTCTCCACTTTTACTAATGTCAATGATAAGAAACAAACACCTAATGGATATCTTCACATTTTAGCCGTACACATTTAAAGAAATGATATCATGCAATTTCTCCTTTTTGTTGCTATAAGAACTTTATATAACAGTAAATTCTTGTAGGTTCTCAGAAACTAGGTAGTTTGTGAGCCTTCTAAATCATACTTTTTGATATTAAATTACACCATAGGACTAAGATTTATTAATAGTTCAAAATCATTTTGAATTTGAAGAGTGTCACAACAGTCTGATCATTATTAATTTATATGGTGAGATGCAAGACACCCTGAAAGAAAATTGAACTCTTTCCAAGATCAGGTGCATTTAAAAATGTTAATTTTGATACATATATGCTGAGAAAGTCTATGTTACTCTTATCTATAAAAATTTTGTTTCTTCTTCCAGGAAAATGATTTGTTACTTAAAGAACTAAATTAGAATAATCAGCAGGTATTTATTAATTCAACACAAAACTCAGTGTACAAAGTTCGGGCATTCTCGTGTTTTAGTGGTTTACATGAATGGTGGCTCAGTGGTAAAAAAAAATAAAAACCCACCTATCAATGCAGAAGACTTGAGTTCAATCCCTGGGTCAGGAGGATCCCCCAGAGAAGGACATGGCAATCCAGCATTCTTGCCTGGGAAATCCGGTGGACAGGGGATACTGGAGGGCTACAGTCCACAGGGTCACAAAAGATTCAGACGTGACTAGGTGAGTAAACAACAACAAATGCAAAGCCAAAGGCAAACAGGGATGTAAATACAGTCATAAGTTAAAGTACGTTCCATGAGTAGAAGCAATGAAGATTTACGTTTTAAAGATCTAAGATTAAAATTTATTGGAATATCGTATTACTTTAGTATATGAATGGCATACTATTTTTTAATTTTTTGTTTTTAATTGGAGGATAATTGCTTTACAATGTTGTGTTGGTTTCTTCCATACAACAAGATGAATCAGCCATAAGTATACACATATCCCTTCCCTCTACTTGAAAAGATGCTCAACATTGCTCTTTATTAGAGCCTTAACCACTGGACCACCAGGAAAGTTCTAGTTATGCTTTATAATTGGCTGTGGAATGAATTCCAATGTGTATTATGATTGGTATAAATCGACTGAAATAATATTTTCATAATGTCAATATTTAAAGTTAATATTATCATTTTTACATGAGATTAATTGATGTTAAATAGCAATTGGTATAAATTTCAACTATAAATTCTTTAAATAGGATCAATTCTAGCAGAATTTATATCTGAGCAATAAAAATTACTGGAAGATAGAAAAATAATATAACTTGAGAGGAACTTAGAAAAAAGGCAAGAATATAATTAATTCAATTTCTCAATCATTCCTGAGTGTCTACGTTATACATGTTAACAATGTTTCATGAGGGGTAATTATAAATTGGGCTTCCCTGGTGGCTCAGATGGTAAAGAATCCACCTGCAATGCTGGAGACCTGGCTTCCATCCCTCAGTTGGGAAGATCCCCTGGAGGAGGGCAAAGCAACCCAATCCAGTATTCTTGCCTGGAGAATCCCCATGGACAGAGGACCAGGTGGCCTACAGTCCATGGGGTTACAAAGATTCAGACACGACTGAGCAACTAAGCACAGCACACAGATATAAAATATATGTGGACAGAAGCCAAACCTGTACCATCTAGTGGGATGGTAGTTCCCTAGAGAACCATGAAAAATATTATTGATAATCCCCAATCACTCAGCAACTACAGCAGTTTACTAAATGTTCAGATATTATAGGGATTCATAATGCTACTACATGTCTCCTTCAAGCGCATGACACTGAAAAGACTGGAACAGTATCTTCCTTTCTGTCAAAAATTAATGTCTAGGCGTCCTTGGCAGCTCAGTGGTAGAGAAGCCGCCTGCCAGTGCAGGAGACATTGGTTTAATCTCTGATCCGGGAAGATCCCAGATGTTGCCATGCAACTAAGGACATCACCACAACTACTGAGCCTGTGCCCAGGACCCTGGGATCCGCAACTGCAGAGCCCACATACTGAAACTGAAGCTCACCCACCCTAGAGCCTGTGTTCTGCAACAGAGAAGCCACTGCCATGAGAAGCCAGCACACCACAATTAAAGAGTAGCCCCTGCTCACTGCAACTAGAGAAATACCCCAGGCAGCAGCAAAGACACAGCACAACCAAAAATCAATCAGTTAGTCAATGTCTAGGTTAAACCAAATTCATGTGGATATATGGCAAAACCAATACAATTGTAAAATTAAAAAATAAAATAAAATTTAAAAAACACCAAACAATGGACAAAAAAAAAAAATTTTCTGTTGTCAATTTCCCCTTCTTTTCATTATAATCACTGTGTATCAATAGATTGAAATGTATGAAATAAGTTACCTCCACTAGTTATCTGAAAGAAAAAAAATACAAAATTATTTCACTAAGACACTATATTCATCTGCATATATATCAACTTGTAGCCATCTGTCTTCCTGTTGTCATGCACTAGGCTATAAGCTCCCATACATTAGAGATGTTCTTAGTACCCAGTGCAGTGGTCCATGTACACAGGATTATGTTCTCTGTAAATATCCACTAAAAGATCTATCCACTGGAGAAAAAATGCTTCATCCACTACTGAAGAATGAGACTTATATATAAGGCTTAGTAAAATGGGGCACACTTCTTGACTATATTTTATACTGCAAAGTAACCCATTCTAAGAAGTAACTGTGCTACTGTATCTGTGCTACTGATCAATGCAAACTGGTCATCCTCACAGTGTCTTCATAATTTAATTTTGTATATATAGTTGGAATGTTAATGCACATGAAAGTTTAAGAACCACTCAGCCACTAGTGCAAAAAAAAAAGTTAAAATCTCTATGCAAGTACCAGACCAACCCCTTCCAAGCCATCCTCCCTTTAAGATAACTAATTCAAGAAGATGATGAAAGAGGTTTGTGTAGATAATTAGACAATGTTCTTACTGGCCTGACTTTAGTTTTCAGCCTCTATATATCATGCAGATAAATGCCAGAGTTTAAATAACCATCACATTTCTAAAGTGAGGAATGGATGCTGAATTCTAACAGTCTGGGCTTTCACTATTACAATGTCTTAGTAATTATTCCTCTTTAATTTTTGTGAATGTTAGTATGTTTTCCTGAGCCATCCACTCTTTGATATTCCTTGAACATCTCCAATTCATGAACTTACTCTTTCCTTCTCCTTCTAAAGTAGTTTTACCCATCAGTCCACATGGTTCAGTTTCTCTTCTTCAGGTCATATATTATTATCAGAAGACCTCCCAATACTGATCTCTATATAACAGCCCTTCTCTAGCACTACCTATTTACATTCCTTTTTTATTTACTCATAGTACTTATTAGGGTCTTATGTTTATTTCTTTGTTTATAGTTTCTATACCCAAGACTAAAATTTAGGCTCTATGTGTTCATGAATTGGCCACTTGCTTGCTGCACATTCTCAGACACTAGAAGAGTGCCAGGACCATAATAGGTTTTGAAGAATGGAAGAATAAGTTAAAAATTGAAAAGGATTGAACAAGACAGAGCATGTATTTCTTAGTAAGTTCAGAGTTTGCATTAGCAACTCTCCTTTCATCCATTCTCACGTGTGTTTGTGTGTGCATACATGATCCTTGTTAAATATCTTGTTTCAGAGCATGAAACTATTTTAACACCTCAAATTCTTGTGTATTAATCTTTTAAGAGTCAAAGAACCATTATGTGTCATATGTGAGGAGGAAAACAATAGAGAAAATTAAGAGATCTAAAAATTTTTCACTTGCAAAGATAAATAAATTGATAGATGTCCATTCAAGCTAATAAAATAGACACAAATTATAATATCAAATAAGGAGAAGAGGTTATGACCACCAAGTTTATAGACATTAAAAAAATAATAAAGAATGACAACAAATAAATCCAAATTTGATTATTTAAATGAAAAAGGCTGAATCTTTGGAAGATACAAACTGCCAAATATACATAGATTCAACTAAGATCATAACACTTCATTAAATCTATATGCAATATGGAACTTCTAAAGTTCCACAAATAATGATTAAAGTCTCAATCTACATGTGTGGGAATGAATAAATCTTGTTACAATTTGGATCCAAACTTCATGTTAAGAGGCATAAAGCTGACAGAAATAAGAAGCAAAAATTATTTCCAGCATTGAAAAAGACCTAATGCTTAAAACAATTTCAATACAAACCTAATAACTCACATTTCACCCTTTGTAATAAATTTTGTGAATGTGTTACAACATAGGCATTTCCAAGAGATACAACTATGCAGTGACTGGTATTTGAGGAGGTAATATGTCAACAGTTTCAAGTCAGTAACACTATAGTGTAGATTAGATTCAGAATGAGACAGAGGAGATGGTGTTCAGCAAAGATAAATTAAATAGGATGAATACAAAAGCAGAAATACATACAGTAATTCTTTAAGTTAAATTCCCATAATGGACATTATTGCCTTCAGTCTTCCATATGACGCCCGCTCAATATTTTCATTGAATACTTCCTAAAACTTCTCAAATGTACTCTTCCCTTAAGCTCACTCAAAGATTTACAAATCCTTTAAAAGAAGCAAGGCCCCTCACACTGCCATGCATTTGAACTTGATGTCCTTAAATGACCTTTACCCACTGCTTCACCAAACTAAATTGATGCCTTTCAGGTATATCCTGAAGCTTCTGGGTTATTTTCCCCATGTATACATAGCATCTTGTGATGGCTTTCAGCACACTATTTATTAGGTGAAATACAAATTAACTGATACTCAGTTACATTTGCAGAGAAGGCAATGGCACCCCACTCCAGTACTCTTGCCTGGAAAATCCCATGGATGGAGGAGCCTGGTGGGCTGCAGTCCATGGGGTCGATAAGAGTCAGGCACGACTGAGCGACTTCACTTTCACTTTTCACTTTCATACATTGGAGAAGGAAATGGCAACTCACTCCAGTGTTCTTGCCTGGAGAATCCCAGGGACGGGGGAGCCTGGTGGGCTGCCGTCTATGGGGTCGCACAGAGTCGGACATGACTGAAGCAACTTAGCAGCAGTAGCAGCAGCAGTTACATTTGGATTGAGAAGCCCTTGTGATTAGTGACTATTTTATATTGCTTTGCTTTGCTTTTATCTTAAGACTGGACCACCTAACCCAGGATCTGAATGAAAAAGGAGTTTAAAAATATTTATTAAGAAAGAATGAATAATGACAGTATAATATTATACAGCAGCTATACTTTGATTAAAAAAAAGAATGAATGAATGGCTTGAAGAGGAATGAAGTTTTTAAAAAGATATGATATTTGAAATTTTGGGGAGAAAATCACTTGTAATAAAAATGACAACTAGATCTGTCGTTAGAGCATACCAACTAGCAAGACTAGTTTCTACTAATATACAAAGGCCCAACAGCTTCATGGATACTATAGCCCTAACTTTGACTTAACATTGATTAGAAATGAGAAAACTGCACAGAAAGATGAAACAGGTCAAAAGAGAGGGCAGTGCTGCCAGGAACTAAATCATGAAGGGTTTCAGGAGAGGCTAGACTACATTTAGATCAGGGGAAATTTGAAAAGCTAAAACAGAGAATTTGTTCTTTATCCAGAGACCAGCCAAGGAAGGATCAAAGAGTTTTGAGGAGTCTACAAGGTAGAAATTCACTGAATCCAGAGCCAAAAATGAGTTAAGTGGTAGAAAAAGTAGGGAAGGGAAAAAAGATAATATCATGATATAAATCTAAGATGCACATTCTGGGGAAGACTGGGAATCCCAGTCTTGACATAACTTTCATGAAGAACCTATCTTTGACTGAAGAATGAGAAGTGTTACGCAAAATTTAATTATTTATATAAGATTGTGCTAAAATACTTGATAGCCTGAAAAGAAATAAAGCTTTCTAAAATAATATTTAGGAAGGGAGTTTAGAGAGAAGCCTAAGCCAATACATTATTGAGAAAAGTTCAGAAATATCCATTGTTATCATTACTATCCAAAATCTAGTGATATTTTATGTGTGTTTCAGACAAAGAAAAAAATATAGAAAAAAAATTTAATAAAGAGTTAGGAGTGAAATAATGATATGCAAACCACATATTTAAGTGACTTGGAGACAAAACTGAATGAAAAAATCCAACCTGGGATTGAGACTTGGTGTTAAGGACTAGAAAACAGAAGTGTTTCATGAAGAATAATTCAGAAGTAAATAACTGAAAGAATGAAGAATGAACACATATTAAATATCATTCAGGCAGAAGGCTTCACTTTAGGCATTTCACAAGTGTAATCTCCACTACTCCTCTCAAAAATTGTATGAATTAAGAATTATTTAAAAAAAAAGAATTATTATTTCCATTTTGTAGGTAAAATAATTCAAACTCCAAGAATGACTCAGCTGAGATCTCTAACATTAATACGAAAGCGATATGGTATGTCTGTGTCTGAAAGCCATATATTCTGAATGTGTCCTTTTGTTCCTCCATTCCTTTCTGCCTCTGTTTTGTTTTGCTCTGTTTAAAGTTCTATAAGTCCTGGGAGGACTTGAAATGCCCAAGATGGCTGAGAGAAAACTAACAAAGAATAATTTAACCTGTACCTCGATTTAGCCAGCAGCCAAATCCCAGTCAAAAATCACTTCACAACTCTTCTAAGGATTATTTGGCTTTTGTATCTTTTTATAATAGATTTGATGATTCTGTCTCATTTGAAATCATTAACATTCACTGTCAAATTATGAAATGGTTAATATTTGATGAAACATTTAACTTATAGTTTTATTTTAATTTATAGTTATATATACAGCTCTTCAAGAAATTCAAACATATGCTTAAGAGAGATAAACTATATATCATTAAAATACAACTTCATTTAAATATAATAATTTGGGGGCACTAAAAACATGTTAGATACTCATAACATAGAAATATAATCCTTTTGCTTGTAAGGGGACATTCAACATTGCTCTTTTACAACATTTGTTTTTCTTTAGTCAAGTAAGTTCAGTCGATCAGTCATGTCCGACTCTGTGAGCCCATGAACCACAGCACTCCAGGCCTCCCTGTCCATCACCAAATTCTGGAGTCCACCCAAACCCATGTCCATTGAGTTGATGATGCCATCCAACCATCTCATCCTCTGTCATCCCCTTCTCCTCCTGCCCTCAATCTTTCCCAGCATCAGGGTATTTTCAGATGAATCAGCTATTCTCATCAGGTGGCCAAAGTACTGGAGTTTCAGCTTCAACATCAGTCCTTCCAATGAACACTCAGGACTGATCTTCTTTAGGATGGACTGGTTGAATCTCCTTGCAGTCCAAGGGACTCTCAAGACTCTTCTCCAACACCACAGTTCAAAAGCATCAATTATTCGGCACTCAGCTTTCTTTATAGTCCACCTCTCACATCGTTACATGACTACTGGAAAAATCATAGGTTTGACTAGATGGACATTTGTCTCTGCTTTTTAATATGCTGTCTAGGTTCTTCATAACTTGCCTTCCAAAAAGTAAGCGTCTTTTAATTTCATGGCTGCAATCACCATCTGCAGTGATTTGGAGCCAAATAAAATAAAGTCAGCCGCTGTTTCCACTGTTTCCCCATCTATTTCCCATGAAGTGATGGGACCGGATGCCATGATCTTAGTTTTCTGAATGTTGAGCTTTAAGCCAACTTTTTCACTCTCCTCTTTCACTTTCATCAAGAGGTTCTTTTATTTTCTTCACTTTCTGCCATAAGGGTGGTGTCATCTGCATATCTGAGGTGATTGATATTTCTCCTGGCAATCTTGATTCCAGCTTGTGCTTCCTCCAGCCCAGAGTTTGTCATGATGTCTTCTGAATACAAGTTAAATAAGCAGGGTCACTTTTCCTATTTGGAACCAGTCTGTTGTTCCATGTCCAGTTCTAACTGTTGCTTCCTGACCTGCATACAGATTTCTCAGGAGGCAGGTCAGGTGGTCTGGTATTCCCATCTCTTTCAGAATTTCCCACAGTTTATTGTGATCCACACAGTCAAAGGCTTTGACATAGTCAATAAAGCAGAAATAGATGTTTTTTCTGGAACTCTTTTGCTTTTTCATGATCCAGCGGATGTTGGCAATTTGACCTGTTTCCTCTGCCTTTTCTAAAACCTGCTTCAACACTTGGAAGTGCACAGTTCATAGATTGCTAAAGCCTGGCTTGGAGAATTTTGAGCATTACTTTACTAGCATGTGACATGAGTACAATTGTGTGGTAGTTTGAGCATTCTTTGGCATTGCCTTTCTTTGGGATTAGGATTCCCTGGTAGCTCAGATGGTAAAGCATCTGCCTGCAATGCAGGAGACCCAGGTTCAATCCTGAGTCGGTAAGATCCTCTGGAGAAGGAAATGGCAACCCACTACAGTACTCATGCCTGGAAAAATCCATGGATGGAGAAGCCTGGTGGGCCATAGTCCATGGGGTAACAAAGAGTCAGACATGACTGAGTGACTTCACTTTCACTTTTCACTTTTCTTTGGGATTGGAATGAAAACTGACCTTTTCCAATCCTGTGGCCACTGCTGAGTTTTCCAATTTTGCTGGCATATTGAGTGCAGCACTTTCATAGCATCATCTTTCAGGATTTGAAATAGCTCAACTGGAATTCCATCACCTCCACTAGCTTTGTTCGTAGTGATGCTTCGTAAGGCCCACTTGACGTCACATTCCAGGATGTCTGGCTCTAGGTGAGTGAGCATATCATTGTGATTATCTGAGTCGTGAAGATCTTTTTTATACAGTTCTTCTGTGTATTCTTTCCATCTCTTCTTAATATCTTCTGCTTCTGTTAGGTCCATACCATTTCTGTCTTTTATCAAGCCCATCTTTGCATAAAATATTCCCTTGGGATCTCTGATTTTCTTGAAGAGATCTCTGGTCTTTCCCATTTTATCATTTTCCTCTATTTCTTTGCACTGATCACTGAGGAAGGCTTTCTTATCTCTCCTTGCCATTCTTTGGAACTCTGCATTCAAATGGGTATATCTTTCCTTTTCTCCTTTGCTTTTGGCTTCTCTTCTTTTCACAGCTATTTGTAAGCCCTCCTCAGACAGCCATTTTGCTTTTTTGCATTTCTTTTTCTTGGGGATGGTCTTGATCCCTGTCTCTTGTACAATTTCATGAACCTCCATCCACAGTTCATCAGGCACTCTATCAGATCTAGTCTCTTAAATCTATTTCTCAATTCCACTGTATAATTATAAGGGATTTTATTTAGGGCATACCTGAATGGTCTAGTGGTTTTCCCTACTTTCTTCAATTTCAGTCTTAATTTGGCAATAAGGAGTTCATGGTCTGAGCCACAGTCAGCTCCCGGTCTCGTTTTTGCTGTCTGTATAGAGCTTCTCCATCTTTGGCTGCAAAGGATATAATTAATCTGATTTCAGTGTTGACCATCTGGTGACGTCCCTGTATAGAGTTTTCTCTTTTGTTTTTGGAAGAGGGTGTTTGCTATGACCAGTGTGTTCTCTTGGCAAAACTCTATTAACCTTTGACCTGCTTCATTCTGTACTCCAAGGCCAAATTTGCCTGTTACTCCAAGTGTTTCTTGACTTCCTACTTTTGCATTCCAGTCCCCTATAATGAAAAGGACATCTTTTTTGGGTGTTATTTCTAAAAGATCTTGTAGGTCTTCATAGAACTGTTCAGCTTCAGCTTCTTTAGCGTTACTGGTTAAGTCTATGGTGGGGCATTGACTTAGATTACCGTAATGTTGAATGATTTGCCTTGGAAACGAACAGAGATCATTCTGTTGTTTTTGAGATTGCATCCAAGGACTGCATTTCAGACTCTTTTGTTGACCATGATGGCTACTCCATTTCTTCCAAGGGATTCCTGCCCAAAGTAGTAGATATAATGGTCATATGAATTAAATTCACCCATTCCAGTCCATTTTAGTTCCCTGATTCCTAGAATGTCAGCGTTCACTCTTGCCATCTCCTGTTTGACCACTTCCAATTTGCCTTTATTAATTTATTACTTAGACCTAAAAGCAAGGATATCAGAGATCCTGATAAAATATGTTTCGTCACTCAGTCATGGACTGTCGCCCACCAGGAACCTCTGTCCATGGGATTTCTCCAGGCAAGAATACTGTAGTGGGTTGCCATGCCCTTCCTCAGGGGATCTTCCCAACCCAGGGATCAATCCCAGGTCTCCTGCATCGCAGGCAGATTCTTTACCATCTGAGCCACCAAGAAAGCCCACTCATACACATAGAATGTTTATTAGCCTTAAAACACTGCCTACAAGGAAAATTCTTTAGTATTTTAAGCCAAAGTGAAGTGTTAGTCACTCAGTCATATCCAAATCTTTGAGACCTCATGGGCTGTAGCTTCTCTGTCCATCAGATCCTCCAGGTTGGAATCCTGGAGTGGGTTGCCATTCCATTCTCCAGGGGATCATCCTGACCCAGGGTTCAAACCCAGGTCTCCTGCATTGCAGGCAGATTCTTTGCCGTCTGAGCCACCAGTGAAGTGAAGTCGCTCAATCGTGTCTGACTCTGTGACCCCACAGACTGTACCCTACCAGGCTCCTCTGTCCACAGGATTTTCCAGGCAATAGTACTGGAGTGGATTGCCATTTCCTTCTCCAGGGGATCTTCCTGACCCAGGGATCAAACCCAGGTCTCCTGCATTGTAGACAGATGCTTTACCGTCTGAGCCACCAGGGAAGTCCTTGAGCCACCAGGGAAGCCCATAAAAATTGAGATAAAACTCTCTGAAGTGAACAAAATCATCAATATCTACTGTATTAAAAACATTATGAAAATGTTTAAAATTAAAAACATTATGAAAACTTACTGCTCAAAAGTTAGAGCAAAATGGAAACACAATTAACATTTAAGATATATTATAAAGAAGAACAAACATTTATTTACATGTATACTATAGAGGTTTATATAATTTTAATGAGGCTATATTTACTCTGTTCTTTGTGTTATAAATAAGTTAATTAAAACTAGGTATTCAAAAGCATAGAAATTCAGAATTCTTTAGAAATTACTCAGTTTTCCAAGTGGTATTATCAAAATTTCTCAAATAGACTTATATAAATTTTTAAAGCTATAGAAGAATTATTTATGAATCAAAACAATCCCATATATTTTTACTTATTTACTTTTCTGTTATATAAGTGCTATAATTTAAACAAAACAGCAATAAATTAAACAGATAATATGTGTGAGGAAAAATAAAAGTTGTATATAGTTTATCATTTTCTTCCTGTCCTCTTACATAGCAACTTATTTTAATTCCTTTTTAAACCTTTTTGGGAATTTAAATTTGTAGGCTGTGTCTTTATGTTGTCTTAAGAGACTGAAATATGTCAGTTTTCAAAAAGAAAATGCAGACTAATAGGTATTACCTGTATTTAATTTAAAAAAAAATTAACATTGGCATGCCTCTTTCTGTCCTGTGGGAAAGTAGACTAGTTTTCTTTTCCCTTTTTGAATAATACTTCTCTGAACTGCCCTTAGGATTTAGGACATACTCTTATTCTTTTATGTAGTACTAAAACCTAACATATCCAAACATGAAATTCTCTTTGACAAAGCAGCTCTGCTTATATCAAGGCCACATTACACTGATTTCTAGTGTCCATCAAATGTGATATTAATGTAAATATCCTCTCAATGAAAGTGTTTGAATATGTATTATTAAGGATTGTTCTTACTAGCAACAGCAGATTTGGGGGCTTGTAGTGATTAATTTCCAGCTCTCCTAAAATGTTCTTCTCTTTTATTTCTTACTGTTTTGGTATGCCAAATGTCAATCAGGTTATTGTATTTATAAATTTATCATATAGGTTCTCCTTGTCTAAAATGTCATCATGTTAAACATTTCAGAGAAAATTATTTTAAAGCACAAAGGCAATTTGAATTTGGTAAGTCAAAGTTGAATTCCAAATAAGTGTAAATTTTTGTGACGAAATTAGAAAAGTCATGTTTAACTTCACTGCCTTTTTCTAGTAAGATATTTTTGCATCCGGAAGCCATCTACTTTTATTTCTAAAAATGAGTCATTTTCTCTGTATGAGTTTTTGTTGCAACCTACACTTGAAAAAATCAAGTGCAGTCAGCTCATTCTTTCTCACTACTTCAGGATTCTTCAAAGATCATCAAATATTTTTTTTTAAAGAGACATACATTTTTATTTTACTATAATCTTTTTATCCATTTTTATCTTCAATATGCTTCCAAATTAGAAAGGAAATTTATTTTCTTGCTTCACACTTTGAAATTATGATTTCATCATGGACCAACATTTTAATATCCTTTCTATGCCCACAACAATAATAGCAATCTTATAGGCACATGTCCAAGGAGTCTATTTCCTTTCATGTCTACAAAGTTAAAAATATGATTATGTGCTTCTTTATGTTTTGAAGAAACTGCACAGTGACCAAAATCCTTCTTTATGGGAACCTCAAGATGACCAGAAAGCAGATTACATTCATTTTTAGCCGTGTGTTATAGAAGGCATGCAAGTCACTTAGCTAGTTAGACCTTTTCATTTTCTCCGGTAAGTAGTTGGTAGACTAAATGGAATTTTCCGAAATTTATGTTTACATTTTCTGTTGAGTATGCAGACACAGGAGCAGTCTAGCTTATATTTGGATATCAAGAAGCTTTGTTTTCTGAAATTTTATTAAAATCTTCATAGAAATTAAGAATACCATTTAAAAACCATTTTATTTTTTAAATCAAAGTTCCTAAGAACTAAAAGGAACATTTTGTTGTAACTATGATACCTTACATCGTTTGACCTACTATAGAAAGCTTGTTCCTTGCTAAGATCTGACAGAACCAGAACTCCTCTTGTAAATATCAGTGCATTTGTTATCAAAATCTTCCTTTTGTTCTCCTATAGGTCATCTTAGTTGCAATTTCTGAGTTGGTTAATGTTACTTTACATAGTTTTGTAGAGCCATCAAGAGAACAGTACAATAATGCACGTTCATTGTGATGGCATGCCCAAGGCAAATCAGTGCCCATGATTTTCAACTGACTGTTGATATTTTGGGAGAGACCAAACAAATTTTAATCAGCTTATACATAATTATACCCTGTCAATCTTGTGGGATTCAATCTCTATGCATGTTTCCCCATTCTCTTCTTCAACGTGCCCAGTCCCAAATTCTTTCCCTCATATTGTGCAGATACATATATATTTTTTTATCTTCCTAATGCCTGTAAAGTAACAGAGTTTTTGAGTCTTCTTTTTTGGCAATGTCTGGGTAATGCTAACGTTAATAGTAGAATTATTTTTATTTTCATTATCTGAGTTCTTGGAAAATATATTTTGTGTTTTAAAACACAAAACATATTAAAGTATTTTAATACTATGAATATTCATATTAGTATGATGAATATAATATTGTGACTATTCATAACAGTGACAATATTAAAAACAAACTAGCACAAGAGATTGAATATACAAACAGATAAGGACTAGACCATATATCACAATAGAATTATAGCCAACAACTTCTTCAATAATGAGCCCATGAAGCCAATCCACTAACCCTGTAGCAATCAGCCCAGAATAGTCAGGATTTGGTCAACACCTGCCAGCTCCCCTAATTTGTGCCCTTCCTTCCACCTCAGAACCAACCAGAAAAAATCAAATATATTCTCCAAACCAATTGCATAGGTTGCCCTGCTGCCACTTAGGGCACTTCCAGCTTCTTCTTGCCAATAACTTCTAATCAGGGCATACCTGAAGCCTTCTCTTTTTTCCATTATAAAGCTTTTCACCTCTTGTGAACACTTTTGATCCTCTGCCAAATGCAAGTGATGATGGCTGACTCCCTTGCTATATCAATCTCTGAGTAAATAGCTGCTGTTTGATATCATCTGAGGGATCTTTATTTCCACAAGTGATATCTAAATACAAAGCACAACAGTTCATCCACTGATCAAGTCAAAAACAGATTATTTTAACAATTTATTTTTAATTGGCAGATACTTGCTTTATAATATTGTGTTCATTTCTGCCATATATCAATGTGAATCAGCCATAGATATATGTATGTCCCCTCCCTCTTTTACCTCCTTCCCATCTCCCAACCCCATCCCACCCCTCTAGGTTGTCACAGAGTACCAAATTTGATCTCCCTGCATCATACAGCAAATTTCTACTGACTATATAATTTTAATATAGTAATGTATATGTTTCAATGCTATTCTCTCAATTATTAATGCTCACTATTACAGAGCACTAAAACTGCATCACTTGGAGAGATCCAATAAAAGATGATTCATTATATAAAATGAAAATCATAGTTACCAGCATCAGTGGTCTAATGTAAAAACAGCAGCAACTATGAAAGGCAGATAATATGCTGTCTTCATTTGACACTAAAAGCAGCTTTTCTCTAAGTTTCTGTTTTTGGAGCTGCCTTTTCAGTTTGATACTTTCTCCTCAACCTTTCTTACCTAAAAAGTGGTATTTTTGCAATCTGGGAAAATGTTTCCAGGATAAGAGACTTTTAGTACTAAAATGAGGACAATCAAACCTGGAAAACTGGTTATCCTCCTCCTTTTTTTTTATCAAGAGCTAGAAAAACTCATCAGCTTTCCATGATTCTTGTTTCTCTCATTCTTCATATCCAACCAGTTTCCAAAAGCAAGTTTTATCCTCTAGATGTAGGTTCACCATGAACTAATGTAGTGTAAATTTTGGTGCATCTTGCATGCACAAACACCTTCCTACACTCTAAGAGATGCCTCTTACCAATGTGTTCATATATTCATGCTGTGCTGTGCTAAGCCACTTCAGTCTTGTCCAACTCTGTGCCCCCCATAGACTGTAGCCCACCAGGCTCGTCTGTTCATGGGATTCTCCAGGCAAGAATGCTGGAGTGGGTTACCATTTCCTTCGCCATCATATATTCATATGTTTTTCTAAAAATTTCAAAAACATCACAATCAATTAAGATGGCTGTCCACACTGATTGCTCCTCATAACACTTCCATTCATATTAAGTAGTGTTAGGGGGACAACAAAGCATGTTTGGAATCCAGCTAAGGGGCAACTAAATTGAAAATATTTCAGTTTTGGTGTATTGGAACATACCAATGTGGTTTCAGTTCAGTTCAGTTCAGTCGCCCAGTTGTGTCCGACTCTTGAGACCCCATGGACTGCAGCACGTCAGGCCTCCCTGTCCATCACCAACTCCTGGAGTTTACTCATGTCCATTGAATTGGTGACGCCATCCAACCATCTCATCCTCTGTCGTCCCCTTCTCCTGCCTTCAACCTTTCCCAGCATCAGGGTCTCTTCCAATGTGGTTTACAGTCACTTTTATAAAGGGTTACATAATTGTCAGCATTCCTGCTACAGGAATGACTTCCAGAAGTACTTCTACCACACACTGTGCTGACTCACCCAGCGTAACAGCAAGAAGCCAGAAAGATTTAAATGTGTCACTGTAAGAAGGTATCCTCCAACATCTGGCACTGAAACTATGAGAATAGAGAAACACAGTTTAATATGTACAGAACCAGAAGTTAATATATAGAAAATTCTTCCAGTTTTCAAACATCTATAATTTTAAAGGGACATTTGATTCCCATAAAATGCCTAACCAAAACAACAGTGATTTCTGGTTAGAAATACGATTTATTGGCAGCATGTACAATTCAGTCACCATACTCTGTTTCTTCCTTCTTTTGATGAAAAGTGCTGAAACTTACCAGAATTCCTGTGTGTAGGGCACCTCCTGTTGCATATAAGCAGCAGATTCACCTGTGTGAAGCCACATGCTTTTGCATCTGAACCATCAATTAAAAAAAATGATCAACTGTAATATGAAAAAAGCTTTAATTTCCTTCTAATCTCTCCTTACAGAATACTATTATAATTCATATTTTGTATATGTATTAATATAATGAACATTATTCATATGAAGATATTAAAGAGCATGAATCTAAAAAGTTTCTATATCTTTAATATGTAGAACTGTCAGGAAGGTATGTCATAGAAATATTGTGTTATTTTCCCAAATTTTATGAAATTTTTAGCATTCATCAACCCTTTAAATTTAGTAATGTTTTCAGATTCTTTTCCTTATTATAAAGTGTTTGTTTTTGTACCTAAATTTGTGCTTATAATTTTGAACTTTTTTTTATTTTGAGAGCCTTGAAATTTGTAAAAAGCTTCAAGCATCACAGAACTGGAATATGTCTCTTCATCTTCACTCTCTACTGTGGTTCACAAGTTCATTCAAGCCAGACAACAAACAAAATGTCTGGTTAGCAGCTCTCCTTACTCCAGTCAATCTCCTCTGCTCCTACCAGGGTTATGTCCTAAAATACAAATTCATTCATCACCATGGGTACACAGCCATGTCCTTCACAAGGTGCCAGCAACATTCCATAGTCACAGTTGCTGGCCCCAGCTCATCTGATCCAAGCTGCTCGATCCACAGCCTCACATGGAACTACTCATTCCCTGATCTTCACTTTGAAGAAAGATGTTCCGCCTCTCTGTGAAGTAAAAAGCTGATTAGTTCTTCAAGGTCACCCTCAAATATCAGCCTCCTCAGTGAAGATATGCTCAAGTTATCCATCATGTACATGCTCTCCAAAACATCTATTTTAATTCAACACTTTTTATTTCACATATCATTTTCTTATTGATATGTATATATCTCCTAATTAGGAAATTTTTTGAAAGCAAGGTCTTTAAATTGTCATAAGTAGAGCATGATACTTTCTTAACTTAGCACTCGTTCATTCATTCTCCCATTAATCCATTTATCTTACCTACTATATATGTCAGAGGGCTTCCCTGGTGGCCCAGATGGTAAAGAATCTACCTGTAATACCAGAGACCTGGGTTCAGTACCTGGGTTGGGAAGATCCCCTGGAGGAGTACATGTCAATCACTCTAGTATTCTTGCCTGGAGAATCCCCGTGGACAGAGGAGCCTGGTGTGCTACAGTCCATGGGGTCACAAAGATTCAGACACGGCTGAGCACCTAAGCACATATACGTCAGACATTCTTCTGGGCATTAGGGATAAAACTTATGCCTGATTCATAATAAACATTATTGGAATGAATGAGTAAATTATCCTCTGATTTTGTCATAAAGACAACTTTACTTAGGTTCCTTTGTGTCATCATCATAGAGCTGACAGAATATTTTATCTTATATTCAAAGGAACAGCTGTGATATAAAATTAGGACTGAACTAGGATCAAAAGACCTGGGTTTGAGTTTCGGGGCTATATTTAATGGCTGGCAATCTTGAGCATGTAAATATCTCTGATAACAAATTTTTTTCTCTTTAAAATGAAGAAAACATTTCATATGTCATTGATATACTCTAAGAATTCAGTGCTACAACATAGGTGGAAGTGCTTTGTCAATGATTGTTTTACACAAATGTTAAGACATTATTGCTTTTACTTGAAAGGTGTTATTGCTCTTCTGTGTCTGGGAATATCTTTCATTTACACTTTTGACTGTAAATTCCTGTATTTATTATTTACTGCCTACCTAGAATGAAAACCACCAAATATCACTTGCCAAATTAAACTGCAATAACACTCAAGTCTCAGAGATAATAAAATTGAACTGAATCTAAGTGGGAATATGTTTTGCTAAGTCACAGTCCTAAAACAAGTATCAAATGAAATTATAACTCTGGATATGTATGATATTCTGACAGACACACTGAAGTTCATTATTTACCAAATAAAAGGCAGTATTTTCTATTTTACCTCACAATTTTAGAAAGCATAACATATGTTTAATATCTTTTCTCCTTTTCTCTTTAGAACTGTTAGTCGATTTTAGAACAAGGCCTGAGAAGCTGAAGCCACACTGCATGATACCTCTATTCATCTAAGGTAAGGTTGCATCTGCTCCCATTACCATCTTTGAACACAGTTCTACTCTGTAGTTAACAAGCTATAATCTGGTTTAATAAAGGGGTTTCCCTTGAAATTTGGATTAATTTATAACTTGCCTAATTGACTTGCTGTTTATTGAGAACTAATCTAAAATTTTAGAAAAAGATGTCAACCATGTCTTCTAACCAATAAGAAGTTATTGTATATCATTTTTTAAAGCATGTGCTATGCTGTGCTTAGTTGCTCAGTCATGTCCGACTCTTTGTGGCCCCATGGACTGCAACCTGCCTGGCTCCTCTGTCCATGGGGATTCATATAAGTCAGTTCTTCACAACAGATGGACAAAATATTGGAGTTTCAGCCTCAACATCAGTCCTTACAATGGATATTCAGGGCTGATTTCCTTTATCATGCATTGGTTGGATCTCCTGGCAGTTCAAGGAATTCTCAAGACTCTTCTCCAACACCATAGTTCAAAAGCATCAATTCTTCAGCACTCAGCTTTTTTTATAGTCCAACACTTACACCAATACTTGACTACTGGAAAAATCATAGCTTTGACTGGACAGATCTGTGTTGGCAAAATAATGTCTCTGCTTTTTAATAGGCTATCTACTTGGTCATAGATTTTCTTCCAAGGAGCAAGCATCTTTGATTTTCATGGCTGCAGTCACCATCTGCAGTGATTTTGGAGCCCAAGAAAATAAAGTCTGACACTGTTTCGCATCTATTTGCCATGAAGTGATGGGACCAAGAATACACAGAACTGTACAAAAAAGATCTTCACGACCCAGATAATCACGATGGTATGGTCATCTAGAGCCAGACATACTGGAATGTGAAGTCAAGTGGGCCTTAGAAAGCATCACTATGAACAAAGCTAGAGGAGGTGATGGAATTCCAGTTGAGCTATTTCAAATCCTGAAAGATGATGCTGTGAAAGTGCTGCATTCAATATGCCAGCAAATTTGGAAAACTCAGCAGTGGCCACAGGACTGGAAAAGGTCAGTTTGCATTCCAACCCCAAAGAAAGACAATGCCAAAGAATGCTCAAACTACCACACAATTGAACTCATCTCACATGCTAGTACAGTAATGCTCAAAATTCTCCAAGCCAGGCTTCAGCAGTACATGAACTGTGAACTTCCAGATGTTCAAGCTGGTTTTAGAAAAGGCAGAGAAGCCAGAGATAAATTGCCAACATCCGCTGGATCATCAGAAAAGCAAGAGAGTTCCAGAAAAATATCTATTTCTGCTTTATTGACTATGCAAAAGCCTTTGACTGTGTGGATCACAATAAACTGTGGAAAATTCTGAAAGAGATGGGAATACCAGACCACCTGACCTGCCTCTTGAGAAATCTGTATGCAGGTCAGGAAGCAACAGTTAGAACTGGACATGGAACAACAGACTGGTTCCAGATAGGAAAGGAGTACGTCAAGGCTGTATATTGTAACCCTGCTTATTTAACCAATATGCAGAGTACATCATGAGAAACGCTGGACTGGAAGAAACACAAGCTGGAATCAAGATTGCCGGGAGAAATATCAATAACCTCAGATATGCAGATGACACCACCCTTATGGCAGAAAGTGAAGACGAACTCAAAAGCCTCTTGATGAAAGTGAAAGTGGAGAGTGAAAAAGTTGGCTTAAAGCTCAACATTCAGAAAACTAAGATCATGGCATCCAGTCCCATCTCTTCATGGGAAATAGATGGGGAAAGAGTGGAAACAGTGTCAGACTTTATTATTCTGGGCTTCAAAATCACTGCAGATGGTCACTGCAGCCACGAAATCAAAAGACGCCTACTCCTTGGAAGGAAAGTTATGACCAACCCAGATAGCATGTTGAAAAGCAGAGACATTACTTTGCCAACAAAGGTCTGTCTAGTCAAGGTTATGGTTTTTCCAGTGGTCATGTATGGATATGAGAGTTGCACTGTGAAGAAGGCTGAGCACCGAAGAATTGATGCTTTTGAACTGTGGTGTTGGAGAAGACTCTTGAGAGTCCCTTGGACTGCAAGGAGATCCAACCAGTCCATTGTGAAGGAGAATGATGCTAAAGCTGAAACTCCAGTACTTTGGCCACCTCATGCAAAGAGTTGGCTCATTGGAAAAGACTCTGATGCTGGGAGGAATTGGGGGCAGGAGGAGAAGGGGGCAACAGAGGATGAGATGGCTGGATGGCATCACTGACTCGATGGACGTGAGTCTGAGTGAACTCCGGGAGTTGGTGACGGACAGGGAGGCCTGGTGTGCTACGATTCATGGGGTCACAAAGACTTTGACATGACTGAGCAACTGAACTGACCTGAACTGATGGGACCAGATGCCATAAACTTAGTTTTCTGAATATTGAGCTTTAAGCCAACTTCTTCACTCTCCTCTTTCACTTTCATCAAAAGGTTCTTCAGTTCTTCTTCACTTTCTGCCATAAGGGTGGTGTCATCTGCGTATCTGAGGTTATTGATATTTCTCCCAGTAATCTTGATTCCAGTTTGTGCTTCAACCAGCCCAATATTTCTCATGATGCATTATGCATATAAGTTAAATAAGCAGGGTAACAATATGTAGCCTTGATGTATTCATTTCCATATTGGAACCAGTCTGTTGTTCTATATCCAGTTCTAACTGTTGTTTCTTGACCTGCATACAGATTTCTCAGGAGGCAAGTCAGGTGGTCTGGTCTTGCCATCACTTTAAGAATTCTCCACAGTTTGTTGTGATCCACAGTCAAAGGCTTTGGCATAGTCAATAAAGTAGAAGTAGATGTTTTTCTGGAACTGTCTTGCTGTTTTGAAGATCCAACAGATGTTGGCAGTTTGATCTCTAGTTCCTCTCCCTTTTCTAAATCCACCTTGAACATCTGGAAGTTCACAGTTCATGTACTGTTGATGCCTGGTTTAGAGAATGTTGAGCATTAATTTACTAGCGTGTAAGATGAGTACAATTATGGAGTATTTGAGCATTCAATGGGATTGCCTTTCTTTGGTACTGGAATGAAATCTGACCCTTTTCAGACCTGTGGACACTGCTGTGTTTTCCAAAATTGCTGGCATATTGAGTGAAGCACTTTCACAGCATCATCTTTTAGGAACTGAAATAGCTCAACTGGAATTCCATCACCTCCACTAGCTTTGCTCATAGTGATGCTTCCTAAGGCCCACTTGACTTCACATTCCAGGATGTCTGGCTCTAGGTCAGTGATCACACCATCCTGGTTATCTGGGTCATTAAAATCTTTTTTTGTGTAGTTCTTCTGAGTATTCTTGCCATCTCTTCTTAATATCTTCTGCTTCTGTTAGGTCCATACCATTTCTGTCCTTTATTGCTCTCATCTTTACACGAAATGTTCCCTTGGTATCTCTAATTTTCTTGAAGAGATCCCTAGTCCTTCCCATTCTATTGTTTTCCTTTATTTCTTTGCATTAATCACTGAGGAAGGCTTTCTTATCTCTCCTTGCTATTCTTTGGAACTCTGCATTCAGATGCTTATATCTTTCGTTTTCTCCTTTGCTTTTCACTTCTCTTCTGTTCACAGCTATTTCTAAGGCTTCCTCAGGCAACCATTTTGCCTTGTTGCATTTCTTTTGCTTGGGGATGGTCTTGATCACTGCCTTTTGTACAATGTCATGAACCTCCATCCATAGTTCTTCAGGAACTCTATCACATCTAATCCCTTGAATGTATTTCTCACTTCCATTGTATTATCATAAGGGATTTGATTTGGGTCATACCTGAATGGTCTAGTGGTTTTCCCCACTTTCTTCAATTTGAGTCTGAATTTGGCAATAGGAATTCATGATCTGAGCCACAGTCAGCTCCCAGTCTTGTTTTTGCTGACTGTATAGAGCTTCTCCATCTTTGGCTACTAAGTATAAAATCAATCTGATCTAGGTGTTGACCATCTGGTGATGTCTGTATAGCGTCTTCTCTTGTGTTGTTGGAAGAGGGTGTAGTGCGTTCTTTTGACAAAACTTGTTAGTCTTTGACCTGCTTCATTTTGTGTTCCAAGGGCAAATTTGCCTGTTACTCCAGGTATCTCTTGACTTCCTACTTTTTCATTCCAGTCCCCTATAATGAAAAGGACATCTTTTTGGGGTGTTAGTTCTAGAAGGTCTTGTAGGTCTTCATAGAACTGTTAATCTCTTTAGATTCTAATAAATAACTGTTGGACCAGAAGACAGTTCCAAGGAAATAAAGCATATTCAGAAGATGGGGAAATTTTCTGTAATCTTGTGATGCATAATACAGCATATTCAGGGGCACTAAGTTCAACTCAGCAGTCCTTAAGATCAGTTCACTCTGAATCTATCTCCTGGCATGCTTGCTAATTCACTTCAGTTGTGTCCAACACTATGTGATCTTGTGAACTGTAGCCCACCAGGCTCCTCTGTCCATGGGATTCTCCAGGCAAGAATACTAGAGTTGATTGCCATGGCCTCCCCCAGGGGATCTTCCCCACCCAGTAACTGAACCAGTCTCTGTTATGTCTCCTGGGTTGGAAGGTGGGTTCTTTACCACTAGTGCCACCTGGGAAACCCATGGACTGTAGGCCGCCAGGCACCTCTGTCCATGGAATTCTCCACGCAAGAATACAAGGTAGAGTTCTCTTCTCTAGTGAATCTTCCCAACCCAGGGACTGAACCCATGTATCTCACATTACAGGCAGATTCTTTACTGTCTCAGCCACCAGGAAAGCAGCATAATCTGACAGTATCATCTACATCCCCAGTGGTGTACTCTATGCTTTGGCTCTATTCAAAAGCAGACAATTTTAGTCTTTCCTCTCCAGAAGTGGTGTACATGCATACATGCTGGCTGTCATGATCCTTGACTTCGTGACAGCCAGGTATGACCACACCTCCCCATATGGCCAATAAGATATTAAGTGGATCTTCCTGGAGAGTAGTGTAGGTGGTCTGGGCTCTAGAAAAGTTTTTAACAGAGACAGCCTTGGCTAACATACCTCTTCAGTTGCTTGCTATTTTTCCTTTCATCGTTTCATCTCTTTCTACCTGGATAATGGATACAAAGATTAAAGACACAACAGCTGTTTTTAGACTAAGGATGGTAGTGACATATTAAACATGGAAGAGCAGGAAGATAGGAGGAGATTTGACCCTTGTTGTTATCTTTGATCCATCATGTGAGCCATAGAAAACCTATCTCAGGCAGTTGGTTATGTACAGTGAATAATATCCTAGGTATTTAAGCCCCTGTGCATCTGGTGGGCTATTGCTTACAACCAGATGTACTCCTGTTATAACAAAAGGTTGAATCTCCCTGGAAGATTCATTGATCTATACAGGTCTTTCTCCATTTTTTACCCATAACAGCTTCAGTATTAATAGATATTCCTACCAAATTCCAAGAGAAAGAAGCCCTCTGTATTCCAGGACCCACTCTTTTTCCTGGGACTTTTAGGTGGCAGGTGGAGGTTTATGTCTGGTTACACTTTCCCACCTTAGAGTGGCAGATTTGGCCTTTTCTAAACAATGTAAATGTTCATACTATGTCACCAGTTAGTGAAATATTAAGAAATAAATATAAGATTTAAATGGACTTGTTTGATTGCTATTATATAGTGAAGAGATTTTAAGCTATTTCATCACAATATGGAGAAATTCAATTTTCCACATCTTTAATTCTTATTATCTTGGCTTATTTAAAATCAGGTAACAACTGTTCCATACATCAGTGTCACTGGGACGACCCAGAGGGATGGTATGGGGAGGGAGGAGGGAGGAGGGTTCAGGATGGGGAGCACATGTATACCTGTGATGGATTCATTTTGATATTTGGCAAAACTAATACAATTATGTAAAGTTTAAAAATAAAATAAAATTAAAAAAAATAATAATAAAATCAGGTAACAACTATTTCAGAATTAATTTGATTTTATAAGTCAATGTAGTATAAAATTATTCTTAAACGTTGGCTTTGCCTTCCTTCTATTATAATCAATCTAATATCAAGTATGATTAGAGTCTAAAAATGACATGACATTTTCAGAAATAAATTATAATTTCCATGTAGAGGAAAATAGTTTCTAGGTCATGTAATAATTACATAAAGTTTGTTTTGTTTATTTTTAATTTTTAAAAAACCATATATCATAAGGAAATTTTGTAATCATTTTTTTCTCTGTCAGGTATTTTTAAAAATGTGTATGTCACCTTAGTCATTCAGTCAGAGTGATTCTGACATTAATCAATTTATTTTTGAGGTACTGCCATGGCTTTCTTTAATTTTCATTTATCTTTACTATTTATATACACTAATGAGCATGGAATTATATAGATATTGAACTAGTTGATTTTCTTTTTTAAATGTAAGTATAGTTGACTTACAATATGATATTAGTTCCAACTGCACAGCATAGTTTTTTTTTTTTTTTTTTTTTTAGATTTTATAGATCACATCCCCCATTTAATTATTAGAAAATTTTGGCTATGTTTCCTGTGACAGACATTATGTTCTTATGACATTTATTTTATACCTGAAAGTTTGTACCTCTCAATCCTCTTTATTTGCTTCTCTCCCCACTCCTCTCTCTTCTGGTAACCACTAGTTTGTTCATTATATCTATGAATCTGGTCCTGTTTTATATGTTTTATTTTTTAGATTCCACAAGTAAGTGAAAATATAGAATTTGTTTTTCTCTGTCTGACTTACTTCAGTAAACATAATACCCTCCAGTTCTGCTCACATTGTTGAAAATGACAAATTTCCACTATTTTTATGGCTGAGTAGTATTTTATTATGCACATATACCACATCTTGCCAGGAGAAATATCAATAACCTCAGATATGCAGATGACACCACCCTTATGGCAGAAAGTGAAGAGAAACTCAAAAGCCTCTTGATGAAGGTTAAAGAGGAGAGTGAAAAAGTTGGCTTAAAGCTCAACATTCAGAAAATGAAGATCATGGCATCTGGTCCCATCACTTCATGGGAAATAGATGGGGAAACAGTGGAAACAGTGTCAGACTTTATTTTTGGGGGCTCCAAAATCACTGCAGATGGTGATTGCAGCCATGAAATTAAAAGACGCTTACTCCTTGGAAGAAAAGTTATGACCAAGCTAGACAGCATATTCAAAAGCAGAGACATTACTTTGCCAACAAAGGTCCATCTAGTCAAGGCTATGGTTTTTCCAGTGGTCCTGTATGGATGCGAGAGTTGGACTGTGAAGAAAGCTGAGCGCCGAAGAATTAATGCTTTTGAACTGTGGTGTTGGAGAAAAGTCTTGAGAGTGCCCTGGACTGCAAGGAGATCCAACCAGTCCATTCTGAAGGAGATCAGCCCTGGGATTTCTTTGGAAGGAATGATGCTGAAGCTGAAACTCCAGTACTTTGGCCACCTGATGCGAAGAGTTGACTCACTGGAAAAGACTCTGATGCTGGGAGGGATTGGGGGCAGGAGGAGAAGGGGACGACAGAGGATGAGATGGCTGGATGGCGTCACTGACTCAATGGAAGTGAGTTTGAGTGAACTCTGGGAGATGGTGATGGACAGGGAGGCCTGGCATGCTGCGATTCATGGGGTCGCAAAGAGTCGGACACGATTGAGCGACAAAACTGAACTGAACCGAACTGGGCTTCCCAGATGGCTCAGTAGTAAAGAATTCCCCTGCCAACGGGGGAGATGCAGGAGACAATTTCGATCACTGGGTCAGGAAGATCCTCTGGAAAAGGGAATGGCAACCCACTCCAGTATTCTTGCCTGGAAAATCCCACGGACAGAGGACCCTGGCAGGCTACAATCCATAGCATTGCAAAGACTCAGACATGATTGAGTAACTAATCATATATACCACATCTTATATTTCCATTCATCTATGGATATATCGATGGGCACTTAGGTTGCTTCCATATCTTGGCTTTTGTAAATGATGCTGCCATAAACATAGGGCTGCAAATATCTTTTGAGAAGAGTATATTCAGATCTATTTCCAGAAGTGAAATTGCCGAATCATATAGTACTTCTATTTTTAATTTTCTAAGGCTCCTTCATACTATTGTCCATAGTAATTGTACCAGTTTATAATCTTGTCAACAGTGTACCAGGGTTCCCTTTTTCAACATCTTCCTCTTAATTTGTATCACTTGTCTTTTTATGATGGCCATTCTAATAGGCATGAAGTAATATCTCATTGCAATTTTGATTTGTATGTCCCTCTCGATTAATATGTTGAACATCTTTTCATGTTCCTATTGGCCATCTGTATATCTTATTTGGAAAAATGCTATGCAGGTTTTCTGCCCATTTTCTAATTGGGTTATTTGTTTTGTTGATATTAAGTTATATGAGTTCTTCGTATGCTTTGGTTACTAATCTCTTTAACAGACATATCGTTATAAATAATTTTGACTCAGTAAACTGCCTTTTTGTTTTCTTGATAGTTTCCTTCATTGTGCAAAAGCTTTTATATTTCATTAAGTCCTGTTGGTTTCTTTTTGCCTTTGTTCCTCTTGCCTGAAAAGACAGACCCCCCGACCCCCAAAAAAAAAGGTTGCTAAGACCAATGTCAAACAACATAAAGCTTACATTTTCTTCTAGGAGTTTTATGATTTTCAGTCTTACATTTAGATCGTTAATCCGTTTTGAGTTTATTTTTGTGCATGGTGAGAGAAAATATTCTTATCTCATTGTTTCATGTGAAGATGTACAGCTTTCCAAGCGCCATTTGTAAAAGAGACTATCTTTTCTCCATTGGATATTCTTGCCTCCTTTGTTGTATATTAATTGAGCAAATGTGAATGGGTTAATTCTGAACTCTATACTGTGTTCCATTGATCTGTGTGTCTCTTTCAATGCCCATATCTTATTCTTTTGATTACTGTAGATTTGCAGTATAGTTGGAAGTCAGGGAGTGTGACTGATTTTTAATATTAGTAGCTCCAAATTTCCCTTTTATGTTGAAACAGGCTAAATTTTGTGTTCAGTTCACTTCAGTCACTCAGTCGTGTCCTACTCTATGACCTCATGAACTGCAGCACACCAGACCTCCCTGTCCATCACCAACGGCCGGATTCTACACAAATCCGTGTCCATTGAGTCTGTAAAGCCATCCAACCATCTCATCCTCTGTCGGCACCTTCTCCTTCTAACCCCAAATTTCCCAGCATCAGGGTTTTTTTAAATGAGTCAGCTCTTTCCATCAGGCGGCCAAAGTATTGGAGTTTCAGCTTCAACATCAGTCCTTCCAATGAACACCCAGGACTAATTTCCTTTAGGATGGACTGGTTGGATCTCCTTGCAGGCCAAGGGACTCTCAAGACTCTTCTCTAATACCACAGTTAAAAAGGATCAATTCTTCAGCACACAGATTTCTTTATACTCCAACTCTCACATCCATACATGACTACTGGGACAAGCCATAGCCTTGACTAGATGGACATTTGTTGATAAAGTAATGTCTCTGCTTTTTAATATGCTGTCTATGTTTGTCATAATTTTCCTTCCAAGGAGTAAGCATCTTTTGAATTTCATGGCTTCAATCACCATCTGCAGTGATTTTGGAGCCCCCCAAAATAAAGTCAGCCACTGTTTCCACTGTTTCCCCATCTATTTCCCATGAAGTGATGGTACCAGATGCCATGATCTTAGTTTTCTGAATGTTGAGCTTTAAGCCAACCTTTTCATTCTACTCTTTTACTTTCATCAAGAGGCCCTTTAGTTCTTCATCACTTTCTGCCGTAAGGATGGTGTCATCTGCATATCTGAGGTTATTGATGTTTCTCCCGGCAATCCTGAGTCCAGCTTGTGCTTAATCCAGCCCACCATTTCTCATGATGTACTCTGCATATAAATTAAATAAGCAGGGTGACAATATACGGCCTTGATCTACTCCTTTTCCTATTTGGAACCATTCTGTTGTTCCATGTCCAGTTCTTACTGTTGCTTCCTGACCTGTATACAGGTTTATCAAGAGGCAGCTCAGGTAGTCTGGTATTCCCATCTCTTTCAGAATTTTCCACAGTTTATTGTGATCCACACAGTCAAAGGCTTTGGCATAGTCAATAAAGCAGAAATGATGTTTTTTTGGAACGCTCTAGTTTTTTCAATGATCCAGTGGATGTTGGCAATTTGATATCTGGTTCTTCTGCCTTTTCTAAAACCAGCTTGAGCATCTGGAATTTTACAGTTCATGTATTGCTGAAACCTGGCTTGGAGAATTTTGAGCATTAATTTACTAGCTCATGAGATGAGTGCAATTGTGCAGTAGTTGAGCATTCTTTGGCATTGCCTTTCTTTGGGACTGGAATGAAAGCTGACCTTTTCCAGTCCTGTGGCCACTGCTGAGTTTTCCAAATTTGCTGACATATTGAATGCAGCACTTTCACAGCATCATCTTTTAGGATTTGAAATAGCTCAACTGGAATTCCATCACCTCCACTAGCTTTGTTCATAGTGATGCTTCCTATGGCCCACTTGCCTTCACATTCCAGGATGTCTGGCTCTAGGTGAGTGTGAGTGATCACACCATCATGATTATCTGGGTCATTAAGATCTTTTTTGTATAATTCTTTTGTATTCTTGCCATCTCTTAATATCTGCTTCTGTTAGGACCATACCATCCTGTCCTTTATTGAGCCCATCTTTGCATGAAATGTTCCCTTGGTATCTCTAATTTTCTTGAAGAGATCTCTAGTCTTTCCCATTCTATTGTTTTTTTTCTATTTCTTTACATTGATCATTGAGGAAGGCTTTCTTATCTCTCCTTGCCATTCTTTGGAACTCTGCATTCAAATAAGTATATGTTTCCTTTTCTCCTTTGCTTTTGGCTTCTCTTCATTTCACAGCTATTTGTAAGGCCTCCTCAGACAGCCATATTGCTTTTTTGCATTTCTTCTTTTGGGGTTGGTCTTGATCCCTGTCTCCTGTACAATGTCATGAACCTCTATCCATAGTTCATCAGGCACTCTATCTATCAGATCTATCCCTTAAATCTATTTCTCACTTCCACCCTTCCACTATATAGTCATAAGGGATTTGATTTAGATCATACCTGAATGATCTGGTGGTTTTCCCCACTTTCTCAATTTTGTGTCCCTTCCCATTATTCATTTGTTGAAATTCTAAACCTCCAGTAAGATGGTATTAGGAGGTGGGCCTTTGGCAGGTAATTAGGTCATGAGGGAAACATTCTCATGAATAGGATTAGTGGCCTTATAAAAGAGATCCAGAGAGCATGCTAGTGCTTTCCCCAGTTATGTGGCTACACAATGAAAAGTCCAGAGTCTGCATACCAGAAAAAGGAGTTCACCAGAACCAACAATGCTAACACCTTGATATTCCCAGCTCCAAAACCATGAAAAATATATTTCTGTTGTTTATAAGCCACCACTGAATGGTACTCTGTTATACCAGCCTGAACTAAGGTACCTATAAAATTAAAATGACCTATAATGAACTCCTTACCTCTCAGTATTCTCAAAATAAGAGTATATGACTAGCTCCATAGGAAGAAAATCACATGGCATTTACCCAAGTGTATGATATGGCCTGAATTTATATAACTCACTTTTCTCTATGACTGATCTTAACATCTAAACTACTACTCCAGAAACAAAATCGCAATACATTTTATGTCATTTCCTCTTCCCACTTTTAAACACTTTATCTCTGTATAGGCTTTACTGGTTATATGAATTCACAGATTTATACGGAAACTTGCATTTTTGCTCTTATCTTATTTTCCAAGTAGTCTATCAAATTCCTGCTTACCTCCCAAAGCCAACTCAATTGCCACAGGGTTAATTTAATGTACATATATAAAAAGAGAAATATTCATTGCTTCAGTAACCTTTTAAAACCTTTCTGAGTGTATCGTTTACCCATTGTAATGGGATAATGCCTTTACATTTGTTGTTGTTCAGTTGCTAAGTTGTGTTGGACTCTTCAGGACCCCATGGACTGCAGCACACCAGGCCTTTTCGTCCTTCAGTGTCTCCCAGACTTTGCTCAGTGTGTTTGAATGTCTATTGCC
This sequence comes from Bos indicus x Bos taurus, assembly GCF_003369695.1. Taxonomy (NCBI): domain Eukaryota; kingdom Metazoa; phylum Chordata; class Mammalia; order Artiodactyla; family Bovidae; genus Bos; species Bos indicus x Bos taurus. Next base: position 8,142,135 of record NC_040077.1, on the reverse strand, counting down.
TAATTAAATGATGATGTTCCTGCTCACTTCAGAAATCTATCTGGTAAAACAAAAGGTTTTCAGTAAATGTATTTTGATTGAATTTGATATAATAGATGTGACAGCTGTAAATAAGTTTTCTGCTTCCTTTATAATGCTACAGGAGTGCTAATAGTACTCAGAACATATTTAGCAAATGCTGAAAATACAGAAGATGAGGCAAGATAATATATGGCCTTAAAAATGCCTAGGCATTAGTCTTTCTTTTTCATAAGAGTACATTCTTCCTTAATTTTCCTACTATTTACAACTAAAATCTTGGACAAAATAAATATCTGAGGAATCTGAAAGCAGGGAAAAGAACTAGCTAGGGATTTTGTGACTTGAGGAATATCACCTAGAAGTGAATTCTAAATGTTTTGTTTGTTTTTGACCGCAATATATCCTAAGCTGGGTACTAGCGAAGCCTATTAACTGGAAATGCCAATGGTAACATACTAAAAAAAAAAAAAAAAAGATGTGAGTAAGAATAGTCTCCCTACACAGAGACTGGGAAAAGTTATCTCCTGCAAGACAACTGTTTTGACCTTCCTCCAGATCTATAATAACAAAATAAAAGGTATGCCTCACTGCTTCACTATAGTTTGCTCTGGGGACTGTGGACAGAATGCTGTCTTCCCTCCCGGCCCTATACTTATGAGGGAACATCCCCTCCTCCCCCCACCATGCACTAGAGAGGCCGTGTGTCAGAGCCCTATCCATCATCCCCACACTGCACCAGCGTGAGCACAGGCACATCCCCCTAGCCGCACACTGAACACTGTGCTATGGAAACTGTGGAGTTAGCTATGAGGATAATCCCAATTTTATGCTAAGTGAGCATCAGCAAAGAAGAAGCACTCTTTTACCTGTCTATCACGTACTGTGGAGACTGTACAATGGATTCTTGTTTACTATACTAAGCTTGTTCTAACTGAATGACAGCAAAAATGAAGCACTTAACCTCCACCCAATTCAAATATGAAAGGTATGCTTAGCAGTAGAAGGGTGCTTCAGAAAAACATTCCATGTATAAAACCTAGGCAGACTCTAGAGAGGCCTATGCTTCAGAATGGTCATTCTGCACACGCACATTCATGCACATGAACAGAGCAGACCAGAATAGCACTGCAAAGGTTTTGAATTCTCAAAATCTAAACTCCAACACCCCAAAGTGGGCCATGACATGCATTATGAACTTTAGCAGGTAGATCACCAACTAAAATATAAGATACAAGCATAGCTAGTTTTATAATATAAGACAATATTTCTGGAATATATTCCATAATTATTCACCATAATAAGAACCAGACACATCAGTCTGAATAAGAAAAGAAAATCAGCAGATAGCAAAACCAAGATATATCAAAGTTGTAATTACCTGGCAATGGTTATAAAATAGATACCATAAAAAATACTCTGACAAGGTATTAGAAACTCTTGAGTCAAATGAAAACAGAAATTTTGAAAGAAATAGAAGATATAAAGAAAAACTCAAGTTTTAGAACTGAAAAATATGGTAATCAAAATCAAAAGATAGGTTCAATAGCAGAACAAATATGACAGAGGAAGTAATGAGTTAACTGGAAGACAGAGCAAGACATTATACAGTTTGAACAACAAGAAAAGAAAATCCTCAAAAACCATAAACTATCAAAATGTCCAACATAAAACAGAAAACTTGAATAGTCTTTAACAAACTTGGATTTCTAGATAAAATCTTCTGAAACAAATATATATATCAACATATAGATATATATAGATACCTACATATATATGTCAACCATCTCCCAATATATACTGATATATATATATCAACATATAGATATAGATAGGTATAGATATAAATAGATATAAATAGTTATATCAACAATCTCCCTCATGAAGAACTTTCCTGGTGGCTCAGACAGTCAAGAATCTGCCTGCAAAACAGGAGAACCCAAGTTTAGTCCCTGGGTCTGGTTTGATCCCTGGGTCAGGAAGATCCCTTAGAGAAGGTAATGGCTACCTACTCTGGTATTCTTGCCTGGAGAATTTCAGGGACAGAAGAGCCTGGTGGACTATAGTCCACGGGGTCACAAAGAGTTGCATACTACTGAGCAACTTTTTCTTTTTCCCTCATGAAAATATATGCAAATATCTCCAATAAAATATTAGCAAATAGAATCTAGAAATATATGAAAAGAATTATGCACTATGATCAAGTGGGTTGATTCCAAGAAAGCAAAGCTGATTCAGTATTTGAAAGTCAATGTAACTCACCATATTAGCAGCATAAAAATGAAAAGATACTTGCCAAAATGCAATATCCACTCATGTAAAAACTATCAGCAAACTTAGATAGAATTTTATCAATTTAATAAAAAAATATCTATGTATAGTTAACATCACACTTATTTATCCGAGACTAAATGCTTTCCACCAAAAACTAAGAATTAAGCAAAGATATTATATACTGTCACTCCTTTCCAATATAACACTGGAAGTCTAAAAAGGAAACAAGGCCAAAAAAGGAAATTAAAGACATATGGATTGGAAAAGGAAGAAATATAATTGTCCCTATTCCTGGATGGTATGATTCTCTACATAGAAAATCCCAAAGACTCCATTAAGAAAAATTTTCTAGACCTAATATGTAAGCATAGCTAGTTCAAATGATATAAGACCATGATACAAAAATCAAACATATTTCAGTATGTGTGTGTGTGTGTGTGTGTGTGTGTGTAATGAACAATTTGTAAAGAAATAGAGGAAAACAATAGAATGGGAAAGACTAGAGATCTCTTCAACAAAATTAGAGACACCAAGGGAACATTTCACCCAAAGATGGGCTCAAAGATGGACAGAAATGGTATGGACCTAACAGAAGCAGAAGATATTAAGAAGAGGTGGCAAGAATACACAGAAGAACTGTACAAAAAAAGATCTTCACGACCCAGATAATCACAATGGTGTGATCACTCACCTACAGCCAGACATCCTGGAATGTGAAGTCAAGTGGACCTTAGGAAGCATCACTATGAACAAAGCTAGTGGAGGTGATGGAATTCCAGTTGAGCTATTTCAAATCCTGAAAGATGATGCTGTGAAAGTGCTGCACTCAATATGCCAGCAAATTTGGAAAACTCAGCAGTGGCCACAGGACTGGAAAAGGTCAGTTTGCATTCCAATCCCAAAGAAAGGCAATGCCAAAGAATGCTCAAACCACCGCTCAATTACACTCATCTCACATGCTAGTAAATTAATGCTCAAAATTCTCCAAGCCAGGCTTCAACAGTACATGCACAGTGAATTTCCAGATGTTGAAGCAGGTTTTAGAAAAGGCAGAGAAACGAGAGATCAAATTGCCAACATCCATTGCATCATCAAAAAAGCAAGAGAGTTCCAAAAAAACATCATTTCTGCTTTACTGATTATGCCAAAGCCTTTGACTCTGTGGATCACAATAAACTGTGGAAGATTCTGAAAGAAATGGGAATACCAGACCACCTGACCTGCCTCTTGAGAAACCTGTATGCAGATCAGGAAGCAACAGTTAGAACTAGACACGGAACAACGACTGGTTCCAAATCAGGAAAGGAGTAGGTCAAGGCTGTATATTGTCACCCTGCTTATTTAACTTATAGGCGAGAACATCATGAGAAATGCTGGACTGGAAGAAACACAAGCTGGAATCAAGATTGCCAGGAGAAATATCAATAACCTCAGATATGCAGATGACACCACCCTTATTGCAGAAAGTGAAGAAGAACTAAAGAGCCTCTTGATGAAAGTGAAACAGGAATGTGAAAAAGCTGGTTTAAAACAGAATCAGAAAACAAAATCATGGCACCTGGTCGCATCACTTTATGGCAAATAGATGGGGAGACAGTGGAAACAGTGAAAGACTATTTTGGGGGGCTCCAAAATCACTGCAGATGGTGACGGCAGCCATGACATTCAAAGAATTTGCTCCTTGGAAGAAAAGTTATGACCAACCTAGACAGCATATTAAAAAGCCCTTTGCTAACAAAGGTTCATCTAGTCAAGGCTATGGTTTTTCGATATACTCTCACATATGTATATATATAAGAGTTGGACTATTAAGAAAGCTGAGTGCCAAAGAATTGATGCTTTTGAACTGTGGTGTTGGAAATGACTCTTGAGAGCCCCTTGGACAGCAAGGAGATCCAACCAGTCCATCCTAAAGGGTATCAGTCCTGAATATTCATTGGTAGGACTGATGTTGAAGCTGAAACTCAAATACTTTGACCACCTTATACAAAGAACTGACTCTTTGGAAAAGACCCTGATGCTGGGAAAGATTGAAGGCGGGAGGAGAAGTGGAGGACAGAGGATGAGATGGTTGGATGGCAGCACTGACTTAATAGACATGAGTTTAAGTAAGCTCCAGGAGTTGGTGATGGATAGGGAGGCCTGGCGTGCTGCAATCCCTGGGGTCACAAAAGGTCATACATGACTGAGCAACTGAACCAAATTGAACTGAATGAACAATTTGAATTTAAAGTGTAAAAATTACTATGACAATACCTTCCCAAAATGAAGCACTGAAGTATAAATCTTCTAAATACAGCTAAAATAATCTTGAAAATGAAGAATAAAATTATAAAAATTACTTTACCATATTTTAAGACTTTCTATGTACTTTACAGTAAGTATAACAGGGGTATGGGTAGAGGAACTGACACTAATACCAGTCGAGCAGGACAGAATCCATTAATCGACTCTCACAAGTATGGCCAGCTTATTTTTGACAAAGAGGCAAAAGCAGTTCAATGGAGCTAAGATAGTTTTTCCAACAAATGGAATAATTGGACACTGCTAGGTAGAATATAAGCCTCAACTTAAACATCAAAACCTATACAAAAAATTAACTCAAAATGGATTACCGATATAAATATAAAACCTGCTGCTGCTAAGTCGCTTCAGTCGTGTCCGACTCTGTGCGACCCCATAGACGGCAGCCCAACAGGCTCCCCTGTCCCTGGGATTCTCCAGGCAAGAATACTGGAGTGGGTTGCCATTTCCTTCTCCAATGCATGAAAGTGAAAAGTGAAAAGGAAGTCGCTCAGGCGTGTCCGACTCTGAGCGACCCCATGGACTGCAGCCTACCAGGCTCCTCCAACCATGGGATTTGCCAGGCAAGAGTACTGGAGTGGGATGCCATCACCTTCTCTGAATATAAAACCTAAATCTATACAATTTTCAGAATAAAACATAGAAGGAAATGCTATTTTTCTATTTTGGGTTAGACAATGAGTTCTTAGAAAAGGCAATGACTATATGATTCACACACAAAAAATGAATCTAGGATTCACACATAGAAAATATTGATTAATTAAACTTTGTTAAAATTAAAACACTTTTGCTCTACAGAAGACGATTAATAGGTTGAAAAGACAGTCTAAAGCCAGGAGGAAATTGTGCGTTCTGCTTATGTTATGCAGCGCCTGTGTCTGGAGTATATAAAAAACTCTCTAAACTCAACCAGTAAAACAGAATTTAATTGAAGAATGGGCAAAATTTTGGAATAGACACTTCATCAAAGAGAATATATGAATGGCAAAAGAAATCACATGAAAAGAAATATATTAGCCATTAAAGAAATATAAGTTAAAACCATGATGAGACATCACTTTGAATGCTTTAGAATGGCTAAATAAATAAAAACAAGAACAGAATCATGATTGCCAGGGTTAGGATTGGTAGGGAGGGTGTGACAAGGAAGAGAGAGCACAAAAGAATTTCTTTGAGATTATGGAACCCTTCAGTACTCAGTTTGTGATGGCAGCTATATGAATCCGTATATGTGATTGTTCGTACAACTAAACCCAAAAAATTACATGTAAAAATGTGAAATTCAATAATTCTTGATTTTGATGTTGGCATGGGTCAGGAAGATCCACTGGAGAAGGGATAGGCTACCCACTCCAGTATTCTTGGGCTTCCCTTGTGGCTCAACTGGTAAACAATCCGCCTGCAATGCAGGAGGCCTGGGTTTGATCCCTGGGTTGGGAAGATCCCCTGGAGAAGGGAAAGGCTACCCCAGTCCAGTATTCTGGCCAGAGAATTCCAAGGGGTCCCATAGAGTGGGACACAACTGAGCAACTTTCACTTCACTTGAAATTTTATGAGATGTTATCTTTAGGGGAACCTGGCTGGAGAGTGCACAGGAGCTGTCTGTATACTCCTGCAGCTTTTGTGTGCATCTAAGAATTATTTCAAAATAAAAGTTTAAAATATTGACTCAGTATAGAAAATAAAGTGGTATTTGGTGTGAATTCCTAACTCTGAAGTCTTTTTCTGCTCCTACCCTGTGTCGTCTGTTGCCTAACAACCTCATTCCTTATTGAGAAGCATTACAAATGGAAAAGTGCACTGAATTACTTCCCACTGACTGTGAAGCAATCACATTATTGCTTGGCAACCAGCCCAGGGTGATGGACTAGCAGCTACTGAGAAAAAAGCTCAAGCGGAGCTTTTATTTGAAATTTGCCCCAAAACAGAAGGATGTTCATCAACTCAGGATGGGATCATACATCATTTGACAGACTCTAAGTATGTAAATAATTTTGCTGAACTTAATACATGAGATTTGTTGTCAAGCTTCCAGGAAAAGTATTAAAACAATAATACTCTGGAGCATTTGATTCATATTTAATCAACATAGTATAAACAGGTCAAATTTAAACAAGCACTATAATATCATTTGCTAAGCAAGCAACTGTTTTATTTCAACCAAGAAACTGATAATATTTGGTAGTAGTATATTCTAACCATGATAAGTAAAACTCTTGAATATTGTCATATAAATAAAGCAAATGAAAGATATAAAATGTCACATTTAATAAAGTAGTGTTTCCTTCTAATTTAGTAAACCTAAAGCAGATAGTTTCATATTCCTGCAAATTCTAGATTAATCTGTTTATGTTCCCATCAAATTAACTTCTCTATTAACTTTTTATATTCAAAAGTTTCCAAAATTTGAGTTGTGACACAATTTTTTAGAATAAGCAGCACCTGGGAAGAATGATGAAAATAAACTTATTTCTGTCAAGGACTTAGAATTCACATGTAGAAAAGTGACAATATTAACATTGCCTGAGTCCCATTTACCTAGAAGACAGCGATTGTTAAGAAATCTCTGCCCACTTCCATGTTTTGAAACCTTCCCGGCATTTTATATTCCAGGATAGTTTACCATAAAGAACCACATTTCCCCACAAGAACTGACAATATTCACTGTCTAGTCTTTTACTGACTCCCATAAGATTTGCAGATGACTCATGGATATTTCTGATAAGACTAAATGCAAACCCTCTGAATTCTTATTCTTTGCCTCAAGAATGTAGGTATATTAGAACTGTTTGTCCCTCTCTGAAGAGCTAGACACAGAGGTAAACGTTCGCCATTCTGCTGACAGAGATTTCCCCTAATTGCAAAATGATTAGAAATCTAAATCACTCCACCTGTAAATTACCTTCTTCCTATAAAATTCTAAGCCAAAATCACTATTCCACAGCATTCTGTAATCTTCATATCTGTAATGCTCTTCCTCTTGCATTCAGTTCAGTTCAGTTTAGTCGCTCAATCGTGTCCAACTCTTTGCAACCCCATGAATCGCAGAATGCCAGGCCTTCCTGTCCATCACCAACTCCCAGAGTCCACCCAAACCCATGTCCATCGAGTCAGTGATGCCATCCAGCCATCTCGTCCTCTGTTGTTCCCTTCTCCTCCTGCCCCCAATCCCTCCCAGCATCAGGGTCTTTTCCAATGAGTCAACTCTTTGCATGAGATGGCCAAAGTACTGCAGTTTCAGCCTTAGTATGATTCCTTCCAAAGAACACCCAGGGCTGATCTCCTTTAGGATGGACTGGTTGGATCTCCTTGCAGTCCAAGGGACTCTCAAGAGACTTCTCCAACACCACAGTTCAAAAGCATCAATTCTTCAGTGCTCAGCTTTCTTCACAGTCCAACTCTCACATCCATACATGACCACTGGAAAAACCATAGCCTTGACTAGATGGACCGTTAGGCTCAAAAAAATCTTTCCTCAGTTGGTGCATTTTGTCTTTGATAACATAAAATACAATCAGATGTTCTAATTTTTGTTTAACAATATACATATAGGCATAGCAAATGATTTCTGTGATGGTAAATTTTTTGTCAATTGGGTGGAATTTCCAAATTAAATATTATTTCTGGATGTATCTATGAAGGTGTTTATAGATGAGATTAGCATTTCAATTGGTGCGTTTAGTCCCTCCCCAGTGTGAATGGGCAACATTCAATCTGTCCAGGGGCCTGAATAAAACGGAAGCAGAGGATATTTGTTCTGCCTGCCCATTTGAGTTAGCAGTCTTTTGCCTTTGAACTAGGATTTACACCATCAACTTCTCTGGTTCTGTTCCAATTCAGGCTAGAAATACACAGCCAGGTTTCCTGGGTCTTCAGCTTGCAGATAGCAGATTGTGAGACTTCTCAGCCTCCATAATAATCTGAACCAATTCTCATCTATATTTAATATCCTATTTGTTTTGTTTCTCTGGATAACTTTAATACAATTCCATTGCCAGAGTTACATTTTAATAAAATTCTAAACTAGTACCACTGTTTCTCATTAATGTAGTTTAGAAAGATACTAGTTGGAAGCTGAGCTGCATAAGGTGACATATCATCTTGAAAGTAATAATGAAATCAACTGAAAGTAATTTAGATCTTAAGAAGCCACTCTTAGGCAATCAGGATAAGTCATCGGAGATTGGGTCAGATATTAGGGAGGTGATTTTCCTGCCAATTTAAGCTGATACCATTAATAAATAAGAGAGCTTCCTGAAATTGAATTTGTGATTTTCATAATTATTTCAAGCATATTTGGGATTAAACTAAGTCATCACATTAAAAAAAAAAAAACAGAATTGGAAAAATAAACTATTTTTTATTCTCCCTCTTCAACATGCTGAGAAAATATGAAAGATTCTAATACTAAAATGTATTATTTGTTCAATTTTTCCAAGGGAAAAACAAATAGACAAAATTGGATGGATGTTGGGGTTACTGAAAAGAACTTAGTTCCTTGTTGTACCTAATACAAAAGAAAGGAAGACAAAAATCTCAGTCATTTTTGAAAGGAAAATGTACAAGTGGCAAAGGGTATGGTTGGAAGAGCAGGAATATGAAAGGGAGTCAGGTAGGTTGAAAATGGAAAAAAGGAAGTATGGACTGAATATAGTGATTTTTCATCAACCATTTATCAAGAGTGAAAAGACCATCTTTTCATTGAAAATTGAATTTAATTTTATGGACTCTTCTTCCTTTTCATCATTCTGTATCAGTGGCCAAATCCTATTCCGTGTCTCAGTATCTTTTAAATCTAACTCCTTCTTTCCATTTCCACTGTGACGGTCACCACTAATTCTCACTTAAACACCTGCTACAACTCCAAGTAGGTCTCCTGGAGTCCACTCTTGTCCCTTCTCTCAACCAAATCCCTTGTTTCCCATTATGGCAATTTTTTTTTTTCAAATGTAATTGTTTAATATACTAAACACCTTAAATGTCTCACTTTGTTCTTAGATTTAAGTCTCATTTTATTAACATGTTCTATCTGATGTTAAAATTCTTCACACTTCTCCCAACGTCATTTCTAACCACTTCCATCACTGTGTGTTTTTGGTTTCTGTAACTGCTTTTTTGCTGTTCCTCAAAGCCTTTGCACATATTTTTCCCTCTGCTGAGAATGTTTCTTTTTCTACTTCCTTTTCTCCCCCTTAAACCCTGGCTGATTACTTATCCTCAGTCTTCACTTTCAATTTCACCTTTCCATAGAAGTTTTCCCTGTCATCCCTCATTTCAAAAATTAGATTGTTTACACTCATACAGCAATCTTGCCATTCATAGCATTCTTCAAATTACAAATAAATAACAACATTTTGCTAAAGCATGATGTGAAAGCAAGCTGGCAGAAGCCTTGTTTGCATGACAAGTTTTTGGAATCAACTGTTACATAATGAAGATGACTACAGTACCAGGAAACAAAGATTAAGACGTTTCACTGAATCCATAGGAGGTTGTCAAAAGACAAGCACTTCATGTAGAGATATTAAGACTGAAGAAAGCGTCTGAATGACCATTCAAAAGTGTTTGACTCAGCCCAGGGGAAATTGTCCCACATTATTAAGTGGATAAAAGAGGGTTATAGAAAATCTAAAAGGACAAGTTAGCCTTTACAGAGCAAAACGAAATAGTTGTAAATATTGGCTGAGTGAGACACAGTCTTTGGCAGCATTAGAGACAAGATCAGCATTTCAGGAAAAAATTAGCAATTCAGAAAAGCAATAAATTTCATAGCAAAACCAGCAACAGCACTCAGAAAGATTTTGCAACCAATTCTGGGAGCCATTCTTGATCATGCCTGAGTATTTTAGAACATTTGGAAACAATTATGTGAGTCATTAAATTCTTTTTCTTTTTTAAAAGAATAAGAAAACTTCAGTCACATGTTGGAATTCTGTAAAATGTAATACTAATCAATACAAAACATTACTAAATAAAAGAATTACTCAGATAATTACAGATAATTGAGTTTTGCTTCCAATATAGTATGTACTTTTGCCTGGAAAATCCCATGGACGGAGGAGCCTGGTAGGCTGCAGTCCATGGGGTCACTAAGAGTCAGACACAACTGAGCAGCTTCACTTTCACTTTTCACTTTCATGCATTGGTGAAGGAAATGGCAAGCCACTCCAGTGTTCTTGCCTGGAGAATCCCAGGGAAGGGGGAGCTTGGTGGGCTGCCGTCTATGGGGTTGTACAGAGTCGGACACGACTGAGGCGACTTAGCAGCAGCAGCAGCAGCATAGTATGTATACCCAGGACTTTATCAGTGTGGGAAAGTGGATCGACCTTGGATAAAATATGAATTTGTTGTAATATTGAGTTATGGAGGTGGAATTAAACTTCCAAGGGAAAGGAGGTGACCCTGAAACCTGAGCTTGAATCAATAAGCACAGAAGAAAGGTGTGTCATTCCTAAGCAATTTTCAATATCATGATTGCCTAAAGGAAGAGGAGGAAGGTAAATGGAAGAGTCTACTATAATGAGCCAGAGAGTCTGAAAGGGGCCAAAAGATTGATAATACTTTCTGGCTTAAAAAAAAAAAAAAGTGAATCTTCTCTGGATGAGAGCCTCTTCAATTTAAGCCCCAGTTTTCACACATTATAAGATCAACCAAATATGAGCTTGTATTACAGAGAGTCAAATTTATAAGAAAATAATCTTTTAAGATAGGCAGCAAAAACAAATATTGCCATTAATTTTATATCTATAAGATATTTAAAGAAATAAAAGACACAATTATGTATGCAAAATATATAAAGAAATACAAAATGACATATTGACATAAAAAATGACAAAAAAAAATGAAAAAGAGAAAAAATAAAACCAAATGGAACTTTCAGAAATAAAAATAAATTGAGAGGCATCTGCAGTGGTGGCATAGAAAGAACCTGAAGTCACCTACTCCCATGGGCACAACAAATTTACATCTACATATGGAGTAATTTTCCTTTGAAAAGAACCTGAAATCTAGATGAACAGTATCCCCACAACAAAAGACAAAAGAGATGCACTGCCAAGGGTTGAAGTGGCAGAGACACAGCCTCACCTTCAACCCCTCCTCAGACATAGTGATCCCACAATCAGGAAAGTGAAAGTGAAAGTGATGTTTGCTCAGTCATGCCCGACTCTTTACGGCCCCTTGGACTATAGAGTCCATGGAGTTCTCCAGGCCAGAGTACTGGAGTGGGTACCCTTTCCCTTCTCCAGGAGATCTTCCCAACCCAGGGATCAAACTCAGGCCTCCCACACAGATTTTTTACCAGGTAAACCACAGAGAAGCCCAAAAATACTGGAGTGGGTGGCCTATCCCTTCTCCAGTGGATCTTCCCAACTGAGGAGTCAAACTGGGGTCTCCTGCATTGCAGGCAGATTCTTTACCAACTGAGCCACGAGGGAAGCCCACAGTCAGGTAGTATCCCCCAAGACAAAACTCTCTTGAGGAGAGAAGGGCTTGTACCTCACATTGGGCATCCCAACCCCAGATGTTAGCACTGAAAAGATGAGCCCCCACAGTGTCTGGTTTTGAAAATCAAAGGGGATTCCAACCAGGAGAGTCTGTATTGCAGAGAGCAGAGACTCCATTTTTAACTGTCTGAGCCACCAGGGAAGCCCCAGAATCCACTCTTAAAGGGCTTGCAAGCAAACCCACTCAGGCTAAGATGCAGTGTGAAAGCAACAGACTGAAAAAATATCTTATCTATAAGTGAAGGAGACTCAGTTACTAATTTTAAAGCAGCTGGCATAGAGGCAGGAACCTGTAGGGATTTTATTCAGGAACAGAAGCACTGGCAGATGCCATTTTTACAGTCTCATGACACAGCCTATGGGTGCTGTTTCGCTAGTCCTACCCTCCTCACACAACAATCAAGCTGTGATCAGCCTAAGGGAGTGTCTCAAACCTAGTCTTCTCCCACAAACTTAATCACACCTGGCACAGATGAGCACCCTGAGTCCTGCCCTCCCTACACAGCAGGCAAACCACGTCCAGGCCAGACAAATGCTCCAAGCCCTGACCCCTCTATGCAGACATCAAGCCATAACCCCGTAACTGGATCAGGCAAGTGACTCCAAGCCTACAGTGGCCAAGCCATAATAACCAGGCCATGCTAGCACTCTGAACCCCATTTTCCCCATGCAGCAGCCACAGCTCTATTAGAGCAGGTACACACAGCCCAAGTGAGTGGCTGGTTCTGGTGGCTGGAGGAGATTGAACTTCTGGGCCACAGAAGACAACTACAATGCAAACCACTCCTTCAAGACTGAGGGAGGTTGTCATTTCACCTAATGCATGTAGATAGACCCCTGGAGAAGGAAATAGCAACCCACTCCAGTATTCTTGCCTGGAAAATCCCATGGACAAAGGACCCTGGTAAGCTACAATCCATGGAGTCACAAAGAGTCAGACATGACTGAGCAATTTTCACATGTAGGAGAAGGAAATGGCAACCCACTCCAGTGTTCTTGCCTGGAGAATCCCAGGGACGGGGGTGCCTGGTGGGCTGCCGTCTATGGGGTCACACAGAGTCGGACACGACTGAAGTGACTTAGCAGTAGCAGCAGCAGCAGATAAACACAGGGAGACAGAGGAATACGTTCCCAAATAAACAAACAAAACCAACAACAACACATAAACAGCAAATCCCCAGAAAAAGACTTTTATGGAGCAGAGATAAGCAGTCTACCTGATAAAGAGTTCAAGTAAATGGTCATAAAGAAGCTCACGGTCTCAGGAGATGAATAGATGGACACAGTAAGAACTTCAACAAAGAGACTACATTCTCCAGTAAAAGACATTGGGTGGCTATGAAAACAAGTAAGCTCTCCCAGAAGAGATAGTTGAGCAGAGGTCAAAATGGAGTGAGGCAAAGAGCTATCCAGATATTGGTGTAAGAAATTTTCAGGCATACAGAGTAAGCAAAAAGGCAGGAGGGGATTTGGTGTACTCAAAGAACAGCAGGGTCCAGAGTGGATGAGGCCCAAGGAACAAAGGGCATAGAGTTGAAATGAATTCAGAGAGATAGGCCAAGGCCATGTCTTATATGCATGCCATGGTTGGGACTCTGGGTAAAGTGAGAAGGAAAACCACTTGAAGGTTTAGGGCAGAAAACTGACTTGATATGATGGATATATTAAAAGGATCTTATCTACTGTGAAAGAATAGATTATAGGGTGTTAGGGATCACCAGAACTGGAAGAGGGGAGACAAGGGAGAAAATTACTACATACAATAATCTGTGTAGAAATGGTGGGAGTAGTGGGAATGGTGAGAGTTCCAGGATATAATTTGAAGGTGTAGAATGCAAAACACGTATTGGATATGGATGAAGAGAGAGGAGTGATGCAAAGGTTATTTTCAAGGATTTTGACTTTAGCACACAGGCATACTGTCGTGGTTGTTCGCTGAACTATGAGAACATTGTGATAGGAACAGATTTGGTGGGTATGTATAGGGGAGGGGGGTGGTTAGGAATCAGTAATCCAGCATTGGATGTGCTAGATTTAAGATGTCTGCTAAACTTTAAGTCATAGTATATTTATAGAGTTCAGGAGAAAATGTAGGGCTACTCAAAAATTGATCGTTATAAGAACATAGAGGCAGTCAGAAGCTATGGAACTTAAAATTCCATGTAGGGCATGAAAGAGAAAGAAACCCAAAGTCTAATATATTCTGATATTCAGAGACATAAAAGATCAGGATGCAAAAAATGAGACAGATTAAGTGGTAGTCACCGAAGAATGCAGAATTTTTATTTTATTTTATTTTATTTTTAAACTTTACAACATTGTGTTAGTTTTGCCAAATATCGAAATGAATCCGCCACAGGTATACATGTGTTCCCCATCCTGAACCCTCCTCCCTCCTCCCTCCGCATACCATCCCTCTGGGTCGTCCCAGTGCACCAGCCCCAAGCATCTAGTATCATGCATCAAACCTGGACTGGCAACTTGTTTCATACATGATATTATACATGCTTCAGTGCCATTCTCCCAAATCTTCCCACCATCTCCCTCTCCCACAGAGTCCATAAGACTGTTCTATACATATGAGACACAAGGATAAAACAGTAAAATAAATACGCAAGTCATGTAATGAGAAAGACTAGTATTAGGGAATATTCCCAAAATCAAAATAGATATCTTTGAAGTGATTTTGGTTTATATTTTTAACTTATTTAAATTAAAAAGAAAAATTAAGCAGTTTACCAATTCCCCTTGATCCCCCACTTCTAATCTGTGGTGAAGTGACTTCATTTTGTATCTTTACTTACCTTCACAGATAGCAATCTGATAAATTCTAATAGAGACTGACACTTTCACAAAGCTGGAATTGTAGAATGACCCAAGTAGTCTTCTGAAAGGAAAAAATATATGAAAAATGATACTGCTGGTCAGTATTGTTCTTATACAAATGGATGGATAGAATAATGGGAGCAATAATTTCTGTAAAAATACTTTTAAAAGCACATCGAATCCAAAAATCTTAGAGACTTCCATCTCATGTAACCAAACATTTCAAACAGTCATCAATTTAATTGTATCCTTGGAAAAGCATTCAAAGTCCAGACTTAACCACAACAAGTAATAAAACTCCAACACTGTTCTTAGCAGTTAACGTACAGAATTATAACCATATGGGAAAAAAAAAAGGAGTAAGGTAAAAAATTTTTATTACATGTTCCAAGTCAAAACTTAACTGACTAGAAGAATGAGAGTAATAAAAGCAGGTAGGTAAGTGAAATGCTTGTTTCCTTTATTGAAATAACTCAATTGTAGTTCTCTAAACAAATCAAGGAGAAAGTCAGTAGTGCCTGAAATCTGCTCAGTGTACCTGGCTGCTTTTAGTGTCCATTCATAGAAGAGAAAGGAGCAATTCAGAAAACATCTCCGTTTCCCCATTTATTTACTTTGATCTACAGGGGATTTACATGACTACTTCAACTTAATATATCTCTCAACCAGACAAACGGTTCAGGCAAAATGGGAATGGGACTTCTTCAGTGGCTTCTGACAACTCTTTTCCCTCCAGTACAAACCAGATGGTCCAGGAAATGTGTAAGCGCTTTGCAGTCTTCTGTCGTTGTTGTTCAGTGGCTAAGTCTCTACGTCCTGCCTGACTCTTTGCTACCCATCTATCTTTATAAGAAATCATCGTTTCCCAACAACAGCTGGGCACTAGCCTGTCTTTTCAGAGCCTTGCTCCCTGGGAGACTCCCTGTGAAATATACAACCTAGGAGAAGTAGGATACCAAATCATGGAGATTGCAGATTCTAAGAATGCTATACAGTTGAAGTAACATAAAACATGATTTGTGTTCTATTAAGTTAGCAATCTATCCATGTGTGTGAATGCTAAGTTGTTTCCATCATATCTGACTCTTTGCAGTCCTGTGAACTGTAGCCTGCCAGGTTCCTCTGTCCGTGAATTTCCTCCGGCAAGAATACTGGAGTGGGTTGCCATGCCCTCCTCCAGGGGGTCATCCTAACTCAGGGGTCGAACCCAGGTCTCTTATGTTTCCTGAATTGGTAGGTGAGTTCTTTACCACTAGCACTACCTGGAAAGCCATATGGAATCTATCCATATATCTAGTCAGAAATGCTCATTTTGAAATTTAAAAATCATTGCCTGTACATTTAGACATATTGTGTTTTTAAAAGAAAACTCATTTGTTTACATGCTTTCCAGAGATACTGCTTAAGATAATATGGGCATTCAAGGTGAATTTCATACACCAGTATGGTCTTATTACCTTAATTCCCATGGTTGAAGTTGTGTGAATGAAAATGATTCCGCTCTTGATGATGCTTATTCTTGTAGCATACTGAGGTGAACCCCAATCCTTTCTCTGTCCAACAAGCACTGACAGCTTCAAACAAGGCTGGTGATACCTACCCTAAGGAGACTCCTTTTTCAGTCACAAATTGTGTAACAGGTAACAAAGGAACTGCTGTCAAAGACCCACATTTTAGATAGACGGTTGGTTGGGTGCAGATGCATCTGGTTAATAATACCTGGAGCAATTCTTTAACTTGAGCTTTCACAGTGCAGCAGTGATTAAGAGCACACAGCTTCTGAACTCAAACTGCTTGGTTCAAATTGGGCTCTACTGCTTTCAGGCTATGGAGAAAGCAAGTTACCTCTTCTCTGCTTTCTGTTCTCATCTATAAAAAGAGAATAACAGCAGTGCCTAGCTAATACGGCACTGGTGATGACTGATGGATTATTTAAAGCAAAGAAAACATTGTTTAGCGCAGTGGCTCAACAAACGTTATTAGTTACTTGAGAGCAAAACAAAATGGCAATATTATGTAGGTTTACAAAAGAATTAACTTTGGCACATGTGTAACAATTTAATTTTTATATAGCCCACTTCATCCTCACTTAACTCTCAATTCTTAAAAATTTTGAGCTTGGGTTTGCTTAAGCCATACTCTCCTTGGTTCCATCTTTGCCTTCACATGATAATTATATTTATTCTGTATATAACTAGTTCCCTGGAG